>NC_072427.2:125537500-126153750 GCF_028878055.3 Symphalangus syndactylus | reverse complement strand
GTTTGTTTCATTTAAGTACGCTATTTCCCCCTTTATTTTACTGGAAATGTTTTTACCAACTGGAATGGATCTCATAGTGGTGATAGGGTGGAATTTCTTTGACATAAAAGGGAATTTTTGCCTGCAGGGCCAATATCACAAGGATCAACGATTTTTGATTAAACACATATATATACCAAGGAGTGTAGCTATGATGTCTTTGTGTGATATTTGGATTTTGTAATGAAACACAGCAGGGAGAATGTGGACGTTAAGGTAAAGAAATACAATATGTCTGAAATCTGTGTAAGATCTAACTCCTGGTATTATGATTAATTTTCTCTGGGAGGCAGCCAACACTGACATTATGCTGCTGTTGAGAGATCTTCTTTTGAGGGAGAATGTCTGGTGATGCCAGTCTGAATAGCTGCACAAATGATGATGTCTATGTCTTTACTAAACTGGGATTGTCTGATGAATCAAAATAAATTTTAGAGCTATGTGGAGCCCAGGGTAGAAATTTGGTTATTTTTCCAAGTCTTGAGCTAATGGACCTTTTAGAAGCCAAACTTATTATTCCCAACAGGTGCAACAATGTGCGGTAAGGTCTCATGAAAAGAACGTGATTTGAAGGAAAGCCCTGTTGTGTTCTGAGAGTGGATTCAGGGTAAGTCACTCTCTTTGGATGACAGTGTCCTTACCTATGTGATGTCAATAATAATGACATCTATACACAGGTAATCATGACAATCAACTAGAGTAATATACGTGAAACTGACTATATACATCTGTTTCTTGAAGTCAAGAGGTCTACAGATTCTTCCCAACTCTTCCCTTAAAAACAACTAAACACCATGGGAAAAGTATTTTAGACTCTCTTTTAAAAAATATAGTAAAGGGATGGCAATAAGAAAAAAGAATATAAGCAATCAAAAACTCAGCAAACCTGAGAACCTAGAGGGATAAAGAGGAAAGTGAATTTGAGTTTCACCATGAAGACACTTACCAAATCTAAATGAACTTGGTACTGGGCTTTCACAGTCTCCCAGAAGACATGAGACAATGCCCAGGACAAATTCAGGTAGGAAATCTAAAAAGACATCACTCTATGTTGGCATTAGGCTAGAACTTCCAATGGGTGTATTTTGGCATAAGGCCATCTAGAAATAAATCAGACTGCTTTTCTTCCCAGGAAACCATTTAGAAAAATCCCTTCTCTCAAACCATTTTTTTGCAGAGGAAAGAAAAAAAAATTGCTTTGGAAATCTACAACAAACTCTCACATAGATTTGTACACCAAATTTACACTAGTTACCAAATTTACACTTAAACCAGCAAAAGCTGGTTTAAGATATAAAGATTTTCATCTCAAATCTTCCTAGCATAGTAGTGCTCCAGATGTATGGTAGAAGTAAATGCTAATCATTTGTGGAGTAGACGACCCTCAGCCTACATCTCAAAGGAAGATAAGCTTGTAGTAACAAAATATTAAATGGGTAGTCTGGGGGTTGGTCAGGGTGTGTAGGTCTCCACGACCAAAAGAGAGCAGTCAAAAACAAAACACAACAACAATAACAACATGAAAATCAGGGCCCCTAAAAGTTCGAATATTGAAATTATTACACAGAATATAAAATAAGCCTGTATGTCTAAAAATAGACTATAAATGTAAGTAAAGACAGACTTCTGTTTCCAACTATGATGGAGTAAGTAACTTGTATTAAACTAACCTCTCTACTGAGGAAAAAAAAAAAACCCTGTAGATGTGGAATAAATTTAGAAAACAGATATTTGGAGGCATAACAGAACAAAGGAGGTAGTGAGGGCTTGAGGGGAAGAGATCCTGGAGAGATGTGGGCATGGTGGGGCTATGTGTGGAGGTGATGTGAATGCTGTAACTTGCCTTCACTCTTTTTCTTTTCATAACATTTGCCAATATACAACCAGCACTATAGAAGCCAGACAGGAGTGACCTAAAGCTTGGGACAGTCACTCTGGGCTGAGGAGGCAAAAACTGACCCTTAAGCTAGAACTTGAGAATCCAGATCACAGAGAAAAAGGAACCAAAGAGAAAGCAGCCCACATTTAACTATGTAATTTCATCTTTGGATATTTACTAACTCCTGAATTTAGCATTCACAGTGTAACACAGGAAACCAAGCGAAACAGATGATGTTCCCTCTAGTACTCATTTGATAAGAATTCTGTTTTCATGAATGGATGTAGAATTTTACAGTTGTTTCTGTATACAATTTTTTTCTGTACATTTTTTCTGTATCTATTTAGACAATTGTAGGACTTTGTTTTTCTTTTAAAATCTACCAATACAGTGCTTTGCATCGCTTGATTTTTCAAATGTGAAAATGATGCTGTAATTGTAGGATACATCATACTTGATCATATTTTTAGTCATAACTAGATTTTCTTTTATTTTGGTAAGGATTGTTTTATGCCTATTTATTAATGATATAGTGAATTTTATTACTTACAAATCTTTGTCTGGTTTCAGTGTCAGGGTAATGCAGGCTTTGTATACTATGTCAAAAGGATTCCCTGCTATTTTCTCTTCTAGAAGAGCTCATTTAGAAATGGTATGCTCATGGGTCAGAAGAATCAATATTGTGAAAATGGCTATACTGACCAAGGTAATTTATAGATTCAGTGCCATCCCCATCAAGCTACCAATGACTTTCTTCACAGCATTGGAAAAAACTACTTTAAAGTTCATATGGAACCAAAAAAGAGCCCGCATCGCCAAGTCAATCCTAAGCCAAAAGAACAAAGCTGGAGGCATCATGCTACCTGACTTCAAACTATACTACAAGGCTACAGTAACCAAAACAGCATGGTACTGGTACCACCACAGAGACATAGATCAATGGAACAGAACAGAGCCCTCAGAAATAATGCCACATATCTACAACTGTCTGATCTTTGACAAACCTGACAAAAACAAGAAATGGGGAAAGGATTCCCTATTTAATAAATGGTGCTGGGAAAACTGGCTAGCCATATGTAGAAAGCTGCAACTGGATCCCTTCCTTACACCTTATACAAAAATTAATTCAAGATGGGTTAAAGACTTACATGTTAGACCTAAAACCATAAAAACACTAGAAGAAAACCTAGGCAATACCATTCAGGACATAGGTGTGGGCAAGGACTTCATGTCTAAAACACCAAAAGCAATGGCAACAAAAGCCAAAATTGACAAATGGGATCTCATTAAACTAAAGAGCTTCTGCACAGCAAAAGAAACTACCATCAGAGTGAACAGGCAACCTACAGAATGGGAGAAAATTTTTGCAACCTACTCATCTGACAAAGGGCTAATATCCAGAATCTACAATGAACTCAAACAAATTTACAAGAAAAAAACAAACAACCCCATCAAAAAGTGGGCAAAGGACATGAACAGATACTTCTCAAAAGAAGACATTTATGCGGCTACAAAACAAATGAAAAAATGCTCATCATCACTGGCCATCAGAGAAATGCAAATTAAAACCACAGTGAGATACCATCTCACACTAGTTAGAATGGCCATCATTAAAAAGTCAGGAAACAACAGGTGCTGGAGAGGATGTGGAGAAATAGGAACACTTTTACACTGTTGGTGGGACTGTAAACTAGTTCAACCATTGTGGAACTCAGTGTGGTGATTCCTCAGGGATCTAGATCTAGAAATACCATTTGACCCAGCCATCCCATTACTGGGTATATACCCAAAGGACTATAGATCATGCTGCTATAAAGACACATGCACACATATGTTTATTGCGGCACTATTCACAATAGCAAAGACTTGAAACCAACCCAAATGTCCAACAACGATAGACTGGATTAAGAAAATGTGGCACATATACACCATGGAATACTATGCAGCCATAAAAAATGATGAGTTCGTGTCCTTTGTAGGGACATGGATGAAACTGGAAACCATCATTCTCAGTAAACTATCGCAAGGACAAAAAACCAAACACTGCATGTTCTCACTCATAGGTGGGAATTGAACAATGAGAACTCACGGACACAGGAAGGGGAACATCACACTCTGGGGACTGTTGTGGGATGGGGGGAGGGGGGAGGGACAGCATTAGGAGATATACCTAATGCTAAATGACGAGTTAATGGGTGCAGCAAAACAACATGGCACATGGATACATATGTAACAAACCTGCACATTGTGCACATGTACCCTAAAACCTAAAATATAATAATAATAATAAAAAAGGGGGAGGACTATCAAAAAATTAACAGATTAAAATAAATTAATACTTAAAGACAAAAAAAAAAAGAAATGGTATTATTTGTTCCTTAAGCGTTTAATAAAGTTTGCCAGTGAAATGCTCTTTGTGGAGACAATTTTAATCCCACATTGTCTTTGATATGGGGCTACACAGAATATCTATTTTTCCTGAGGGAACACTGGTGACTTTGTATCTTTCAATGAATTTCTCTAACTAATCTAAGCTGTTAAATTTATAGGCATAAATTTTTAAATATTCCATTAATATCTTTTTAATTTGTAAGATCTTTAATGAGTCCTTCTTTCATTCATAATATCAGTAATTCATGTCTTATTTTTTTCCAATCACTCTGTCTCTCTGGCTGGAATTTTTCTTTCTTTCCTTGACAGTCTCAGTCTCTCTTTCTGTGTGTGTGTGTGTGTGTGTGCGTGCGTGCGTGTGTGTGTGTGTGCGGGTGTGCTCGTGTGTGTCCGCGTTTGTGTGCGTGTGCATGTGTGTCTATTCACTGATTTCTGCTTTTATTATTTTTTCTTCCCATTGCTTATTGAGTCTAATTTACTCTATTACAATAGAAACTTAGATTACTGATGTCAAATAGTCTTATTTTTTAATATAAGCATTTAATACTATAAATTTTTATCTGAATGCATTTTAGCTATATCTTCCAAATATTGATATGTGTACTTTTATCTTTATTGCACTCCAAATATTTTCTTTTTTTTTTTTTTTTTTTTGAGGCAGAGTCTCCCTCTGTCACCCAGGCTGGAGTGCAGTGGCACAATCTCGGCTCACTGCAAGCTCCACCTCCCAGGTTCACGCCGTTCTCCTGCCTCAGCCTCTCCGAGTAGCTGGGACTACAGGCGCCCGCCACCACGCCCGGCTAATTTTTTTTTTTTGTATTTTTAGTAGAGACAGGGTTTCACTGTGGTCTCGATCTCCTGACCTCGTGATCCGCCCACCTCGGCCTCCCAAAGTGCTCTGGGATTACAAGCGTGAGCCACCGTGCCCGGCCAATATTTTCTTTTCTTGAGACGGAATCTTGCTCTGTCGCCAGGCTGGAGTGCAGTGGCACGATCTCAGCTCACTGCATCCTCCACCTCCCGGGTTCAAGCAATTTCCCTGCCTCAGCCTCCCAAGTAGCTGGGATTTAGGCACGCACCACCATGGCCCGGCTACTTTTTTGTATTTTAGTAGAGACGGGGTTTCACCATGTTGGCCAAGAGGGTCTCGATCTCCTGATCTCATCATCCGCCTGCGTCGGCCTCCCAAAGTGCTGGGATTACAGGCATGAGCCACTGCGCTCGGCCGCATTCCAAATATTTTCTAACTTCCCTTCTAATTTTTGTTTTTAATTCAACACAATTGTCCTAGAATTTACACAATTCTAAGTACAAATGGCTTAGAATTGTCATTTATGCTTGTGTTAATTATCAACTATTTAGACATTTTCCAAATCTCTTTTTTTGTAATCAATTTCTAGTTTAATTCTGTTATGTCAAAGAGCCTAACGGAGATATATGACTTCAATTATTTTAAAATTATTAAAACTTGTTTTCTGACCCAGAATATGGGTCACTCTTGAGGAATATTCCTTATGTACTTATAAAAAACATGAATTTTGCTATTGTGTAGGATTTTCTATAAATACCAATTATGTCAGTTTGGTTGATAGGGTGGTTTGAGTCCTCTATGTCTCTGCTGATTTTCTGGAGTTTTTATTCTTTAACTTATTGAAAGAGATGCTGAAATTTTCAGCCATAATTGTGAATTTGCCTATTCTTCCTTTCAGTTTTATTGATTTTTGTTTTGTGCATTTTAAATATCTGTTATTAGAGGCAGATATATTTAGGCCTTCTATGTGTGTCTTCTTAATGAATTAACACTTTTATCATTTTGTGATGCCCTCTGTATCCCTGGTAATATTTCTTTCTTTGAAGTTTACCTTCTCTGATTTTAATAGAGTCAAAGTGTCTTTAACTAGTGTTTTTATATTACTTCATTTTTCAGACCTTACTTTCTCTCTATTTAAAATACAATTATTGTAGATAGCATGTAGTTTTGTCCTACTTTTATTTGTATCCAGTCTGCCATTCTTTGTATTTCAAATAAAGGTTAGTCATTTACATTGAATTCATTACTGATAAGTTTACCATACTCCTGTTCTTTGTTCATTTTATCCTACTTTTTTCCTGCCTGATTTTGGATAGAATATTATCAATTTTTCCATTTTCTCTCCACTAGGCTTAGTAATTATATTCTTTCTGTTTATTTGCTGCATTAGAGGTTATATTCACATTTTTAACTTATCCCAGCCTATCTTCAATAATATTATGCCATGTGAAATATAGTGTAAAGCATGTAGAATAGCTTGTCATTTGTTACTGTTAACATAAATTTTACAACTAAATATGATTACCAAAATACATCGTTAGTATAGTCACTTATTTTTTACAGTTATTAAATATAAAGAAACTATCTTTTAGGTTTATTTTCTTACTGTCACTATTTGTGGCATTCTTCATTTCTTGGTATACATCCTAATTTATTTTCATTTGGTATCATACAATTTGTCTCTGAAAAGCTTTCTTCAGTATTTCTTGTCTGCTGTGGTGAATTGTCTCATCTACTGTTTCAATAAAAAAGTATTTTGTCTTTATGCTGCCCAAATGTTTAATTCTGGGTTGACAATGTTTGTTTGCTTTTAAATTCTGTAATATTTAAGATATAACTCCATGTTTTTCAAAAATTCTGAAAGGTGTGCTGTAATTTTTACTTTTACCCTTCTGTATGTGTGTTTCTTTTTACCTGGTTGCCTTAAAGATTTTTTTCTATTTCTGCTTTTCAGCTGTTTGATTATGATATGCATGAGTGTGTGTGTGTGTGTTTCAGGATTTTTATCCTTGGGATTCCCTGGACTTCTTGGACATGCAGAGTTTTTTCTTTTTTAATTGGTCATTATATTTTAAAATATTTTTCTGTCCTATTCTCTATTCTTGCTCTGCAACTTTAGTTACACATAAACTATTTTATATTGTACAACAGCTACTGAATACTGTTTTCCACTATTTCCCTTTGTGTTTCCATTTAGATGATTTTTATTGATCTATCTTCAAGTTAAATGATTTTTTAATCAGATACCTCCGGTGTTACTTCTGCACACTGAGAAAATTACTTATCTTTGATAATATTTTTATTGCTGTATTTTCATTTGTCTCTCTTATAATTTCTCTGTGTGTTGAAATTCTACATCTTATTATACATGTGTCCACCCACTCCATGAATTACTTTAGCACATTAATCATAGTTTTTGTTTTTAAGTCCCTGTCTCCTAGATATCATACCAGGGTCATCTCTGAGTATTTTCTTACGCTTTATTTCGCCACAATGTATTTTTTTCTTCCTGACTTTTTGTGAGTCTCATAGTTTTTTATTAGATGCTTCATGTTGCACATAAAGGAACATTAGAGTCTGAGGTCAAGGCTATTTACACATGGAAACGGGCCATGAGGACATTTGTGTGTGGTGGTGGACTTGACCTGGGTTTGGGCTTTGTTGCTCCTATCAACACTTTCATGCATGAGAGTGGTGGATTGCTGTTATTCTTTGTTTTAGAATGCAGCCTATGGTGTCACCAGCTCTCAGCCACCTTAAATTACATTAGCCCTTCTATATATGGACATTAGAGTCTGCCCATACTATTGCTTCGTACACAAAAGGAGACTGCTGTAATTTTTTAATTGGCACAGTACTCATAGTGGCTGCGGTCCCTGGTGTTCTCTGTTCTCCTGGTTCAACCTCAGTCTTTTGCCAGCCCTGTGCAACCAAGTCTTGTGAGTTAGGGTTTCATAGTGTCTTTGCTTCTCCTTCCCATGGCTAATTCTGCTCTGCACTGTGTCTGTGGTGGGTGTGGTACAGGAGAGCATTTTCTGGCTCTCTCCAGCCTAAGCAGTCCTCAGCTTTGTAGCCGCTTGAATCCTGAGTTTCCTGCTCCTCAGTCAGGATCAGAGTATTTTTTTTTATATTATTCATCCAAAGGCAATGGATCTTTGCCTGTGACTTGACAGTGGGAAAGTCTTTATCCATTTCCTAGAGGCAGACATACTTTGCTTCTTTGCAATTCCAGAAGCAATAGCTCTTTATGCTGGTCTTTCAGTGGCAGCCAGTTATCTCCTACAGGTTTCCATCACTAAATGGTATTCTCTCTGGACCTTGCCCTCGATCTTTTTCATGAGAATCCTGTTAAGACACAGAGAAAAGAATCTACAGTGGAGCCACCCCTACTTCTGAGGTTCTCAGGAATGCTAGGCCACACTCAACCTTGAAGAGTTAGTTAATATATTAGTTGTTTTTTGCTCATTTACTTTTATGGCTCTTACTTTTCCTCCCCTTGTTCTGACAACAGCAAAAGAATGCATCAGTCCCGTCTCTCCTCACAGGGGCTCATTGACCTTTGAAATTTAGTCTTCCTTGTCATCATATTCTCTGATGGACTCAGAAAATGTTACGATTTTGTGTATTACCCAACTTCTCCTGGTTGTTAGGATAGAGGCAACATTTTCTTTTGGCTTTCTATATCCTACGCAGATGTGGAACAAACTGGTGTATTCTATATTGCTTTGGTAAACGTTGTATTCTCCAGGCCCTTCTTTGAAGCATAGTCCTCTGATGGGATTTCTTACATTCCACAATGTGTCTCCCAGAGCATGCGATTCTCTCTCAGCCTGAAAATGTTTTTTTTTCTATGATCCTCCATACCAATTCTAGAATTTCTGGTTCAGTTTGTGTGGAATGTCACCTTTTTGAAACCTTGAGAACCTAGCCTAGCAATATGGCTCTATCATCTCTGACATCCTTGCCTGGGTATTAAGTTCTCTATCCCAGGAGAGTGGTAGAAAATCAATAAACTCTCCCTTTTCTGACTTTATTTTTCATTGCCCTTTAACCAAAGCACCTTTAGAATCCAGGATCATGACACTCTCCTGGCTCCTGCAGGTGTCCTGCTGAAGTCCGGCCGTTGCTTTGTCAAACACTTCCTTTCCTCCTGTATGAGACCCAGCACATCTCCAGCTGGATTATACCACAACTTTAAACTAAGTTATAGTTGCAATATCTTGAAGGGGAAATAGAGACAGATTTGGGATGACTGCTTTCACAATTAGCTTTTAATTACTGATTTATCATATTTAGCCTTTTTTTTTTTTTCAAAGCATCAATCTAGTTTAGGAATAGACAGCTAGTCCATTGTCTATCAGTGACTGTTTATCCCACTATTTCTCAATTGCCTGATATGTCATAGCAGAAACTGCATTTCTTTTTGCTGATACAGCATTCTAGTTGACTGCTGGTGAACATTTTAACATAATTGGAATACCAGCTTGTTCCAGGGGCCATCTTTGCTCTACCTACCACAAGGGATGAATTCCTTATTGATAACCAGACAGTACGTGATCCAGCTCCAAAATCACATCATACCTTCAGCTTTTGCAGAATATTCTGCATACTAACTATTGAAGGTTAGGTTCTCTGGTATACTTACAGGAGGTTTATTTGGGAGTCCTTTTGGGATTCATATGTGGAGAAGTGAAAGAAAAGAAGCAGGATTGGGTAGGGATAGAAGTTGAGCTTTGATATGTAGTCTCTGTGAGATGCCTCAGCCAACCCTGTATGTGTGAGGAAGGGGGAACTGAAGACAGAATGGGCTTTCAGACCTCTCCATACATACTCGTATAGGTTATTGGATGCGGACCTCCATGGGAAAGTGACATAACCTTGGCCATAGTGACGCTCTTCAAATGCTGCTATCTCCCAAGATGACCTACATATCGGGGGGGTCGGCTGGAAGGAATTAATATGCCCTGTATTTCTGAAAGGTATCTTAGAAGCATATCAAACTTAAGAAATTCAAAGAAACCACATCCAGGCAATCATAGTCAGACTGCTAAAAAATAAAGACAAAGAGAATATTTTTAAATTAACAAGCGAAAAGGGACATCAAAGAAGCAACAATAAGATATAGAGCCAGTTTTTAGTGATGTCAATCAAAACTTTAAAGCAAAAGAGAAAAATAATTGACAATCAGGAATGGTATTCCCTATGGAAAGCATAAGTGTGAAGGCAAGATAATGACATTTTAAGGCCATAATATAAAACAGAGTTTTGTTGTCATTGTTTTGTTTTTTGTTTGTTTGTTCCAGCATAATTGCACTAATAGTAATACCAAAGGTGACTTCACTTATGGAATGGGGGTTGCCTAGACATTTAAAGAATGACTGGAGGCCAGGCAGGACAGCTCATGCCCATAATCCCAGCACTTTGGGAGGCTGCGGTTGGTGGATCACCTGAGGTCAGGAGTTCAAAAGCAGCCTGGCCAACATGGTGACACCCCGTCTCTATTAAATATACAAAAAATAGCTGGGAGTAGTGGCGGGTGTCTGTAGTTCTAGATACTCGGGAGGCTGAGGCAAGAGAATCGCTTGAACCCAGGAGGCAGAGGTTGCAGTGAGCCGAGATCGCACCACTGCATTCCAGCCTGGGTGACAGAGTAAGACTATGTCTCAGAAAAAAACAAAACAAAAACTAACAAACATTAGAGGTTTTAATGGGGGATCAAGTAACAGATGGAATTGTGGATATATCTAGCTTATGGTGGGTTCACTGTGTTTGCAGACTCACCCAGTGGTTATTGCGTAGTCCCCAAGAGTATAACTGAGGCTAATATATTTGTAATTTAAAATAACCACTAGATAGTCCTTGGCTTGTTCTAATACTGCAAACACAAACAAGTTGTAGCTCTGTGGCAGCTGCTATGCTGGAAGTGGTACATTTCTTGGTTAACAAGCCCTCAGGTAGGTGGTATATGCCCATTGATTTACCAAATGCATCTTTGCTATTCAGATTAGAAAAGAGGATGAGAACAGCTTGCGTATAAGTGGAATGGATATTGATATTCATTTGCAGTTTTGTTTCCTTTTGTCATGTCTAAAGAGATCTTGACTGCCATATTATTGCTTAAACTCTCTGTTTCTTGTTGTTATTATACTGTCTAAAGAGATGTGAACTGTCTGCATATCCTGTGTAATATCACATTGACCCATTATGTCAATGGCAGAAAACTCACTGGGTAAGATAAGCAACTGATTGCTAATATACTAGAGACCTAGGTAAGACACACGATCTCCAGAGGTTGGAAGATAAACCCTATGAAGTTTCAGGTTCCTACAGCTTCAGTGAAACATACAGCCCTGTGGTAAGCAGTGTGCTAACATATTTCCAAAAAAAGGTGAAGTGCTCTATCTAGTATTCTTTACCATAAATAAGGAAGCACAGTGCTGGAAAGGCCTTATTGGGCTCTGCAGGCAATATGTTTTACATCTAGGAATGCTATTACAGCCCATAATCTGAGTAACATAGAGGCTACTAATTTTGAGTAGGGCTAAGGGTAATAAGAGGCGCCATAGTAGGTCCAGCCTATGGTGCAATCAGTTCTGTCCCTTAGGGTCTTATGTATCCAACCAACCTAGTAATGCTGCAGGTGTCCATCCATTGTTAGATGGAAATGGTGTCACTGAGAATGAGCACAAGCCAATCTTGAGAGCATGACTAAGCCACATGAATAGGTAACCCTATTGCCTGGTGCAAGTTTAAGTAAACTGGATAGCCACTTGGCACCAGAACGTATGTATGCCTCACTTATAACCAGTGATGAGGTTCTCATTGTCAGCTGGCAGCAAATGAAGTAGCTTCCAAATCCTATTTTACAGTTTGATATTTTTAGTATCAATTGTTGAAGGGAAATAAGCTGTATTAATATGTATTATGTTAAATAAATTAATAAGGCACTGGAGGTTTACCAGACCTCCCTACTTGTGCAAGGGGAAGGGAGGGAACAGGCTTGGGCAGAGGGGAAATCAAACTCAAGTGCAGACTAGAAAGAGTGAGCCAACCTGCTGGAGCCCTGGATCATGTAAGACCTGTCAGTGTTGTCCCGCGTTAGATAATAATGGTAAGATACTTCAGTTAGGTAACAGTTTACAGAAACAGGCTTCTAGAATTGAATGGAGGCTCTCCTTCATTTAATTATTCACTTATTCAAGAAATTGTTATTGAAAGAGGTGTCAAGAAATGAAAATAACTAGCTAAGAGCCTCTAGATTTAATATGTCTTTTGTGTGCAATACTTGGTATTTCAGGGAGCTAGTCACATTTCTGACCAGTTGCTTCCTAAGTGTATTACAGTTTTTTCTCCCATGGAAACATATTTTTAATTACCTAATGGAAGTCAGTAGATAATAAGATTTACATGACAAATATTTCCATTCAGTCACCTTTGCTATAAATCAGGGGCTTTATTTCTAATAAAATAGTTTTTCATGCAATCAACAAATTGAGTATGTGATGTGGTTTATATACTGCGTGGCATGTGAAATCAAAGATGAATAAGTGCTGAGTCTTTTTTTTTTTTAAAAAAAAAGAATGTCCATTCTGTTGGGAGAGATGAGAGGTGGACATAAACAAAATATAAAACAATATGTATTAAGTATTGGATGACAAGCAAAGTGATGTCAGAGTTCAGAATAAGGTAACCTCCATTCAATAGACATGGGATCTCTAAAAGGAGCAGGGAGAAAGTGCATTCTAAGCAAGAAACAACAGCACTGTAGTCAAGAAATGAAAGAAAAAAGAAAAGGCAAAATCTTTAGGGTAATGCTTACTTGTCCAGGTAACCTAGAACAAAGGTTACCTGTAGAAAAATGAATGAATAAAAGTTTGGCAAGGTGATTTGAATTTCGTGGTTTCTGATTGCTGATCAAATGACTTAGGACTTTATTAAACAGACAATGTAGATACTCCCAGGGTTGTTAAGAAGGAAAATGTTGAATAGGTTTAGAACCAGTCTTTAAGAAAATTATTTGATTGCTTGGAGCAATTTGGATTGAAGTGGAGAAAGTCTAGATGTTTGAGAACTAATTACAATAATTTTTAAATAGAGCAGGGAAGAAATAATAAGGTCCTAAATTGTCACACCATATTGCAGTTATTTATCTATTGCTCTATCTTATTTGAATTTGAATCTAAATTCCCAACACAGTGTTTAACTCATTTGCTTTTTAAAAAATATGCTCTTAATAAGTGAACATATAAGTCTGTGATAAGTTGGAAGGGCTATGCAAATGACAATCAATGGAACCTTTTGAATGATTTTATGTGAGAATTTAAACAGAGAGATTTCAAAGAATTTGAACCTTAGTAGTTGGAAGAATGGTAATAGTTATTACAGAAAAAGCTCAGAGAAAAGCCCAAGAGGAAGCATGGGTCTGAGGGGCAGTACAGTGAATTTGGTGCAAAATGAGGGCCGTCCTTACTTGAGCCAAGGAGTGTGGCTTTGACCACATCCTCAGAAAATGGCACTGACCTGCCTGTTCTTCACGGAATGCAGCATGGCTCCAGGGCAGTGAATACTGAAAGAAGGTAGCATCATTTTGACTTTTTAGATGTCTGCTGTTTTGAGATGTCCTGAGGGTTCAATACTCAGGGCACTTAGCGTTTTTTCAAAGGAATAGCAGGAGCCTGTGTGACCGAGCTCCAGAGGATATTTCAGGGTTTGGCAAAAGGGGTAAATGTCCAACCACCAGAAGGAACTCCCAGGAGCAGCCTGGTGGGGGCCCATAGCAGGCAGAAGCTGTACTCACATTGTTGGACATAGGTGGACACAGTTCGGAGATGCCCAGACACTTTTGGGGTGGATAGGAAGTACTTTGTAGGATCCTGAGGCTTGCCAATGATGCAGATGAGTTATTGATCTCACAGAACAAATGGACATTATTGTTAATTCGGCCACATTAATGGTTATAGACCGCGGGTACTATAGACAGTAAAGCCACACTTCCATAAAAACTATCCCCTCCCACGCCATTGGCTTCCAAGAACCAAATTTATACTCACTCATCATGTCTTACTGATGGGCATAAATCAGTCTGGAACAAAGTTTTAAAGCATTTATGATTGGTTTTGAAATAGGAAAAAAATGTGCACATATCCCCAGAAAAGCTAGGCACAGCTTTTCATCCAAAATGAATAATTATGCATAGAACTGATTACTTAAATACACAGTTCATGATTATGAATGAAATTACCTGCATTACACTGCAAATACCTTGTTCTGCATGGATTAAGGAAAGTAAAACTTGATTGCAGATGTTGGAAATTTTAGGTCTTGAGATTTTTCGGTTACTCTCAAAATATGTCACTTGGCTCTTATAACATTCCCCTTATATAAGTAATTTACAAGTTGAAATTAAAAATGAAATATTGGTTATACTGTATTTCACAGTGGGGTGAAATTCTAGTAGCTGGACCACAGGAAAGAAAGTAAGTGGACAGTTTCTCTGTTTTCACATCTAGTTCAGCCACTTTCTATAATATGCAGATGCACAGGCCACGTAGATCTCTACCTACTTGTTTAATCTGGGGGATTCCAACAAACCCTTAAGCCCCTGACAGTTTCTTCCAAAAGCCTGCGTATGTGCCTGAAATCCTATCTTTATTACTTTACTTCTGGTTTTTGCTTGTTAAAATGCACATGTTCCTGAGGAGAATAATCCATGAAACTGTAATCCATCAAAGCAACATAGTGTGAATCAGCTTGTCAGTTCCATTCCAAAGCGACAGCTTGGGAAGAACAGGTTTATTTTCCTATGTTGTTTTAGCAACCTCATTTTTCACATCTTTTTCCACTAACCAGATTAGACCCTCTGTGTAGGCATAGGCTTTGGTTTAGCCTTTTATCTGATCATTTCATGTGGACTCACATCCTGTTTTGGGGGAATTCATTTGCTTTTCTTAGATTTCTTAGAGGTTTGTAGGAGACTAGACTTTATTAGTGTGTAGTGCTTAAATGCGAGGAGTCAATATTGAAATTGTAATCCTGGATCAAAAATAACTTAGAGTCAGAAACATTTTGAAATGTAGGCAAAATACAGCTCACTTCCTTTGGTGTATTTCTTTATGTTTATCAATCACAGCATTATTTTAATTAAATTTCATGTTTCTCAAAGTAATATTTTTGATACATGTACAAAGTAACTCAAAGTTTTAAAAGAAAACCTCTAAAAGGTTCCTATAAAGAAAAACAACAATGCCTTACCCAACCCCTTTGTCCCAATCTTAAAGGGAAAGCATTAGGTATAATATTAGTTGTAGATTTTTCTCAAATATCCTTTATTGAGAAGCTATTCTATTTTTGTTAGTTTCTTCAGATTTTTTTTACCAGAAATGTATGTTGCATTTTCTCAAATTGTTTTCTAGATCTATTGAGATAATTATATATTTTCTGTTTTAGCCTGTTTATATGGTTAATTAAATAAGATTAAATTATTAAAGTATTAAATATTAATGGATTGACTTTTTGAATCTTCAGCCCACCTTTTATTCCTAAGATAAAATCCCCTTGGTCATGATATATCATTCTAATTTGTATTACTGGCTTTGATTTGCTAATGTCAGTTCCCTGAATTTTTTCGAATTATGGCAATATTCTCCCATAGCTTCTCATAGGTCAGAACAATTGTCTATATCATCGAAACTATCTAATTATTTGTCAGTTTCATTCCCTCAGCAGCCTCACCCAAACAATTCAAACTAATTGCTTTCAAGGCTTCTTTTTTCTCTAATGAGTTTTGATCTTTTGTTCCCTATTTCATGCTCTCCTCCTCTTAGCTTTAGCTTTTTTATTTATTTGTTTATAGAATATCCTTTAGTAATTTCCTTTGAAAAGGTAAATTTTTGAGACACTTTTCATGTCTTCAAATAACTTCATTTTACTTTCCTCTATGACTGGTAGTTCGATTGGCACTAAAATCTATCTTCACAGTACTCCCCATCTATAATATTTTGTTTTTCATTTTTCTCTGACAGAGACCAAACTAATTTTAATTTCTGATCCTTTTTTATGTGACATTTTAATTTCTTCTTTCAGGTAAGAAAAACATTTCTAGGATCTTCTTCTTATCCTTGACATTCTAAAATTTCATAAACCTCATAGTCTCTGCCCAAAGGCTCCTAGATCTGATAAACAACTTTGACAAAGTTTTAGGATACAAAATCAATGTACAAAAATCAGTAGCATTTCTGTACACCAATAATGTCCAAGCTGAAAGCTAAATCAAGAATGCAAGCACAATAGCCACAAGGAAAATACAATACCTAGAAATACAACTAACTTGGGAGGTGAAAGGCCTGTACACTAAGAAGTACAAAACAGTGCTGAAAAAAATCAGACAACACCAGCAAATGGAAAAAACATTCCACGCTAATGGGTAGGAAGAATCAATATTGTCAAAATGGCTGTACTGCCCAAAGCAGTTTATAGACTCAAGGCTATTCCTATCAAACTGCCAGTGTTGTTTTTCACAGAACTAGAAAAAAAAAAACTATTATAAAATTCATAAGGAACCAATAAAGAGCCTGAATAGCCAAAGCAATCCTAAGCAAAGGAACAAAGCCAAAGGCATCACACTTCCTCACTTCAAACTACACTACAAGGCGACAGTAACCAAAACAGCATAGTAATGGTACAAAACAGATACATAGACCAATGAACAGGTTAGAAAGCCCAGAAGTACAGCTGCACACTTACATCCATCTGATATTCAACAAAATTGGCAAATAAATGAACAAAAATAGGGAAAAGGACTCACTATTTAATAAATGTTGCTGGGATAACTGGCTAGCCATATGCAGAAGATCAAAAGAGGACTAATTTCTTTCAACGTATATAAAAGCCAACTCAAGACAGATTAAAGACTTAAATGTTAAACTCAAAACTGTAAAAATCTTAGAAGAAAACCTAGGAAATACCATTCTATACATAAGACTTGGCAAAGATTTCATGACAAAGGTCTCCGAAAGCAATTGCAATCAAAACAAAAATTGTTAAGTGGGACCTAATTAAACTAAAAAACTTCTACACAACAAAGGACATGACCAACAGAGTAAATGGACAACTTACAAATGGGAGAAAATATTTGCAAACTTTGCATCCAACAGATGTCTACTATCCAGAATCTAGAAGAAACTTAAAAAATTAATAAGCAAAAAACAATCCCATTAAGAAATGGGCAAATTACATGAACAGACACTTTTCAAAAGGAAACATATGCACAGCTAACAAGCGTATGAAAAAATGCTCAACGTCACTAATTACAGAAATGCAAATCAAAGCCATAATGAGACATCATCACACACCAGTCAGAATGGCTATAGTAAAAAAGTCAAAAAATAACAAATGCTGGTGAGGTTGCAGAGAAAAGGGAACACTTATACACTGCTGGTGGGAAGGTAAATTAATTTAGTTACTGTGGAAAGCAGTTTGGAGATTTCTCTAAGAACTGGAAACAGAACTACCATTTAACCCAGCAATCCCATTACTGGGTATCTACCTAAAGAAATATGAATTGTTCTAACACAAAAACACATGCACCTGTATGTTTGTCGCAGCACTATTCACAATAGCAAAGTCATGGAATCAACCTAGATGTCCATCAGTGGTGGTCTAAAGAAAATGTGGCATATATGCAGCATTGAATACTACACAGCCACACAAAAGAAAGAAATTATGTCTTTTGCAGCAACATGGATGCAGCTGTGGGCCATTATTTTAAACACATTATTATTGTAAGCATGGGAACAGAAAACCAAATACCACATTCTCACTTATAAATGAGAGCTAAACATTGATGATATGGTTTCGCTGTGTTCCCACCCAAATCTCAACTTGTAGTTCCCATAATCCCCATGTGTCCTGGGAAGGACCCTGTGGGAGGTAACTGAATCATAAGGGCAGTTATCCTGATGCTGTTCTCATGATAGTGAGTTCTCATGAGATCTGATGGTT
Source organism: Symphalangus syndactylus (assembly GCF_028878055.3). NCBI lineage: Eukaryota > Metazoa > Chordata > Mammalia > Primates > Hylobatidae > Symphalangus > Symphalangus syndactylus. Next base: position 126,135,631 of record NC_072427.2, on the reverse strand, counting down.
TTACAAGGGGCTTTCCCTACTTTTGCTCACTACTTTTACTTGCTGCTGCCATGTAAAGAAGGACATGTTTTCTTCCCCTTCCACCATGATTGTAAGTTTCCTGAGACCTCCCCAGCCATGCTAAACTGTGAGTCAATTAAACCTTTTTCCTTTATAAATTACCCAGTCTCAAGTATGTCATTATTAGCAGCATGAGAATGGATTAATATAGTAAATTGGTACCAGGTAGTGGACGCTGCTGTAAAGCTACCCAAAAATGTAGAAACAACTTTGGAACTGGGAAATAGGCAGAGGTTGAAAAAGTCTGGAGGTCTCATTAGAGGACAAATGTGGGAAAGTCTGGAATTTCCTAGAGCCTTGGAGGACTCAGAAGACAGGAAAATGTGGGAAAATGTTAGAAACTTCCTAGAGACTTGTTGAATGGCTTTGACCAAAATGCTGATAGTGATATGGACAATAAAGTCCAGGCTGAGGTGGTCTCAGATGGAGATAAGGAACTTGTTGGGAACTGGAGTAAAGGTGACTCTTGTTATGCTTTTGCAAAGAGACTGGTGGCATTTTATCCCTGCTCTAGAGATCTGCGGAACTTTGAAGTTGAGAGAGATGATTTAGGGTATTGGGCAGAAGAAATTTCTAAGCAGCAAAGTATTCAAGATGAAGCAGAGCATAAAAGTTCAGAAAATTTACAGCCAGATGATGTGATAGAAAACAAAAACCCATTTTCTTGGGAGAAATTTAAGCTGGCTGCAGAAATTCACATAAGTAATGAGAAGCCAAATGGTTATTTCCAAGCTAATGGGGAAAATGTCTCCAGAGCAAGTCAGAGACCTTTGTGGCTGCTCCTCCCATCACAGGTGTGAAAGCCTCGGAGGGAAAAATGGCTTTGTGGGCTAGACCCAGGGTGCCCCAGCTCTATGCAGCCTTGGGAACTGGTACCCTGCATCCCAGGTGTTTTAGCTCCAGCCATGGCTAAAAAGGGCCAGTGTATATAGCTCAGGATGTTGCTTCAGAGGGTGCAACCTCCAAGCCTTGGTGGATTACAAGTGCTGTTTGGTCTGTAGGTGCAGAAAAGTCCAGAACTGAGGTTTTGCAGACTCCACCTAGATTTCAGAGGATGTATGAAAACTCCTGGATGTCCAGGCAGAAGTTTGCTGCAGGGGTAGAGCCCTCATGAAGAACCTCTACTAGGGAAGTGTGGAAGGAAAATGTGGGGTCAGAGCCCCCACACACAGTCTCCTCTGGGCCCTGCCTACTGGAGCTGTGAGAAGAGGGCCCCATCCTCCAAACCCCAGCATGGTAAGTCCACTGACAGCTTGCATCGTAATCCTGGAAAAGCCACAGACACTCAATGCCAGCCCATAAAAGCAGCTGGGAGGGGGGCTGAATCCTGCAAAGCCACAGGGTCAGAGCTTCCCAAGGCAATGGGAGCCCACCTCTTGCATCAGCATGACCTGGATGTGAGACATGGAGATAAAGGAGATCATTTTGGAACTTTAAGGTTTAATAACTGCCCTATTGGATTTTGCACTTGCATGGGCCCTGTGGCCCCTTTGTTTTGGCCAATTTCTCCCACTTGGAACAAGTGTATTTGCCCAATACCTGTAACCCTATTGTGTCTAGGAAGTAACTAACTTGCTTTAGATTTTGCAGGCTCATATGCGGAAGGGACTTGTTCTGTTTCAGATGAGACTCTGGACTTGGACTTTTGGGTTAATGCTGGAATGAGTTAAGACTTTGTGGGACCGTTGGGAAGGTATGCTTGTGTTTTGAAATGTGAGGACATGAGATTTTGGAAGTACCAGAGATGAAATTATATGGTTTGGCCACATGACCACACAAATGCTATCTTGAATTGTAGTTCCCATGATCCCCATGTGTCACGGGAGGGATCAAGTGGGAAGTAATTGAATCACGGTGGCAGTTACTCTCATCCTGTTCTCATGATAGTAAGTTCTCATGAGATCTGATGGTTTTTTTTTTTGTTTGTTTGTTTGTTTTTTTTTATTATACTTTAGGGTTTTAGGGTACATGTGCACAATGTGCAGTTTTGTTACATATGTATCCATGTGCCATGTTGATTTCCTGCACCCATTAACTCGTCATTTAGCATTAGGTGTATCTCCTAATGCTGTCCCTCCCCCCTCCCCCCACCCCACAACAGTCCCCAGAGTGTGATGTTCCCCTTCCTGTGTCCATGAGTTCTCATTGTTCAATTCCCACCTATGAGTGAGAACATGCGGTGTTTGGTTTTTTGTCCTTGCGATAGTTTACTGAGAATGATGTTTTCCAGTTTCATCCATGTCCCTACAAAGGACACGAACTCATCATTTTTTATGGCTGCATAGTATTCCATGGTGTATATGTGCCACATTTTCTTAATCCAGTCTATCGTTGTTGGACATTTGGGTTGGTTCCAACTCTTTGCTATTGTGAATAGTGCCGCAATAAACATACGTGTGCATGTGTCTTTATAGCAGCATGATTTATAGTCCTTTGGGTATATACCCAGTAATGGGATGGCTGGGTCAAATGGTATTTCTAGATCTAGATCCCTGAGGAATCGCCACACTGACTTCCACAATGGTTGAACTAGTTTACAGTCCCACCAACAGTGTAAAAGTGTTCCTATTTCTCCACATCCTCTCCAGCACCTGTTGTTTCCTGATTTTTTAATGATGGCCATTCTAACTGGTGTGAGATGGTATCTCACTGTGGTTTTGATTTGCATTTCTCTGATGGCCAGTGATGAGGAGCATTTCTTCATGTGTTTTTTGGCTGCATAAATGTCTTCTTTTGAGAAGTGTCTGTTCATGTCCTCTGCCCACTTTTTGATGGGGTTGTTTGTTTTTTTCTTGTAAATTTGTTTGAGTTCATTGTAGACTCTGGATATTAGCCCTTTGTCAGATGAGTAGGTTGCAAAAATTTTCTCCCATTGTGTAGGTTGCCTGTTCACTCTGATGATAGTTTCTTTTGCTGTGCAGAAGCTCTTTAGTTTAATGAGATCCCATTTGTCGATTTTGGCTTTTGTTGCCATTGCTTTTGGTGTTTTAGACATGAAGTCCTTGCCCACGCCTATGACCTGAATGGTATTGCCTAGGTTTTCTTGTAGGATTTTAATGGTTTTAGGTCTAACATATAAATCTTTAATCCATCTTGAATTAATTTTTGTATAAGGTGTAAGGAAGGGATCCAGTTGCAGCTTTCTACATATGGCTAGCCAGTTTTCCCAGCACCATTTATTAAATAGGGAATCCTTTCCCCATTTCTTGTTTTTGTCAGGTTTGTCAAAGATCAGATAGTTGTAGCTATGCGGCATCATTTCTGAGGGCTCTGTTCTGTTCCATTGATCTATGTCTCTGTTGTGGTACCAGTACCATGCTGTTTTGGTTACTGTAGCCTTGTAGTAGAGTTTAAAGTCAGGTAGCGTGATGCCTCCAGCTTTGTTCTTTTGGCTTAGGATTGACTTGGCGATGCGGGCTCTTTTTTGGTTCCATATGAACTTTAAAGTAGTTTTTTCCAATTCTGTGAAGAAAGTCATTGGTAGCTTGATGGGGATGGCATTGAATCTATAAATTACCTTGGGCAGTATGGCCATTTTCACGATATTGATTCTTCCAACCCATGAGCATGGAATGTTCTTCCATTTGTTTGTATCCTCTTTTATTTCATTGAGCAGTGGTTTGTAGTTCTCCTTGAAGAGGTCCTTCACATCCCTTGTAAGTTGGATTCCTAGGTATTTTATTCTCTTTGAAGCAATTGTGAATGGGAGTTCACTCATGATTTGGCTCTCTGTTTGTCTGTGATTGGTGTACAAGAATGCTTGTGATTTTAGTACATTAATTTTGTATCCTGAGACTTTGCTGAAGTTGCTAATCAGCTTAAGGAGATTTTGGGCTGAGACAATGGGGTTTTCTAGATATACAATCATGTCATCTGCAAACAGGGACAATTTGACTTCCTCTTTTCCTAATTGAATACCCTTTATTTCCTTCTCCTGCCTGATTGCTCTGGCCAGAACTTCCAGCACTATGTTGAATAGGAGCGGTGAGAGAGGGCATCCCTGTCTTGTGCCAGTTTTCAGAGGGAATGCTTCCAGTTTTTGCCCATTCAGTATGATATTGGCTGTGGGTTTGTCGTAGATAGCTCTTATTATTTTGAGATACGTCCCATCAATACCTAATTTATTGAGAGTTTTTACCATGAAGGGTTGTTGAATTTTGTCAAAGGCCTTTTCTGCATCTATTGAGATAATCATGTGGTTTTTGTCTTTGGTTCTGTTTATATGCTGGATTACATTTATTGATTTGCGTATGTTGAACCAGCCTTGCATCCCAGGGATGAAGCCCACTTGATCATGGTGGATAAGCTTTTTGATGTGCTGCTGGATTCGGTTTGCCAGTATTTTATTGAGGATTTTTGCATCAATGTTCATCAAGGATATTGGTCTGAAATTCTCTTTTTTGGTTAAGTCTCTGCCAGGTTTTGGTATCAGGACGATGCTGGCTTCATAAAATGTGTTAGGGAGGATTCCCTCTTTTTCTATCGATTGGAATAGTTTCAGAAGGAATGGTACCAGTTCCTCCTTGTACCTCTGGTAGAATTCAGCTGTGAATCCATCAGGTCCTGGACTCTTTTTGGTTGGTAAGCTATTGATTATTGCCACAATTACAGAACCTGTTATTGGTCTATTCAGAGATTCAACTTCTTCCTGGTTTAGTCTTGGGAGGGTGTATTTCTCGAGGAATTTATCCATTTCTTCTAGATTTTCTAGTTTATTTGCATAGAGGTGTTTGTAGTATTCTCTGATGGTAGATTGTATTTCTGTGGGATCGGTGGTGATATCCCCTTTTTCGTTTTTTATTGCATCTATTTGATTCTTCTCTCTTTTCTTCTTTATTAGTCTTGCTAGCGGTCCATCAATTTTGTTGATCTTTTCAAAAAACCAGCTCCTGGATTCATTAATTTTTTGAAGGGTTTTTTGTGTCTCTATTTCCTTCAGTTCTGCTCTGATTTTAGTTATTTCTAGCCTTCTGCTAGCTTTTGAATGTGTTTGCTCTTGCTTTTCTAGTTCTTTTAATTGTGATGTTAGGGTGTCAATTTTGGATCTTTCCTGCTTTCTCTTGTGGGCATTTAGTGCTATAAATTTTCCTCTACACACTGCTTTGAACGTGTCCCAGAGATTCTGGTATGTTGTGTCTTTGTTCTCGTTGGTTTCAAAGAACATCTTTATTTCTGCCTTCATTTCATTATGTACCCAATAGTCATTCAGGAGCAGGTTGTTCAGTTTCCATGTAGTTGAGCGGTTTTGACTGAGTTTCTTAATCCTGAGTTCTAGTTTGATTGCACTGTGGTCTGAGAGACAGTTTGTTATAATCTCTGTTCTTTTACATTTGCTGAGAAGAGCTTTACTTCCAACTATGTGGTCAATTTTGGAATAGGTGTGGTGTGGTGCTGAAAAAAATGTATATTCTGTTGATTTGGGGTGGAGAGTTCTGTAGATGTCTATTAGGTCCACTTTATGTAGAGCTGAGTTCAATTCCTGGATATCCTTGTTAACTTTCTGTCTCGTTGATCTGTCTAATGCTGACAGTGGGGTGTTAAAATCTCCCATTATTATTGTGTGGGAGTTTAAGTCCCTTTGTAGGTCACTGAGGACTTGCTTTATGAATCTGGGTGCTCCTGTGTTGGGTGCATATATATTTAGGACAGTTAGCTCTTCTTGTTGAATTGATCCCTTTACCATTATGTAATGGCCTTCTTTGTCTCTTTTGATCTTTGTTGGTTTAAAGTCTATTTTATCAGAGACTAGGATTGCAACCCCTGCCTTTTTTTGTTTTCCAGTTGCTTGATAGATCTTCCTCCATCCCTTTATTTTGAGTCTATGTGTGTCTCTGCACGTGAGATGGGTTTCCTGAATACAGCACACTGATGGGTCCTGACTCCTTATCCAGTTTGCCAGTCTGTGTCTTTTGATTGGAGCATTTAGCCCATTGACATTTAACGTGAATATTGTTATGTGTGAATCTGATCCTGTCATTATGATGTTAGTTGGTTATTTTGCTCGTTAGTTGCTATAGTTTCTTCCTAGCCTTGATGGTCTTTACAATTTGGCATGTTTTTGCAGGGGCTGGTACCGGTTGTTCCTTTCCATGTTTAGTGCTTCCTTCAGGAGCTCTTTTAGGGCAGGCCTGGTGGTGACAAAATCACTCAGCGTTTGCTTGTCTGTAAAGTATTTTATTTCTCCTTCACTTATGAAGCTTAGTTTGGCGGGATAGGAAATTCTGGGCTGAAAATTCTTTTCTTTAAGAATGTTGAATATCGGCCCCCACTCTCTTCTGGCTTGTAGAGTTTCTGCTGAGAGATCAGCTGTTAGTCTGATGGGCTTCCCTTTGTGGGTAACCCGACCTTTCTCTCTGGCTGCCCTTAACATTTTTTCCTTCATTTCAACTTTGGTGAATCTGACAATTATGTGTCTTGGAGTGGCCCTTCTCGAGGAGTATCTTTGTGGCGTTCTCTGTATTTCCTGAATCTGAATGCTGGCCTGCCTTGCTAGATTGGGGAAGTTCTCCTGGATAATATCTTGCAGAGTGTTTTCCAACTTGGTTCCATTCTCCCCATCATTTTCAGGTACACCAATCAGACGTAGGTTTGGTCTTTTCACATAGTCCCAAATTTCTTGGAGGCTTTGTTCATTTCTTTTTATTCTTTTTTCTCTAAACTTCCCTTCTCTCTTCATTTCATTCATTTCATCTTCTATCAGCGATACCCTTTCTTCCAGTTGATCACATCTGCTACTGAGGCTTCTGCATTCTTCGCGTAGTTCTCGAAACTTGGCTTTCAGCTCCATCATCTCCTTGAAGCCCTTCTCTCCATTGGTTATTCTAGTTATCCATTCTTCTAATTTTTTTTCAAAGTTTTTAACTTCTTTGCTATTGTTTTGAATTTCCTCTCGTAGCTCAGAGTAGTTTGATCGTCTGAAGCCTTCTTCTCTCAACTCATCAAAGTCATCCTCCATCCAGCTTTGTTCCGTTGCTGGTGAGGAACTGCGTTCCTTTGGAGGAGGAGAGGTGCTCTGTTTTTTAGAGTTTCCAGTTTTTTTGGTCTGTTTTTTCCCCATCTTTGTGGTTTTGTCTACTTTTTGTCTTCGATGATGGTGATGTACAGATGGGTTTTTGGTGTGGATGTCCTTTCTGTTTGTTAATTTTCCTTCTACCAAACAAGACCCTCAGCTGCAGGTCTGTTGGGGTTTACTAGAGGTCCACTCCAGACCCTGTTTGGCTGGGTGTCAGCACCGGTGGCTGCAGAACAGTGGATTTTCGTGAGACCACAAATTCAGCTGTCTGATAGTTCCTCTGAAAGTTTTGTCTCAGAGGAGTACCCGGTTGAATGAGGTGTCAGTCTGTCCCTACTGGGGGGGTGCCTCCCAGTTAGGCTGCTCAGGGGTGAGGGACCCACTTTAGGAGGCAGTCTGTCCGTTCTCAGATCTCCAGCTGCGTGCTGGGAGAACCACTACTCTCTTCAAAGCTGTCAGTCAGACAGGGACATTTAAGGCTGTGGAGGTTCTCGCTGAGTTTTTGGTTGTCTGTGCCCTGCCCCCAGAGGTGGAGCCTACAGAGGCAGGCAGGCCTCCTTGAGCTGTGGTGGGCTCCACCCAGTTAGAGCTTCCTGGCTGCTTTGTTTACCTAAGCAAGCCTGGGCAATGGCGGGCGCCCCTCCCCCAGCCTCGTTGCCGCCTTGCAGCTTGATCTCAGACTGCTGTGCTAGCAATCAGCAAGACTCTGTGGGCATAGGACCCTCTGAGCCAGGTGCGGGACACAATCTCCTAGTGTGCCGTTTTCCAGGCCCGTTGGAAAAGCGCAGTATTAGGACGGGACTGACCCGATATTCCAGGTGCCGTCTGTTTCCCCTTTCTTTGACTAGGAAAGGGAACTCCCTGACCCCTTGCGCTTCCCGAGTGAGGCAATGCCTCGCCCTGCTTCGGCTCGCGCACAGTGCGCTTCACCGACTGTCCTGAACCCACTGTTAGGCACTCCCTAGTGAGATGAAACCGGTATCTCAAGCAGAAATGCAGAAATCACCCGTCTTCTGTGTCGCTGGGGCTGGGAGCTGGAGACCGGAGCTGTTCCTATTCGGCCATCTTGGCTCCACTCCCCCTCCAGCAGCACCTCCTTGCCCGCGCGCTTCAGCGCCTGCACGGCCTGGTCGTGGGTGGCCTGGCGCAGGTCGGTGCCGTTCACCGACAGGATGGCGTCACCCAGCCGCAGCGCCCGGCTCTGGTCAGCAGCCAGCCCCGAGAAGATCTTGGAGATGAGGATGAGATCTGATGGTTTTATAAGAGGCATTTTCCCTTTTTGCTTGCCACTTCTCCTTGCTGCCACCATGTGAAGAAGAACATGTTTGCTTCCCTTTCTGCCATGATTGTAAGTTTCCTGAGGCCTCCCCAGCCATGCTGAACTGTGAGTCAATTGAACCTCTTCCTTTTGTAAATTACCCAGTCTCAGGTATGTCTTTATTAGCAGTGTGAGAACAGACTAATACAATTGCGAACATATAGATACAAAGAATGGAAGAATAGGCACGAAGGTCTACTTCAGGATGGCCGGTGGGACGAGGGTGAGGATGGAAAAACTACCTATTGGGTTCTATGCCTATTATCTGGGTGACAAAATAATCTGTACACCAAACTCCCATGGCACCAATTTACCCATGTAAGAAACCTGCACATATATACCCGCTGAACCAAAAATATTTGTTTGAAACTGACTGTTTGAAAAACAGTTATGTGATTAGTTGGTTGGCCTCTTGAATGTTGAGTTCTGGGAAATTGTATAAGTTCTGGAAATTTTTCATCTGTAACTTATTTTGTTTTTATGTCAAGTATTACATTGTACATTTATTTGTTTTGAGGTATATGTTGAAAGAAGATAATGGAAATATATTTACAACTGTAAAGCCAGAAACCTACTTTCTTCAGTTTATAACTTTAGTTGAACAAATATAAATTGAACATTTGTTATATGACTAGCATTGTGCTAGATATAAGGAACCAAAAATGAATTCACTTCCAGACACTGACTTTTAATTGCTTTATATCTAGTGAGAGAAATAAACATGAAACCTGATAATAGCACTCTAATGTCTAAGTGCTGGTAAATAATATGAAGGGAATCCTCAAGAAAGTTCAGGAAAGAATCTCTGGAAGAAATGATACATAAGCTAAAATTTAAAAAGGTGTAAGAATTAACCAAATGGAGAAATAGATGAAGAATGTTCCTGGCTGAGAATACAGCGTTCATCCATTTATTCACTAATTCTTTTACTAACTTATTCAATAAGCATTTATTGAATATCTTATTCCAGGCACAATTCTAGACATGATGATCAATAATGTATAACATAATCAAAGGCATAAACAAAATGACATATATTTTGTGTGCTTGTGTCTTTGTGTGCTTGTGTGTTATAGAAGTGTTTCAGGACTTACTGGCATGTGTAATAAATGACAGAGGATATTGCAGGAGAGAATTTTGAGAAATAGGCCCTTTTCTTAAATGACTTTGTATGGCATAGTAAGCCATTTGGATTTTTTCTTGCAGGTGTTTGAGTGTCATCATAGGATTTTTTTTTTTGTTTTTTATATAATATACTCCTTTTATATGTATTACTTGTATTCAATTTTTAACTTACCAATTAGATGTCATTTATAGGTCAGAAGTTATCCTCATGTTGTTATTGATTTAGAACAGACAATTATTGATACCTACATCTTTATGTAGGTATCTATCTAAACTCTCTCATTTTCTTCTGCCTTTAGTTTACTTATTAACTTATTCAATAAACAATCAACCAACTTCCACCTTTTCTTCTACTAAATAAGTTGACATGTCTAACCAACTGGTGTGTATTTTTCTGGAATTTTATACATGCTGAAATAGTCATGTATAAACATACATTCACCTTTTTATAATTATACATTCATTTCTAAATCCATCTATTCATCACCTATTCAAGTTCTTCTGGTCAATTAAAAGAATTAGATCCAATTGTACAATTTCTCTGCTACACTTCACAAAGAGCCTTTCAAGTTAACTCATGTAGCTTTAATTAATTCTTCTTAATGGCTTCAAAATATTCCATCATGTGGATTTACCACAATTTATTCAACCATTCTCCTATTAATGGTGATCTTTGCTTCCAGTTTCATGTCACAGTGAAAACTGCTGGAATAAAGACCTTGTATACATATTTTGCCAAGCTGTTTTAATTTTATGAGATAGGTCCCAGACGCAGAGTTGCTGGGTTGAAAGGTATGTATTTTCAAATTTAGTAGATTTTGTTGCTAAATTATTTCTTCAAAGACTGTCATATGTTCACCAGCAAATTAAGGGAAGGTTATTTTTCCCATATTCCAACAAGCAACACCGATTATTGCTTTAATTTGTACCAATTGAACTATATATAAAATTTTATTGACATCATACTTTTCATTTATCTGACTACTGGTTGGTTTAGGGACACATTCATTGGTTATTTGGGTTTACTATTTTGTGAGTTTTGCTTGTTTTCATTAGTTTTTCATGTGAATTTTTAAGTGGTCTTGTGTTAAATATTACTATTTTCTCTGTCATGTATAATTCAAATTGTATAACGATGAGGATTTTATATAGTAAATATTTGTCATACACTAGTTTATATCATTTTGTAGAAAAACATGATCATTTTACAGCTTTTATAGTTCCTTAATTTTCTGTCTTGTTAAAGGTCTTCTCAGTTTTTGTACATACAGTCTCAGAGCTTCTTTTCAGTTGTCTTTTTCAAGTTCTCAATTTACCTGAATTTTTTCTTTTACTTATAGTTCAAGGTAGCATTCCAACTTTCTTTTCTTTTCAGACGTACAGTCCATTGTGTAAGCACTTTTGAAAATATCATCCTTATTATATTAAATTTTCACATGAATTGTGATTTGTGTCTGCATTTTTCATCAGATCTCACTGGTTTCTATTTCTATGTCATCATCCAACTTTATGTCACAGAATATTTATAATGTGTTTTAATATTTATTAAACTCTTATTCACTATTATTGCTTTTGCTTTTATTGGCATAATTCTTTCTCATCAACTTAAGAGACTTTTGTCAAAGTTCCAAAACCAAATTTAAATCCTAATCCCCATAAATATTTTAATTGGACTTGAAGTGCATTTATTTATTAATATTAGGAAGACCGACATTTTTATTCTATTAATCTTTTCCATCTGAAAACATGGTACGCTATTTCAATTTTTTCTTTGTTCATATTCTTTCAATCAGATTTACTCTGTTTGTATACCTTTCTTGTTGAATTTATTCCTAAGCATTATATACTTTTTTGTTATGATTGTAAAGGGAATATTTTCACCACTTTCATTTCTCAGTGCTTATTGCTAACATGGAGAAAACCACAGTTTTTTTTTTTTTTTTTTTTTTTTTTTTTTTTTTTTAGTTTTTTTGAGATGGAGTCTCGCTCTGTCGCCCAGGCTGGAGTGCAGTGGCGCCATCTCTGCTCACTGCAAGCTCCGCCTCCCGGGTTCACGCCGTTCTCCTACCTCAGCCTCTCCGAGTAGCTGGGACTACAGGCGCCTGCCACCGCCCTGGCTAAGTGTTTGTATTTTTAGTAGAGACAGGGTTTCACCGAACCACAGTAGTATTTTAAACAGTGCTGAGAAACAGCAAACAAATTTTAAGTAGAAACATAGTGATATTATGGAGAAAAGATTTTAAAGGAAAGAGAATGAAGACTGAGAAGCCAGTTAGAAGGCCCTTGTTGCAGTTCAAGTGGGAGAAAATAAATTCCTGAATCAAGGTGCAGTTGTCAAGCTGGAGAAAATGGAGCATGAAGCAATGAGTTTGAATAAAATTGGTAGAACACGGCTGTTGACAATATGGGACACGTGGGCAGAAGAGGTGTTTAAGTTAACTGTGAGATTTCTGGCTGTTTCCTGAAATGGCGGATACAGGAAAATAAGCAGGTTTAAAAAATCCACAGTAAATCTTAGTTCTGCTTATGTTTCTAAATATGTTATAAAGTAGTGTTTCTCAAATTTTTGGCAATCCAATAATCACTTAGTGGGTGACTAGTGCAATTACAGGTTATCACATTTTAGTTAAGTTTAAAATAATAATGGCTTTAAAAATAATTACTCGGTAAACATTATTTTGATTGTTAAAAAGAATATTACTTATTTCATATCTATGCCATATATCCTATTCATTTTAAAGCTTTACTACAATGTATATGTGGCTCAGTGACAGACAATGTAGCCAAGTGGCTACATTCTACATGTAGTGGGTTTCTACTGAGTTAAAACCCTCTGACTTTCAATTATATATTGTGTGGAAATAGGAGCAACTATTTACAGCTTCATCAGCTATGTGCATTAATTTCAAATATGCACATAGATATTATGAGACAAAAACTGATATATCTCATTAAAGACTATTTTCAGTGCTACATCAGATGTAAAATCAATAAGTATATCACACTGTGAAGTTTGACCTCAAATGTTCCAACTTAGACCACAGAGCAATTGGTTTGCTAATCTATTCTAGTTGCTTTGGGTGATAAATAATAAACTCAATAATCTATCGCCAATTTCTGTCCCCCAAAAGTGAAAATACGTATTAAGAAAAAAGTTAAATCCTTCACAAGGAAGCCATTGATACCACTGTTTGGATTTTGAAAGGAAACTTGGTGCCCTACCCTCAATTTAAAAATCATCATCTTTTCCCTTGAATTTTTAGTGTCATACTATTCAGACCACCCAAAATCATACAAATGCTATCTACTGGTATCATCAGTGTAAAAAAGACGTGATTTTAACTTTATTAACGCATGAACTCAAATCTTTCCCCCTCAGAGAGCAAGAGAACTTACGAGGAAAGCAGTCTTTGACTCGAAGCGCATTTCCTCACATTGCATGATGAAAAGATGAACTCACTATGGTTGTTATTTCATCGTACTCAAATATGTTTACTATTTCAGAGAAATGTGCTAATACTGTAGTCCTTAGATATATGTTAATAGTTAAATTTAAATTAAAGTTTAAAAATAGAATTTAATTTCTCAGTTGCACCAGTTGCATTTCAAATGCTTAATAGCCACATGTCTTTAGGGGCACCATGTTGGACAGAGCAAATAGAGAACATTTCTATCACTGCAGAAAGTTCTCTGGGTCAGTGCCATTCTAGGACAATGGATCAAGGAATATTATTGACCACCATCTATTCTCTTTTAATGAATAATGTTTGGACTGACTTTGTAGATACCCTCTTTTCCTGTGTCACATACTTTTCTTGCTTCACACACAGCTAAAGGTCTCTTACCACATCCCAAAGATGCCTGCTACAGTCTATATCACACCTCAGAAGATAATCATTAACTACTCCAAAAACAAAAATCTTTCTTCTGATTCTTGTGAGTTTTGTGAAAAATACAACAGGAATCACTAGGCATTTTTTTTCCTACCTGTCATATACATGTGCTGAAAACACAAAGAATTAGTAATTCTATTCAATTGTAGTATTAACTCTCTTGGCATACACACACACAGACACAGACACACATGTGCGTGCACACATGCATAACCCCCACACCCCCACACGCCCATATAGACATGTTTTAATATTTTCCCGACATTTTTATCTTTGAGATCCAACAGTATCATTTCATAAATAAATTTTATCAGTAGCTTATTATTTTTTCTGGTATAATATTTCTTTTTAATTTGCTATTGGTTTTGTAGCCTTTTCACCAATAGTGCAACCATCATTTGTATCTGTTTTTACTCTGAACAGTGTAATTCTGCATAATGCTTCCTTAGTTTGTGCTCTTGTCTTTCTTCAGTGGCAAAACATCAACAACTTTATACTAAAAAGTCTTTTAACTATATATTGAAAAATATTTTGTAATTATTTGAAAATTCAATGAATTTATGTTCTCATTTGTTAAATTTTGTTAACAGCTAACTCACTGTGAAGTGAGAGAAAATTGTTCCATGGCCCAACAGAGTCCAATTTTTAAATAATGATGTATTTTAGAGTTCTACACTTCTTTGGCTGACTTCATTATACTTAAAGATCCAATTTCCAAGAACACATCCATTCACATTCTGTTTTACAAATGAAGTCCCATTTACTATTTCTACTAACAAGGCCATTCAGAAGGGGCCGTTGTTTGTGTTTTTATCTCCATCACTGTTTTATGCGTCAACAACCATTTTTTGGAGCTACTAATTCATTTATGTCACTAGGGTATATGACAAATCAACAGTTAAAACAAAAATGCAAATATGATATGCAGAATATAAATAGCATATATACTATATATAAAAATTGGATATACATAGAAGGAATATACACATATATATGATGTGAAATTATGTTAGCTGTGATAAATTACATACTCCTTAAAAATGTGCACAGCTTTTAGGAAAGCAAAATAATTAAGTAGATTAGGATTTCTGTAAAAATCACAGTTAATCTCACATTTAAAATTTTTGAAATATATACCAAAATTATTTTCCCTAGAATTTACCCACCTCAGGAAGATCAATGGTTTGACCATTAAGTTTTGAGGATATTATTGGTGGGGTCAAGCAGGCTGCTAGTGTCTCTAACCTGTGTTTGCTTTTCAGGAGGGACTTTTAATGTTTTAGTTTTTAATTCTCAGGAAGTCATATCTAAGGCATCCAGGGCAGGGTGTCAATGCTGCGCAAAATGCCTGCATTTGGTGGTGGTGGTGGGGGGAGTCTTCGATGATGTCTACAATACCTCCTTCTAGGATTGAGGTGGTTGGTGTCTCAGAAGTGAAATAAAGTTTACTAAAGTTTTAACAAGTCCACTCAGAAATGGAGCCAGAGTTACAGGAAGGAACAGCATTGCAGCCACGACTACAGCTCTCTGAGAGTGTAAATGCACGTAACAGGCAACACGCAGGAGTTATTTACCAGGGGAATAGAGGGCTAATTCTTAGGACTGACTCTCCCCAAGACTAAATGAACTTTTCAGGGTCACACAAAGTTCCAGGCTATCTAGCTGGGAACATAAACTCCATGATGTGCTGACGCCCATTCCCACCCACGCTCTCACCCATCACCACAGAGGGAAATAAATTCAGACCAGTGATGTGTTATTTGCTCATCTTAATTAAAGAGAATATAATTACAACATGTTTATGCAACTAACTTATACAGTAATTATTTGATTTCTTGGCATTGTCACAGAGGGAAATGTTTCATATAAAGGGACTTCGCATGTAACTAATTCAAGTACAAAATCTCTTTAAAAATTTAAACATGTCATTTAAAAAAATCTCTCTAAAGTTTCTTCTACATCCCCTAACCTGCTAAAGCAGGATGTGCTAAATATACTTGTTATCCCCCTAATGACATTACATGAAGAACATTAATGATTTTGCTGTGCTGTATAAACTGATGCCTTCAGAGGCTCTTAAAGCATGTGAGACTTCTTTCCTCTGTACTAAAGGGCCTCAAGCTCTTCTATTTCTGCTTTTAAGTTTCCAGACTTCCCCTGTAGAAAAGTAGGCTTCAGTTGAGACTTCTCATCAGAGGGCCTGCTTCAAAGTATTATCTTCCCACCCTTCTGTTTTTTTCCTTTCATTCCCTTCTACTATCTCTTCAAAATTGATGTTTTCCTTTTTTTTTTTTTTTTTTTTTAGTCAGAAAACAGGTATTCATATGAGTATGCTATAAGAGTCCGTAGGTTTCCAAATGATGGTCAGTGGCTTTTCATGGAGTAAAATAACAAGTGTAGGGAGCTGGTTCTTTGACAGCTGTCTCCTGGCATTTTTTTCTCTCTTCTTTTTCTATGTTCCCAACTGTGTAACAGAGGACTGAGGACACCCCACACTTGATTTCTGATTAAGAGGCATACTTTTGCAATTTATGAAACACAGTTTTTTGTTATTTCTGAACATCTTAAATATGAAATGAAAAATCAGCACTGAGAGAAAAAGCACATAAGTACATGCCTTTTAAACATGTGATTTTTGCAATTATTGATTTTCTTGGCATTTGTTTCAGTCCACGTTTTCTGTTACTGGTGTCAGATACATTTTACTTAGAAATGCTACGTGATGAAAATCCTATAGTACAGAACTCCCTTTCCTCCCTGTGTTTTTATTCACAGCGTACAGTATCTTCTAACTTTGAGGAATCACTGCAGCAAGTTGTAAATGATACATGGAGTGACAAGTTTTCCCTACTGAATAAAAAGAGAAAAAGTACTGAGCAATGACTGCTGTGATGCACTGTTTCCAGTAATATTTAGTTTATACAGAGCTTTGGAAACCCAGCAGGCCCTGAGCTTTCTACACAGTGAGACAAAACCCAGACCAAAATGCATTTAATGTGCTCATTTCTTTTTTCTTTCTCTTCAATACATTTCCAGTTGAGCAATCAGTTTCATGCCCCAGGGTGCTTTGCATGCCTATAACCCTAGCTATGCAAAGAGCTTGGATTACATTTGGATCTGGAGGTGGGAATAGGAATTGCAGCTTCTTTGGTCTCTTGCCAAATACCATTAGGAAGAGAAATGCATCTACAAAAAAATTCTGAGAGTGTGTGTTAGTGGTAGAGGAAGAGCATAACGTGTGCATGCACTTAAGGGAAAAGAACAGATAGTTGGCCTCAACCATTAAGCCAGTCTTATCCCGGGTGTCCAGACTTCTGCTGGGCAGGGAGGAAATGCTGACATCCTGGATCAATGGGCTGTTCACAACACCATCCCTTCTGGGACACACTTGGAAAGGGACATAGATGATATCAACACAGATGAAGGTATGAGGATAGAGACATCTCAAAGAAAAGCCTCCTTTTGAGTGTGCATTGCAAGATAGCTTTTTAAAAAAAGATGTGTGACCCCAAACTGCCACGGGCACTGTTTTAACTTAGAAATATTTATACATCTATCCTAATTAGAATTATTTTATAGGAAATTTCCAGTATGAAATCTCCTGAGATACAGTGGCGGAGAATGTCTTTTGACTTTACTTGATACTGGGAAGCCAAATGACTTATTGTAAAGAGGATCAAACACAAGCAACATTGTCAACTCACATGGGATTTGGCTCCATCTGAGGTCAGTACCTCACTGGTAACCTCAAAAGGTTTGACTTAATACTAAAGTGTTCTTTTCCTGCAGTGCTTGCTTACCTAGTGGTTCTCAAGCATTTTTTGGAGAAAGAAGGGGTTTGGGCGTAGGTTAAGGATAAAGCTCATACGCATGGTATTTTCCCATCAGATAGGTGGAAAGATTATATAGATAAGCTGAGTTTTGGATTATTTTAAATTTCTTGTACTTGTTCTATAGCTCTACCTCTTTTCTTTCCATTGATGCATAACAGACCTATATGTAACAACACAATTTAAGAATCAGTGTGTGGCCCTTAATACCTATTTACCAGTTGCTCAGAGATTTGAACTTGATGATCATTAGTACTGTTCAGAAAAATTGTATCCATGAACTCCAAGTTTAAATATCTACACAGAATTAAATAATCACAACATTTATAAATATAATAGAGAATTTGAAAAGGATTTTAAAAAGTGAAAATGTATAACGCTTTTGAAAATTACATTTATATCATAATCACACATTCACATTACCTTATAATAATTTCTCCTTTATCCTCCATTATCCTAAGTCCTGTAATGTTTCAAGTTTGAAAAAAATCAAAATTCAAGTTAAAAATCACTTTTCTATCTCTCTCTATAATAGAATGTCTTTAGGCACTTTTTCATAATTCCAGGAAAAAATTCAGATTGACATCTTAGCATCTCAGATCAACTCTCTGAATGATCATGTTTCTGGTAGCTTTATCTTCCATAATCAAACAATAAAATGAAATTAAAATAAAATTTAGGTATCACAAGTATATTCCTGCTTTTCTTTCATGCTTGTTGTCACTGCCTTTTTCCTGATCAAATATATTTCCTACCTTACTGGTTCTCATTATTTAATATTTGTTCAATTTTGGTGATTTGTTTGCTTTGCTTTGAAGTTCAGCTTTGTTGATTTTCCTATTTCTTCGCTTTAATTCATCTACTAAACATCTCTAAGTGAAGACTAAATACTGAGGCCATCTACTAAATTGAACTTTCTCTGCTTTAAAAAAAAAAGTTGATTTGATGCAACAAAAATACTGACCAATATTTTAAAATAAATCTTATACAGGCCCACAGCCCTGATTACAACTTCTGCCACCTAGATCCTGAATCCATAGAAGCCATCTCTGCTCCAAAGTCTGATGACAAGAATAATGATGATAACTGATGAAGACAAACTGTTCTAAGTGCCTTCTATGTATTATCTCATGCGATCCTCAGAGCAACTCTTTGAAAGTAGATACACTACTATTCCATTTCACAAATGAGGAGGCTGAAGCCCGGAAAGACTTAGAAAATTTCCAAGGCCTTATCAATATTATGTCTGAAGTAGCTTCAGACCACTTGTCTTCATCACTCCCCATTAAACCTGCTGTGTTTTCCCTCCGAAGTTTTCCTAAAGAACATATCCACACTAATTATTCTGACAGTTTTGACAGGAAGACAGAGGAGGGCTTACGCTATGCACCAATAGCAAACAACTATTAATAAACTTTCATATTAATTATGTTCTCCAAAATCCCTTCTTGACAATCTTATCCCTTCCATGGCATTTATCTGTGTTGCCTCCGCCCATAAACCTCTGTCAGTTGTCAGCAACTTGAGAATCCCCTGCAAACTTTTGGTTCTCTTTCCTCAATTCTATAGAACATTCAGCTCTATTCGGTCCTTGCTCCTTGGCTAGCTACAATACCACCCAGGTGTTCAGCTACAAACTGCCTTCCCCAGAATGAATACCACATACTCAGAAGGTAATCATGGTATATGGTGATGAGACATGGTGTTTCTATTAGAATTTGTTTCTATGTGCTTACAAAACCTTTATAATTATAATTTTAATGGCTCACTAAATTATCTCCTGCTCATGTTACATCATAAGCCATTTTTAATTGTTGAATATTTTGGTGGTTTTGTTTTATTTACATATCACAACAAACATTTTTATTCATTTGGACTTTGTGTATGTTGAGTTATTGCTTTAAAATAAATTCCCAGAGGAGAGACTACTCGGTCAAATGATATGAATATCTTTATGTTGCATTATTTTACAAATCAGTTGTATCAGTTAACAGAGTTGTGTATAAGTTAAAAGCCATACCAAATCTTTGTCAACATTATTTCTATTTTCTTACTATGTAGAAGCATGAAAATATTCCCCCATGTACAGAAGATCCCTGACTTACAATGGTTCAACTTATGATTTTTCAATTTTGTTCTGGATTTATGGGGTATTGAATGCATTTTTGATTCACATACTATGTTTATCAGGAAACCCATCCTAAGTCAAGGAGCATTCACGTTTGTTTTCTATTTGTGTTTTATCTAATGTGAGTGCTTTTTACAAACACTTTGATCTTTACCTATATGGTGAAACAATTTTTCTTTGTTATTTGTTTTGTTTCTACATTTCAATACTGTTTCACACAAAGACCACTTTTGGTCTGCTATACTTGATACAAGTATTTTAACTGCAGTTTTACTACTTTTTCATTTTAGTACAAGTTTCAGATTTCAAGTGTATTTCAAATATACTTTGAATTGGTTTCAGGCTAATCCTGTGCAATTACTGTTTTTGCTTCAAAGCTGAGAAATCCACCTTTTCCAAAGATCAGATAATGATTTTATTTTCTCCTTTAAAACATAGTTTTATGTTTCCCACTTTCATAGACATGGCCTATATCTTGGAGTCTAGTAGTGATATTTGGTGTTGGGCAGGTTTTCATGTTTCCAAATTTTCAATAACACTGTTTTGTCAGGGCAGGGTTGGTAAAGGGAAGAGTGCAAACACTGTTTTCCCAGAGCCAATGACCCAAGAAGGAAGGAGTGGTGAAGGCAGAACACACAGCAGGTGCTGCAAGGGCGGAAGGCAGAATATCTGCTTCACAGTCTGGTCTTTGGACATCCCTATGCTGGAACTTTCAATTAGGCATGAAACCTTAGTTACGAGCTGTGATATGGGAACTAGATTGATGGGTTTAACTGCTTCAAGGTAGTTTAGAAAAGCTACTTGAAGACCTATCTTTTACTTTAGCATGAATATTTTTGACCAAAATTTGCAAAGAAAGGGAATTTTATTTAAGCCAGGTATAATTGTACCTGGGTTAAATTTATAATTTTATTTAATTATGCTCAATGCGAGCATAATTGTAGGTTTAAAGAAGAAAATGGAATTTTAGTTTTTTTTTCTTGTATTAAATGAGGTCATATAAAATAAGCAAAAATAAACTGTGGTAAAATTAAAATAAAATAAATTTGTATAAAAAAATAAAAGAACTTCATTGTGAGTTTTCTCCTCCCTTTCCCTAATGATATCCTGGGAACAAGACTAGTCATATCTCATTTCCCCACATCTTTGGGGCCCACAGAGGAAATGAGGGCCTTGGTCCCAAAGTTTGAGGGAAGTGTTTCTTCTCTGGGCCCAAGATTAAGTTGGCCCCTATATTGCAAGTTCAGTAACAGAAGCATGGGGATCACACTGACCAGAAGATGGTGGTCGTCCCAGGGCAGGTAGCTCCAGATTTTCCTCTTTTCTCAGTGTCTTTTTTTCTGATGTTAGCTTTCCTGCTTGGTTTTACTTAAAGCTAGAATTTCTTGACAAACAAACAAACAAAAAAATACAAGCAGGTAACTGAAGAAAGCTAAGGTTTACCTGAAAATTCAGATATTTTATACAACTGTAATTCCTTAACCTCCATTTAAATCCCCAAATTCACAGAATATAAATACCAGGCTAAAATACAAATTGATTTTGTCAATGGCTTGATTCTTCTGTGAGCAGGTTTTCTTTCATTATGAAAAAATGTTTCTATAAAACAATTAGTCAGGTCTATAACCAGAGAGCCACAGTAACAGTAATGCTTTCTTGTACATAGTACATCTTGCTGGCTGGCACATGGGAAGGAGAAACAGAGGGAGAGGCATGGCACATGCATCAGGAGTCTACTTCTCAAATATTCTCTAGACCTTCACTGACTATTCTCACATCAGAGAAAAATTTGTTCTTCACCTCTACTAAAGCGAATTCCTTTTTGTCTCATAATTCTACTCCCTCCTGACTTCTCTAAATTCACTAGCCTTTAAAAAAAACATATATATATATATATATCTTATTTCTGATCTTTGCTTTAAAACATTGAGGAATTAGGGAGCAAAAATTAATAATAATTAAAGAAGGGGGGAGAGAAAGTAAGATTTATTGAGTACACGTTATGGGCCAATCAATTTATGTGTGTGTTCTTATTTCGACATCCCTCAAAACTATCAACCATCACATCAGAGCTGTGAAATACCATTTTTAATTCATTTTACACATCAAAAAACCTGAGATTCTAGGAGCTTAAGTAACTTGGACAAGATTACACTGCTAATATGCTACATCACTGATACTGAAATTCAAATCTATTTAATTTCAGAGCCTGTGCACTATACAACTTTGCCAAGCTACAAACGTCCTCTCATTAAAAAAAAAAAAAAAAAAATCAAAATCTTTTGACCTTGCAACCCCTTCAAGCTTCTGCTTGCTGAGTCTAAAGATCTTTTGACAAATCCTGATTGTCCCACAGTCAGCACATGCACCTGACCCCTTGATGCCCTTTTAGGTTTCTGCCCATAATTCTGCTAGTGCCATCACTGGGTAAGTGATGGACCTGTTGCACCTGTCTCTTTCACTGGGTTCCAGCATGGCAAAGCTTTTCGTTTGTTTAAGTTCAGATCTCAGTTTTGGACTGACTAGCGAGTGAGATTAGGCAAATTATTTATCCTCTTTTGCTCTTCATAACTATATAAAAATGTAAAATATCTCCCTCATAGGGTTATTATAGGCAGAAATAATCTTGAAAATATAGTGAGAGTTCCTGACTACTTTTTTAGGCTAATAAATTACAGGGTGGAAATCATGTGATTTCAATTCACCTACTGCATGTAGCATTGTATCTATTTCATAAGAATTTAATAAAATTTTGTTAAATAAATGAATATAGTTATGAGAAGACTATACTCATTGCTTCTAACTTTTCTTTTAAAGCCCTTGTAATCTGGCTTCCACAACCACCAATTCACTAAAATTATCGAAATAATGAGTAGTATCTTAATAAATCCAATTCAAAGTTTCCTGTCTCAATTTATTCAGTATTGGGCATCAGTGCTAGTACCCTATTTCCAAAACTCTTCCTTCCCCTGACCAGTAGCATGGCACTCAAGTGGACCTGTATATTTTTCATGGCCAACTCTGTTGATTTTAACTCCTGTAAAATCTCTGCATCCACATTCCTCTGCTCCTATGCACTGCTATGCATCTAATTCTAGCTTTTATTACCTTACACCATGACATGCAGAGGGACTGCACCTACACTAGGGCCAGTGGATAGAATGGACTCATAAATGAACCTAGGAAAAACTGGTATGGTCATAGATTAGAAAGCAAAAGTAAGCCTGAGTGGAAGGTAAGCCCTGCAGGAATGGCTCCTAATTCACCATCTTGCACTCGCTTTTTCCCCGAACCATCCTTTTTATTCCCTACACATTGGCAGAGTTCTTTTTTCAAAATACAAAACTGATTATATCACCCATACATAAAACCTGTCAATGTCTTCCCTTTGCTCTGAAAATGAAGAACACCATCCCTAATGCAGCCCATTCGGCCAGACATGATCCCAGCCTTTTCTCACTGCTTCAGCCTTACATCCGTGAGTCTTACTTTTGCTTCCTGAGCTGTGGCTACACCAGTTTTTCTTAGATTTGTTTACAATCCCATTCTCCCCACTGGCCCTAGTATACATGAAGTCCCTCTGCATATATCCCCTCTTCTTGATTTCATCAACTTCCATTTTATCTTTATATGTTGTCACTTTCCCAGAGAGTCTTCTGTGAACTCCCTCACCAAGTCACTCACCCCATTAAACACTCAGAGAACAACATGCCTCTCCTTCAGAGCCATTGTCACACCTCCAATTTTACATATATTTGTCAGATTATTGGATTAATGTCTGTCTCCCCTACCCAACTGCAAGTTCCATGAGGGTAGCACTGTGTATGATTTGTCTCCTTTTGCACACCTGGCACTTACACCAGGAACTGGCACATTGAATGAGCTCAGAATACTTTGTTAAATGAATGAATGAACAAATGAATGAGTCGATCTATCAATAATGGTCATCCAGTTTTGTTTCTTCACTTTTGAGCATTTCTTCTCTGCCATTTTGCTACCTCCTTTTAGTTTTCATGCCCCAAATGTAGGCATTCTCAAGGTTCTTTACTTAATCGTTATCGTTTGTTTCTTCCTAATTTTTCCCATGGAAATATCATCCTTTCCCATAGCTTTAACCACCAAACCTGTGCAGTTAAGCACATCGACTCCTCCATGAT
This sequence comes from Symphalangus syndactylus, assembly GCF_028878055.3. Lineage (NCBI taxonomy): Eukaryota > Metazoa > Chordata > Mammalia > Primates > Hylobatidae > Symphalangus > Symphalangus syndactylus. The sequence goes on along the minus strand of NC_072427.2, from coordinate 126,112,108 downwards.
TTCCTAATGCAGTCAATAGTCTCTATCAATATCTCCACAATGATGCTTACTTTAAAAAATTCTTTTATTTTTGACTATCATCCTTAGGTTGTATGTATGGGGATTCAGTATCTAAAAGCAGTAATTTAGCAGGTAAATATATTTGAATCAGTAATAAGCAAATGAAAGGACTGAGTGGGACAAAGCAAGGACCCCAAATACTATCTAATAGCCATGAAGAGGACCTTTAGACTTAAGCATCCCTTTAATTCATATAGGAGAATTTTTATTTTTATTTTTTTTGAGACAGAGTCTCACTCTGTTGCCAGGCTGGAGTGCAGTGGCACGATCTTGGCTTACTGCATCCTCCGCCTCCTGGGTTCAAGTGATTCTCTTGCCTCAGCCTCCTGAGTAGCTGGGACTCCAGGCGCATACCACCATGCCCAGCTAATTTTTGTATTTTTAGTAAACATGTTGGCCAGAATGGCCTCGATCTCTTGACCTTGTGATCTGCCTGCCTCAGCCTCCCAAAGTGCTGGGATTACAGGCATGAGCCACCACGCCTGGCCTCACGTAGGGGATTCTATATGCTTCCTGGTATGGCAGATACCAATCCCTGAAAAGGGAAGGCAAATGGACATAAGGCCATGTACTGCACTATCAGTACATGAAGAAGCAGGAAACAGCACAGCTTTGAAAGCGCAGGTCCTTCCAGGGGTCAGACCTAATACCTCTCCACATAGAACCCTGTGTTTAATGGTAATCATGAAAACAGGCTTCTACCTGCTTTGCAGCTCTGTTTCAGTAAGCCTATTCTTCATAATTTCCAGGTTGTGGAATTAACCACCTAAATTTCCTTCACATAAATGGTGCTTGATGAATAAAAGTACAGTGCAGATTATGTCCCTTGATGGTACCTCTAATCTTCTGTAATAATGGTGGGTGGTGATTACTGTTTATGTTATTCAAGGTAAAAATGGATTTGTATGTGTGTATGTGTGATTTTTGATTTAGAAGTGGAAAGGGAGGGGAAATGGAACCGCTGAGTCAGAATGCTAGATTGGAGAAATGGATTAGCACTGATTATTTCTGATTATTTCAATCCTGTACATGAGGTAAATGCATTAGAAAACCATGTGATTTTCACATTTTAATATTTGATTTCTGAATTTCTGCAAGTGATAAGTAAAAAAAACAACATGCAGCAGATGTTATTTTATGTTCTGTTTATCAAGTGGAGACAGTTCCAAAGAGCACAGGGATTATTGGCATAAAAGCAGAGTGTTAAGTTTCAGTTTCTCTTTCAGGTTGCCACCTTCCAGGTAACAGAAACAGAAGTTCTATCGTCAGACATTTACATCCATCATTTTCTGCTTCCAAAACTCAACCATGTCTACCCTATTTCCTGTCCATTTCTGTTGCTGTTAACTGTGCTGTTGATTATAAAATTGTGGACACTTGAGGTATAAACAATGGATTAATGTTTGTAGACCAAGTGCAGTGCTGGTTTTTTCTAGTGACATCCTGGCACCTCCTGGGAAATAGAGTGGGAAGGATTTCTTCTCTGGGCTTCCATATGTATGAAATATTCCTTTCTATCATAGATACCACAGTGTGGCTTATACTAGTAGCCATTTTAAAGTGTCATTTAGTTTCTGAGGAAAAAGTGAGGAAAAAAATCCATGCACAATAGGTGCAATACCTTTATATTTTTTATTTTTTACATTTATATTTATTTAATATCTCAGAGTCAGTTGGGCTCAGCTAAAATATTTATTCTTCGGTTTGTTATAAGCCTTAATTATTAACTTTTACTCTTAACATGTAGTCATTTTGGTCACAGATATACCTACCAAGACGGGTTTTCTTTCTGTTTCTATAACTATTGGTTTCATATTATTACTATCTTCCTTTGAACATTTTATAAAGAGCATCTCATGTGGGAGATTCTGTATGTTTCTTGTTAAGGCAGATGTCAGTCCCCTTATGTGGGTGGCTTCAAGAATATGTGAATATAAGTCCACATACTTGATGAAAGTGGGGAACAAAGGAGCAGAAAGAGGATTTCTTCTAAAGGGCACTTCTCAGGAGTTGGTCTCAAAATTCATCTGGGTAGGACTGCATGCGTTGGTGGTAATCATAAAAACAGGCTTTGAGGACTGTTCTCGACACATCCAGAGGAAGCAGCCTCCTTTTTCTGAGCACACAGTTCGCCTCCCTGCAGCCTTTTATGACCACACCTCTCTAACCAACTCTTTTGTGGGGTACTTTTAAAATTAAATGTACAAGACTCTTTAGTCTCTGGTTTGTAGCCCCTCACAACCTCCTCATCACGGGTTGCAGAATTAAGCCCAGTGAATTCATATTCTCACTTGCACTAAGGGGATGAATGAGTTACTTACCTGCAGTGCAGATTACCCTAAAAAGGTGGATTTAAATAACTGAAATCCACCAGAAAGGGAGGAAAGACTTGAAAAGCTTATAGTATTCACAGTTCTTTCTTTTCTGTATCCTCTATCTCACTCTCCACTAAGAATTCAGAGTGAAGAAAATACTTAAAATCCAGGTATATTCTGCTTGGATGAGATCTTTGTGGGTCCCATTTTGGGTGTTTCTGATTTGAAGCTTCATACAAATGCTGGGGAGCCATGAGGTCATTGTCTCCCTAGTGAAAGTGGAGAGTAAACCTAGTGAAACTGTAGAGTAAACCTGTTTGTGTGCAACAGAGATGGCATATGTTGCAGTAATGTCAGAAAGCTATACATTACGCAAAAACAGCTAATGGCCAGGTGCTGCATTATCTTCCTAGTGTTATGGCTGTAAGGCCAGTAAAATGAAAACCTCAGCTGCCAAGCTATCTTTATAGCTCATCTAGGCCAATGGATGGTATGTTTGTATGTATGTGTGTATTTGTGCATGCACATGTGAAAGAGACAGAAAGAGAGAGAAAGAGCATGTTAGTAAGGGAGAACAGAAGGTATCTGAAAGACAAAATAAGCATATTTATAAAATTGGAGACATAATGGGATTGGGTCAGTGTTTCCATCTCTTTACTAGTGGTGCATGTCTGTAGAAATGTATTTTGCAAAGGTTCTCAATTTTCCTCGATTCACATGATTTATACAGACCTTAAGATGGATAATGATGGATCATAATGAGAGGCAGAAGGCGAGTCAGACAGGGAAGCAGCTGGAGACTAGAAGTGATGGAAGGGCACTGATCCTCAAAGTGCTAAGGCATTTTAATCACCTCAGACTTGGTCTCAAGTGCTAGCACCTTCAGAGACTAATAACTGTGATCCTTAGCAAAAGAAAATTGGGCTTGTGACATCTTGAATAGGGGAAAAATGACATTTCTTGTTTTTAGGTACAAATGAGACACTTAGGCAGTCCAGGGCAAGACAGCCCTGTAGGAATTTCCTCAGGGGGTAGGTAATAGATCAATTTACTTTATCGCTGCCTGGGTCCTAAAACTAGTCTCCTCTTCCCACATAAAGAGCTCATGAGGAGAACAGTGCCGGAATATGCCATTTCGGGAGAACTGAAATTGAAATTTTCTGGTTAAAATTCATTTAATAAGCTTTTCTCATGGACCTTTTAAATCTCAAATGTTAAAAGGAAGGAAACAGAAAGATAGAACTGCTAATTCAGTGACACTGTATTATCTAAGACATTCACTTTTAACCTATGACCAAAGCCATTCATTCCACCATTTTTGTTCTCTTCATGTAAAAGGAAAATTCAGTTAGAATAAAACAACCTTCTGGGCTTTTCTGTCCATTTTCTTTCCCTTCCCTTGATCCTCATGCTGGATAATGCTTCACTAAAAGATATCTCCCTTGGTGGTTGAGCCAAGTGTACATGTCAATTTTATGAATTTACATGATTCTTCCAGGAAACATAATAATGATACTAAAATAGTACTTGATCCAAACTTTATAACTTAAGACTGTTTTCTGGCTCTGTAACTTACAGCAAGAAAGTCTTTCAGTAGTAATTTCAGTTACTCAAACAGTTTCATGGATGAAATGAATGTTCATGTAATACTGTTCACTTGCCCCAGACCTGCCTGTGTGTGTATGTCTGTCTGTGTCTGTCTGTGTGTGTGTGTGTGTGTGTGTAATGCAAAGTGAATGAAAATACACTATGACCTGGATAACTGGCCAAAAGACAAACATGAAATTCATTCAGACTAGAGGCACGGGAAATTCAGTGCCTAAGAATGAGGGGATACATGAAGTAACAGACAGAGATATTTAGCATGGTACTATATCCCTGTTTCTACAAACAACTGTCATCTTCAATATAGGAAAGCTTTCTGAGTGTGTCTCTCCTACAACCAACACTGCTGAGCAGACATTCCTGATGCAACACCGCCTACCTCCACCCCAACTCATTAATTCACTGCTACTGTAAGTTTTGCTGCTAACAACTCACATCTGTACCCTTCTCCAGAAGCTTCCCCTTTGGTGATTGGATCTGCCTCACACTGAGGCAGCCAGGAACCCAAGACTGAGTGGTCTGAGTGTGTGAGTGGGTGGGAGGTGGTGGTAATAAAGCTCTACCACTTTGTTGCCACGAGGCAGGCGGTCTTGACAGTACAAATGTTTATGTTTCAGAAGTCCTGTGGTATCAGGTTGAAGCTAGATATCACCTGAAATCACATCTTTACTTAGCCTCTCTCCTCCATCCTGATTTTCTCACTTCTTCTGAGGTTTCGCCCAAGAGTACCCTCTGAATAAATCATGTACATAAGAATCACATCTCAGGCTCCGCTTCTGAGGAAGCCAGATATAAGACAAATAGTTACAAATGACACTCAAAAATGTTCCTAAATGCCATCATTTCATGTTCTAAATCAAGACATTTTGTTCATCAATTCTTTAACAGACATTTTCAGAGTCTCGTGGTGGTACTGACTGCCAGCCAGCAGTTACAGTTGGTATTAATTACTACCTTTATTGGTAGGCCAGTGTTTTTACAATTGTTTGAATATTGTATTGCTTTTCACTAACTTTATAAGAATAGAAAATTAAAAAAATTAAAGTACTCATAATACAGAGAAGGGATGTAGCCCTAAAAGAATAAAACAAACAATGAAATTAAAGCAAAGATGAAAATCATCAGGGCTGCGCTCAAATGGTATCTTTAGCTTCAAACCTTCTAAATCAACATAAGTGAGCAGAGTGTGATCCATTGTGAAGGAAATGGACAAAATAAAAAATATGTGCAAAAGGCTGGAAATAGGGCATTGGATATTTTGTCTAAAGGAAACAGGGTAACTATGGATTTTATAAAATCATTATACTAATCTTAATTATCTAAGAACACAAATCTTCATTATAGTGTCTCCCTTTTTTGAAACTTTTTAAGAACTTTTATGTGTTTTAGGAATACATTATAGATGAATATAGATTACTGCATAGCACTAGGCAATTAAAATTTTGAAGGGTCGAGGGTAAGAAATCCAGTGGATAGTGAGGGGGGATGTAAGTTTGCCAGGCCTAGAGGTGTGCTACTCAGATCTCACTGCAAGTACCTGCTACAGGGCACACTGACAAGTGGCCTTTGTCTGTGGCACCTTCAGCTCTGTTGCAGTGTCAGCACCGAGGCTGGGACTCAGCAGAGCAGAGGCACCACGGCTAGGTCATTTCTGCCCCATGCAGGTTTCCTCAAATATCACCTTGATCTAGAATTCCTCATCAGCCTGGCTAAGGCTTTCTCAGAAAAGCGCTCAGTCTGAAACTCCTCTTGCCCAATCCTCCTCCCTTTCTCTCTTCTTTCACAGACGCCAGACCTGTATGATATTCTGAAGGCTTTTCTAGCTTTATATATGTTCCTTCTTTATCCACATTAGGTGTTTCTCCCAGTAACTCTCTTGAGATCCAATCTGTCTTGTTACATTCTTTTCTCTAAGAACCAAAACCGGCACAAAGAGGTATGATTGGGGGTGGAAATATGCATTATTTAGACATTGAGTCCTCTCAATGAAAAGCTTGGAAAATGATTATGGAAGGTTAGTTTCCAAAGGGTTGTGTAGCTGCTAGGCTTTGTAGTTTTCTGCTATGAACCTGTAAGGCTAACAAATAAAGCAAATAGAACAACTCAAAGAATCAGTGTCTTAATTCAGACTTCAGACTGCAAAAAAAGCACTCAAGCAGTAAGAACTCATATTTGAATTCCATGTGCTTGGAGTCCATTTTATCCCACTGGGCTTTAGCTTCTTTACCTAGAAAGTCATATATAATAGTGTTTATGTTGCAAAGATGTTGCAAAGATAAAATGACTTAATATATGTGGAGACGCCTAATAAAGAATCAACAGATAGTTTCCTACCAGCTAAACACTCAGCTATTTGACATTATCCACAGAAAATCTGTAGATCATTGTCCATATTTTACAATTATTGGAGGTAAGAGAACAGAAAAAAAAAAAACAACCACAAACAACAATATTTGAATATATGGAAATTGAAAGTTATTTTCCTGTGTTACCATAACCAGTGCTTTTCTCCCTTATGTCTGAATCTCAAAGGATCTGGTTGCAAAAATGAATATATATAGTATGTTTTTAAAATTTTTTCATATGTGGAAAGAGAAAAGATGATTGAAAAAATATTTTTATTGTGCTAAGCTATAAATGAAGAAACAGGAACTGTGTAAGTTCAAATGCTAATCCTCCCACAGATTTATTACATTTCCCTAAGTTACCAAAACCCCTAAATTTGGCTAAGTAAAAGTATCAATGACTTGCAGCATTCTGGATATAAATATTTTAAAAGGCAATAGAGCAGGGGCTCCAGTAAATGTGGAGAGCTAATAGAGAAGATTTAAGTCTTCTAGGCCGCACGCAGAAGGAAATTAGAAAGGAGGTGGAAGATCTTGGAGCAGAAGAGAGTAGAGGGCAGGAAGCTAAAGATGTTTGAGAGCAATGGTAATAAGCTATAGTGGGTGTCATGGTGCATTACCCAAATTTCCACCCCCCTTCTCCCAGCTAAAGCTTTTATTCTTCACTTGCTCCAGAGGTGTGGTTTCTGAATCAGCAACCCTCTCTCTCTAAGGCTTAATATGGAGTACCAAATGCCTAGCTGAAGTGAATTTAGCTGGGGCAAATCTGAAGGGCTGCCCCAGCTCCAGAGCTGTTCATAGAAATAGCTAAGGCCTTGGTCATAACTGCATTGTATTCACCTTCTCCTTCTGCCCATTCCTGCTCCCAATACTCCAGTCAAGGTGTTGATGCTAACAGTGTTCCCCGTAAACTTGACACATGCAAATATGCCTTTGCTTCCAAGGAACCCCACCTGGGATAGCAGCCCTGTTGAAAAGCATCAAGAGATAGAATGAATAAAGTCAGTTGAGTATCAAAGTCTTGATAAGACCCCAGAATATGTGTGAGAACAGGTTTGATCAGATTTCTTGTGGCCAACAGCAGTAGCCATTGATACATCAGGACTTGAGTACCCTTAAGGGTACAGGTTTCAGTCTAAAGATGAAATATATCCTGGGGCTTAAATTAAAAATATTTTTCCTCCAATCTATAGGGCTGAGTAAAAAACTCACTCTAGCTTTAAAAATAAATATAAATAAATAAAATCAAATAAATATATGGAAAACAACCCAAAAATAGACTTCAAAGAAGACTACCATGAAAGGCAGACTCAATGCTTATGGGTCAGTTAAAATTGGACCCAAAGAATGTTTTTTCCAGTGCCTTCCAATTGTCTAGAGCAATTTTTCTAATTTTAAGTTTGCACATTTTTTAAGCAACAACTCAGCTTTCTGGGCTGCAGATACAATATTTATGTCATTCCTTGTCTATGTTATTTATCTTAAAACTCCATTTAATTCCCTCATTTATTCCTTTTCTCTTACCTCATCTTCTATTAAAAACAAAACAACACTTAACCATAATTGCCCATAGCTAATTACTACTGAGAATATATATTTATTTTTTCATTTGGTTTTATATACAGCATATTTAAAATAAGGATGCAAATTTTCATTTGGTTTTATATACAGCATATTTAAAATAAGGATGCAAAGATTTGGTCTTTTGTCTTTGTCTTTTTTTCTCCTCTTTGTTGAAGTTTGTTAACACTGTAATTCTTATGGAATGCCCATAGTGTGGCATGATAGCAGGGATGTAAAACAATCAAAGTCCAGTATGTTAAACACTTACTATTCTCTCTGCAAGAAAATAATAATTAGTAAATCATAAATAAAACTGCACAGTAACATCAGATGTGATACCTTATATTCCCGGCCTATTCTTTGAAGTTTCAACTTCACCAATCTCAGCACAGATCTTCAATCTGTCATTGGCTTCAGCTAACTATTATTATTTCTGCAGTTGTTTTCATATTTGGCTAATGACACTCCTACTTTCAGAATGGCCCTTTGGCTGATGGCAAATTATAACACCCTAAAACAAAAGTGGTATCTGTTGAGTAAGCATCCCTTTTTCCAAATTGCAAACTCATAAAAGATAGTTCAAGTAAGCAAAAATGGTATTCAAAAGGGTATGGGAGGAGGGTGCAGATAAAAGGAGGATACCAGTGCTAAAATTAATTGTATGATTATATGACATCAATTTTAAAATGAAAAATTTTCACATATTGCATGTATACATATTAAGTATTTGGAACCAAAATATGGAGAATGTGGGTAGCTGTATATGATTTTTCTTCCAAAGGAAATGTTGCTGAAAGTATATAAAGACAATTCTGAAAATCTGCATAATTTGCAGGAGAAACAACATTGCAAGTGAACTTGGACCAGAGAAGAGATGGAGCTTTGTTTACTTGGCTTATAAGCATGGACTTTTATTTATTGAGCACGAATTACGTGTCAGACATTTTATGTATTAATTCACTTGTTCCTTCTAATAACCCTTTGAGGAATATGTCATTATTTCCTTATGATATAGCTGAATAATCAGGTACTCCAACGCATAACATAACTTGCCTAAAGTCACACAGTTGTTAATTGTCAGAGCTGACATTTGCACTTAGGCAGTTCAATTCCAGTGCCTGCTCTTTTAAAAACAATGTACTGCAGAGACAAAGGCAGTGAGGCAAACGCACATGCCCCATTAAACAGAAGGCCAGGGAGCAATCAGCACATTCACTAACCTGAGTTCTCATTTGTAACAGGGAAAAACCAATAGATATTGCTTTATTATCCAGTCTCTTATCTCCTCAAAGATTGCAAGCTCCATTAAATAAGGAATCATATCTAGTTGAGCTTCATCTATAGTAACTGGACAGGGCTTAAAACATAAGAAATAGCACATATATATCTAACAAACAAATGAACTTAATAAAAGAGAAATACCAGAACAAAATCCTGAAATTTTATCATTTGTCTCTTGTTCTTGTACTCTGCATAGATTTTCCCTGTTTTGGTAGAAGTATATGTTGTCTCAGGAACAATTTTGATTGTAAGGTGAGAATGTCAAGGGAAGAAGTCAATGTTAATCATATGACTTTAAAACAAGGCCCTTGAAACCCAAAACTGAAAGGAGAGCTTTGAGAGAAAAGTATTTTTTGAGGCTCAAAAGAGGAAATCCTAGCATAATTGATTTTTCTTGAGCACTGAGAGGCAATAAAAGTCCTTTCAAAGTTGAGTTGTGGGGAAAATCTTCAGAACTAGGATAAGACAGAAAAAGAAGAAAGCAAGGATATAAAAGGAAAAGTAGACAGGGTAGACTGAGGAGTTTCAATACATGTGTAATTAGAATTCTACCTTGAAAAATCAGAAAGAAGAAAAAAAGGAAGGAAAAAAGCCAGAAAGGAAGGAAAGGAGGCAGAAAGGAAGGAAAGAAAGCAGAAAGGAAGGAAAGAAGGCAGACAAGCAATATTCAAAGAGATGATTGTTTTGAATGAAACTCTTCTAGTTTCTATTAACTTACTTGGTAACTACTGTCCCTGGCAGCCACCAAAGGTCCGAACAGAAGAGCACTAGCAAGAGATCTACCTGCATGAGTCCCTTCAAGGGAAGGATTGGAGGCATGACTTCTATGACACAGCCACAGTGTGGAAGTTTTAAAGTTTTTTATTACTCCCAGATCCTCATGCTAGGAATGGTCACTAGATAGGGGCAAACAACAGTTCTCTGTCCCAGGTCTCCTGCAGCAACAGCAAGTGTGGGCATGTGGGAGCAAGCTTCCCCTATTTAAGGGTAGTCTGGGATGGGTGTCTTAATTTTGCAGGGTTACTTTCTATTGGATACTTCAAACAACTCTGTCAGCAAGAGCAGTTGAGCAGTTTGGCACAAAGCTGGTGTTGAATCAGGGCTCCATAGAAGGACTTCTTATTTATCATGGTCAGCCTACCCAGGCCTAGGAAGCAATCAACTATGGTTTCTCAATTTCTTTTAATACAAGGTTGACTGAGATGTTTTCTGTATGGATCAGAACTGCCAGTACTTAGATTCAAGAAACCAAACAACAACAACAAAACCAAATCCCATGTATAATAACTTCAAAAAAAATCCTCAAATACATAATAGAGAATCTAAAGAATATCAAACACAGATAGGAAAATCACATAAACAGCCAAAGAGAAAATACCAGTTATCTATAAAGGAAAACTATTAATTTGACAGCTGGTACCTACACAGCAAGTATGGAAACCAGGAAAAACAAACTGGAATGATATCTTCAATATGTTAAGAGGAAATAACTGTCCAGTTAGAATTCTAAATTCACCAAACTAAGTTACAAGAAGGCCAAAATCGTGTTTTTCCTATCAACAGATATGCAGAATGTCCTTCAGGTAAAGTAAAAAAATAAATTAGGTATTGGGAGCCAAAAAAAAAAAAAAAAAAGGTAAACGTGTGTATTAATCTAAATACACCAGAACTATACTGAGCAATTAAAATTTGGAAACTTCAGTGTCTAATACGGAGTTTCAAAATCACATTATTAATCCATTTGGTCTTGTCAAAGGTGTATTAGTTTCCTATTGTTGCTATTACAAATTACCACAGACTTGGTGGCTTAAAGCTACACAAATTTACTATATCGCAGCTCTGTTTGTCTTAGGCTACAATCATTGTGGGCAGGCGCTGTGGAACACTGGAGGGAATGTCTGGGGGAGGATTCATTTCCTTGCTTTTCTAGCCAGAGGTTGCCCCCTAGAGGTCACCTACCTTCCGGTCAATTCCCCCACCTTCAAAATCGGCAAAATTGGGGTAAGTCTTTCTCACACCATCTCTCTGGTTCGCCCTTTTCTGCCTCCTCCTTTCACTTCTAGGACTCTTGCAATTACATTGGGCCCATGTGGATAATCTGGAATAATCTCCATATCCCAAGGCCAGCAGATTAACAACTTTAATTCCATCAACAACTTTAATCCCTCTTTGCCATTTAAAGTACCATATTCACAGGTTCCAGGGATTAGTACACAGATATCTTTAGAGATCCATTATTCTGTCACTATAATAGGCTTCTAATTCTCTTCACCAGCTTTTAATATACACTAAACCATGTCCAATCATGCAGAATTTTTCTATTATGGTAAACTTTGCTTACAAACTAAACTTTTAAATCACTGAAAATACTAGTGAGAAAGTAATCATTAAATAGAAAAGCAAACAGGTTTAGAAACTGTTTGGTGTTTTTTTAAATAGAGGTAAAAATGCATTTACATTATGGTCTAGAAATTCCTTTACTAGATATTTACCCAAGAGAAATGAAAACATGTTTACAAAAAGATTTGTACATGAATGTTTATAGTAGTTTTATTAATGACAGCCCAAACTGGAAACAACCCAAATATCTGTAAACAGAAATTTAGATAAACAAATTGTGATATATTTAGAAAAAGGAACAAATGACTCATGTACTCAACAACACAGATAAATCACAAAATCATTATGCTGAGTGAAACAAGCCACATCAATAGACACAGGGATCCATAATATATGACTCATTTACATGAAGTCCTGGGCAGGCATAATAATACATGACAGAAATCAGAATGTCTTGGCCATGGGGGAAGTGGGAAAATTATTGGGAAGGGGCAAGATAGAACATTTTGGAGTGTGTTTGGGTGGTAGTTGCACGGACATATACAATTCTCAAAGCCAATGAACTTAAGAATTGTAAAATTTAAATAATCTATCACAGCTCCCTGCTGACTATCCAGATAGCATCCATTAACTCCAGCCTCTAGCTCTCCTGCATTGATGGTGTCAGTCCCCTTACTTGTAAATTTATTCCCAAACATTCTAACTGTTCTTAAATTTACTTTTAGAACTCCAATTGAAAACAAAATCGATTTGATTTTGGATGGAAACAAAGTAACCAGACACATATATTGTCCAAATTTAAACATAAGTGTATTCATGGAACAAATACCCTTGTCTGTCTCTCACGGACTGATGCTTTGTGTATTTCTCTTCTGAATTTATAATTGGAGATGACTGTAGTCAATGCCTCAGGAGAGGAGTGCATTATTGCAGGCTCATTGACTTTAAAAAGGTGTGTAGATATTTCCAATTAGAATAAAATAAGATCAAATAATAATAGCCCAATTCATGATAATTTCGTTCTTGTAACTGACATCATCATACAAATGAGTTTTACAACAATGGAATATACTCAATTAGAATTTCTTCAACCTTATTTACTTTAATTTTCCCTTATTAAAATTTAAATTCAATCAATTTTTGCTTACTGAAAGCATATCTGAGAAGTTCACATTAGGTAAATGTGAACTACAAAATTTAATTATGTAAGATGTCAGGTTAAACTCATAGTAAAATTTGTCAAACTTCAAATTACAAGTAACTTTCAGATAGTTTATTGTCACACGCTTAAATTTTCTGCATCAGAAATCTTTTCTATAAGTGATTTCAATAAGCTAAATGTTTTACATTTTACATTATCTTATCCTTATCCATAAATGGAACACAACCTCGCTTATTTTGTGCAAAAGTAAGGTGATATGCTAGCTTTGATGATCACTCCACTAAGTGTAAAAACGGTATTTTTACACATAAAAAATTTCCAAATAAATGTTATTTTTTTCCAACTTTTTCTATTTTAATTTTTTAAACATTTAATATCATTTGGAGTCATCCATATAGTTTTAAACTTTGAAATTAATTTAGAAAAAACATGGCCTTAATTTTCCATGAAGTATTAAAAATAGTCATATTTTTCATGTCAAATTCATCTTTATATGAATGAACACAATTAAACCAATTAAACACTGTGTATCTGCAATTATCGACAAATAGGTGTTGTTTTGCTTCAGACCCATGACAAAACTAAAAAAAAAGTCTTAAAATCACATATCCTTGAGTGTATTTGCACTATCTTTCCACATCAAACATACTTTGTACACAATAAGTGTTCGATGACATTTGCTAAAGTGCTATATTTTAGACACCATTGAATTTAAAAACATTAAAGAGCCATCTTCAGATTGAGGTATTACGTATTTGCTAGAGGAAAGATACAAAGTCCTTCAGAGAACTAGAAACTCCTAAGTCTGTTTTCTTTGCTGCCCAGTTTGGTACTTCTTGCAATCTTTTCTATATCTGCACAAATCTTGGTTTGTAAACTTAGACTCCGTGATTATTAGGAAGGATTCAGCTTTTGTCTGGGGAAACCCAGTTTACATTTGTATACAGTAGAAAAGCTTCTCACTAGCTTCAACTGTTAGCACAATTTGCTCCAGGATTAAAAAAAGTTAAAAAAAATACCTCATGGACACTCTATATTCTACTTTACTAATTAAATTTCTTCGTCATATTTACACATTTCTATCATTTTGAATGACATTTACTTAATTTCCTCCAAGAGGTTCATGTGTTTAGTAAATTTCTAAATAAGTTCAAATCTGACTTCTTTGTCTCTCCTAGAATCCCTTTAGTTAGCCAGTCACTGCTGAGAATCAAGAGAGTTGTCATCATATCCATTGTTCACCATCTTGCTTTAATGTTTGCATGTGAAGCAAACACTCTCTCTACTTGAATCCAGTCCTTTATCAGATAAGGCTCATTAGGATTTTCTGACTTGATGAAGGGCAAACATTAGGATTATCTCGAAAGCCCCTGAGGATCAAGCTCCCTGATTCTCAGTTATTCTACTCTAGATTCTTCCACTGTTAAGGAGAAGATGCCTAGGATACTTGGAGTTGAAGCTATTATTTAGGCCTGAAAGTTCCCTGAAACTTGCCATTTACATTTCACAAAGGCACTGATATCCCTCTGCCTGGGCTCAGTGTCCCCAAGTTGCAGTTTATTCTGTTGTACAGATTGCACTTCTCTAACCCCACCCGCGTTTAGCCTGAATCTATGAACAGCCTTTGTGTACGTGGCCAGATGCTGACAGATGAAAGTAAACACAGAAGCCAAAAAATAAAAAGAAAAATCTCATCAGCTCAGCTGAGAAAAGGGTGTGTGTTTGTGTTTCATTTCAGGCCAATTCAAAACTATCAGAGATAGTCATGAGGTAGTTTACATCATGATATAGCCTCATGGGTTCTGCAACCATGGTTTTTGTTCAATAATCACTAGTTGAGTATTTACTGTGTGCCAGGCACTGAAATAGGCATTATGAAGGATACAAAATATTACAGAGGCAAAAAAAGGAAGTCCACAACTGACTGTTACCAATTTAGTCTTAAAGGGAGTGGCAATTTGCCACTTGGTCGACTGTAGCAATGGGGGTAAAAGTAGAGGTTCAGGGTCATGTACAAAGGCTGCTGATTGTCCCTGAGTAACTCATCTTCTTGGGGAGGTCTGTGATGAGTAAATAATCACAGATTGCTTTGTGGAATGAATGAATGATTGGAGGAGATCACCTTTCAGTGGCTTCAATAAGCAGCTATAGTTCTCATATGCTTTCAGTGACTTTTCTCTGTTATCTGACCCTCCAGATAGAATATTCAAGTCCAGAGTTACACAGCATGCAGTCAGCACATCTTTGTCCTTTGTACCATTTTTATGAATCTACCTGTTCTCACAGTGAGAGCTGCGTCTTTAAATTGTGAGTTTGTTCATGTGTCATCCTGCTTAGTGCTTCATGGTACAATAACAGAAAGACTTTAAAGCAGTTAGAAGCAGCTAAGAGGTCATGGAAGAAGTAAATTTCCTTAGTTCCAGTATCAATTTCTGGCTGTCTACAGTCTGATTTAAAAACAGAAAATAAAGACTTTACAAAATTATAGCAAAACTGAAGATAGTTTTGAAATGTGCAAACAAACCTTATGACGAGGAAGTTATTGTTCTGACACAGACTGGTATGGGATAGAGGAAGAATCATAGGCAGATGATGAAGACCTAATACAACAAAGAAAGAGAGAGTCAAATCAAAACCAGTGCTTGCTCTGCAGCACATATACTAAAGAGGAAATGACACAGAGATTAGCATGGCCAGTCCACAAAGATAACATGCAAATTTCTGAAGTGTTCCATACTTTTTTGCCATCACAAAAAATATGAAATTATAGAACTCATTGGTAGAGCACATACACAAATGAGAAAGAGAAAGGAATAAAATATTATCGCAACAGAAACCCAAAAACCTACAAAAGTAAACAATAAAAGAGGAAGAAAGAAACAATGGATATAAAAAAGAACCAGAAAACAACAAAATGACAGGAATGAGTCCTCACCTATCAATAAAAATCTTGAATGGAAATGGCTGAAATTACCTAATTAAAAGGTGTAGACTAGGGGAATGAATAAAAAATAAACAAGACTCAACATTTGCTGCCTACAAGAAACCTACTTCACATGTAAAGACACAATAGACCAAAAGGAAAGGAATGGAATAAGATATTTTACACAAATGGAAGCAAAAAGTGAGCAGGAGTAGTAATTCTTATATCAGATAAAATAGATTTTAAGTCAAAAGCTGTAGAAAGAACAGGGAAGGCTATTATATGAGGAGATCAATTCAGCAAAAGGGACATAACAATTGTAAATACACATGCACTCAATGCTGGGGCACCTAGACATATAAAGCAAATATTATTATAGCCAAGGGGAAAGATAGTCCAAAATACAATAATAGTTGGGGATTTTAACACAGCACTTTCAGCACTGAACAAATTATCTAGACAGAAAATCAACAAAGAAACATTGAAGTTATACTGCACTATAGAACATATGGACCTAACAGATATTTACAGAACAGTTCATCCAATAGCTGCAGAATACACATTCTATTCATCAGCACATAGAACATTCTCTAGGATAGACCATATGTTGGGCCACAATACAAGTCTTAACAAATTGTAAAACACTGAATTTATATCTAGTATATTTTCAGACCACAATGGAATAAAACTAGACCAATAATAAGAGGAACTTTGGAGATTGTACAAATCCATGGAAATTAAACAACACACTTCTGAACAACTAATGGGCCAATGAAGAAATTAAGAATGGAATAAAATTTTTGAATCAAATAAAAATAGAAACACAACATACTAAAACCTATGGCATAGAACAAAAGTGGTACTAAAAGAAAAGTTTATAGCAATAAATGCCTACATCAAGAAAAAGTATCAAATAAATAACCTAACAATGTGCCTCAAGGAACCAGAAAAGCAAAAACAAATCATCTTCAAAATTAGTAGAAGAAAAAAAATAAACATCAGAGCAGAACTAAGAGAGACTTAAAAAGTACAAAAGCGCAATAAAAAAAGTTCTTTTTTTTTTTAAAAAAAAGCAAAGTCACCAAACAATTAGCTAAACTAAGAAAAACAGAGAAGACTCAAATAAGTAAAATAAGAAACAAACAAAAACGATGACAACTGAGACTTTAAAAAAAGGATCATTACAGTTTATTATAAACAACTATACACTAACAAATAGGAAAATTTAAAGGAAATGAATACATCCCTCAACACATGCCATCTGCCAAAATTGAACCAAGAAGAAATGGAAACTCTGAACAGACCAATAACAAGTAATGAGATTGATCAGCAATAATGACTCCCAAGAAAAAAGAGCCCAGAACCAGATGGCTTTACTGTTGAGATCTACCAAACTTTTATAGGAGAATTAACACCAATCCTTTTCAAACTATTCCAAAAAATCAAAGAGGAGAGAATTTTTCCTAGCCCATTCTATGAGGCCAGCATTACCCTCATATCAAAACCAGACAAAGACATAGCAAAGAAAATGAAAACAACAGATATTCCTGATAAACAATAGATGCAAAAATCCTCAACAAAATAACAGCAAATCAAATCCAAAAATACGCTAAAAAGATAACACACCAATATCAACCAGGATTTTTGCCAAAGATGCAAGGATAGCTCAACATACACAAATCAATAAACCTGATACATTACATCAATGTAATAAAAGACAAAAACCATGATTCTTTTGATACAGAAGAAGAATTTCACTGATTTCAACATCCCTTCATGATAAAAACTCTCAACAAATTAAGCATAAAAAATACCACAACACATTAGAGGCCATGTATGACAAATTCACAGCTGACATCATACTGAACAGAGAAGCTGAAATTCTTTTTTCCAAGAACTGGAACAAGAATGCCTATTTTACCACTTTTATTCAGCTTACTACTGGGAGTTCTAGCTAAAGCATTTAATCAAGAGGAAAAAGTAAATGTCATCCAAATTGGAAAAGAGGAAGTCAAATTGTCTTTGTTTGCAGATGACATGATCTTATATATAGAAAAACTTAAATACTTCATCCAAAAAACTCTTAGAACTGATAAATTACTTAAAGTTGTAGGACACAAAAACAACACACAAAAGTGAATAGCATCTGTATATATCAATAATGAAGTAGTTGAAAAAGAACTCAAAAAGCAATCTCATTTATAATAGTTTAAAAAAATATCTAGGAATAAATTTAACCAAGGAGGTGAAAGTCTCTACAATAATAACTACAAAACATGAATGATAGAAATCAAAGGAGACACAGATGAATAGAAATACATTTCATGCTCATGAATTGGAAAAATTAGTATGGAAAAAATTAGGAAAAATGAGCAGGCTACCCAAAGCAATCTGCAGACTCAATGTTATCTCTATCAAAATGCTATTGACATTTTACACAGAAATTTAAATAAATTCTAAAATTTGTATGGAACCACAAAAGACTCTAAATAGCCATAACAATACTGAGCAAGAAGAACAATGTTGAAGGTTTCACATTACCTGATTTCAAAATATACTACAAAGTTATAATAATCAAAATAGCAAGGTATTAATATAAAAACAGAAACATGGACCAAAGGAACAGAATAGGAAAATAAGAAATAAATCCACATATTTACAAAGGTGCCACTGACATACATTGAAAAGGACATCCTCTTCAATAAAAGGTGCTGGAAAAAGTGGATATCCATATGCAGAAGAATGAACAGATTTTTATCAGTATACACAAAAATCAACTCAAATTGTATTAAAGACTTAAATATATTACCTGAAACTATAAAACTACTAGAAGAAAATATAGCGGAAACACCTCAGGACATTGGTCTAGGCAAAGATTTTATGGCTAAGACTAAAAGCACTGGGAACAAAAACAAAAACAGACAAATTGGGTTTTATTAGACAGAAAAGCTTCTGCACAGCAAAGGAAACAATCAAGAGTGAAGAGAAAACCTGAAGGAGAGAATATATGTGCAAACTATTCATTTAACTAGGGACTAATATCTGGAATATAAAAGGAGCTTAAGCAATTCAACAGAAAAAAAATTTAATGTGGACATAGGATCTGAACAGACATTTCTTAATATAAGACATTTGACCAACAAATAAATATATGAAAAAATAACAAACCTCAGTAATCATCAAGAAAATTCAAATCAAAACCACAATGTCATCTTATCCCAGTTGTAACGTCTATTATGAAAAAGACAGTAAATGCCAATTAGGAGGCAGAGGAAAGAGAACTCATACAATGTTGGTGGGAAGGGAAACTGGTATAGCATTATGGGAAAAAGTATGGAGGTTTCTCAAAAAATGAAGAATAGAACTACCTATGATTCAGCAATCCCACTACTGGATATTTATCTAAAGGAAAGGAAATCAGTATATCAAAGGCTTTGTGCACCTTCAAGTTTATTGCAGCACTATTCACAATGGTTAAGATATGGAATCAACCTAAATATCAATAGACAAATGAATAAAGAAAATATGGTATACATATCCAATTGAATATTAATAAAAAAGAATGAAATCCTGTAATTTGTGGAAACACAGATTAGCCGGGAGGACATTATGTTAAATTGAGTAAGCAAGGTGCAGAAAGAAATACTGCATGTTTTCCCTCATATGTGAGAGCCAGAAAAATTTAGATCATAGAAGTAGAACGTAGAATTGTGGTTATTAAAGCCTAGAAAGAGTAGTGGGGAGGGGAGGATAGGGAGAGATTGGTTAACAAATGTAAAATTACAGCTAGCTGGGAGGTATGAATTCTGGTGTTCTGCAGCATGGTAGGGTGAATACATTTAACTGTATAGTCTAAAAAAGCTAGAAGAGAAGATTTTCGATGTTCCCAACACAAAGATATGTTAAATATTTGAAGTAATGAATATATTAATTACTCAAATATTACTCAACTTTCTACTCCATAAATACGTGCAATTATTTATGTGCCAATTAAAATAAAGGAAGAAAAATAGGGCAGGTACCACCATGGCTATAGTATTTGCAGAGGACAGATTGGAGAGCAACTCCAAAACCGAATGTATTTATAACTTTGTAGTTTTATAACTTAAATGTTAATAATACAATACAATTGGGTAATTAGAATGGAGTTGATTCTGGGTGTTAGCCATTATTAATAATAGTTTCATTGTCTTTAAACAGCTCTTAAGAAATTCCTTTCATTACCATCAAAGAGAAGCATGTGAAATTGGTGAACCTAGTCAACACTTTCAGAAATTATTCCAGGGCTAACAGCAGGTAGAAAAGAAAAATAAACAAAAAACCTGTTAGATAATGATACATATAATTATTAGCAGGACTTATTAATTATTGGCATGCTATACATTACCTAAGCTAATTTTCTTAAAAAATGAAAAAAAACTATTTCTTCAACTATTTTTCATTTTTCCTTTTTTTAAAAACACTTTCTTGAGAGAAACTCATAAAAGCTTAAATGCTATTGCTATTCTTAGAAGGACTTTAGAAATCATTATCTTATACTATTTTCATGAATAGCAGGAGCACTAGATAATTTAAGAGTCTTTCCTTATATTTTTATTTTAATATTCAATTCATGAAAGATTTATGTGTTTCATATAATCATTGATACTCTGAGTGCCAAGACATTCCTAAGGGTGGCCGGCCTTGAAAACAGGTCTGCTTTACCTTGTGACTCTAATTTAGCATGTGCCTTTCAAATTAATGTGTTTAATTCATGTCTTTTTTTTCATATTATCAACTGTAATTTCAAAGAATATCAAAAGAGCACTGAGAAATATTTTTTATACTTTAAATTCCTCAGATGGTTTAAGATATACATATATCTTATATATTTTATATATAATGTATTTATAATTATATATAATATATAATTATATATTTTATATATAAATTTATAATTATATAACTTACATATACATAATTATATATAATTTATATATATATATAATACTTTATATATAATTATGTATATATAAATTATATATATTTATATATTAAATTCCTGAGTAGGTCTTTTGAAAATTAACTAATTCCATTTAATATATATATTTAACAACCAAAAAGTAGACCAATAAATCTGTATCTAGAGGATGTCATATTGCCTGAATATGTCTTTTAAAAATTATGGCAAGTATTGTGTTTGATTATTTGGATTTTTTTTCCACTCACAGGACTAGTAATTTTTGGCAGGGAGAGATGAGTCATGAAATTTAATGGCAGCTCATAATGAATTTATCAAAAATATCAAGGTTTTCTGAGAAAAAGGCCATAAAAATTCAATCTAAATGTTCAAATTTAAAGAAAAAAATGACACTTTCAATTACATCTTCGATTTAAGAAGTCTAGTTAATGTGCTACTTGGAGTATATGAGGAATCTTTAGAATTCTGATATTCATTCATCCCTCAAATCTTAAATGATCAAATGCCTATTGTGAACAAAACATCATAAATATGTACCTGTTCTTTAACCCTTGGGGTAACAACATACAAAATGAATTAAGTCAGGAAGTGTACGTTTTTAATATAGAATTTTATTATTCACCCCTACTGAACATGAAAAATATTTACCCTGTAGAGTATTACAAGTAAATACTTCATTGGTTGTAGAAGTCTAAATTCTGGTGGGCTATGCAGAAAATAAACAAATGTATATCTTTACTTCATTATATGCTATATAAAAATGTGGATAAGTGTATCCTGATAGAGAGATCAGAAACTGATGGTATTCAACATAGCTTCCTGTGTGCTTTAAATTGCAACATAAGGGAAATAACTATTGCACACAATTCTTTCAGAGAAAAGATAAGGCAACTTGTTCCCATAATATAGCACTTTTCTTGAAGCTAAATTTAAAAGACTAAGGCAGACAAAAAGGGAGAGATGTGTAGGGAATATAAATGAGGTGATACCTGGTTTTATACAACAATATTTAAGAGAAAGGGTTCAGTGCTATGTCCACAGATTTAAGCTAAGGACATTCTACGCACATTTCTTCCTGTCTTGTTTTCCGAGAAAAAGAATTACATGCCAGAAAGCTGACAATAATAGAAGTATTTGGGAATTTGGTGCTTTTATCTTACAAATAACATCTAAGAGAAATGAAAAGGCTGCTTTTTTATCTGCACAAAAGCAAATTCAAAAGATTATTACTTTTTATCCTCTTGGTGATATTGCCATAAGCTTTAATTAAATATTTCTTTCCTGACACCCACCCTTTACATTTATGACTAAGAGTGCTCGAGGAAGAATGGGAGTCCACTGAGCAGGTCACAATCTTAAAGCTCTTCTGACTCTTCTTAGTGAAGTGTTAAAAACAAAAATCTGGAGAAGGATGCACATAAAAGTGACAATGTCCACTGCAAGAAATAGAGGAAATCCAAAGTCAGCAGTTGTCAGCATTAATATCACTGTACACCAAGGAATAGGATCACATTAAATATCATCTTTCCTTTCTGTTACAGCCTAATAAGTTTAGGTTAGTTCTACTATGAGATCTTAAAAACAAACAGCCCTTTGCTGGAATATAAGTAGCTCAGGAAAACAGAATATATTGTCTCCCTCAAGGATAAAGAGAGCCCACAAGTAACCTGCAGTGCCTCAGCTATTTTTTTCTCATCTTAGGTCTTTGAAAATGTTAGGTCTTGAAGGGATCAATTTGCTCTCAAGTGTGTTTTCGCAACACCTAGACATTGGTTTGAAAATTGGAATGTTTAAAACTTTGAAAGAAGAGAATATCCTTCTACAATTTTCTGTTCCTTCAATTCTGGTCACAGTTCTGCTATGAATGTGTTCTTGTCCAGACTCCCCAGGGATTGATGCTTTTGAACAATGGAGATACCAAGAGAGTCAGTTAGGTTGAGATTTAGTTAAAATCCTGTGTTAGTACCTGTGTGGTTTGTGGGCGTGCTGGTGAAGAGGCACTTTTTAGCACTGCTAGCTAATCAATATAACTAATACATAGAATGTTTATTAGGATTAGTGTTTCGCTGGTATTTGCAACCCTGTCTCACTTTAGGCATTACTTGTAGTGATCCTAATGTGACTTCAATGATTATCACAATTGTGATAACAATTATTTATGACTTTTTAAGTGCTAGGTAGTATTTTAGGAATGTTTATATATTATCTCACTTAAGATTTCTTTTTTTTTTTGAGACAGAGTCTCTGTCTGTTGACCAGGCTGGAGTGCAGTGGCGCCATCCTGGCTCAGTGCAACCTCTGCCTCTCAGGTTCAAGCGATTGTCCTGCCTCAGTGTTCCGAGCAGCTGTGACTACAGATGCGTGCCACCACACCCAGCTAATTATTGTATTTTTAGTAGAGACGGGGTTTCACCATATTGATCTGGCTGGTCTTGAACTCCTGACCTCATGATCTGCCCTCCCCAGCCTCCCAAAGTGCTGGGATTACAGGCGTGAACCACCGTGCCTGGCCACTCAAGATTTCTAACAGCCCATGTGCTGGATACTATTAGCATTGAAATTTCATAGATGAGGAAACTGCAACATAGCAAAGTTCAATGACTTGCTCCAAGTCATAAAGCTATTATGCAGGTGAAGTAAATATTTGAACACAGCCATGAGTTTAACCACTATAGAATTCTGCCTCTCTATTCCATTGGTACTGCTGTATCTATATCCCCAGTGTTGTTCTCTAACACATCTCTCTCTTTTGCTCCCTCCTTTCCTTTCTTTCCTTGTCCTTTCTCTGTTCTCCCTTCCTTCCCTCCTTTCCTCCTTCCCTTTCTTTCTTCCATATATTCCACGTGTATTAATAAAATATACAGTATATAGTATATATGTGTATGTGTATACTGTATACCTATATATGTGAATTAATATATTGATAACTGGCAAATAATTCCTCTTAGGAAGACGAAAATTCTGTATGTGTATATGGAGTTAGCTGGTAAGCCTGTGCTATACCTGGAAATGGAAATAACTCTTTTGCATAAGAAAAGGGAAGGGATCTTTAATTGCCTTTAATTATTTGACATCAAGAAAGAGGGGAAGATGAAAGAGGAGAGAGGAAGTTGGGGAAGTGAACCTGGACCAATAAGACTGTGGTCTACCCAAATTCCATGATTTGATTACTACCTTAGATTCCCTCCAAAATGTTCAATAAAGTTTTTTTAAAAAGATGAAAGCAAATTGATTTCTAGTGGAAACCGATGAAGGATCTAAGTATCCAGTGTTCTGTGGGGCAGCAAACAAAAGGAGCTGGAGCAAGGATCCAGAGAAACACATTAAAAAACTACTCTTCAAAACATAAAACAAACAAGATTTTGAAGGTTGCTGGGAAGCTTTGCTTTTCAAACACCAATAGAATAAATAGGGTTGGGACCAACTTCAAGTACATCTCCAAGTAGTGGGACCTTAACTAACATTTTCATTTCTTTCCTTTCCTCCCTACCTTCCTTCCTGCTTTTTTTCTGTCATTTTTTCATTTTTTCCTTACTTTCTTTTTTCCCTCTTTTCTTCCTTCTGTTTTTCTCTTCTTTACCTAATTATTTATTTTTAGAAATACATAAAATACAATTAAAATTTTAAATACATATTTAAAATAAAGCAGAAGAAACTCCCAATGAAATAGAAAATAAGGTAGAGTGAGATGTATCCCCAGATACCCCAGGATACACTGGTTAGGAACTGGTACCATTCCTTCTGAAACTATTCCAATCGATAGAAAAAGAGGGAATCCTCCCTAACACATTTTACGAAGCCAGCATCGTCCTGATACCAAAACCTGGCAGAGACATAACCAAAAAAGAGAATTTCAGACCAATATCCTTGATGAACATTGATGCAAAAATCCTCAATAAAATACTGGCAAACCGAATCCAGCAGCACATCAAAAAGCTTATCCACCATGATCAAGTGGGCTTCATCCCTGGGATGCAAGGCTGGTTCAACATACGCAAATCAATAAATGTAATCCAGCATATAAACAGAACCAAAGACAAAAACCACATGATTATCTCAATAGATGCAGAAAAGGCCTTTGACAAAATTCAACAACCCTTCATGCTAAAAACTCTCAATAAATTAGGTATTGATGGGACGTATCTCAAAATAATAAGAGCTATCTACAACAAACCCACAGCCAATATCATACTGAATGGGCAAAAACTGGAAGCATTCCCTCTGAAAACTGGCACAAGACAGGGATGCCCTCTCTCACTGCTCCTATTCAACATAGTGCTGGAAGTTCTGGCCAGAGCAATCAGGCAGGAGAAGGAAATAAAGGGTATTCAATTAGGAAAAGAGGAAGTCAAATTGTCCCTGTTTGCAGATGACATGATTGTATATCTAGAAAACCCCATTGTCTCAGCCCCAAATCTCCTTAAGCTGATTAGCAACTTCAGCAAAGTCTCAGGATACAAAATTAATGTACAAAAATCACAAGCATTCTTGTACACCAATAACAGACAAACAGAGAGCCAAATCATGAGTGAACTCCCATTCACAATTGCTTCAAAGAGAATAAAATACCTAGGAATCCAACTTACAAGGGATGTGAAGGACCTCTTCAAGGAGAACTACAAACCACTGCTCAATGAAATAAAAGAGGATACAAACAAATGGAAGAACATTCCATGCTCATGGGTTGGAAGAATCAATATCGTGAAAATGGCCATACTGCCCAAGGTAATTTATAGATTCAATGCCATCCCCATCAAGCTACCAATGACTTTCTTCACAGAATTGGAAAAAACTACTTTAAAGTTCATATGGAACCAAAAAAGAGCCCGCATCGCCAAGTCAATCCTAAGCCAAAAGAACAAAGCTGGAGGCATCACGCTACCTGACTTCAAACTATACTACAAGGCTACAGTAACCAAAACAGCATGGTACTGGTACCACAACAGAGACATAGATCAATGGAACAGAACAGAGCCCTCAGAAATGATGCCACATATCTACAACTATCTGATCTTTGACAAACCTGACAAAAACAAGAAATGGGGAAAGGATTCCCTATTTAATAAATGGTGCTGGGAAAACTGGCTAGCCATATGTAGAAAGCTGCAACTGGATCCCTTCCTTACACCTTATACAAAAATTAATTCAAGATGGATTAAAGACTTATATGTTAGACCTGAAACCATTAAAATCCTACAAGAAAACCTAGGCAATACCATTCAGGACATAGGCGTGGGCAAGGACTTCATGTCTAAAACACCAAAAGCAATGGCAACAAAAGCCAAAATCGACAAATGGGATCTCATTAAACTAAAGAGCTTCTGCACAGCAAAAGAAACTATCATCAGAGTGAACAGGCAACCTACAGAATGGGAGAAAATTTTTGCAACCTACTCATCTGACAAAGGGCTAATATCCAGAATCTACAATGAACTCAAACAAATTTACAAGAAAAAAACAAACAACCCCATCAAAAAGTGGGCAGAGGACATGAACAGACACTTCTCAAAAGAAGACATTTATGCAGCCAAAAAACACATGAAGAAATGCTCATCATCACTGGCCATCAGAGAAATGCAAATCAAAACCACAGTGAGATACCATCTCACACCAGTTAGAATGGCCATCATTAAAAAATCAGGAAACAACAGGTGCTGGAGAGGATGTGGAGAGATAGGAACACTTTTACACTGTTGGTGGGACTGTAAACTAGTGCAACCATTGTGGAAGTCAGTGTGGCGATTCCTCAGGGATCTAGAACTAGAAATACCATTTGACCCAGCCATCCCATTACTGGGTATATACCCAAAGGACTATAAATCATGCTGCTATAAAGATACATGCACACGTATGTTTATTGCGGCACTATTCACAATAGCAAAGAGTTGGAACCAACCCAAATGTCCAACAACAATAGACTGGATTAAGAAAATGTGGCACATATACACCATGGAATACTATGCAGCCATAAAAAATGATGAGTTCGTGTCCTTTGTAGGGACATGGATGAAACTGGAAAACATCATTCTCAGTAAACTATCGCAAGGACAAAAAACCAAACACCGCATGTTCTCACTCATAGGTGGGAATTGAACAATGAGAACTCATGGACACAGGAAGGGGAACATCACGCTCCGGGGACTGTTGTGGGGTGGGGGGGGGAGGGACAGCATTAGGAGATACACCTAATGCTAAATGACGAGTTAATGGGTGCAGGAAATCAACATGGCACATGGATACATATGTAACAAACCTGCACATTGTGCACATGTACCCTAAAACCCTAAAGTATAATAAAAAAAAAAAAAAAAAGAATTTAAGACAGTTACATTGTTTAGCTTCCTTCTTCAGAATGTGTCACCACCATTTCATCTATTTTGAGTTTTTAGGATGCAGTGGACTGAAAGTCTAATTCTATGTTTAAATCTGTGTTTAATATATTGTTGATATTTTAAGCCATTTTCAGTTTTGTAATTCTTTACCAGAAAATAATTCTGTGGCAAACAAAGCATTGGAGAGCAAATATCAGCTTTTTTTACAGTGACTATGGAGGTCCTAATCTATAGCTAGAAATATAAAACAGATTGTTTTCTGTATTTAGAGGACAACGTAGTCACTGAGCAGTGTAAAAATGCACTAAGAAATAAATCCCATCAATTTTTTTTTTTTTACAAAGAAACAAAATTTAGAATCTCACATGAGCTTTCTGTAAAGCTATTACACTTGAGTGCTAGGTAATATTGCAGCCACTGCACTTTTTGGTGGTTTATGGGAGTTCTCTACAATCTTAAATTCTTTCAACTTAAATTGCACTTCAAAGTTTCATTCATATCCAGTAAAAATGATATATTTTTCAACTGGGAATGAATTATTCATTAGCACAGATAACGGTGTTAGTGTGGAACCAAGGAGCTATAACATTAGCATAAAAATTTCCCTGTCTTACATTAATTGCTAAAATTGAAAACGAACACAAAAGATAGTGAGTTGGAGATCTTTTTTGTAAAATTAAATAAAGTCTTTTATGGTAACCTTTATATCAGATTTTTAGTCATTGTTCCTGGGGGATTATAAACTTTTTTATCTTGTTTATTAATGATAGTTGTGCAAAAACTATGTTTTTTGTTTTTTGTTTTTGAGACGGAGTCTCACTGTCACCCAGGCTGGAGTGCAGTGGCGCGATCACGGCTCACTGCAGGCTCCACCCCCCGGGGTTCACACCATTCTCCTGCCTCAGCCTCCTGAGTAGCTGGGACTACAGGTGCCCGCCACCTCGTCTGGCTAATTTTTTGTATTTTTAGTAGAGATGGGGTTTCACTGTGTTAGCCAGGATGGTCTCGATCTCCTGACCTGGTGATCCACCCGCCTGGCCTCCCAAAGTGCTGGGATTACAGGCGTGAGCCACCGCGCCCAGCCAAAAACTGTTTTTATGCAGACTTAATTGTTTAGGGTGGTGGTTTGAATTTTTTTTTTGGTCTTATGTAAATTCTTCAAATGGCATACTTAAAAAAAAAGTAATCCATATATTTGTGTATCATTTTGTTTTATTTTGTCCCTGAAAGATGTTGATTTGTAAGAGGCAGCTTATAAATGCTTTGATTGAAATTTATAAGAAACACAGCATCAAATAGTGATTTCTTCAATAAAGATATCCTGATTGAAGCATACAAAATGCATCATTGATTTAAAATGTCATGATTTAATGCTTAATATGTGCCAGATAAAACATTAGACAGTGTGAAAGATGGAGAGATAAATATAACATGATTTACAGAAATCACAATTTATTTGGAAAGAAACTATAAAAAGAGAGGCAAATTCCAGGGGAAGGATTAGCTTTCAAGCTTACTCACATGGATATTGGCAAGCGTCAGCAAAAGAGAAAGAGAAAGAGGAGAGAGAGAACACTCCAGAGTAGGCTCCCGAGGAGAAAGTTATCTTCCTATCACTTAATATCAGAAGCAACAACTTAATATCGGAAGCAACATTTTATCATCATTACAGTATTATAGTTTTTGAGAAGTGAGTCAATTAGTCCGGCCCACACTCCTAGGGACGGGATTACACAAGTGTGAATACTTGGAGACAGGTCTCAATGGGGACCATTTTACAGGCTGCCTCTCACAGGCTTATATATTGTGTCAGCCCTTTGCAAGTTAGAGTACAGCTACATCAGACTTCCCCAGATCCCAAGGGAAACTAAAGAGAAGATAAATGTAACACAGTACTTTTTAAAAATCAAATAATGAAACAAGCGAACAAAACAACCCTGTAGATGTGAAGTATTTGGGGAAGTCCCATTCTTACCAGCTATTTACAATTCAACCCAAGAGAAGGTTTTTTGAACCACTGATGGAATATGGTTAATCTTTGTGAACCAATATGATGCCAGATATTTTTAACTTAATAAAGCTGAGGAAAAAATGAACGTTTTATGTGAGGAATACAAGCCCCTTTGAACTACTGACCCAGAGAGGAATTGGAATGAAAGAGCAGTCGAGTCCCACCTCTCCCCTTGAGCTAAATAAATACCTCTTGAAGCCACTATCATGCTATTTGGGCTTTCAACTAACTGTTGCTACGTAGCCACAAAATGCCATGTGCTGGACAATGTAACTTGAACTTTGTAGCTCAGCAATGTATAGCCTATCACTAATCAGTGTTTCTGTAAACCAATGAGTATTCATTCCTACGAGCAACTTTTGTAATCACTCCCTCTCCTGATTCATCCATTTTTTCTTTAAAAACTTGAGCCTCTCTTGTCTTCCAGAACACTTGCCTAGGCAACTTGGAAGTGTTTTCCCAGGCAGATGTCCTCAACCCCGGTCTAAATAAATTATATCAATTGTGCTTAATTTCTTCCTTTAGGTCAACAAAACAAAGAGCAAAGAGAAAGGTAGTGGTCATAGTGCTACACTGTTGGGTCATCAGCTCGTGATTCTTTCAAAAAAGAATCTTTTGAAAGTTTTTCTTTGATCTTGAGATTCTGTACTTGTCGTTATGGATATTGCTTTTCCTTATAAGAGAGGCATGTGATAAAATAGAAAGCACAGCACATTTGGATTTAGAAGACATGATCTCTAAATCTGGTCCCACCTCTTACCAGCCGAGCTGCATGACCTTGGACAACTCACTTACCATTTTTACGTCCAGTTTCCTCAAGTGTAAAATGGATAGAATAATGCAAAACTATTAATTGCTATGCATTGCATGTGCCAAAAGCTATGGGATCTTAGAGAAAGGAGATGAGGATATTGATCACTAGTGAGGACTGTGAGATGAGTGTGGGGCTTGAGAGGAGTGGAAAAGTTGTGGCCAGGTGGTGTGGAAAATTAAATACAGAGCCATCTAGGTATGGGAGAGCACGATTGATGCCCCTGCTGAGGCTGGGTAATGTGGGTTTATTGTGAAGCCAGAGAGAACAACTCTATAGCTTTTGGCAGATTTTTCAATGGTCTGGAAACAGGAATACTAATCGTAAATGGTGGGGTTTGCCTAGATTTAGGATTGGCAAGAAAAAAGAACTGGAGACCAAGGAAGTATGATAATCCAGGGTGTTAATGAGTAGGAAAATGTGGTCTTTTGGGGTAAGCCTTTCCAATTGTTACATTTGAATAGAGAACTTTAAAGCTACTGCAGATGCAGCTCACGGAGACCTCGTATGTCCAAAAACATGGTCCGTGTGGCCAGACATCTGTTCTCTGTTCCCATTTATGGCTCTAACACATGGCAAATCATTTAGAATATACTGGTATAGACAATCTAAGAGGCTGAAAAAGCACTTGACTAGTTACAGTCAAAATTAGTTATTTTATTTTTTATGTATTATACATCTCTTCTCTGTGCCCTTCTCAGTTTCATTGAAGGCCCCATACCTTTTGCCCACACATAGGGTTCTTGCAAGTCTCAGGCTTTTTTTTTTTTTTTTTTGCTTAGGAAAACACATGTGATTAAAAAAACAAAGGCAGACCTTTAAAATGGAAGTTTATTACCCTTTATGGGCATCACATTCTTAAAAGGATTTTCAAAAGAGGCGTGCCCTAGGAGTAATGAATTACTAATGGCACTTAGGCAGGTAGCCGGTTTTGAGCACAGGAGGCCCCAACTCCTATTGCAAAACTGACAATAATCGTGGTCAGTTCAACACAAGCTCCAAAGTTGAGGTCCTTACCTATTTTCAATGTCTCCCTTTCTTTCTTGCAAGGATGCAGGCAGGGCCAGAGCTATTTTATCCATCAGTCACAACAGCGTAGTGCTCATAGACTATAAGATTGTCAAGGGCCAATGAAAATATCTGAGGCTCTAGAAAAATATTTCACTTACAGCCAAAGAAAAAATAACTTCAAAATTACAATTTTAACTTTATGTCTGCCAAATGTAATATAATGACAACTTCATTAATTATTAATTTCAGTGTTCCAAAACCATACATTTGAAAATACTTTGTGGCTTAGAGTTTTATATAAGATAAAATATGTATGACGATTGTCAAAAAATCATATGAACTTATAAATTCAGTAACTTATTCATGACTTAATAAGCTTAAAATATTAATTTTCATTCATCCACATATTTATTAACTTAATACAAATTATTTCACAAACAAGCACTTAATTTATATTAGGTCAGCAGTATTCAATCTAGACTGCTGGTATCCTTAGAGAACAAAGAGACTTTGTCAGGAGGACATAGGTAAAAATAGTTTGATGTAGATTAATTTTCAGATGTTCAACTCTCATGTGTACTCATTACTGATATTGATCAATCTAAAAACAAGCCTGGTCCTCTGGTTCCATTTTCTCACTGCCTTGTCTCCAATCAATCATCTTTCTTTCCATTGCAGATTAAAGACATGCACCTCGAGAGTGTGCACGTGTGTGGACACACACCACACACACACACACACCCCCGGTAGTCCAAACCTTCCCCTAGATACTAGGAACTAAAGGGTCACTTTAACAGAATAAAAGCAGGAACGATTGGTATTTCATCAAAAATAATTTTTGATACTAGATCACTGAATGATTTGTGGGGGTATATAACTGGGAAAGAGTTAAAAGAAGTCAATTATATCATTATAAGAACACCTCTCCCATTTCTGCCTAATTATTTAGGCAAACTAGTTTTCTCAGTTATTTATACCAGTAACAACCAAAAGCAAGAATGAAATTGAGACAGAAATCTGTCTTCTTCTGGCAAAAATTGATAAATTGAAAAGGAGAAGCTCCACCCATGTAAGTAACAGATTGATTTATAACAAAATTGTATTTAGTAATTATTTTCCATAGTGTATACTATACTATTTTTGATAAATTTTGTATCAACAATGATCATGATAATCCAGATGTTTTCCAAAGCTTAAAAACCTCACAATGATAGGATTTTTTAAATACAAAATTTAATGTTTATCTCTCTGTGAATATATATATGTATATATGTATGCATGTACACACATGCAAATGTATATTTTGTCTTTTATTGTAAAAAAAATGTTGTGATTAAAATATTTTTATGACAAAACATATTAGCATAAAATAATGTGAAGGAAGAGAATAGAAACATCAGTTCATGGAAAAAGAGTGCCAGTTTTAAAATTTCTGATGCTAAACCAGAGCTTCCTCAAATATTTCTTAAATGTAGGTGGTGACTATCAAAGCACTATGGTATTTACAGACCTTTGGAAACATTTAGGAGAATGATGTGACAATTTTTTTAAAATGTCAAGATTCACAGCATGGCAGAAATTACAATTGCTTACAATGATGTAAAATTATGATGCTAAATTACAGATTAAATATAATCTATAAATATTATCTTAAGTAGAATATAATCTTAATAATATAAGCAAGCAAGGTACAATGTTTTTCAAAGTTTTTTAGAGAGAATTCAAGAAATGTTTACAGTTCACCGCATTGGGCGCTGTGCTTATGGTAAGTTTCCATATTTTTCCGGCCTATCAGAGTTCCTGTAAATCATTTCTATGGATCACTCATATGCTCAGAAGTTGCCTAGATAAAAGGAAGGGAAGACACAAAGTAGATTTGAGGCTTTTTTATAAGATATGGAAATACAAGTGGTGAGACAGACAGTTAAATTTATAACAACAACAAAAGATCATTTTGTAGAATTTGTGAGTATAGTTTATTTTTCCTCCTGGTATTTTTGTGGGTCATGTTCTATTTTTGGTATTAAATTTGAAATTGTTACGCTATTAGTTTAAAATATACTATTAATGAATGTAGTCAGTACTCTTCTACCTCAGGACGATGTTTCATTTATTGAATTAAATTACATTAATTGAATTAAATAACATGGATGAGTCTGTAATATTTAGCTATACCCCCAAGGTGCTGGGAGTGGGAGATGGCAGTGGCTTAATGGGGGAAGGATTATGAATAATAATAAAACATATTCTCTTGCCTGGATAATTTATATTCCAGTTTTTTTTCTTTAGTTTTCTACCTATAGAATTAAAATGATATATCCCTGCTTAAAACCTCTCACTTTCTCTTTGTTCGTCAGGAGAATGGAAAAAAAAAAAAACTGAAGTCATGATGAACGTACAATGTTTTTCTGTTTCTCTGCCTTTGTGTAGATTGTGTCATTACCCTGAGTGCTGTTTCTCCCCTTATTTACCCAATTATTATTACACACTGAAGCCATCCCTGATATGGTAAGGAAAAATTAGTCAATATTTGTACACCTATCTTTATGTAGACTGGATTCCCTGGAAACAGACTCAGACAATGAGTTGCTTGCTCTGGGAAGCCACATCTGTTAAAGTAAGGCAGGAGAAGCTGATTCTCAACACAGTTGCAAGCAAGGCCTCATCCTGTCCTAACAAATTCTGAAGCTGGAATGCCCTTTCAGACTTCTCCCAAGTTAAGGTAAGAGGACTAGCTATTGTAACCTTGTATTACACAGTCATCAGACCAGGCCACAACCTTAGAGGTTACATAACCTTGTACAATGCAATTCAATGCGGCTGAAGCCAAAACCCAGTGAGACGCTGCCGAAAGCACCTTTCGGTAGCCAAGATCTACAGCAGTTAGTGTACAGCGTACTGGCTGGGAAGAAGGGATCTTGATGAGGCACCACAGTATATATTGCAGGCCTCAGAGGTAAACTGAATTCACTCATGTACATCATATTTAATACCTGCTGTATGCAAGGCACTCTTTGAAGGTCTGTGGAGACACTGTTAATGAAAACAGCCAATATCCCCGCCTTTATAGAGCATAGGTTCTTGTAGGGGAGGTACACCTCCAATGATAAACATGATAAAGAGGGAAAGTATATAGAAGGTGACACACGCTATGGCAAGAAGAAAAGATGGACCAGGACTGGGGGTTTAAGACAGGTTGGCCACATTTCATAATTTTCTTTTCAAGTCTCCTTTCAGCATTTTAGTTTCTTGAAGGCAATCTTTCTAACTCCCATGCCTAGAATGAAGTCAGGGTTCAATTTGTAATGGAGTACAGTACATTTTTCTCATCTCTTTTTGTTCCCTTCTCCTTGATGATCTTAATTGCCACCCACACACCATGAGCAGAGCTGGTTTGTAATAACAAAGAGTGGTATGATTTGAAAGACTGCATAAAACACCCCTCCCCACACAAATAAACCAAAAGCATCCAGGGGGCCAAGTGCTTAAAATTTCATCTTGGAGCTTACCCAATTGTAAATTAGTAAGCATTATCATCTCCCTACTCTAAAAGGAAAGGATCCCTTGGTGAGCTACTTTGCCGAGTCACTGCGTGGATATGTTTTTGACAGTTGAAAGCATGTGCAATTCAAACTTCTTAAGGGCTCACTTGGTGCAGAGGTCCTCACTCCTATTAAACAAGCAAGAGAAAACACAGTGTTTTGGGAAGTAGGTAGAACTTGAAAATGTTTGTGTTCCTGGGAGGTGAAGGTGTGACTCAGCTCTCTGGGAATTCAACTGGTCACCAGACTCTCACACACTTCCCCTGGGGTATCTAATTAAGAATTTCTTCCAACATGACTTCAGAAAAGAAACTAGTCAGCCCTGAAATTTTAGACGAGGCAAAAGCTATGTTCTGGGAATAATAGAATGATTGTGATAAAGGATATTAAAATGATGCCTAGTGTTTCTTTCTCGTTCTTCTATGGAACAATAGATAAGCCTACAGAAAGGAGTGGGAAACTTTGCTCTTTCAGGAGTCACTGGCTACCAGGAAGAAAGAAGAAAAATGGCATACACATCTGTAAAAGTTGACTCCATAGCATTTTGTTTACAGAGAAAATAAAAACTACGTGTCTTAAAATGATTGCAGGAAATTATAATTGAATCCTATAATTATTGCATACAATAAAAAAACATACTTTAGTTTTATGAGATAAAATATAAAACTGAAATATAACTTAGTTTTAAGTCATCACCATTAAAGGAAGTAAGAGAAGAGGAAAAGGGAAATGGAAAGAAAACAAATAGAGATTCAGGAGAAGAGAATAAAAACAATCTCTAATAAAAGAGAGAAAGAACAAGAAGACAGAGAAAGAAAGGAAGAGAGAGAGAAAGAGGTGGGTAAGATGAGAAGAAAATGCCAGTAATATGAAGGGCAAAGTGATGGACAAGGAGAAAAATACCTTAGGGACTGGAAACAGGGTGGTTGGTAGAAAAGGGGGGAAGAAAAAGAAACAACTTGAACAAATAATGCATGTTACAGGTGTATTAACGCCTCTTGCCCCATATCTGGTGCACAGTTGGTTTATGAGTATGAAGTAAGTCATCACTGCTGTAACTATTCTTCTGGCATGTCCCAATATCTGGAGTAGTTAATGGAACACTGGGAAATATGCCTATCATTTTCAAATTGAAACATTATTATGGAATAAAGTTTTGTTTTCTTACGGAATTCAGTATATTTTACACGTGTGTAAAGAAAATGTACTTTACAATTCCAACAGTTTATTATCAATTGGCCAAAAGTTTTTAATCTCCATGAGATTAAAATTGTCTCATTCCAAAATACATGCAAGCAGCATTTTATTTATTTATTTATTTATTTATTTAATTTGAGACACAGTCTCGCTCTGTCACCTAGTCTGGAGTGCAGTGGTGTGATCTCGGTTCACTGCAACCTCTGCCTCCCAGGTTCAAGCGATTCTCCTGCCTCAGCCTCCCCAGTAGCTGGGACTACAAGTGCGTGCCACTATGTCCGTATAATTTTTTGTATTTTTAGTAGAGACGGGTTTTCACCGCATTAGCCAGGATGGTCTCAATCCCCTGGACTCCAGTGATCCACCTGCCTGTGCTTCCTAAAGTGCTGAGATTATGGGCATGAAAACCGCATCTGGCCGCAAGCAGCATTTTAAAACCAGCATTTACTTTATTGATTTTTACATTATATCACTTTTCAAATTAAATTTTCTTTTAATCTAATTGAGACCAAGGAGATGAAAAGTCATAAAATGTTTATTTTTAATTTTTTAATGTTATATGTATAAATTTATGAGGTATGAGTGTAATTTTGCTACATGTTTATTTTGCATAGTGACGAAGTCAGGGCTTTTAGTGTATCCATCACCAAAATAATGTACATTGTACTCATTAAGTAATTTCTTATCATGCACCTCCCTTTTGCCCTTCAGGGTCTCCACTGTCTATCATTCCACACTCTCTGTCCATGTGTACACATTATTTAGCTCCCAATTATAAATAAGAACATGCGGTATTTATCTTTCTGTGTCTGAGCTGTTTCACTTAAGTTAATGGCCTCCAGTTCCAACAATGTTGCTGCAAAAGACAAGATTTAATTCTTTTTTATGGCTAAACACTATTCCATCGTGTGCATAAACTACATTTTCTTTATCCAATTACCCATTAATGTACACTTAGGTTGAATCAGTATCTTTGCTATTGTGAATAACATACTATTGTGATAAACATATGAGTGTAGATGCTTTTGATATAATGATTTCTTTTCCTTTGGGTAGATACCCAGTTGTGGGATTGCTAGATCTAATGGTCATTCTATTTTTAGTTCTTTGAGAAATAGAATGCATGTTCTTTGTTGTCGTTTTTTCGTATCTTCCTTCTTTTTTCATAATTATTTACTACCAGTCTATCTTTGTGATTTCCTGCTTATTTAGCTAAATTTTAAAACAATATGAAACACTCATAGTGCTAACTAGGAAAATGTGGGCCATTATCAGTGCCATGCTAGGTTGTAATGGTGGCCATCAGAATGAGAGAACTTGTAGCTTTATTGTCCTCTACCCTTTTCTGCTCTTCTTCATAGATAAGGACTTCCTGAAGTGGCAAGAAAAATTGAAGAATTAACTAAAATCATAGAAGATGTAAGAGAGGGAAAACATACCTCCAAAGAATGCGGAAAGCATTCTTTCTGTAACTTAAAGATGATATATAAAGTTCTGTACCTCATTGCGGGGGTTGCTTTGGGTCTTTATTCTAAAGGCTCCTGTGTCACATAAAACTGGGACCAAATACATCTGTATTCCTTTTCTCCTATTAATCTGCCTTTGAGAGTTAATTTTTCAGCAAACTTTCCAAGGGCGAAGGAGAGGCTTTCCCTTCACCTCTACAGGACATAGATATGAAAATCCCTTTTAAAAAATCAAACTGAATTCAGCAATTACCAAAATATTAACTCATAGTAACTAAGTTAATTAACTAAGTAATTAATTCATAGTAACATAGTTATGTCTCATGGGACATTTGCTAATGTAAGTTGCATTCCTACAGAAATATAAGATTAGATTAACATCAAAACCAATTAGAAATATATATATATATATACTATGATTATTTTAACGAATATGGAGACATATGCAATAATATTCAACATCCATTCACATAAAAACTTCCAGAAAACTAGGAATAGAAAGGGTGTGTAACAAAACTTACAGAAAAATAACTATTTTTATGGTGTATAATTGTAAGCTTTTCTCCTGAAATCGGGAAGGAAATGAGAAAGGCATTGTCACTATCCCTATTATACATCGTACAATAGATACAGACCAAAGTAGCGGAATTAGGAAAGAAGGGAAAAAATTATCGTTATTCATATGTGACATGATTGTGGTAGAGGCACGTGAACCAGAACAACTCCATCTTGAATAGGAGCTGGGTACTATGAGGCTGAAACCTACTGGGCTGCATTTCCAGACAGTTAAGGCATTCTAAGTTACAGGATGAGATAGGAGGTCGGCACAAGATACAGGTCATAAAGACCTTGCTGCTAAAACAGGTTACAGTAAAGAGTCCCGCTAAACTCTACCAAAACCAAATCCTAACAAAACCAGGATGGCCACAAGAGTGACCTCTGGTCATCCACATCTCGTCAGTGCCAAATCCCATGGCAACTTCAGGAAGTCACCCTATATGGTCTAAAAAGGGGAGGTATGAATAATCCACCCCTTGTTTAGCATATCACCAAGAAATAACCATAAAAATGAGCAACCAGCAGCCCTCAGGGCTGATCTGTCTATGCAGTAGCCATTATTTTATTCCTTTTTTTTTTTTTAACAAACTTGCTTTCACTTTGCACTGCCAACTAGCTCTGAGTTCTTTCTTGCGTGAGATCCAAGAACCCTCTTGGGGTCTGGATTGGGACCCCTTTCCTGTAACATATTTCTCTGTCCTGTAACAATTGTATATGCGGAAAATCCAGAAAGGACTATAACTGAATTATTAAAACTGATAAATTACTTTAATAAAGTTGCTAGATATAAGTATAAATCAGGAATCAATTGCATTTCTCTACATGAGAACAAGTGGAAATGGAGCATTTCAAATATATTACATTTACAGCTTCATCAAAAATATCAAATATTAGTATGACCCCTTTGGAAAACTGCTTGGCAACATATTCCGGAAGAGTAATGCATGCAGACTCTGGACTCAACAATTTCATTCTTAGATATATAGACTACAAAACTCATACATATGTTCACAATAGCACTATTCACAATAGCCTCAAACTGGAAATCTCTCAAATGCCCATCAACAGTAAATGCTTTAAAAATGATGTTTTTACAAGATGTAATATATATAGCAATGAGAATTAAAATATACATAAAATTATGAGTAAATTTTATAAATGTAGTATTGGCTGAAAGAAATTGTTTCAGTAGGTAGCTAGTCAGACATGAACAGGGCAGGAGAGGGCTCCCTACAAACACACACACACAGATACACACATACACACATACACACACACACACTCCCCAGGACCAGGAATGTCAGGCAACCATCAGGTGATAGACAGGTGGTTGTGAACTATCTCTCTAAAATAATAATTGGCCACAGCCAGTGCCAGGGAAAAGCAGTCTCTCAATAAACAGAAACACCTAAAGTTGGTTCCTGATCAGCAGCTTCCTGATAAGATCTCAGGAATTGGGCAAATGGGCTCAAGCATGCACAGTAAGAGGCAAAATGGCAGAGTTTAACTGGTGTATCGTAATATAGGAACACTGGAGTAGTAAGGTAAGAACACCTCAGTGGAGCACACATACAACTCCAATAAACACACTGAACATGTGACAGCCCACCCCAAGGCAAGAATCAGGAGAGGAGTAACGCAAGACCCCGGAAGCATGCCAACATATAAAACCCCAAGTCAAAAGGTCAAACTGCACACTTGAGCTCTCGAGTCAACTGCTTGGCCCTCTTCCATCTGTATGTTACATCCTCTCATTCCTGCCCTAAAACCTTTTAATAAACTTTCACTCCTGCTGTAAAACTTGCCTCAGTCATCTCAGCCCACTTTATGCTCCCTTGGTCGAATTCTTTCTTCTGAGGAGGCAAGAACTGAGGTTCCTGCAGACTCATACGGACTCACCTCCAGTAACAAAATCATCTACAAAACAATGCTTACTGGGTGATTAAAATTATTTAAAGGTCAAAAATAGATTAGAATGGGACAGAAGAGGGACAGGGATTTTAGGTAATGTGCTATTTCTTTTTTTATTATTATTTTTTATTATTATACTTTAGGTTTTAGGGTACATGTGCACAATGTGCAGGTTTGTTACATATGTATCCATGTGCCGTGTTGGTTTGCTGCACCCATTAACTCGTCATTTAGCATTAGGTATATCTCCTAATGCTATCACTCCCCCCTCCCCCCAACCCACAACAGTCCCCAGAGTGTGATGTTCCCCTTCCTGTGTCCATGAGTTCTCACTGTTCAATTCCCACCTATGAGTGAGAACGTGCGGTGTTTGGTTTTTTGTCCTTGTGACAGTTTACTGAGAATGATGTTTTCCAGTTTCATCCATGTCCCTACAAAGGACATGAACTCATCCTTTTTTGTGGCTGCAGAGTATTCTATGGTGTATATGTGCCACATTTTCTTAATCCAGTCTATCATTAATGGACATTTGGGTTGGTTCTACGTCTTTGCTATTGTGAATAGTGCCGCAACAAACATACGTGTGCATGTGTCTTTATAGCAGCATGATTTATAGTCCTTTGGGTATATACCCAGTAATGGGATGGCTGGGTCAAATGGTATTTCTAGTTCTAGATCCTTGAGGAATCGCCACACTGACTTCCACAATGGTTGAACTAGTTTACAGTCCCACCAACAGTGTAAAAGTGTTCCTATTTCTCCACATCCTCTCCAGCAACTGTTGTTTCCTGACTTTTTAATGATCGCCATTCTAACTGGTGTGAGATGGTATAGAGAAACTCACTCAAAACCGCTCAACTACATGGAAACTGAACAACCTGCTCCTGAATTACTACTGGGTACATAATGAAATGAAGGCAGAAATAAAGATGTTCTTTGAAACCAACGAGAACAAAGACGCAACATACCAGAATCTCTGGGACACATTCAAAGCAGTGTGTAGAGGGAAATTTATAGCACTAAATGCCCACAAGAGAAAGCAGGAAAGATCCATAATTGACACCCTAACATCACAATTAAAAGAACTAGAAAAGCAAGAGCAAACACATTCAAAAGCTAGCAGAAGGCTAGATATAACTAAAATCAGAGCAGAACTGAAGGAAATAGAGACACAAAAAACCCTTCAAAAAATTAATGAATCCAGGAGCTGGTTTTTTGAAAAGATCAACAAAATTGATAGACCACTAGCAAGACTAATAAAGAAGAAAAGACAGAAGAATCAAATAGATGCAATAAAAAATGAAAAAGGGGTTATCACCACCGATCCCACAGAAATACAATCTACCATCAGAGAATACTACAAACACCTCTATGCAAATAAACTAGAAAATCTAGAAGAAATGGATAAATTCCTCGACAAATACACCCTCCCAAGACTAAACCAGGAAGAAGTTGAATCTCTGAATAGACCAATAACAGGTTCTGTAATTGTGGCAATAATCAATAGCTTACCAACCAAAAAGAGTCCAGGACCTGATGGATTCACAGCCGAATTCTACCAGAGGTACAAGGAGGAACTGGTACCATTCCTTCTGAAACTATTCCAATCGATAGAA
Organism: Symphalangus syndactylus; assembly: GCF_028878055.3. Classification (NCBI taxonomy): domain Eukaryota; kingdom Metazoa; phylum Chordata; class Mammalia; order Primates; family Hylobatidae; genus Symphalangus; species Symphalangus syndactylus. The sequence goes on along the minus strand of NC_072427.2, from coordinate 126,071,099 downwards.
AAAAAGGGAATCCTCCCTAACACATTTTATGAGGCCAGCATCGTCCTGATACCAAAGCCTGGCAGAGACATAACCAAAAAAGAGAATTTCAGACCAATATCCTTGATGAACATTGATGCAAAAATCCTCAATAAAATACTGGCAAACCGAATCTAGCAGCACATCAAAAAGCTTATCCACCATGATCAAGTGGGCTTCATCCCTGGGATGCAAGGCTGGTTCAACATATGCAAATCAATAAATGTAATCCAGCATATAAACAGAACCAAAGACCAAAACCACCTGATTATCTTAATAGATGCAGAAAAGGCCTTTGACAAAATTCAACAACCTTCATGCTAAAAACTCTCAATAAATTAGGTATTGATGGGACGTATCTCAAAATAATAAGAGCTATCTATGACAAACCCACAGCCAATATCATACTGAATGGGCAAAAACTGGAAGCATTCCCTTTGAAAACTGGCACAAGACAGGGATGCCCTCTCTCACCACTCCTATTCAACATAGTGCTGGAAGTTCTGGCCAGGGCAATCAGGCAGGAGAAGGAAATAAAGGGTATTCAATTAGGAAAAGAGGAAGTCAAATTGTCCCCGTTTGCAGATGACATGATTGTATATCTAGAAAACCCCATCGTCTCAGCCCAAAATCTCCTTAAGCTGATTAGCAACTTCAGCAAGTCTCAGGATACAAAATCAATGTACAAAAATCACAAGCATTCTTGTACACCAATATGCTATTTCTTGATCTGGTGCTGGTTACAAGAGAACTTTCACTTTTGAAACTTCATTGAACTGTTCACTGATGTTTTATGTGCTCTTGTGATATTATACTCCAATATAATAGTTCTAATAGATAGAGCTTAGTATAAAACTTCTCTCAGAAAACTATAAAACATGGATTGGAAAAATAAAAGTTGTAAAGACACTGGGTCTCCAAAACTATCTCTATTTGATACAATCTCAATGTTGTGGAAATTAGCAAATGGTTTTAAAATTTGTGTGGCAGTGTAATGGGTCATACACAATAAAGACAATCTTGGAGAATAGAACATGGTTGAAAGTCTTCCTTTACTGAATGTCAAGACTTATAGAGCAATAATAACTAAATACATAAGGAACTTGGCTTTTGTTTGTTAGTTTTTGAAACAGGGTATCACTTCATCACCCAGACTGGAGTGCCTGGCATGATCTCAGCTCACTGCAAGCTCTGCCTCCTGGACTCAAGCAATCCTCCCACCTCAGCCTTACTCGTAGCTGGTACTACAGGTACACACCACTACACCCAGCTAATTTTCGTATTTTCTGTTGAGATGGAGTTTCCCCATCTTTCCCAGGCTGGTTTCAAACTCCTGGGAAGGGATTTGTTTTTAGATAGACAAATAAATAGACTAGAATACAATAGAGTAGAATAGGAGAGCACAGAAAAATAACCTTGCTATAACACTGTGGAAGCATGGGAAAAGGATGCCTTATTTTAAAATGTTGCTGAGACAATCAGATATTCATTTAGAAAAATTTAAAATTCATTTTAGATAAATTTTAGAATTAAATGTGAAACACAACCAACAAAATTTATAGAAAATGATACAGAAGATACTTACATAATCTCACAATATACAGTCACTTCTTAAACATTGACAGAAAACTAATGATACATAAATATTTTAAATTAGGCTATATTACAATTCAAACAAAAAATAAAATAAAAATTTATATTAACAAAATGTTTAAAAGGAAAGGCATGAAGTGGGAGAAGACATTCTCCACACATATCACTAACAAAGGCAACTTATTTCAATTATGTAGAGAAGTCCTACAAAATAAAAACAAAACTACAGACAACTCAAAAGAAAAATGGCAAAACACTTGAACATGCATTCCACAAAAGGGAATATCCAAAGGGCCAAAGGTTGTTTAATCTCCTGATTAGTCACATAAATAAAAATTAAAACAATTGTGATATATCATTTACTACCCAAGGGAATGACTAAAATAAAAATGTCAAATATTGGTAAGAATATGGAACAAGTGTGAATTTTAGACACTATTTGTAGAAGCATAAATTAAGGTAATTTTGGAAAACTATTAAGCGTTATCAATTAAATTTGAAAATATTCTCATCCTATGACTCAGCTATTCTAATCTTAAGTTTACTCAAAAGAAATGTATTTACATGTACACCAAAGAAATATGGACAACAAATGTGCTCAACTACAAATTTCATAATAGCAAAACATAAATAGAAGTAACACAATTTGTGTCAATATTAGAAAGGATAAAGTATAATCAGACAGTGAAATATTATGCAGCAATGAAAAAAGTGAAAAATGGCCACATGTAACAACATGAATGAATCTCATAAACATGATGTTGATGAAAAGACCTGTACCACAAAAAATATGGTAAAATTTTATTTATGTAACACTCAAAACAAAATGTAAGAAAAACGTAGTGTTTGAAAATGTATACTTATGGTAAAATGATAAAGAAATGCAAAGAAATAATAAACAAAAATATCAGGAGGGTTATTACCTTTGACAGAGAGGATAATTAGTGACTGGGGGAAGGTATTAAGATGGAATTAAATCTTTACATTACTACTAAGATACTTTTCACCATTTTAAACAATCCCAGTTAACGGCATTTTAACGAGAATACAGGCTACCCTATATTGTGCACTCACTGCCTAACTCCAACATTCCCTGTATACAGGCTACAAAGTGCAGAGCAGTAACGCAAGGTGCAGCATCATTGCTCTAACGTTACGCAATACAACCTTGCCAGAAAGTCCAGATAAACAAAATCGTCTTTTCTCCCTTGAATATGGATTTAATCTCACAGTCTAAAATGCTCGTGAGGGCTAAAATTACTTGGTTCACAATAGATCTTTCAATAAGATGGCATTCACCATTTATATTTGTTTTTATTTTCTATCTTAATAAAAACCTTGTGATGTTTTAGTCTAGCAGCCAAATATGAGAGATTTCAGAACGTATGAGGCAAATTTTCAATCTTCCTGACAGTTCTATGTTGTTTCTGGCCACATCCCTTATGGACTTAGCTATAAGATATGCTGGGAACTTAAGTAGCAGTTTTGTCCTCATGACCACTCAACCAGGCTTATGGCTTGTGTATATTTTATTAGGAAAGTTTTAAACACATAGATAAGTTGAAAACATTTTACACTTAATATTCAGATACCCACCTACTGTATCATTACCATTTTATTTAATTTGCTGTGTCATGTAGCTATCTGCCTGTCCTTCCCTTTATCAACCATCCATCCATCTAATCATGTGATTATCCTTGTTTTTAACAGCTCAGATTTATTACAAGGTAAACCTCAATGCAAGCAGCACCTATGTCAAGAAATAAATTTTTTTCAATAGCACAATCCCCCCCTCTTCCATGTTTTCAGTTCTTAAAAAAGGAAATGATCCCAAAGAAAGGCCTTTTTTTCCATAAAGGTGAAATTTTAAGAAAATTAGCTCACTTTACCTTCCTTATTTTGTCTTTATTGGTACATTTTTCTGTAAGTTGAGAAGGAAGAAAGATAAAATTGCACAAAAAGTTTATGCGATCAACTTTCTCATAGATTTCCTAGTGCGATCTCAAGGACATATTAGAAATTCTTAACACTAAAATTCTAGAAGATTGAATATTTTTATAATCAACAAATAGACCAGGCTGGGTCAGTAAACAAGTTAGATCTATGTCTCATGGGACATTTGCTAATGTAAGTTTTCTAAATATGGGAAATTTAGAGCTCGTATTTGCCATTATCTGGTGAAACAGTCTGCATTGAACCTAATGCAACCTAATGTTTTTTAATGTATGGTTTTCTGAATTCCCCTCAGACATTATAGCAGCAAACCACACAGTAAAGAAAGCTTTTTTTCTTTTTCTTTTTTTTTTTTTCCTGTGCAATGATTTCACTTCTCACATTTCTGTCGGAATGAAAATTAGATTCAAGGACAGTTCTGTACCTGTTATCTCTGACAAGGTGTGGAATGCAAAGCTTTCCATGGCTGTAATAAAAATGTATGCAAAGTTGATTTTTTTTCTCTTTTGTCTGAAGTTTTCAAACTGTCTATCCTGGAGTAAAAATATTCTAGTCTTGCAGCATTAGCTACCCTGTCTGTTGATGACCATGTTCTCCAAATGCCAGCTCTCTGAGGGCTGCTTATAACTTCAGCACTTGATTTTCCAGGGACTGACAATGCTGGTGGCCCTCCTGCTTGATTGTTTGAGCTTCTCTGTGCTCTCCAGATGGCATCTTTTGGAATATTTGAATAAGTATGACAAAATTACGGATCTTCTATGAATGAACAGAAGTTAGTCTAAAAGAAGGAACAAATGGCCATACTTTTTTGTTTACTTACATAGAAGTATTATTGTTTTATTCTGTAAAGGGTAGCATAGACAGTTTACTTCCAGAGTATATTAAAATTCAGTTCTTAAGTATTATTTTAACTTTTTGGCAAAGTCACATGCAAAATAAGCTTATAGTTCTTTGCATGCGTAAAAAATAATTATAAGTTTCCAGCCAACTCATGTCGCTATGAGTCCTCAAGTGCAAAGTGAAGCCCCGGGTGCTGGTTTACTTAGACCATTTTTGGAATAACGTTTTCAGCCAAAAGTCAAAAGGATAACTTAGATTTCTATTGTGTAAACAAGATCAGTACGCTGAATGAAAATAATGTATTTTTATATACTAGCAGTAAACAATATGAACATGAAGAGAAAATACCCATTTAAAATTTCATACAAGAGAATACAATATTTATGAATAAATGTAACAGAAGAAATGTGAGACTCATACACTACACTGAAATTTATTCAACATTATTGAAAAAAAGTAAATAAAAATATTCTATTCATGTGGATTGGAAGACAATATTGTTATCACGGTGACACTCTGTATTAGTTTTCTTGTTGCTGCACTAACAGATTGCCACAACTTTAGTATTTTGAAACAACACCAATTTATTATTTTATAGCCCTGGAGGCCAGAAATGCAGCACAAAATCTACATGTTGGCAGCGATGGTTTCTTCCAGAGTCTTTAAGGAAAATTCAGTTTCTTGCCTCTTTAAGTTTATAGAGGACGTCAGTGTGCCTCAGCCTGTGGTCACATCACTCCAGTCTCTGCTTCCATCATCACATTGTTTTCTCCTAAAGTCTTCTTTCCCCCTCATATAAGGACACTTATGTTTACTTTAGTCTCACAAAGGTAATCCAGGAAAATCTTAAGATCTTTAACTTTATCACAGCTAGAAAGGCCCTTTTGCCATGAAAGGTAACATATTCATAGATTCTGGGGATTCAGACATGGACATATTTGAGTAGGGACTTTACTCTTTATTGTACCCTTCAAACTGATCTTCAAAACATATGCATCCCATATCAAAATTCTAATTGCTTTTGTTGCAAAAACTGAAAAGCTGATTACAAAATGTATTAGGAAACTAAAAAAAAAAAAAACCAACAGAATAACCAAAACAATATTGAAAAGAGCAAAGTTGAAGGACTCACATCTTCTAATATCAAAACTAAAAGCTTCAGTATGCATGACACCATAGTGTTGTCGTGGATGTATAGATCAACATAACAGAATTAAGACTCCAGAAATAAACTCATATGGTCAACTGAATTTCAACAAGCGTGCCAAGACCATTCAAAGTATAAAGAGGAATTTTTTTCAACAAACGGTTGGAGATAACTGGATATTCCCATGCAAAAGAATAAAATTGGAATTCCTATCTTAAATGATATTTAAAAATTAGCTCAAAATCCTACATATAAAAGGGAAATCTACAAAAGTCATAGAAGAACACATAGATATAAATCTCTGACTCTCGGGAATAGTTTCTGAGACGTGACACCAAAAGCATAAGCAACCAAAGAAAAACTAAATTCTACTTTATCACAATAAAAAACTTTCGTGTGTCAAAGGACGCTTTGAGGAAAGTAAAAAGATAAATCACAGAATGGAAGAAATATTTGAAAATCATATATCTGATAAAGGTCTAGAATCCAGGAAATATAAAGTACTCTTAAAAATTAACAATAAAAAGACAACTTACAAATAGGCAGAGAATTTGAATAGATGTTTCTCCAAAAATATAGAAATGGCCAATAAGCACATGAAAATGTATTTAACACCATTAGTCATTAGGAGCATGCAAATCAGAATCACAATAAGATAGCACTGTATAAACATGAGGATGGCTATAGTAATAATTTTTAAAAACATAAGTAAGTGTTGGTGAGACTATGGAGAAATTGGCACCCTCGTATATTGCTGGTGGGAGCATAAAATAGTCCAATTGCTATGGAAAACTGTGGCAGTTCCTCAAAAAGTTAAAGTTATCTGACCTAGCATTCCACTCCTAGCTCTATACCCAAGAAAACTGAAAACATATGTTCACGTGATGTTTACAGCAGCATTATTTATAAGAGCCAAAAACATGAAAACAATTTAAATGTTCATTGACTGTTGAATAAACAAAATGTGATACATGCATACAAATAAATATTATTCATCCATAAAAAGAATTAAATATTAGTACATGCTACAGGAAGAATGAACTTTGAAACATTATGCTAAGGGAAGGAAGTCAAAGACAAATGGCTGTAGATTTGTATGGTTTCTTTCATATGACATATCCAGAATTGGCAAACCCACAAAGACAGAAAGTAAATTAGTGGTTGCCAGGGACTACAGGTAAGGAGGGACAGTACTAGAGGCCAGAAATCCAGCATAAAATCAATATCTCGGCAGAGATGGTTCCTTCTGGAGGCTCCAAGGGAGATTCAGTTTCTTACCTCTTTAATACTAATGGGTATGAGATCTATTTTTAAGGTGAGAAAAATGTTCTGCCATTAGATAGTGGCGATGATAGCATAGCACAATCTTGTGAATATACTAAAATGTCACTGAATTGTAAAAAACGAAGAGAGTGTATAGTACAGATAAAGGGATAGGGGATTGAGTATAGAGTCTCTTAAATCCAGGAAATAAATACTATCTCTGTTCTCATTCTTTGAAGAATCTTGACAGGTTTTTGTTTTACTCTGAGTAACTTTGAGAAGAAACCAGAGATACTGAAGATTCAGAGGTTAAAAAAATTTCAGTGTGTGTTCTAGAGTGTGGTAAATGACATTTTGTATTTTCACTTCTCTTTAACAGGATAAGGAATTGATGTCCCAGATGCTGATTCTGTAGGTGCCCAGGGCACAGTGTTGATATGTGGCAGAAAGAGAAGGGGCACAGAGTGGGTGGGACAGAGTAAACTAGTTATGTTGTATGGGATGAATATTTGTGATCCTTCAAAATTCATATGTTGAAGTTTTACCCTCAAGGTATTGGGAGGTTTTTGGGCAGTGATTGGGTTTAGATGAGGTTTGGACAATGGTGTTCTTGTGATGGAATTCATACCCTTATAAGAAGAGAAAGAGAAACCAGAGACTGTGTGTGTGTGTGTGTGTGTGTGTGTGTCTGCCTGCCATGTGTGGACAAAGGGAGAAGGTAGCCATTTGCACACCAGAAAGTAGGCTGTCATCAGAAACCCAATCTCCAGGCAATACTGATCTTGGACTTCCCAGCCTACAGAATTAGGAAATAGAAATGTCTGTTATTTAAGCGACCCAGTGTGTGATTTTGTAGTAACAGCCTCAGCTGGCCATTACATTATAGAATGAGATACAAGAGGCAAGTGTGGAATAAAGAAGGTGAGAGAATAGGGAATATATTTGTTTAATAAAACAGGATCCTGATCAGAGAGAGATTTGAAAAGGGGACTGATGTAATACCATTTTAGTTGTTTGATCTTTAATTGAAAATTCTTTCATGAACCACAAACAGATTGTAGATAGACTACGGTAACATTTCTCTGTTAATAAAAGTCTTTTTTTTTAAACATTAAGGTACAGTAGAATATATATGCTTATTAGTTTTGATTCATGTAGGACTTATACAGAGAACGTTTTCATTTTATGTATTATAACTAAGGGTACACAGTTTATAATGTTCTTTAGAAAAATATAAAGCAAACAAAGGAAAAGATCTATTGAATTTTTTGAATTTGAAACAGTTGTTTTATTTTTATATATTTATGAGCTGGGACCTTCGGAATGAGAGTTCATGATGAATAATAGATAATGATCAGGTGATTAAGGAGGCAGAAGACGAAAATACAGGGCAGAACAAGAGCCTTGCCAATGGTAAGGGATATAGCCAAGTGTGACAGAGGATGGGGAATTCTTTATGCACACGAGAATAAAGCTCTCTTCCATAATGGGCCATCCAAATCATCACTCTATCAGCCATTTAGACACAGTGTCATTTTGTGATTCCTGGGATTCCTGCAGGCACACAGTATTGGACAGGCTATCAAAGAATAGCAGTAACCCAGATGAGTCAACAAACAGAGCAATAGGTCACAGGCTTTTGTAAATAGGTTCCAAATGGAGATAGAGTTGGGCTTACGAGAAGCTGGCTTCTTTCACCAAATATATACTACCTTACGCTCAAGTAGATTCTCATCTGGTATTCAAGGGGAGCCTTTTTTTTCAGCTTTAGTGCAGAGTGATTCTCCTCTAAAGCATTGTTTAGGAGATTATCTTAGATTAGTCTTATAAACTCAGCACCAATAGTATCAGTGTGAACTTGGACCAAATGCTTTATCCTCCTATTTCTTCTTTGCTCATCTGTAACACATAAATAATAATGTTTGCTCCAGAAGCAAATATTTGTGAAGATTAAATTGGATAATATCTGTGAAGTGCTTCACACAGTATCTGAAAGAATAAGCACTCACTTCGTGATAATATATTACAAAACTAGCATTTCTTCAATTCTGAGGTCTCATGACCAGAAATCTTATTCTCTTCTCTTTTCTCCACCATTAAACTTAGCTAAGTTCCTCACATTGTTCTCACCAAGCACTTTCATAAATAACTGAAGCCTTTTTCTTGTCCATTAACAGCTGTGATGTCTCGAGCTCTATCAATCCACTTTCTGTATTTCATAATTCTCTGCCTCTGAATTGGCACTGAACATCTCAATCTTTTTCTTCTTCTAATTTCCTCATATCAAAGTCTGATCTGTTACTCTTTAGCTTTTATATGTAAGAAGAAATCAAAAGATTTGGGCATTATTTTTTCAAAAGTGAAAGGAAACTAGCTATGGACATGCAAGACCTTCTGTTTTATTTTGAGCAGAAGAAAACTAAAAGCCTAACAGTGATGCTCTGGGCAGTCTTGGGGATGATTTCCACACAGGAACTGTGAAGGCCTGACTTCAGTAGTTGTCTGCTCTCACCTTCTATACATGCACAACCATCATTCCTCCAAAACTGTCTGTCTCCCATACTCCAGTAATAGAACAAAAAAATCTACAAACCACCAATGAGCATCTTACAATTATATTCAACTATACATTTTGTATTAAACATAAGTACAGGTACTATTTATGTGGCATTTCTTTCCTAGAGGATTTTTCAAACTTCAACGTTTAAGCATCACCTGAAGTTGCATATTAAAGATGCAGATTCCTAGTTTATTTAGTCTGAAAAGAATGCCAAGTGACTTTAATATAGGTAGTTCATGTACCACACTTTGAGAAACGCTGCCTAGAAAATGGAGCACATGTGCTCACACTTTAAAGAAGAGAAAGCAAAAATCTCAAGGTTGCACTTATATATGGCAGGCAGAATACACAACATAACCAATTTATGTATTCATTTAAAAAAACACCTTGTTTTGTATCTTAAACAGCATTTTACTCTATATCTTGAGTATTTAGTTTTCATTTAAATAAAGTAAAATAAGCAATCTTTTGGTTAAATCAAGGAATGAAAATGTTACAAGTAGAAGTCAATTCCCTGTGAGCAATGGTAAAAAAAAATCAGGGTATTACACGCTGTTTTTATGAATTACAATCTACTGGCAGCTTTTCACTTATTATTTTTAGGAAATGCTTTGCTTTCACTGAGATTTTAAGATAAAATTCTTAGAGAATGATTCTCAAGACAACAGAAGAAAATATTAACCACTCAAACTTCAGGCACTAAGCAAAGTTCACTAAATGGAAAGTTTTCCCCAGGAAGAACCTCATTATAATTTTTTGTGTTGGTGCTTCAAGGAAAAGACTGCTATGTGATAAAATGATTTTGATACCATGGAAGTTCATTAAAATAAGGATTCTATCTGTAATGAGATGGGGGTGCATGACCCATGGAAGTGCTGGAAGCAGGTGCTGAAGAATACATGATGGCAAAGAGGGAAGAAAATAAAATCAAAACCGTTGATGACCTCATCAACCAGACAAACTGTCTCCTGAAACTGGGAGAACGCAACCATCAGGAAGAATGAGAAAAAAGTAGGACAAACACAAAAATGGTAGTTTTATTTTTCTCTCTCTCTTTCTCTGTCTCATCTACATGCAAACCAGATGAGAACATATTTTTATCTAAGCAGTTAGTTATTTGTTCAGATTCTCCTTTTAGAGTTTTTTATTTGACCCCAATGCTTTATTGTTTCACATTTATGTATCTTTTTTTTGCTTTAAAATACAGCAGAGATAACTGATAAGTATTAAAACACATTTCCTGATTTTTCATTTATATACAAAATATTCTTAATCTTCTGCAAACTGTCTTTTATTATCAACTGCTTCTAAAATTCTCCCTAGTTATTTAATATTCTTTCCCCGGACAAAATTAATATTTTAATTAGTTTTTTTTAAGTTCTGCCATCATATATTTTTCACCTTTATTTCAGAAAGTTGGCCACCTCCTTCCTTCTGAAAAAATTATTTTTAATCTTAGTTTGGTCCTTTTCCTCTTTGATTCACTTAACTTTCTTTTCTTCATTGAAATGTTTTTCTTTTTCCTCTCCGTTGCTTTCTTTTTTTCTCATTTCTTGTCTTTCTTTCGTCCTCCAACCATTTCTCCTTTCCTTCCTACATTCTTTCCATTTTTTATCCTTGTTTTCTTCCTTTTACTCTTTTTAAGTCTCAGTAGATTTCTATTCATCCCTTTCCATACCTATAAAAAACTCAATTCATTCACAAGACTTCCAAATATCAATTTTTTACTTTGATTCTTCACTTTGTTTTTTAAGGTATTTCCATTTACATATTCAATCAAAGCCTAAAATGGGTCATATCCAAATTTATAATGTGTTCATAGAATAATTATAACATGGCATTTTCCCCCATTCTGACCTTGCCATCTCCATTTTGCAGATTTTTAATCTCTGAAGTCTTAATCATCTTTAAATTTGTTCCCATTCTTCCACTCATTATCATGTGCACTGATTCTTTTTTTTTGAACATGCTTGCTATCTCCCCTACTTTTCTGTGTTTATATTTGTGACAATATTGCTAATTCTCATCAACTCACATCTGAACAATTATATGGCATTTATCTGGTTTCTTTGTCTATAAGAATAGAAAAGAAACCAAGTCTCATGAGAACACAGAAGGACAATGGAGACACTGTCAAAAGAAGAGTTAATGAAGGAAAATGATATAACCTTTAACCTCTCTTCCAACTCCGGCATTCCATGATATCTGCCTTTCTTTCTTAGTTTCATTCTTTCACTATATCTATAATGATACCATTCTCTACCCTTTATTCTTTGAACCCACCAAAATTAAAAAGGAGAAATGTCACAGTATTGTGAAATGGATTGTTGAATTCTGCATTCTCCACATATCATCAAATCTACTTTTTTATAAGACAAAACTAGGTTTCTTGCTTACCTAGGCAGGGAGACCACTAACCTTAAGAAAGTCTTAGTAGTGTCTCAGAAGGGGAAGAGCAAACTTGGGATACTGAAGATTCTGTTTATGGTGGATATTCTAATGCAGGAGCTTGGTTTGGATTGGGTAAGCATTGTGAAATAACAGTTTAGGATTTGTAGATAGGGAAAGACAACAATGTTGAGCAAAAAGTTCTAAGAGGATATAAACTGTTCTTTGATGCTTCCTATTACATAATTTATGGGTGTTTTAAGAAGATTCTTGGAAGAACAATAAATTATTTGCAGCTTTTATCTTCTGGAGAAAGCTTTTTGAGATAGTAAAATCATGTTGAACTATTTTCTTAAAGAGTCTCCATTTCTTCATAAAGAAAATTTAAAAACAGTTACATAATGTTTTAAAACATATATAAAACTGTAAAAATAAAATTTTATGGGAAAAAATGAGTCCTAAAATCTTTAACTTCCTGGAAACAGGTGCTTCTGTTTTTCTACCAACTTCAGAAGCTTGTATTTTTAGTAGTTTTACTTCATAGAAGAATCACGTACCTAAATCAAAAACACAAGCTCAAATACCTACATGGGCCAGACCCAAAACATTAATGCACCAAGTTGTGGGTTCCACAGTAGGGGTGAGAACTGTGGGAACTAAAAATGTAGAGAACATTTTCCATTTAAAGTCATTTACATCCAAATTAAAGCATTTTAAAACTTGTCCTGGTCCAACAGAATCTACGTCCAGGCCAGTTTCTACCTGCAAACCACCATTTTGCAACCTTTTTCAGTTGAAAGGATTGTGGGAATCTTAACTGTTCTTTGATGCTGGTTATCAAGTTAGAAGAATGCTTACAGGAGTTTCCCGGCATCCATCCAGCTGTTAGTAGCAGATATACGTAGTACCCAAGTACAGACAAAGCCCTGTCTAGCCTCATCCATAGTTAAGGAAAAGGTTAAGTTTTCCAAAGCTCTGCAGTGACACAGAAAAACCCTGATGTCAACCCTGGCAGCTCAGAACAAAGTGAGAGGATAGAGCTACAAACACACTTGGGCAAAATCACAGTTCTTTTGATTACAGAAGACATTCCTTCTTTAGCAAAGCAAACAAAATTTCACAAGTGCTTTTATTTTTATATATTTTGGTTTGTTTTTCAACACTGAAATGTATTTAAAGCATTTTAAAGCCTGTGGCTTTTCACAAAATCATCATCCTTCACTGTAGGTTTGAAAGAAGAAAAGTAATTAGGGGAAAAAAATGTTGGCAAGTTTCATCAATAGACTGATGAAGTCAGCTATTACTCTCCAGCATGACTTCTGGCATGACTGCTTAAATGATCATTTGATTCGTGGTATCAATGAGTTTTTAGATCTGGCTCTTTTTGTGTATGCAGCTTTGGGAATTATGTATGACATGTTGATTATATTCTGCAGCAGGAAAGTCTGCAGTGATCTGCTTTGTTCTAGCTCAGTCTCATTGCCATTAGCAAAAAAATCTCTAAGAGCCTTTAAAAGACAGGCTGCCAGCCAAAACACCAAATCAGAATTAAATTGTGGCATAAAAATATAGAAAACCCAATTAAACTGGGATTGTTAGTTGGGGTAATTTGTATGTCATGTTAACACCCCCTTCTCTCTGGTCACTCTATTTGTTTATGAGTGTGGGCTGATCTAGAAAATCATATAGTCCATAGTCTTGTTAAAAGCCTCAGTCACTGGGCTCCATATGGTTTAAAGTGTATGATATTCCACTTAACCCATTTCAAGACAGCTTTAAAAAATCAGTCCTGCAGGTCCATTTGCCAACCAAGCAGTCTGCATCTTTTAGACTCCACTGCCTTAGCATTTGCCACTGGCTTTCTTGAAATGTGGAGAAAGTAAATGTGCATGTCCTCAGCAAAAACATATATGGCCATGCAACTAATTAATTGCTATCCATTTCCAACAAAAAGCTAACTCCATTTCTGAAATTTAATCATGCAACAAGGGCTCCAATATGCCAGCCTTAGAGTGCAGGGAGCAATAGGGCAGTGGGTAAGAGGGTTGGTCGCTGTCATTTTCAGCCAAGCAGTTTATTAAAGATGTGTGCATTTTCTGATCTGACTGCTTAAAGAAGACTGCATGATGTCTCCTGAATGATGTACAAAGTAGTAGGAAGATGCACTGCTGATTCATGGTGCCTCCAAAATTGAACTGTCATTGGAGGTCCCTTCATTATTTTCACACTATAGCTCTCCTCACAGTGCTGGCTACGATATCTATAATATGAATTCAACTTAGTCTTTCAAATGTATTACAGTTTATTCTATTGAATTCATTCTTCACTTACATGTGTTTTGGTGATGTAAGGTGTCCATATATCTAAGACAGTTTAGAGGCTGATGGAACCATTTTATCATTGAAAAGAAATACTATTGAGAGGTGATCCAGAAAACCTTGTTCTTCCACTTATAAATAGGCCAGGACGAAAACACATACATAAAGGACAGAAACATCAAAGAATGAAATATTACTTTCTGCTCTTTTTATTTAGTTATACATTTAGATTTTCCTAAGTATTTCTTTTTGACAATAGGCCTGAAACTAATCTATTTTAGACAAAAGTTAGAGTTATGTCATGTAAATTTTGGAAGAGAAGTTACAGAGCAGCTAACTCACCCATCATTTTACAGATTAGACAATACATTAATGGAAGAAGCAGGCACCAGAATGCCAGGGAAGAACCAGCTGATCCTGACACAGAATCTCCTGCTTGGCCATTTTACTGTATCAGACCCTCCCAGATTCCACTGTCATGAAGGCCAAAGAGCTTTGTCTTCTTGATGTGGAGCCTGGTGTCTGGCCCACAGTAGTCTTTCTGAAAATGTCATGAGCTGAACCTAGTTGAACCATGAAGAAAGGAGGAGCCAGGGAGGAGGAGCCAGGGAAGAAAAGCTCTCAGTTCTAACTATAGCAAGAATCTTGAGGTTATAATATAAAAGCAAATTATCAGTTTAATATGTGGTTTGAACTAAAACATTAAATTCCTTTAAAAAACAGAAAGTGCAAATAACCAATATATTTGGATATCTCAAAGTATAATTTGAGAATTATCTTCATCAGACTTATCTCAGTGCCCCAATTTTAAATTTATTGAAGTAGAACATCAAAGATTGGGGCTCAGGGATTAAATGTGTAACAAGAATTTATACATGATTCATACTGATTGACATTCACTCTGAAGATTGAAAACCACTTTATTCAGCTATCATGGCTCCAATAGTCCTCCAAAAATTTCTAGTGGGAAGCTTCTTTGCTCTTATCTAAATAACTGGATATGTGGTTAGGGATGGTAACAGTGAGTGCCTATGTTGATGAAGCCATTTCAACCAGCTAGAGCCAGGAATCTGGTTAAGGAGGGGACAGATAAATAGTGGCCATAATTTATGGCTCCAGAGTCGTCTCCTTGCCTGGGCCTGAAATTCAGGTGAGCCACAAGGAGCTGGGCATAGCAGCAACTCCCATCCATAAGAGTTGTCACTTTTGCTGACACTTCACAAAAAGAGATTTTCTTGATATTATCGATTAATACTCCCAGAAGAAGCCATTTTGCCCTCTTTTCAGTCAACAATCAATTCATTTCTTATTGTTAGTCAGTTTATATGCAGATTTCAAATTATCCAATCGTCTCTATGTTAAAGGAGTAATTTAAAGTCACAACATAAAAGTCACTATACAAATAACCCTGTATAGTCTATACATATATGTGGTGTTTTTTTTTAACATTTATAGTATTTATTCATTTGCTCATATGTACCTTTCTAATATTATTTTAGGCTTTATTGAGGTATAATTGGCATACAATAAACAGTACACATATTAGCATAAGTTTTTGTGTAAATATACACCCATGAAAACACCACAATCAAATTACTGAACATATCCATCAACTTCCAAAACTTTCTTCTGCCCTTTCGTAATTCCTTCTCTTCTCTTCTAGACCCACACATTCATCTGTTCATAAGTTTTCTGTCACTACGGATTAGTTTGTATTATCTAGAGTATTGTACAAATGCAGTCATACAGTGTGTACCCTGTACTGTCTGGTGTTTTTAACTCAGCATAGTCATTTTTATTTTAATTCATTATATATCAATGGTATATTCCTAGTATTCCATAGTATGGATATACCACAGTGTTGGTTTTTTTTTTTTTTTTTACCTTTCATCTGTTGATACATTTGGGTTGTTTTCAGTGTGGGGCTATTGCAGATAAAGTTGTTATAGATGTTTATGTACTGTATAAGTCTTTGAGTGGGCATATTATTTTGTTTTTTGTGGGGTGTGGGTTGATACTTAGCCTGAATCAAATGGTAGGTGTGAGTTTAATTTTACAAAAAAGTGGCTAACTTGTTTTAACAAAGCGATTGTACCACTTTACATTCCAATCAGCAGTGTATGAGCGTTTTAGTTCTACTTCCTCACCAACATTTGACATGTTTTTCAATTTCAGCAATTTTAACAGTTGTGTAGTAGTATCTCATTGTGGCGTTCACTTGAATTTTCTTATCTAGCAATAATGTTGCACATCTTTTCATTTGCTTATTTCTTATCCATATATCTTCTTTGTTGTTGGATCTGTTCAAATCTTTTGCCTATTTATTTTTTGGGTGTCTTATATTTCTGTTACTGAGTTTTGAGAGCTTTCTGTGCATTGTGGATAAAATCCTTTATCACAGGCCAGGGGCGGCAGCTCACACCTGTAATCCCAACACTTTGGGAGGTCGAGGCGGGAGGATCACTTGAGGTCAGACATTCGAGACCAGCCTAGCCAACATAGTGAAACCCCATCTTTACTAAAAATACAAAAATTAGCTGGGCGTGGTGGCAGGTGCCTGTAATCTCAGCTACTCGGGGGAGGCTGAGACAGGAGAAATCACTTGAACCCAGGAGGCAGAGGTTGCAGTGAGCCAAGATTGTGCCACTGCACTCCAGCCTGGCGACAGAGCGAGACTCTATCTCAAAAAAAAAAAAAAAAAAAAAAAAATCCTTTGTCACATATATGCTTTGCAAATGATTTCTTGTATACTGTGCATGTCTTGTCTTCATTGTCCTACCAGTATTTTTTGAAGAGCAAAATTTTAATATCAATTTTAGTTCTATTTATCAATATTTTCCTCTTTAAATCATGCTTTTGATTTCTTGTACAACCAAGGGTCTATTCCCTAACCAAGGGTAACAGAGATTTCTATGTTTTCCCCTATACATTTTATAGTTTTAGCTTTACATCTATGTCTATGGTATTTTTTTTTTTTTTTTTTTATTGTATGAGGTATAGATCAAAGGACAAATGACTTAGGAGTATAGTCTCAAGCCCACATTCTCTGGGCAGGATTTGTGGTATTGTTATCTGTGAAAGGCATTAACAAAAATACAAAATCCTATACGTAAGTGAAAGAGGTTGAATTCAAACAACCACCCTGGAGTTTCTGAAGACAGGAACACAGGCCAACAGCCACATAAGACCTTTCAAGTTACAGTATCTTCGTGTCTTTTTATTTCTACTGAAAAGAAGATTTTCTACATTGCTCTCACCCTGATCCCAAAGGGACTATTTGGAAAAGCCTGAGAACAGTGGTTGGAAAGAATGGTGCATACAATTGCGCCCTGATACTCACTATTAAACACATACTCCTTCCTCTACACTCTTGAAACAAGCAGCTTCCTGTTCTTGCCTCCTGTATTTCACCTCCTCAGTCTGCTAACCCATACTCTGAAAAGTCATGGGAAAAAAAGAGGGTGCTCAGGTCTATGGTATAAGAACCTGTAGCCCCTTGATGTGAGCAAAGGGATGGTGTGAAATATTAATACTTTCTACTACAAGTATGAAAACATTAACTTGGCAATCTATAAATTATGTCTGAAAATGTTTTAAAATATTTAACTTTGTACAAGTATTCCAATGCAGTTTCTACACATAAATATTCAGCCAAAATAGCATTTTCATTAACAAGATTGATTGCTAATAGGAAAATGCTCATACCATATAGTTAAATAAAAAATTTAGGTTACATAAAAACACAGAGTTATGGGTCGGCTTTGTAAAAAAAAAAATCTATGCATATTAAAGGACTGAAAATATATACATAGAAATGGTTTTAAAAATTGTTTTTAGGTTGTATGAACTTGATTTAAACTTTAAAATTTTTTATTTTGAGATTACATTCCCAAAAAGTTATACTAAATGATACAAAGAGGCCCCACGTACTCTAAACAATTCCTCCCAATGATAACATCTTGCAAAACTATAGTGCAATATCGCAACCAGGATATTGACATTAATACAATCGAGACACAGAACAATTTCATTACTATGAGGATCCCTTTTACTGCCCTTTCATGGCCATATCCATCTCTTCTTCCCTTCTTGCTCTATCTCTCCTCCCTGCAAAGCACTAATTCGTTTTTCATTTCTATGATTTTGTCATTTCAATAATGTTGTATGAATGGACTTATGCAGTAAGTAACCCTTAAGGATTGGCTTTTTTTCTTCCCAGTCAGCATAATTCCCTAGAGTTTCATCAAGTTGTATGTATCAATACTTCAGGAATTCGAGTATTTTTTCATGTACTTTTTGTGTTTCCTGTTTTTAAAAAACTGTATTTTAATAACATTTTATAAACATATGAAGTAACTAAGTCTTATACCCATATCAGAAAAAGATTGGCAGTATACAGCCAGAGGTTTGTAAATACTTGCTAAGCAGAAAATTTTCCTTAATAAAATTTATAATACTCATATCACCACAGTAGTGATAGTGTGGGTTAGTGACCATGATGTGAAACATTGAATGCTAAAACAATATCCATTAAAACATTACATCCTACACTAGAGAGATTCAACTTTATCACTTGTTATTTGAATGGCTCAGCTCACTGTAGGCCCTTCTTAGAATTCCAAAGGGTGTGTTTCAGGACAGAAAGCGTTACGCATCATTACTTCTTACCCCTCTGCATCTTCACATGTTTGAGTCTGTAAAATAATTCTGCTCTGAGATACTAAAGATGAACTCTTGAAGTTCAACAAAAGGATTCATTTGTCTCACTAGAAATTCATACTCGTTATAAAATAGAAATCCGGCTTCCCCTCAGAAATACAGCAACCATGAATCATAGTGTCACGCTGGCTCGATCATAATCTAACACTTCATGCCTCAGACAACAACTTGATTTGTCAGGAGACTATCCCTGTGAGGGCTGCCAATAGTATTGATGCCCATTGAAGGGGATATAATTAAGCCCTTGGTGAGCTAATTTCATTTTCTTTTTTTTAACAACTTGGGGTGCATAAGTGCAGAATAGGAAATAGAGGGTGCTAAGAAATCTTTCTCTGCCGATATTCAGAGCAAGTGTTTCTCACCTTTTTTTTTTAATCGATAAAGGATGTTTTGAGACATTCAAAACAGTCTTCTGTCAAATACTCAACAGGTACATGTTCCTACCCAGTAAGCACCATTAGGTTTTCTCCAGGTATAACATTTTCTTCCAAATTAACTGCAGTAAAGCCCAGTGTTTCATGTTTTTTATCTGCCTCTATTATGGCTTGAGGACAGAGAAATTGATTTGGATTCACTCTACCACTTGCAGTGAGCAGTTTGGAGTAAAGGTATTTGTCGATTTGGATAATTTCTTAGAAGCTTGTTATTTGCTTGGGAATACATCTTTTACTCCACAGTTGAAAGTATAAGGAACTAAGTTAGCTCCTTACAATTATTATTTAAGTTAAAATAAGAATTTTATGCTGAGACTAGGAAGTAGCAGCTTAAAAGTTACCTTAATCATTCCTGTATTAGGATAAATTCTGAAGTTGCATGAGGCAAGCGTCCCATTAAGGCAAGAAAATAATCTCTATACACAAAAGTCCCTCCCCCTTTGACCTTTACTTGTCTTCCATGAGGAAACATAACTCCTTACAGAATACAGAGAAATAAATGTATTCTGTACATGTTACATGTTTTGATCAAAAACATTATATTCATTGGGGGATTTAGAGGGCAGGAAAGATCATTTTATGGGATTTCTGCCCCCAACTGATATCCAACTAGTTAAGCATGTTTAGTTTTCCCCACCTCTCCAAATTCCTGGGCCCGTTCTTGTTGATGATACACACAAACTGCACATCATGACAGATCCTACACTGAGAGTAGGATGGACAGCTGCCCTCACTTAAAACGCTGGCTTGTGTGGTGGGCAAAATTAGATTGCTTAGCAACTTGGAGCAGAAGGAAGATTGTTAAAATGTGTTTTAAATTTGCCATCTCACCAACAGTGTAAAAGTGTTCCTATTTCTCCACATCCTCTCCAGCACCTGTTGTTTCCTGATTTTTTAATGATGGCCATTCTAACTGGTGTGAGATGGTATCTCACTGTGGTTTTGATTTGCATTTCTCTGATGGCCAGTGATGATGAGCATTTCTTCATGTGTTTTTTGGCTGCATAAATGTCTTCTTTTGAGAAGTGTCTGTTCATGTCCTTTGCCCACTTTTTGATGGAGTTTTTTTTTTCTTGTAAATTTGTTTGAGTTCATTGTAGATTCTGGATATTAGCCCTTTGTCAGATGAGTAGGTTGCAAAAATTTTCTCCCATTCTGTAGGTTGGATACATATGTAACAAACCTGCACATTGTGCACATGTACCCTAAAACCTAAAGTATAATAAAAAAAAAAATTGCCATCTCATGGACAGGGCCTATCCGGGTGGCTGTTTTGTCTCTGGAATACATCTCCAGGTTCCAGAGTCTCCAGCAATATAATGGCAGAGTCAGGGCTGATAAGTAGAGCTAACCAAATCTGGGTTTCTTTATGAGAAACAACCACAAACAGGGTAAATTTAGTCTACAGATCCTCGCTTTCCCTTTATGACTATTTTATTCTCTGTTCGCACTGTTTCCCAAACACTCAGATTCCTGGAGCTTTCAAGCTATGGGTTTCTCTCATTCCAAGAAGAAATATTATCTCATAATCCACTAACAGTTATATGCATGTGTTTAATATGTTTTGTCCTAGTATTGTTAGAATATTCAAAAGGAACAAATGGGGAAAAATAAAATGAAAATGAACTGACATGTGATGCTAGATGTGGAAGGCTTCAGAGGCACTGGATCATTTCAAAACTTCCTGTCTGAGATTATTATGGGCAACTCTCTATTTCTCTTATGCATGAGGTCAGCTGAAATGTTCTAGCTTGCTTACACTGTGTTTTATGTAAAAGCTAAGTCAAGATTTGGGAAGACAGGACTCTAATTTAGAGATTCTATGGCTTGGATGTTTGGCTCTTCCAAACCTCATGTTGAAGTTTAATCCCTAATTTTGAAGGTGGGGCCTAATGGCAGGTGTTTAGGCCATGGGGGCAAATTTCTCATGAATAGATAATACCCTCCCTTGGGAGTGAATGAGCTCTCACTCTATTAGTTCCCACAAGAGCTTCTTGTTAAAAAGAGCCTAGAACTTCCCCCGTCTCTATTGTTTCTTCTCTCACCATGTAACCTCTGCATACCTTGGCTCGTCTTTGCCTTGGCTCGTCTTTGCCTTTGACCATGAGTGGAAGCAGCCTGTGGCCCTCCCCAGATGCCCGATCTTCCAGCCAGCAGACTCATGAGCCAAATAAACTCTTTTTATTAATTTCCCAGCCCCAGGTATTCCTTTACTGCAACAACAACAACAAACAGACTAAGAGATGAAAGTAAGTTAGTAGCTTTTTACATCCTCATTCCAGAATGCTTCAATCAACTGCAGATCCTTTCGGTTACAAGTAACAGAATACCAGACTAACAGTGGTTTAAACAGATAGTGGTTTGTTTCTCTCACATAAGAAGGAAACCAGAGGCAGTCGCTGACATTGTTTAAGCAGCTTGAATCAATGACCTTTCACTGTTATCTTTTTTATAACCTCACCATTTTTTGTAGTTTTGTCAAAGCCCAATCCCTGAGGCTCATATATTACCTCAAAAAATTACCACATTTTTCTATTTGTGTATATTTCCCATATCAGTAAGAAACTAATAATTCTAAATTTTCTCCCTAAGGCAGGAACAAGGTAAATAGAAAGGAGAAACAGATAAAAAGTGGCTAATTGTGATGCATAAACTGATTGTGGACTGCTTTGCATAGCAGCTGAACGCCTGGGCCAGTGTTTATGGCCAAGAGTGAGTTAATGGAGTCCAGAACCCCAATCTTTCAGTAGGTATATCCTCAACAGTAGGTATATCCTAGTCCAGTGGTCCCTTTTAGCCACTCCTATTCAGCCAAGTAAAGAATCACATATGTATGGCCAGGCACAGTGGCTCACGCCTGTAATCCCAGCACTTTGGGAGTCTGAAGCTGGCAGATCACGAGGTCAGGAGGTCGAGACCATCCTCGCTAACACGGTGAAACCCCGTCTCTACTAAAAATACAAAAACAAAATTAACCGGGCATGGTGGCGGATGCCTGTAGTCCCAGCTACTCGGGAGGCTGAGGTGGGAGAGAACCCGGGAGGTGGAGCTTGCAGTAAGGTGAGATCACAGCCCTGAACTCCAGCCTGGGCAACAGAGTGAGACTCTGGCTTAAAAAAAAAAAAAAAAAATCACATATGTATTGGCTCATCCCTTAGACTTTCTTTGATCTTTCCTTGCAGTAACCAAAGTTTTATAAGATACCACACCTGAGAACTATTCCCAAGTGTGAAATTCTGAGCCTTCAAAATGAAAACACACTTACTATTCAGGAAATGTATCCAGATTGACTTTCTTGGAAGGTACCTGGTTTTTGGGCAATTCCTGCTATCGGCTTAGATGTGCACTTCTCCATTTTCTGCCTTTCTCAAGCTTGCCACACTTGGAATGTTTCACTTGTTTGTGATCCCAGTACGAGATGCCTCTTCCCCACAAACTTATTCATTCCTCTCTGTATTAGGTTTCCATGGATTTTCAAATTGCATGTAATTCTTATGCTTTAGAAAGCATTTCCATGAAGTTCACCCCAGCTCTGCCACACTTCTTGATACTTTCTGAGTCTCCACGTCTTTATGTGATGGTTTTATCAGAGATGCCCCTCTTTTTCTCATCCAACTTTATATGTACTGTTACGTTCTCCTTACTTTGTTCCATCTAACCACTGACTTAATTTTGGTCCATTTCTTTCAAATTTGTACCTTCAACCAACATATTCTTCTGATTTGGAAAATGTTGTTTATAATTGCCTCCTCTATATATCAACGAAAAATTTATCAGCATCTTCTTTTTTAAATTTGCAAAATGTAGCTGATGGCAAATGATCACATAAAAATATGCTTATCGCTATTAGCTAGTAAGTAAATGCAAATTACAACCAGAATGAGGTATTGCTACATACCTATCAGAATGGCTAAAGTAAAAAAAGAAAAAAAAAATACCGGTAAGAATGTAGAAAAACTGGATTACTCACACAATGCTGGTGGGAATGTAAAATGGTACAACAATCCTGGGAAACAGTTACACATGTTAAAACATGTCACTATCTTAAGACCCAGACTGAACTCTCGGGCATTTATTCCAGAAAAATGAAAAATTATGTTCAAACAAAACCTACACATGGATGTTCAAGTAGCTTTATTCATAATAGCCCAAAACTAGAAACAACCCAGATGACCTTTAACAGGTGAATGGTTAAACAAACTGTGATACACACATACCATGTTGCTATAGTCTGAACAATTGTGTCCCTCCAAAATTCATATGTTGAATTCATATGTCAAGTCCTCATGAATGAGATTAGTGCCCATATTTAAAAGGCCAGAGGAGGCTGGTCACCTCTTTCGCCATTTGAGGACACAGGAAAAGGTGACAAAGTGGGCCCACATCAGACAATAAATCTTTTGGCACATTGATTTTGGACTTCCCAGACTCCAAAACTGTAAGAAATTCATTTCTGTTGTCTATAAGCCACTCCGTTTATGGTATTGTATTATAGCAGTTCCAACAGACTAGGACACATGTACTAATACTCAGCAATTAAAAAAAGAATAGGCTGTTAATATACACAAAAAGTTGGGCAAATCATCAGGAAATTATGCTAAATGAAAAATGACAATCTAAATGGTTGCATACTGTATGGCTCCATTTATATAACACTCTTGAAATGATAAAATTTTAGAAATGGAGAAAATACTGGTGGTTCCCAGGGGTTAAGATTTCTATGGGTTGGGGAGAAAGAGGTGGGTGTGAGTTAATAAAATGGACAGATGAGGGATCACTGTGGTGATGGAAATGTTCTGCATCTTGACTCTTTCGATCCTGGTTTTGGTATTGTACTATACTTTTGCGAGACATAGCTACTAGGAAAAACTGGGTAAAGGGTATAGGGTATCTCTTCAAATTATTACTTACAACTGCATGCAAATCTATAATTATTTCAAAATAAAAAGTTTAATTAAATTAGAATCATATTTGTTTAGGATGGTATAGAATAAGTAAATTAGAAGAGCAAAGTAAAAATAAACAAATAGAATTAGAAAATTGTCCATAAAATTACATAGCATATTATAACTGTGTACTTTCTTCTATATCATTAAATCTTGTTTTTATGTTTTAAAAGATATTTTACATATTTTTTTATTTTAAAAGATATATTTTAAAAGATATATTTTAAAAGATTATATTTTAAAAGATATTATATTTTAAAAGATAATTTTCTCCACTTTGATATAATTAAATTTGCATTACTTTGTCATATTTCCAGAATTAATTCTGTTTGGGATTTCTTTGGGAGAAACCATCTCTTGAACCGTAACACAAAAAACAAAAAGTCTTAGAAAAATTTCTAAAAGTCATTTCAAATATTTCCAATATGTCTGACATTGCACAGATAGCACTTGATTAATGTTTTAACCAACCTCTTACATCTCAGATAGTATGCTTTCAAAAATATTGGTTTCATTGAGTAGATAAAAAAAAGTTATAATTTGGAAAGGAAGAAAGCCATTGATAGACTGCTGGAAAGAACTAAGAATTAAGTAACAAGAAGAAGTCAATGAAAGTGGGAAAGCAGAATAACGAGGAAAGATTACCATGAAGTGAATAGAAGAGACCGTATTGCATGTAACATAACTTTTTTGAAAAGTATCCTCCATTTAACTAACTCTTCATCTGTATTTACACTTTCCTTAAAACTATCCATTTGGTTTATTTTAAAATTATTTTAACTAAAGATATTACTGAATTATATCATACATATAGAAAAGCATACAAATTATAAGTGAAAAGCCCAACGTATTTTTACTAGATGAGTCAAGCCATGTAACCACCGCCACCCATATGAAGAAATAAAACGTTAAAGAAAAAAACACATAAGTTGTCATCTCAGTCACAAACTATTCCCTCTCAAAAGAAACCAACATTCTAAGCTCTATAACCATAGATTTATTGTTCCTGCTTTTGTATTTATATAAATAGAATTCTAAAGTATAGACAAAAATAAAATATAATTATCTTTCACACAATCTATCTCCCTCCTTAAGTGTTTTCTATCTTGACTTCCTAAATCGGAACCACTAAATTTCTTTTTCCCTCTCCTCATTGCCTTATTTCATCAACTATCTAGCTCTGGAAGCAGTCAGCTAAACATTTTTAAAATTTCTCCTTGACACTTTGTTACTGTTAGCACTAATTTAGGAGGTCATTAAATTTTTTTAATCAACCAATGGGCACTCAAACTGTCTCCCTGCCCTCAGTATTACTCTCTCTGCTTTAATCTCTTCTCCCTGCTGCTTCCAATATGACCTTTCTAAAATACAAGCTGCTCAGCCACTCATTCACTTTAAAGCAAGTCATATCTTGCTTCACCTTCAGGTAAAACAAATCCAATCATTTTAGCTTGTATGCAAATCCCTTGATGACTTGGATCTGGAAGTTCCCATCTTCATTCTGCTTACAAATCCCAGAATGCACTGTACTCCAGCCATGTGGTATAACGTACAGTCTTCTAAACATAAATACTCTTTCACTCACTTTTAAGTCTTTGCATATGCTCTGTTTTCTTCCCAGGATGCTTTTCTACCTCTTTGTCTGTCAAGTAAAGAGCTTATTCAACCATTAAAACTCAGTTATAGCATCCTCACAATCCCCTCTCTCACTCCCAGAGACAGTAGCTGCATGTGATACTTGCTCCAGTATAAGCCTCACTTACTTCTAAGTAACATTTCTAACATAATGTGCAATTATTTATTGGCATGGCTCTCTGCTCCATAAACTGAGTATTTTTTTATTATTTTCTACATTCTTCATGTATAGAATAGTATACATAGAATAGTTGTTATATTTGAATGAACAGTAATAAAATCATGAATAAAATAAATAACAAATAGAAGTGCAATAACATTCTGTAAAAGCATCAAGGAAGGAGAAGATATGTCTTCCACAAATAAGGCTTTTAAACTCAGTCTTAAAGAATGGGTTGAATTTAGGCAGGCTGAAAATGAGGAAGAAATTGATCCCTCATTACTCACAAGCAGGAACATTTCTTTGGGAAACATGCACCTGGGGAATTCCAAACATCACTTAGGAAGAGCACTTCTTCAGACTATTTCAGACAATAAAAGCTCTTCTTTGTACCAAAGACACTCGCCACCAGGTTCAAAATCAGGCCCTGGCTCCCGGGTGTACTTTGACAAATGGGAAATCATAAAACAAGCATTGGCCCAGGCTTTGAACAGTCCTAGATTCAAATCCTCTGCTTGCAGTATTTGTTATTGATCAGTCCTAAGTCTCCTTTATATCCTTTGTATTGACAGGAATAACATGCTCATTTTTAAGTAGGTTAACGTGAGAGTCAAATGAAATAATATTTACTAAAGTGCCTGACACAATATTTGGCAAATAGTGCCCTGGAAATTTTAATTCCCTTTTCTGTTTGCCCAATACACACTTGTTGTATTTTCCTTTTTATACACTCACTATATATTGCAGGAGGTGGAATACCATGTGCATTAACTGTGTAGTGAACTATGTGGCAGAAACCATAACACCACGTAGGGCTGAGCATAAACAGTAAATCCTGCCATGTGTGTTGTGTTCTACTGACCTCTGTGATTCTCTGGAGGCCCACTGTGGCCTGGATTGCTGACACAGGCATGAGGAAACTGTGCTGCTTTTTCAAAACAGCTAGCTCATGTCACCTGATTTTGCACAGATTCAGAGCACTACACGCATTCCATCTGATTTGTGCTTAGAAGAGATAAAGAGAAAGAAATGCCTAAAAACAAAACCCACATGCTAAATCAGCTAGTTTTGAAGCTCCACTCAAGGTTGCACATAAATAAATCTGTTCTTGGTTTCTATTTCTGTTATTCAGCAACACTGTGTAAGCATTTAGTGTAGACACATCTATATCTGACACTGTGAGGGTGAGGGACCCACAGAAGCAATGAAATTTCTATCATTCAGCTGATTGTGGCCTCTCCTGCTGCTTGAAAAGTAAATTAGTTTATCCAGTACATGTTTTCCTCTGTATGACACCACATGAATTCATTTATTTGACAAATACTATTTAAGCATCTACTATGTGCTAGGAACAGAGTTACATGCTAGACATTCTGTGGAAAACAACATAGAAAAGGCATGTGGTTACGAAGCTAAATGTCTACCAAGACAATTAACAACAAACTAAAGCAATTCTCTTGTTCACAGAACTAGTATGATGTGCAGAGGGACAGAGAAAGCATAATTATTTAGCAAAATATATATTGATCACTAGGCAGTAAAAACGAGTCAGAATATATAGAAAATGGGAAAAGATTAATTGACATAGATTTACTATAGATGCAGAGGCAGGTTCTGAAGGAATTCTCAGTGGATGATTTGGGTCATGAGTTATGGATAAGAGCATTGGGAGCAGATGGAGAGGTCAGAGCTAGAGTGACATATCAAAGAAATAAGACAGAGACAACCTGTATTGTTTTCTATTGCACATAACAAATTATCACAAACCTGAGGAGTTATCTGGCTCCACTTCTCAGAGTATCACAAAGCTGCAATCAAGGTGTCAGCTGGCTGCATCCTCATCTGAGGGCTCAGTTCGTGGCTGTTGTAGAACTCATGCATACTGTGTCTTCACAGCTTACAAGGGAGTCTAACACTTCACCGCTTTTAAGGAGCTCACCTCACTGGGTCAGCCTGCCTGAGGATAATCTCTTTTTTGACTCAGAGTCAACTGATTAGTAATCTAATCACAGGACTGACATTCTGTCCTATGTACTAGCTGCAACTGTACTCAAATGGAACACACCGTACAGAGCAAGAACACTAGGGGACAGGAATCTTGGAGGCTGCGTTAGAGTTTTGCTCCAGGTCAAACAGGAAGCTGCCAATTGACAGTTCCACTGATGACAGAAGGTTCCACGGTTAGCTGTCTTTATCGTACATGTCCCTGTGTGGAGGAGACCTGCCGTGTCTGAGAGTTAGACTCCAGAATTGTACCACTTGAGTTCAAATCCTGCCTCCACGTCTTCATAGCTGTGTGATCTCAGGTACAATACTTAACATCTCTAATGCAGGAATGATGAGTTAACTCAAAAAGATTTTGATTTCATCCTCTGTAGATATTATTATGATAATTTAAAATCTAATCACAACTTTTAAGTAGTATAAATATAATCATTTAGTATATTTAATTTCATAATAAATTTCTTTCTTTTTTTTGAGATGGAGTCACACTCTGTCGCCCAAGCTGGAGTGCAGTGGTGCAACTTCGGCTCACTGCAAGCTCCGTCTCCCGGGTTCATGCCATTCTCCCACCTCAGCCTCCCGAGTAGCTGGGACTACAGGCACCCGCCACCACGCCCAGCTAATATTTTGTATTTTTAGTAGAGACAGGGTTTCACCATTCACAGGATGGTCTCGATCTCCTGACCCTGTGATCCGCCTGCCTCAGCCTCCCAAAGTGCTGGGATTACACCGTAAGCCACTGCGCCCAGCCAATAAATTTCTTAAGATTATGGTTGTGATTCTTTGTGCTTGAAAATTAAGTAAAGGTCATCAAGTACCAGCTTGCATATTAATAGAAAATATTGTGATTAGAGTGAAAAGGTAATGACCTTATCTTATTCTGAAGACCACACAGTATTTTAATGTATTAGGCACAAACATACTCTGGTTTGTTGAATTAAGTAAAACAATTGAGCTAATAAGTATTAGACTCCTGTTTCCAACGAGCAGGTCTTCAGAGTAACTAAGCCAATGAAAAGAGCCTTTGCTTGTTACACAAAATCTTGGAGGCACAAGGCTATGAAGAATATATTCCCTATTTTTGATGTCTGTGGAGAGGAATAGCTGAATCCTTGTTACAAGTTAGTGCTACCTGAGTGGATATCTTTCTAGTTAGAAATATATACTTGAGCCTGGCTTATTTCTTTGTCATCCCATTAATAATATTGATAACCTCTAGGAGAAACAATCTTCACATCCATCAAGAACCACAGAACTTCAAAGAAGGTAACCTGGACTGTGAATGTGTCCTGCCTTGGAAACCAGGGTGGTACAGTGGGCAGACCTACAACTGGTGCCACTGCATTCTTGTTTATCCAGACCATCCAAAATGTTTCCTTTTCCAAGAGTCTAAATTGAAATGCTCAGTAGCATGAGTCTCCATGAGAATGTTATGCATAATTCAGCTAGGCCATTATAAGCTAATATAGGAACCCATGGAAACTAACATAGCAGTGGTTTTCATATTGTATTAAAGTGAGTGGGTCTAAAGCATTGGTTCTCAACCTTTGTTTCTCAAACACAGAGCCCAGGATGGTGGGGCTGACATTAGGTATAAGGTAGGTGATCTTGAAACAATACTTTGAGAAAATCTATTCTCACAAATAGCAGGAACATTGGGTGGCTGTAAATTATCTAGGGAAAGGCCATCCAGGCATAGACTACAATAATGTTGGGGGTGAGATAAGGTGAGGTGGATGCTTTTTATTCTTTTTTTATTTTTTTTTTGGTGTTTATTAGCTCAGTTTCTCCTTTTGAGGCAAAAACTTTGCATCACCCAGAAGAGATATTTAGCAGAAAGATTTTTCCCCTCAAACTCTTTCAGCTCTGAGAGCTTGCATTTTATCATTTAGACACAGAACATCAGAGAATTCCATAATACAAGGTAACAACATAATGCAACTAAATGACACGATAACAACTCCCCTAACATACATTTTTAGGATTACTTATATCTATGTTCAGTTGGGGGAAGAAAGTCATTCAACTCACACAGAGATTTCTCAGCTTACAAAATGGCAACAGACCTGAGCAAACTAAAAATGCTTAAGAAATATTTCTAATCACAAAAATAAGAAATTAGCTTATTTTGAAATATAAGTATTTATACTCATCAACTAGCATAGAGTTAAATAGGGTGTTAGTTATTCTTAATTTTTTCAGCAGGAAAATTTTTACCTTGGAAAGACCTTGAGAAGATTGGAAAATTTACAATGGAGAAAAAAATAAAAGTAGGACCTAATTAACTTAGCTTCTTTCCTTTCGTGACAAGCTCTGTGAGGGCTCCAGGATATGCACTCCCACTCCTTAAGCATAAGTTTGATTTTTACCCTCCCACAAGAAGGCTGTTTTCTCCTAGCAGATAGAGCCTCTCTGCTTCTTAGAGGCCTGGCTATTATGACATCTGATGCAGGCCAGGCCAGGGTGCAATCACAGAACCACCAGTGGACCTTTTGTCTGCCTTTCCAGGAGCAGTCCCTTTTGGGGCTGCTGGAATCCCCCCAGTTGGCAGTGCCATGAGTGAAGAAGCATGATGAGATGAGAGTCTAGGGGTTCTAGTTCTAGACTCAGAGGCGGCACTGCTGAGCAACTTTAACCTAGTTAGATAACCTCCCTACACTTCACTTTTTTCAACCGGAATTAAAGCAGTTACGATAGATGAGAACTAAACATGCTTCCATATCTGGCCTTTCATCATTCTGTCATTTAAAGCTCAAGTTTAAATGTGGGAAATCAGAATAATCATGAATCAGGAAATCCAAGTCTTAGAATATATCCCAAAATTCTTATGTAATCTTGTCTCTCCCTGCCCGGGCCTTGACATTCTCCTCCTTGTTCAACACACTCTCCATAGTCTGTTTTTCACCAACACAGTCTTTGCCTTTGCTGCCTCTTCCTTCTGTGAGATTCTTGCACAGTCCTTAGCCTGGCTAGCCTTCCCATCTCAACACAAATGCTACTCTCTCAGGAATGCTTTTCCTGACTCTCTCAATCTAAATAAGGTTCCTAATAAATTCTTCTTTCTGTAATATTTTATTATTTTCTTTACACCATCATTGATGTTTCTTATTTATATCTAATGATTTTATTTATCAGACGTCTTTTTCTCCTGGAAGACTGTAGGCTCCCTAAGGACAGGGATAGTGCCCACTAGTTCAGTCCTGAGTCTCTTACTCAGTGCCCAAAACGTAGTGAGCCATTTCAAATAGATGACAAATGAATGAATGAATGAATGAATCAGTCAATTTCTGCAATTTCTTCCCCACTCCAACATACGAAACAAAATGTCCCTGTTCCCATTAATGAATGAGATATATATCTAGGTGTCTTTCGTCTCTGCCCTAATGTGTTATCTGGAACCTCACCTCCTTTGAAGACTTTCTTATCATCTGTATCCCTCCATCCAGGCCTCTACTCTCTGTAATTTATGTATACCAGGTTTCCCTTCCTCTTTTAATCCCTAGAGATTATTAAAGGAGATGTGTCTGTTCTATGTCCTGCTTATATATTCCATGAACAATAATATTCCCTGCAGTATTAGCTTCCTATTCGTGCTGTAACAAATTATCACAAACTTGGTGGCTTAAACAACATAAAATTATCATTTTGTAGTTCCAGCGGTCAGGAGTCTAAAAGGTATTTCCATGGGCTAAAATTGTGTTCCTTCTGGAGGCTCTAGGGGAGAATCTGTTTCCTTGCCCTTTTCCAGCTTCTAAAGGCTGCCCGCATTCCTTAGCTCATGGCCCTCTTCCTCCAACTTTACAGCCGGCAGAGACAGGTTGAGCCCTTCCTACCTCAAATCACTTCCACGGTTGTAGTTATAGTAAGGTAACATTCATAGATCCTGGGGATTAGAACATGGGCTTCTTTTTCTGATGGGTTCTGGGAAATTATTCTATATACCATGGGTATGTACATTTCCAATTTACTCTATATTTAATGTCTACATTTAATATGGCGTTTCAAACACATTATAATGTTATATGACAAGAATTATATACCGTAGTGTAGCCATGTTTGTTGCATTTCTGAAAGTCTATTATTCTTAATGAATATCAAGAATATAGTGAACAAAAATTCATATTTGATCTTATTTATCTTCACAGCAACCCTGCTGGAAAGTTTTACAGACAAGCAGCAGCGATTCAGAGATCTTCTACAGCTTACCTAATGTCTGACACCTAATAAAGGGTGGAACCAGGATAGAAAACAATTTGGCACAACAATCAAGCTCTTTCCACTGCTCCAAATATCCAACCATCTTTATATGGTTTCCTTTTGTTAATTTCATCATGTGAAACCGCTGCAGTTTCCAGGTGGCAGAAGCTCTCTGCTCAGCAGATTGGGTCCTAATTAAGGCCTATTGTGTGTTGACACTCTTCCTCTGCAGACTGAGATAAAGGCCTCAGACAGCTTCAAAACCTGTCCATACATGGCAAAATGGGTCTTTCTCACAGCAGAAGAAATCTTGTATCTTTGCAAAAATTATTTTTTTGGGGTGACACCAGGATGAAGGGAAGACAGAATATAGAAAATACAATACAATCTTAATAGAGCATTAGGTTTAGTTAGGAAGAAAAGCATTCCCCCACTTCCCCTAAAATAAGACAGCTCCACACTATAGCATATGGGGTGGTTAGCTGAATACGAAGGTGAGCTTACTCAAGGTGAAAGGATTATAGAATCTAGTTATAAATGATATCTCTGAGGTCTCAGAAATGACTGGGGAAGATCAGTCTTCTTAAACTGATGGAGTACCTGCTGCACTAAGGTGGTGTCAGGCATCTCACCCTTTATATTAAAGCCAGAGATGAATTAACTTCAAATACGAAGTTTTCCAAAATTACACATCCTTCTTGCTATTTCCCCAAGCAGTTATTAAAATATAATTTTCAGAAGTTTAAAAGCAAAACAAACATGGAAGTATAAAATGAACATATGTCAAAGGTGTTACGTAATGAAGAAAGAAAGCAGCAAGAAAACAGTTAAGAATACATTTGAGAAGCTAGAGATTTATAGGTAACTTAAGCAAGGATTGTAAGGATGAGATTGTGGTATTGGAAGTAAAACCAGTTCATGTCTAACAGGGCACTAAATTGTGATTTTGGAATTATTTTTCCCACTGGTGAGATTTTTTTTTCTCCTCTGTTGGATGAACATTTTTAAGTTAACCATACTCCCTAGAACTGCGTTTCTCAAATTGGCACTATCAACATTTTGTTTGGTGGTTGGTCTTGTGCATTGTAGGATGTTTAGAAGCATTCTCAGTCAGTAGCATACATGCCCCCATCCCACAGTGGTGACAATAAAAAATATATCCCAGCTGAGTGTAGTGCTGAGCATCTGTAATTCTAAGTATTCAGGAGGCTGAGGTGGGAGGATGACTGGAGCCCAGGAGTTTTAGGCCAGCAGGACCCCAGTTCAGAAAACATATATATAAAAAAGAAAACATAAAAAAAAATGTCGAGACATTGTCCTATGCCTCCTGAAAGGAAAACAGAAGTTGTTTTACAGAGGTAAAAAAAAAAAAACTTCAAAATAGGCAGAAAAGATTACTGAACCTTCTTTCAGTGCAGTACTAGGCTTGTACCTTTGCTCCAGTGTCTTTTGACTCAGCTATTTTGTTTCACTCTCTAAGGTAGTGGTTAATTAGGAATGATTTTAAGGTGTACTTCTATTACAACTCACACTAATTATTTTCTGTTCAGCTCTGCTACTTAATATGTTCCATCATTAGTTGGGTAGGAAAAAAAGTAACTTGATTATATCTTTGCCAAAAATTACCAGTTTTTCAAAGGATATAGTAAATTGTGAGTAGCCATTTTCAGTCATCTTTTTTACACTGTCACTCTGTTTCTATCTTTATTTTTTATTTTATTGTTTTAAATTTCAACTTTTATTTTAGATTCCGGGGGTACCTTGCAGTTTTATGGGTATATTGTGTGATGCTTTTATGGGTATACTGCATGATGCTGAAGTTTGGGGAACAATTGATCCCATCACCCAGGTAGCAAACATAGTACCTAACACATAGTTTTTCAGCCTTTGCCTCCCTCATTTGCAACCCCTGCCCCACTTTTGAGTATTTTTACCATCATTGTGTCCATGTGAACTCAATATTCAGCTCCCAACATCATGCTGATACCAAAATCTGGCAAAGACATAACAAAAAAAAAAAAAAAAAGAAAGAAAGAAAACTACAGGTCAATATCCTTGATGAACATAGATGCAAAATTCCTCAACAAAATACTAGCAAACAAAATCCAGCAGCACATCAAAAAGGTAATTCACCATGATCAAGTAGCCTTTATTCCTGGGATGCAAGGTTGGTTCAACATATACAAATCAATAAATGTGGCCCGCCACATAAACAGAACTAAAAACAAAAACCATGTGATTATCTCAATACAGACAGAAAAATGCAGCATCCCTTCACATTTCTATCTTTAATCCTGCTCTAGACATTTGAGTCAGAATGTGCCAGTGTAATTAATTTCAATGTTACAAGGTGTGTAATTAAATTCAGTGGTAACTATTCACCTCTCACATACTGGTAACACCAATTTCCCAATAGAACTGGGTCCTCTCTAATCTCCCCATTCTGTCTGTAAAGAAAATATTATTATTAGCTTTGTGATCTTTGGTGATGTTAATTATAATCAAGATACAGGTCAACGTGTCTCTATCTAAAACACTTAAAGATAAGTGGACTTTTAAGTCCAGAATTTTTCAAAATTTAAAAAGGTGATATGATACATATTTTAGGACATTCCTAGCAAGGGCTGGGGCAGCATTTAATAATTAAATACTTTAATATTTCTACTGCTAAACAAATAGACATACACACCAAACGGGAATAAGTCTACTAATAGCCTCACAGGCTCGCTTTCAGGTCAGGCTTTCCTACCAAATGAGTTTCTGCAAAAGATTTTGGTTTCCAGAGTCTTTGGATTTCAGAATTTTTAATTATGAATTATGGATCTCAAATAATAAAAATAGCAACAATAATGTCCAATATTTAAAAGTATTTAGCATGGGACAGGCTTTGTGTTGTATTTTATGTGTTAGATCACTTCAATCATCTCTCACAACTCTGCCAGCTACCTTTATCAACCCTATTCCACAGATGAGGTTTGAAGAGTTAGACACTTGCTCAAGTTCACTGAGATTTAGACAGGAAATTTGATCCAGGGCCAGGGTCCGAAATAGGATTATCTGCTGAAACCTAATAATTCTACCTCCATTTAGCACTCAATGTTTTTTGTTGTTGTTTTCTGTATCCATAAGTCTATCAAATATGGGTCAAGAACATCATGTTTGTAAATGAAAGACAGTATATTTTGTTCCTTCTGCATTGCCTGGATATTTTACTCATTCTACTATTTATCTCATTCTACTTAGATTCACAGAGTTCCTTTGCCAGGCTAATTTATTTTAAACCTTCCTATCAAGAGTTTCATAGGCACAAATCGGACACTCAGTATGTATATATTGAAAAACTGGCGGTCAATATTTCAGCTGTTTCTAAAAGCATTTCTCCTGCTGGTACAGGCTCAGAAAGAGTTATAATCCACATGACACTTTCATGAAACACTTCCCAAATGATTTCACTCACATTTTTATATGGGAAAAGTCTACTAAAAGATTGACCCAAAGACAACCCAGTAGGGAATAATAGAGTGGCTAAAATATGAGTCTTCTCCTTATGTAATGTTTATAAATAGCCCTTTTGTATGTGACATTTTGGGGATTACAAATATGTATGTTGTCTGTAATTTTCAAGTGCTTTTAAAAATCAGTGAAGAAGTGCTTTGTGTTCTCACTAAGTAATGCATCAGCATTAGTTCTGTGACCGTAGAGCTATCAGTTAACCATGAAATTTCATCTCCATTTTTTTCTTTAGTCCTCACTTTTAGAACTATAAAGAAGTCCTCACATTTAAGTCTATGAAATAGGGTACTATTTACATGGCATTTTCTTCATACCATTACTTTGAACCTATTCGTATCTTTTGTAGCTAACATGTATCTCCTATAGGCAGCATGTTGTTGGATCTTGTTTTTAATACAGTCTGACAAACTGTCTCTTGATTAAATTGTTTAATGCATTTATATTTTTGAAAATAGCCTAATTGAGATATAATTCACACACATTATTCACCTTTCTAAATTATAAACTTCAATTTTTTAGTATATTTATAAGTTTGTATAACCATCAATAATACCTGATTTCAGAACACTTTCAACCAGTCCCCATCTAAAACATTTTAAAAAGAAACCCCATACCTTTACCCTGGCCCTTGGCAATGATTAATCTAACTCCTGTCTATATTCCTTCACTCTGTAACACGTGTGTTTTATTCCTTATTATGGCTGCATAATATTCCTTTGTATGGATGAGCCATTTTGCTTATTCATTTATTAGTTTATGGAAGTTCGGGTTGGTTTCCACTTAACTATAATATGTGAAACTGATATGAATATTTGTATACAAGTTTTTGTATTAAAAAAGTTTTCAATGCTATTGGGTATATATCTAATTATGGAATTGCTGGGGCATGTGGTAACTCCATATTTAACAGGTTGAAGAACTTCTCAAATTGTTTCCCCAAGTGGCTATACATTGTATAGTCTCATAAACACTGTAAGAGAAATCTTACACAGATTTCTCTACATCCTCCTTAACACTTATTATTGGCCATCTTCTTGTTGTAACAATCCTAGGGAGTATGAAGTAACATTGCATTGTAGTATTAATTTGCACTTCCATAAAAACTAATATTGAACATAAATTTTATGTGCTTATTAACATTTTTTATCTTCTTTGGAGAAGCGTTTATCCAAATCATTTGCCCAGTTACTGTGTTTTATGTATTTTTATTGTTATAAGAGTTCTTTAAGTGGGTATGAGTACCTTATAAATATTTGATTTGCAAATATTCTTCCAATTTAAGGGTTGTATTTTTACTTTTTTGATGATGTCCTTTATATAAAGAAAGTTTTTTTTTAATTTAGGAAATTTTAATTTATTTGTTGATTTAGCTTTGTGATCATAGCTGAGAATCCACTCCATAATCCAAGCCCACAATAATCTACTCCTGTTTTATTTGAAGAGTTTTATAATTTAAGCTTTTTAGTTCTCTAATGTGCTGTGAGTTAAATTTTGTATGTAGTTTGAGGTGGGGGTCCAACTTCATTCTTTTTGAATGTTTACTTTTCCTAGAATGATTTGTTGAAAACTATTCTCTCTCTACTGTATCATATAAGTACCTTTGTGGAAATCAAATGACCATAATGTCAGGGTTTACTTCAGAATTTTCAATTATATTCCAATGATCTATATGCATATCTGTAAGCCAGTTCTACAGTATAGTGATTACTGTAGCTTTGTCATAAGTTTTGATATCAGGAAGTTTGAGTCCTCCAATTTTGAGAGCTTTTTTGGAGATTCTAGCTGGGAGTTCCGCTACTTGTATGCCTTCAACAGAGGAATGGTTTTCCTCTATTGGGGAAGGTCGTCCTCTTTGACCAAGGCCTCAGCTTTGGGAGGGGCACACATGGAGTGGTGTGGGAGGAAGGGAACACCTACCTAACCAGCTCTGTCAGTTGAATTAACCTTGGCCATCAATTAGGTGACAGACGTCACATGCAGGTCACCCTCACATCTGAGTCATCCAACTTTGTTCTTTCCTTCTGAATTTTTTTAACTATTCTAGGTCTCTTGCAGTTTCATATGAATTCAGTATGTATTTGTCTACTTCTGCAAACAAAAGAAAGGCATTTGGCATCTTGATAGGGATTGCAATAATTCTCTACATCAATTTGGAGAGCATTACAATTTTAAAATATTTACTCTTCCAAGCCATGAATATGGCTTGTCTAATTATTTAGTTCTTTTTAAATTTCTTCCAGCAATGTTTTATAATTAACAACGCAAAATCTTGCAGTAGTTTACTAAATGTATTCCTAAATATTTATATTTTATGCTATTATAAATGAAATTATTTTATTAATAATATTTTTGAATCACTAAATTCTTCCAGTCTTTGTCTCCTGCATTTGGGGCTTTGCTGTTAGATGTGTACATATTTATAATTGTTATGCCTATTTGATGAATTAAATATTTTACTAACATAAATTATTTTTTCAAGACAAAAATATTATCTAAGAATCTATTTTGTCTACATATAGCCAATCGAATTCTCTGTGTACTGTTTACATGGTATGTCTTTTTTCTTCCTTTTTCTTTCTACCTATTTGTGTCTCTGAATCTAAGACATTTCTCTTATAGACAGTATGTATTGTAATTATAGGGTTTTATTTAATTCATTTTTCCAATCTGCTTTAGTCCATTTACATTAATGCAATTACTGATACAGTAGGATTTGTATCTTCCATATTGCTACTTGTTTTCAGTGTGCCTTCTTTCTTGATCCTCTATTCTTTCCTTACTGCCTTCTGTTGTGTCAAAGAGATATGCTCTTATAGATCATCTTAATTCTCTTGTTTTTTTCTTTTACTATTTGTTTTGAGGTATTTTCTAATTTATTGGCTGGTAGATTACAACTAACAACATTTTTTAAAACAGTACCAAATTAATTTCAATCGTATGTAGAAACTTTGACTATAGCTCTGTTCCTTCATTTCTTTTTTGTACTATCATTTTATGCAAATTAAATATTTACACATTATAAGCCTGGAAGGTTTATACCTGTTTTATAGCTATTGCTTAATGCGCTTGTATTTTCAGTAAGGTAGGAGAAGAATTATGTTACAAAAATTAAATGTGTATTTACTCTTACCAGTGTTATTTCTTCTTGTGGCTTTGAATTATTAATAGCCCTTCATTTCAGCCTGAAAGATTTTATTATTTCTTACAGGGGATGTCTGCTAATGACAAATTATCTTGCTTTTGCTTTTATTTATAAATGTCTTAATTTTAACTTTGTTTTGATGAATAGTTGTAACAGATATACAATTCTTGGTTGACAATCTTTCATCACTCAATATATCAACCTACGAACTTCTCAAATCCATTTCTGATGAGAAGTGAGTTGCTAATTTTATTGGGAAAGACTGGCACACAATTATTTATTTTTCTTTTGCTATTTCAAGGTACCTTCTTTGTCTCTGGCTTTTGGCAGTTTCATTATGAAGCATCTAGGTGTCAGTCTCTTTGAATTTATCTTTTGAAGTTCATTGAGCTTCTTGGATATGCATATTAAGATTTTCCCAAAAAGTTGTAAAGGTTTTCGTCATTATTTTTTCACAATTTTTTATGTCTCTCTCTTTTTCTCTTATTTTTTAACCTGCTTTATCTATATATAGTTACACTTGATGGGTCCCACAGGTCTGAAGTATTCACTTTTTTTTTTTCTTCTTTTTGTTGTTTTTTAGACTAGATCATCTTAATGGACCTGCCTTCAAGCTCACTGATTTTTTTCCTGCCACTTCAAATCTGCTATTGAGCCCCTCTTACATTTTTTATTTCCATTATGGTAATTTTCAACTTTAGAATTTCTATTTAGCTCATTTATATAATTTTTAATCTATTAATTAATGTTTATATAGTGAGACATGGTTATCATACTTCCCTTTAAATTTTACGTATGCTATTAGTTCTTTTAACTCATTTATAATATCTGCTTTGAAGTCATTGTTTGCTAAGCCCAAAATGTGAACCTTCTCAAAAGATGTTTCATTCCTTGATTTTCTTCTGTTATAGGTTATATGCTACCAATATTTTTCTTCATGCCTCAAAATTATTTTTGAAACCTCAATTCCTTTGTTATTGTTTTCTTAATATAAACCACACTCCCCTAAAGATTGTGGTTATTGTATGCTTGTTTAGTGACTTGGCTAGACCAATTCGATGAAGTCTATTTCCCTTACAATGTGCAGCCTGAGACCACATATATCCTTTATTCAGTTTCTTGCAATGGTAACATCTTGTAAAACTGTATTATAATATTACAACCAACATATTGATATTGATAATACAGTCAAGATGCAAATGTTCTCATTACCATAAGAATGTCTCATGTTGCCCCATTACTCCACACTCATTTTTCTCCCTTTTCCACTCCCACTGCCACTTTAGTCCCTGGCAAC
Source organism: Symphalangus syndactylus (assembly GCF_028878055.3). NCBI lineage: Eukaryota > Metazoa > Chordata > Mammalia > Primates > Hylobatidae > Symphalangus > Symphalangus syndactylus. The sequence goes on along the minus strand of NC_072427.2, from coordinate 126,030,972 downwards.
TATTAATCCAGTCACCATTCCTAGAATTGTGCCACTTGAAAAATGTTATAAAAATTGAATTACACAGTGCGTAATGCTTTGAGATTGGCTTTTCTCACTTGGCGTAATTCCCTAGAGAATCATTCCACTTGTTGCATGTATCAATAGCGTGTTCCTTGTTATTACTGAGTAGTATTCCGTAGTTTGGATTTACTGCAGTTTGTTTAACCAGACAGCTATTAAAGGATACATGGTATGATTTCAGTTTGCAGTTCTTACTAATAAAGCTGCTATAAATATTCATTACATGTTTAGGTGTGAACCTAAGTTTTCATTACTCTCAGACAAATGCCCAGGAATGTAATAGTTATGTCATATAGTAATTGTAGGTTTAACTGTATAAGAAACTGCCAAACTATTTCTAAGATTAGCTATACCATTTTACATTCACACCAGCAATGTACGAATGATACATTTTCTCCAAATCCTTGACAGCATCTGGTGTTGTCACTATCTTTTTTTATTCTAATAATATGCAGTAGTATCTCATTGTGGTTCTAATTTGCATTTTCCTTATGACTAATGGTGCTGAACATCTATTTGTGTGCTCACTTGTCATCTGTATGTCTTCATCAGTAAAATATCTCTTCATATCTTTTGGCCATTCTCTAATTGGATTATTAGTTTTATTCCTATTGAGTTCTTAGAGTGTTTATACGTTTTAGATATTTCCAGGTATTCAGGGTGCAAATATTGCCTCCCAGCTTATGAGTTGTCTTTATTTCCCTCTTCACATGGTTTCGCAGGGCACAAGTTTTTCATTGTTACAAAGTTCAAGGCATCAAATTTTAATTTTATGGGTCATAGTTTTGGTATTAAGAATTATTTGCCTAGCCTAGTCCTGAAGATTTACTCTGTTTTTTTAAATTATATCCTTATATTTTACACTTAACTCTATTATCTTTTTGAGTTAAATTTTTATATAAAGTGTAAGGATCATGTTGAGGTTTATTTGGGCAGGGTATGGGGGTGCCTATTGATGTCTAATGCTCTGATATCATTTGTTGAAAAGTCTATCCCTGTTCCATTGAATTGACTTTTTCATCTCTTTCAAAAATCAGCTGGGCTTATTTGTTTGGATCTATTTCTAGGTTCTCTAATCAGCTCTGTTGATCTCTCTCTGTCTCTTTGCCAATATCACACTCTTAATTGCTATAACTATATAATAAGCCTTTAATATAGATGAATGTAATTATTTTCACTTTATTATTCAATTGTGAAGATTGTTTTAGCTATTATAAAGACTGACTTTTCATAAAGATTTCAGAATGAGTTTTTTTATAGGAATTGTATTACATGTACGATCAAGTTGAGATATTTTCAAAATCTGTTATCTCTCTTATTTAGATTGGACATGATTTCTATTGATTTATCTTTAGGTTCACTGATTTTTTTTTTTCCTCTGCTACCTTTACTCGGCTATTGAGCCCCTCTAGGTAATTCTTTGTTTTAGTTATTTTACTCTTCCACTCTCAAATTTCCATTGTTCCTTTTCATATTTTCTATATAGTTATTGAGATTCTTTATTGATTACTTATTCTTACCTTCTTTTAATTCTTCTAACATGATTTCCTTCAGTTCTAGCTGCTTAGAAATTTTTGTCTGTCAAATTTAACATCTGGACATACTCAGATATGGTTTCTGTGGTCTTTTTGCTCCCCATACTATAGATCATATTTTCCTGATGTTTTACCTGTCTCATATTTTTCTTTTAAAATTGAACATTTTAGGTAACATATTATAGCAACTATGGATTCTGATTCCCCAACCCCTCAAAGACTATTGTTGCTTTTTCTTGTTTCTGCTTAATTGTTTACATGAAATAAATCTGTGAAAATCTGTATATCCTACATTCTGTGATCTCTGGTATTTCTGCTCAGTTTATTTCCTAGTTTTTACTTTTAAAGCTTACTAAGACCTAAGTCTTCCTAAGCATTTTCTCCATGTCCGTGTCATTTAATGTTCAGCCAATAAATGGACAAAAATTCTTCTTAAATGCCTTGAACCAGTAAGGCTTCTCTGCTAATGGAGCTGTCTTTAGGCAAAGGTGTGCATATAAGCTGCAGCCTATCTTGAAATGTCCTCTGAGTTTTACTTGAAGCTGGGCTTTTGTGAGTCTCTTATCACATGTCTTCAGTTTCAGTATTGGATAGGGGTGTGTTTGAATAGCTCGGTCTTTTATTTCTGGGCTGTGCATGCATATCCCAACCACTCCCAAAATCTCAGGCTAATAGATCTGACCCATTGTTTCCTCTGAATTTACCTGACTCTACTGATAGACACTTTCACTGATAATTTCATAGAACATGAGCATTGTTCACTGCTCTAAATCAGGTCAGTTCTTTGAAGGCAGAAGAGATCAGCCACACTCATCACCTGCTCAACCCTGGGTGAACCTCTGTACCAAACAGCCAGAAACGGGAAGCAATCAAAGGCCAGAACATTATAGTGTTCCATTCTTCGCTACTGAAACTCAACAGTTGTTAAAGCATAAACACTTTTTATATTATTGATCCCTTTCATTGACTTTTCTTGAGCACTAAAATGATTGTTCTTGTTGATGCTGCCCAAGTTTGCTTTTGTGGAAAAGCAATTTTCTGATCTCCTTGCTAGGCCATAATCCAAGGCTATTGTTAAGCTTTGTTAGGGTGAGCCAGCGGTTCCTTTAGTCTAGAGCTAATCTAGTCCAACTATTCATGCAGTATCTTTTCTTTTTATTGAGATAATTTATGTACTATAAAATTTACTTTTTAAGGTACACAATTCCATGGTTTTTATTCACAAGCTTATACAACCACCACTACTGTCTCATTCAATAAAATTTTCACCCTCCCAAAAAGAAACTGAATACCCCATATCATGAAGTATTCAACACGTCTTTTTATTCCTAGCCTCAGGCAACTATTTACCTATTTTCAGTCTAAGCAGATTTGACTGCTTTGGATATTACATGTAATAAGCACAGAATATGTGGGCTTTTATTTCTGGCTTCTTTCATACAGTGTATGTTCAAGGTTCATCTGTATTGTAGCATATATTGGAATGCTAACCCTTTTTATGAATAATATTTCGTCACATGTATAAACCACATCTTTTCATCAGGTGATAGACATATAGGCTGTTCCTACTTTTTGGTTGTTATGAATAATGCTGTTACATTAATATACAAGTGTTTATGTGAACTTATGTTTTCAGTTTTGGGGAGGTATATACCTGGAAGTGGAAAAGTTGAGTCATGGAAACTCATCTGGGAGCTCCACCCAATGTCACATATTTTATGAGGTCTTTCCATTCTGTCTGGTGCTAACATGAGCAATTGTTTACCCCTTCAAGCTTCAGAAATTGTTTGATTTCTTGCCTTTCATGTTTTTTTCAGGATTTTGAGTAATTTCTTCCCATACATGTGTAAATATGTACTAAGCCAAAGATATGTGGGGACCCAGAAGGGATAATTCTTATGATTTTATTTTTCTTATAAGAGGTACTTATGATTTTTTTCTTTGTAAACACTTATTCCTTGAATTAACACACCACCACTATAAACACTGTCACTCACTGATGCACTAAAAATTGGGTAATAATTTTATTACCTGATTTAATGATATTTCATGAATATTTGTGTGGCTTACATTTACTTCAGTATTTAACATTAGAAGTGCTTTGGGTCTTTATTTAGAAGCTTGTTGGTGTGCTTTTGACCAGAAATATGCCATGAGAACTTAACTCTTGTTTATGTCAATTAACATATGGTAAAATTGTTTTCATTACACATTGTTTCATTACCATGACAATTTCTGAGAACTTTTCAACAATTTAAAGTGATTTACTCTCTCTATATATTTACAATTGTTATGTTCTCTTGCTGAACTGACACTTTATAATGTCCCTCTTTGTCTTTTTTCATTTTGTTGGAAATAAGCATAGCTAACCCTGACGTCTTTTGTTTTTTATTTGCATAAAATATCTTTTTCCATTTCTTCACTTTTAGTTTGTGTCTTATTAAAAGTGAGGTGAGTTTCTTGTAGGCAGCATTTAATTGAGTCTTATTTTCGTTTATCCATTCAGTACTTCTGTGTTTTATATTGGATAATTTAATCCATTTACATTCAAGGTAATTATTTATAGGTAAAGACTACTGCCATATTGTTAGTTGTTTTTTAGGTTGTTTTGTAGATATTTTGCTCCTCGTTTTCTCTTGTGTTTCTTCCTTTGTGGTTTGGTGGATTTTTGTAGTAATATGCTTTGAATCTTCTCTTTTTTTTGTGCTTTTACTACAGATTTTTGCTTTATAGTTACAACGTGGCATATATAGAACATCTTACAATAGTCTATTTCCAGCTGATAACATATTAACTTTCATAGAATACAAAAACTCGACATTTTTACACCACCCTTCTCCATATTTTATGTTTTGATTTCAGAATTTATATCATGTTGTACTGTGTAACCCTTGACAATTTATTTTAGCTATAGTTGTTATTAATAATTTTGTCTTTAATCCTCTCATTAGAGATAAAATTGTCCTAGAGTATTCTGGGCGTGCATCTGTTTAACTTATACCATTGATCTTTCACTTTCATATGTTTCATGTTATTAATTCACAATTTTTGTTTCAGTTTGGATAACTCCCTTTAGCAGTTCCTGTAAGGCAGGTTTAGTGTTAATGAATTCCTTTAGCTTTTATTTGTCTAAGAAAGTTTCTCTTTTTTTCTCATTTCCAAAAGGCTGATTTACTAGATAAGTATTTTTAGTTGTCAAGTTTTTCTTTTTTGCTAAGAACTCCACTGATAGTTGTATTGATGCTTCTTTATAGATAATGTGTTTCTTATCTGCTCTTCTCAGAATTTTTTGTTTTTGATTTTTGATATTTTGATTATTATGTGTCTTGGTGAACTCCTCTTTAGGTCGAATCTGATTGGAAACTTGCTTCCTGTGTACAGCTGTTGGCATCTTTCCCCAAATTAGAGAAGTTTTCAGTCATTATTTCTTTAAATACGCTTTCTAGACCTTTTCTATTTCTTCTTCTAAAACTACTATCATGTGAAAGTTTAGTTTCTTGAGGTTGTCTTATAATTCCCATAGGGTTTCTTTATTCTTTTTTATTCTTTTGTCTTTTTGTTCCCCCGAACGGACAATTTCAAATATTCTGCCTTCCAGTTTCTGCTTAAGTCTGCTATTGAAGCTTTCTGTTGAATTTTTCAGTTCAGTTACTGCATTCTTCATCTCTAGGATTTCTATCTGATTCTTTTTTATAGTTTCTACTTATTTGTCAAACTTCTTGCTTTGTTCATGTATTGTTTTCCAAATTTTATTAACATATGATACATATATCTGTATCATACTCAACTTCTTTGTATAATACTCAACTTCTTTTTGAGTATTATTCTGACTTATTCATCAGTCATTTCATAGACTTCTATTTCTTTGCATTCTATTATTGAAGCTTTATTTCTTTTGGGGGTGTCATGTTCCTTTATTCTTTGTAATCTTTGTATCCTTGAATTGTTTATGCATTTTAGGACTTCTGGCCTTTACAGGTGTTTTTTGGACAGGGATAGATCTTCACTATTTAGCCTGTGATTTGGGAAGAGACAGCTGGTGACAACCCCAAGCAGGCACAGCCTGTTGTGAGTCCTCTAGTTGCCTGGGCTGCTGCCTTTGTTTGATGTTGGGCAGAACTGCTAACTGGGTTTCAGTGTCTGGTGAGACCACTGGCTATGTTCTGCTGTAAGGCAGAGTGGCTGACTCAGTACTGTGATAACTTCTGGTCAGGCCAGTCAAAGGATGTATTGCCTGGCCAGGCAATTCTACTATTTGGGATCTACAGCTGGGCAGGTCTGCAAGCTGGACTCCAAAGCTGGGCAGAGTTACTGCTTGGGACAGGAAGAACCAGATATTATCCTCCCAGGGAACGCATAATTGGAAACTGTCTCCCTATCAGGGTAGAGCTGTAGGGTGAGCTTGTGGTTGAGTTGATTGGCTGTTTGAATTTCTAGGTAAAGCAGGCTTAGACTCCACATTTTTTTCAAAGTGCACAGAGGTGGGAATGTCCCTGCCTGGGAGTGGTTGTTGGGAGAGCTTTTTGGCTGAATGGAGCCTCTGCTCGACTTCCTTTGTCAAGCCTGTCTAGCCCCCCTTACTTCTCTGAAATGATTGAAAGTAAGTGTCTCCCTGCCTGCAGGGTCACTGCATAGGCGTTTTGGCTAAGTGAATCTCCTGCTTGACTTGGAAAGTCAAGTAGGTCTAGCCCCTGTGCTTTTCTGAAATGAGTGCAGGCAAGCATCCTCCTAAATGGGAGGTGTTGTTGGGGTGGGGTCTTAGACTGTACATGGAGACTAGCAGTCTTGGGACTCAAGCTAGGTTGAACTCCCCACAATGCTTCTGAAGGCAACCAGCTCAGCTTTGCAAGCAGGCCATGAGGTTGGCTGGTAAATATGATCAGGTGCCGCCATTGGCAGAAACAGAGAGGTACCACCAAGATCTATGCACTGGTTACTATTACCTCTGGGTCCTTTCTTTGTTTCTACTTGTCCCCAAGCAGTCTAGCCCTGCCATTTTCCCTACAATTCCCCATGTGGTGAGATCAGAATGGGATTCCAAGGACGTGTCTTGTAGCGTCAAGAAAGCTGCATGACTGTCTGGTTCTCTTTTTCCCCTGTAGGGAAAACCATGGGTCCAAGAAAATCCTCTCTGTCTGGTGTTGTGTCAACCTGGGGAAGGAGGAGGGGTGGCATTGTATGAGTGAGACCATTCTTTTTACCCTATTAATTTTAATTTCCTTCAGTTCTGTAGACCACACAAGTTCTCAGGCCTGTTTCCAAGTACCCTAGTTTTCAGAAGGATGTTCTGGTCTGTTCATAGTTGGTGGTTGAACTTTCTGTTGGTGGGGAAAGTGAAGCCTGAGACTTTATATTCTGCCATCTTTCTGATGTCATCCTATGACTCTCTCAGAAGCATAAGTTTCTAAAGAGATAATGCTTTAACTCATAATATAAGTTAAAATAAACTCTGGTTCGGCAGGCTTACCAGTCTAAAGTTACTCTTGTGGTCTTATCAATGTACTTGCAATTTAGAAACTTGCTTAAGAACACATTATGAGCATTTTATAAGATATTCCTCATAAAATATGAAAACAATGATAGAATAATATTTGTTGGTCAATTAGGTGAATTAGAAGAAATTTTGGGCTGGCAACTAAAATAGGCAAATTTGATTTTTCCTTTTCAAGATATAAAATGTTAGTTCTTTCTGAATCACACTATCCTCATCTATAAAATGAAAAACAGACATTATATAAGATTATAAAGGCTCAATGTTCTAAAAATTGTTCTGAAAGCATAAATTTACATTTTTACTATTTGAATTAGGTTAGTAATATACCCAAATATGATCATATCAGGCAATTACCATAGCACCAAATGTACAAATACACTTAGCCACTCTCCCCTACAAAAAGCCTAGAACTTTAAATCCAAACTGATCGATTATTAAAGGGCACAACTTACATAGGATTAAACTAATACTGTTACTTAGTTGATTTTCATGTGATCAATTTTTGTCAGCATTCAAAGTTTTGGAAGGTGCAGGTACAGAGTTCTCATTTACATCCCTGGAGGAATCCTTTCACTTCTGTGTTGCTTAGTCACTAAATCTTTAATTTTATGTACCTTAGATTAGTGTTCTTTGTCTTACAAAAAATTCTTATTAATTATTTTACATATTGTGCTTCTACTCTCTTTAATTCAAATAAAAATTGCTGAAGTCTAGTCTTGAAGTTCATGAGTCTTTTTACCTGTCATGCAAAATTAATGAAATAGTTTTGTCTTCACCTCAGAATGTCAATATTTACATACCTTAAGCAGCAGAAATTTCCATGAATACTACAAATAAAAGACTGAAGGAGGGTTCAGACTCTGAGATCAATCTAAACCAGAAAAGTTAAAAAATAATTATAATGTTCAGTTGGGCATCCAAGACTACAAAACACTCGTCTAGTTTTTTTGCTATTCTTGTTGTTGACTACTAATTCTACTACTTCTGCTTTTAGTAACTGTCATAACCTATCCCTGATGCTATAATAAAATACCTTAGGCTGAGTAACTTATAAAGAGCAGACATTTTATTTCTTACAGTTCTGGAGACTGGGAAGTGCAAGATCAAGGCACCAGCAGATTTCACATCAGGTGAGGCTTGCTCTCTGCTTCCAGTATGGCACCTCCAGCTGCATCCCCATATGGCAGAAGGCTCAAACACTGTGTCCTCACATGGCAAAAGGAACATAAGGGCAAAAAGGGCAAAAGGAACTAACAGATTCCCTCATGCCTTTTTACAATGATATTAATTCAATTCATAAGGGCAAAGTCCTCACAACCTAATAACCACCTAAAGGCCCCACCTCTTAATACTATCGCATTGAGTATTAGGTTTCAATATGAATTTTGGAGAGACACATTCAAATCATAGCTTAATTTAGTTTATTTAGTCTTTTAAATCACTGACATAAAGGTAAACTACTATAAGCTAGTGATTTTTAAACTTGTTTCCCAAACTATAAAAATTATGTTGCCATTACTTAAGATTTATGAAGCTCCTAATTGATCGTGTGCCTCTAGAATAATCAATTTACAGATATTTGGATTAATGAGCACATATCCAATAATTTCCTCGTTTTTCTTCTGTTTTAATCATTTACTGTACTCCTTTTGTCTTTTCTTCAGGGTATGAGTATGTGTATTTGGTAGTTTTCTTAGTTATAATACAAATACTTGCCACAATGGGTATGAACTATAAAGTGAGATCTGTGACTAGCTTATTAATAGTTTGTGTATTTCTTCACATAATGTTGTAAAAATTGAATGGATTTGAAAGCCAGAGAATTTCTGATTCAAGTCTTAGTTCTACCCCTTCCAAGCTGCATGATTTGAATAAGTGACTTATTTCTGAGCTTGCTTCTTTATGTAAAAAACAGGGACCAAAATATGTGTACCACAAAGTGTTACGGAGGGTAAAAATTTATGATAGGTACTATGATTATTATAGAAGCAGACAAGGATGAAGTGTCAATAAGTAGTAGTTATGAAAACTGTGAACATCTGGAAATGGTATAACACTTTCAATAGAACATGTGTTGTGGTTTTTGGTTCACTGAATCTGGTCAGGACACTGATAAGTCTTGCTTCAGCAGCACTCTAGAGATCTGGAATAGCACACCATTAACAGAATAAGTGAAGAGTCATTATGTTGGCAGGATCTTTACACATATATGATACCACTTCACAGGACTTTATATTCCACCTGCTTCTTTCACATCCACTGTAATATGCAGAGACATGGTGTGATTCATAGGGGAGCACCACAGTTCTGGTTAAGACAATCATTTAATAACAAACAACTTGATAATCCCTTTCTCATGGCTAGAACCCCATATGAATTATTACAGAATTGAAAAAAAAATGGAAAAAACATTGAAGACCCAAAAATGTAGTCCTCAAAAAGCAGCTCCATGAAATATTGGCAGAACCCAACTGACAAGGCTTCATTTTACAGGGAAAGGATAGCAAAAAATAAAAAATAAAAAAGCTTGAAAGCATAATTCATCACTCAGAAGCACTTTGAGAGCTAGAGATTTGTACTATTTGAGAGTACATCTTCATCTATGAAGTCCCTAATTTTAAGGAGTCACTATTCCAAACAAAAAGCTATCATCTTTTGAGGTAACTGTGATTTCCTTGCCATGTGAGCACCATTGCCAGGAAGATATCCAGACACAGCCATAGCACAACTCAGTTCAGGATCTACATCACACAGAAGGATGTCAGCCAACAACCAGCCCAGATACAGTGGTATCTTCCAATAGAAAAAATTAAATCTTATAATCCCAAGAGATCTGATTATTAGCAACCCAAAAAATTATGTTCAGGCTATCAAACACCCTTAAGTTGTTGTACTCTAAGCTGTGCATATAAATGTATATCTGTCAAACACTTTAATACTTGAGAATAACCTATGATAAGAAGTGAAATAGTATTGACCTCAAGCATATCTCCCAGGGTCCTAGCTGAATGAATCCCATAAACCATTAATCTTGGAAAACCAAGGGTCCTTCTCCTTATATTTCTGTACTGACTTTTCCTCTTGGCCTGGGACATTAATCTAAACACAGTAGGAAGTATGGAGAATTGCAGGGAATTTATATTAAGCTACAAGAGGAAGTCTAGGGCGATTCTATCACCTATTACAAGCCCAACCAATGGGCTGCCCTCAATGCCTCCTGGGGCTGAGGAAAGAACCAATCACTGTATTTTCTGGAGAGAATTGCTCCTTGGATTCTTCACAAAAAAGTAAAACCTTAAGGGCACATGTGTTCCCCCTGGAAAGAAAATGTTGTTTATAATTCTCCCAAGTGGTTTCTACATCAGTTGAGAGATGTACAAGTTGATAGCATCTCCAATACGGTGTCCCAACTGACTGGTAGGCCTTAGGGTTCCCAATCCAGTTCAAATAATTGAGGCTAGGTTTTGTTTTCGGAGGAACTTCCTGACAGCAGCTGGTTTAGTCTGTGCTGTTTTCATCACACCACCAGTTGGGTGACATTTGTTTGCTCATACAATTACTGAGTTTAAAGATGCAAAAAACATCCAGAGGTGATCTGCATGACAGATAAAGAAACTGAAGCCATTTCTGCTGTTTCTGATAGCCTTCTCAGTAAAGTTAAGGAAAACGGTAATCAACTCATGATCAGAGCTATCTGCTGGGACAGCAGACACAGCAATCAGTTATATCTAAGATACTTGCTATAATTTGAAAGCATGTCAGCAGGGCATTTTCCTTGGGGAGGAAAGCTTCAGAGGTAGCTCTGAAAGACAAAAGATCATCAATGCCAGCAACAACTTGGCATCATGGGTGTCAGGGAGGGAAGGTTGAACCTCTTAGATCACTGGAAATATAAAAGAGGGAAGGACGTTGAAGATCTTTTGTCTTTCAGAGCTACCCCTGAAGCTTTCTTCCTCCAACACCAAAGATAAATCAGTATGTTATATTCTAATAATTTTTATTAATTTCACAATCCCCTTCTACTTGCACCTTTTGTCCATAATGGTAACTAGGAATGAAAACAGGGATAAAAGGACAAATTGTTAGAAGATCCTAAGTATAAATATGTTATCAATTAAAAACGTGCCATTATTTAGTGACACTGGAAAATGTTAAGAATGTAAAATTAATGGAAAAGAAAAAGATGAAAAACACTAATTTAATCCTAGTTTAGAAAAAAATTCAAAGTCATAAGCAAAAGACTTGAAAATGTAGAAAGATTTAATGATAATAAGATAATGGGTTAATTTTATTTTGTAGCTTTTAAGTCCTGCATTTTTATTCTTTTAGCATCAGTGTATATATGCTTTATATGTTTTCCCAGGGGAAAAAAAAACAAAAATGCCATTTAAAAAAATCAGATTAGCTCAATGGAAAGTCCTATAACATCCCACAAACAATATGAAAATGAATATATTTTAAGCCCCTTTCCAACTGCATCTATCTTTAATTTAAGCACAGCTTTCTCTTCCTTTTATTAAAAAAAATTACGCCAAAATTTTGTGATATCATGTCCCTTGAAAGGCACCTGCCAAGATAAGCTTAGATATACAGGAAATTAACTGAAGGAAACACCTGTTGAAAGATGAAGAGGAAGGGCAGGAGTAGGTGGGGAAACTTTCAGACTAAGCGATATAGGTTTAATAACTAGAAGGAGAGGTCAGGAAATAGTGCCAGGTGGGAAAAGTCTCAGACCAAAGCATAGTTCTCAGGCTCTTTCAACTGATGGGACATATCAAGTCAATGTTGCCTGTGAGAGGCAGCCCTCTTCTGTAGGAATGGACACCACTAGTTCCCTGCCTGCCATGTGCAGTCATTGGTTGGGAACAGTGAGGAAAAAGTGTGGCTTCTTTGAAAGCTCAGAGATACCACTATGTTCTCATCAGGAAGATTCTGGGCCACACATTTCCATGATCTCCACAGTCTAACCTTCATATCCCTTTCCAAGATGTTCTGAAAATTTTTCTCAAACTGAAATCTCTTCTGAAATTATTCTATTACCTGCACTTCTGTGAATTGTCTTTCCCTTAAAATTATCAGAGAAAAACAAACACTAGTACATGTCTTTAATCTGTGAATTGGGCAATGGAAAAGGGAATTGAGAAACAGACTGGAGGCTCATCCTAGTTTTACCACATTGGCTGTATATTAAACAACTCAGGTAAACTCTCATCCTGTTTCCTCAAGAAAAGTACTTACTAGGACAATATGGTAGACACTTTCTAGCACAGTTTCTCAAGGAGGAGAGATTTTCAGGGAAACTCCCTATACATACAGCTGTGTTTCTGCACAATGGAAAGTATGTGGGATGGATGCCTGATTTACACTGTGCCAATGAGAATTCTTCTTCCAGAAATTTGAGATTAGGTCATACATATGAGTGTATAATAACACTTGAACTTGGAAGAAAAGCAAACTTATAATCAAGGTTGTCTATAGTATGGTCAGTTTTCATCGCTTGCTCATCCAATTTTATGCACAAAAAGACAGCAGACTGAAATTGAATACAAAATGCAAAGGCAAGAGATAATTAGAAACAGGTAGAGGGAGACAGATAGACATTGAGAATACCTGCCATGGCGCCTGATTTTCCCCTTTCCTGGTATCAGTCCTGGTGTGACTAACTCTACTTCTTCCCTTGGGTGCCAGGGCATATACTTCCTTGTTCTTATAATAAATTCCTTTTTATACATAAGTTAGTTTAAATGGATTTCTGTTGCTTTTTACCGAAAGAGCTTTTAATCAAATAGACAGAGTCCTGATTAATAGATGCTTTTCAGAATAAATGCTTTTACTTTAACCTTAGCTTTCCTGGAGTCAGCTATTTTCTGAAACCCATTTTTCCATTTTTCTGGAACTTTCATTTAGCTGGCTCTGGTCAGGTTATATTAACTGATTACAACAGTTAGGAGGCATGAGCAGGACTCCTAGGCACATCTCTCTTGGTATAGCTAAATTTAAGGCAAAATAAAAGAAAAATTAAAATGCAGACCTGAACATGCATCATTAGCCAATAAATTTCAGAAGTTTGGCAAAAAGTCATCAACCACAGGCTTCCTTGCTCAGTGTTAATATAATAGTTAGCTGAGGAATTCAACTGATCTAATCAGTACAAAGACATCCTCTATTCAGCAAGGGTAATTTAGTTGGATACTGTTTTTAAAATATAATATTGATTACCAAATATTGTCTTAATTTTTGGAAAACTCCAATGAAGTCATGATTGCATTGTAAGCCATGATGATCATGTAATTATAAATGATCACAATTAGGTCAATGTAACATTATCAATAGAGCAAGACAAATGAAATAATCAACCCAGTGAGTAAACTTGCATCCTTTATATATGAAGTTGTGGCTGCTATCTCTGAATTATGAGAAGACAATCTTTCTGCTGTGTTCCAGTGATGGAAAAGCTTTGTGCTGTCTCATTGTGACTAGAAGCATCCTTTGCCAAAGGGATTCCTAGGATTAGGCTGTAGGTTGCTGAACACAGCAAAACTAACTGGTATATACATGCGAATCCTCTAATGTAATCCATTTCCTACTGTGTTGTGAATGTCTTCACCTGTATGAAAGTACGAGGAATACTTCCCTTTTAATAAGCAACTTGGCCACTAAAGAAGTCTGAGTGCACTTTTCCAGTTAGAAATAATCTCTCCCATCCCTATATTTGCAGAGCAACTTTTGGTTCCTTTATTATAGCTCTCATCAGTTTGCTTCATATTTGTTAGTTGTATATTTCTCGTAGATTGTGTACTTTAAAAAGCTACTTCTGGCTGGGCGTGGTGGTTCACGCGTGTAATGCCAGCACTTTGGGAGGCTGAGGGGAGTGGACTGAGTTCAGGAGTTTGAGACCAGCCTGACCAACATGGTGAAACCCCGTCTCTACTAAAAATACAAAAATTAGCCAGGCATGGTGACAGGTGCCTGTAATCCCAACTACTTGGGGGGCTGAGGCAGGGGAATCGCTTGAACCTGGGAGGCAGAGGTTGCAGTGAGCTGAGACCGGGCCATTGCACTCCAGCCTGGGCAACAGGAGGGAAACTCCATCTCAAAAACAAACAAACAAAAAAAGCTACTTCTAGGTCTTATTCATGTTTTACCTCCCACAGGATTTATACATTGTAATCAATTTTTTAAAGTTTAAAACAATAAGTTACTAATAATATTGACAGCCTTAAGAGAAGGAATTAAAGCAGTTCCAACTCTGAGGGTCAAGGGTCAGAAGGTTCTAGCTACTTACAGAAATAAAGTTCGGTATAACTTACTGGATATATCTAGATTTTTAAAAATAACTCTTTACAATCACAAAATCATTGAAAATATTAGAGCAAAGACTTTATTCACACTGATAAGCAGGTTAAAAGATGCATAATTGGACATGAAACGAGTCAGTCTCCTCATACTAAACGTAGCTTTAAGTATACTAATTAATGGAATCATTTTATGTGAGAATCTGCTTAGTTCTCCAGACAAGGTGAATTATACCTCAAAGATAATGCTCAAAAGGAGGAATCTGTTTAAATGTCACAGGAGAGGAAGTTATGTCACAGCTTTAATAGCCTTTAATGCTCAGAATCTGATCACAGTAATTATAGCCTGATAATTCAAATGGGGAATATTTCCTTCTTACAGTTAAATTAGACAATTGAAAGATATAAATTCTGTAGAAGACATTGAGTACAGATGTTTGATAATATTAAATATCTTAACATTTACTAAGAGAACAGGCTTAACACAGGGACAAACTTTTCCTTTTATCCTGAAATACTTTCAATTATATTTATTATATTACTATAATAAAAGTTAAAATTATAATTGTAAATATATATTGGCTATAGAAGTTTAGAAAAAGTACATAACAAAAACTACTATTATTCTCACAATCTAAAAATAACTGCCATTTATATTTACTGGATTTCCTTTAATATGCTTTCTCTATGTGTGCATAAATTTTACACAATGGATAACATGCTGTAATCATTATATATCCTGCATTTTTGCTTAAAATTTTAATGTGAAACCTTTTTTAATACCCTGAAGAAATTTTTCAATATTTCAATGACTGTATGACATTCTGTCACATGGATATGCTATATCTTCTTAATAATTCTCTTACTACTTAGCATTTAGGTTTTCTTCCCATTTTATGATTATATTTTTCATTAAGCATCTTCATAAATTTGGTTTGCATTTACTTATTTTAATGACATTATTAGTTGAAATGATGGTGATTTCAAAGGTTCTTAACATAATTTGCCAAATTCCTTTGCAGAAAAATTGTCAACATTTATACTCGCCTAAATAGTCACACAAATCTCATTTTACTATATGCTTTGTCTATTTGAAGAAGATATTTGTATTCCAAATTTACTTATGTTTGCTAATGGTACTTTTAAACTTTATGTCATATGTGCTGGAAATGAATAAATAAGAGCCAAGAATATAGTGACTCAGATGCTGCTTTCTTCAGTCAATATTCTGTCTTTATCAGGATCTTCCATTTCATCAATCTGGGAAGTAAAACCAAAAATTGCACCAACCATACGTAGTTTTCTTAATAAAACACTGAATATTTGGCATGGATTATTATTTTTACCATCTTTGTATTTTCAGCCTAAATAATTTAGTTTGAGAAGGAAGCCCATTATTTATTCTCAACTGAATAACAACAGTGATGATAGTATGTAATAAAACCAAGATTAACTATCGTGCTCTTTTTTGTGTGCAAGACCAGTATTATGTTTTACATTCACTACTGTATTTAATAACAAGGTGGAAACATAATTTAATTCTTTATTTTAAACCCCATATTCTTTGGTTTAGGATTTCATATCTAAAACCTATATATTTTTCCTGTTAGTCAGATCATGACTAAAAACCTCCAATTATCAGTTGTTAGTGAAATCTTTTGGGGGTGTATGAGAACTATGGGCAAACATGATTCGGAGCTGCTCAATTAGCTAGAAGATTATTAGATAAGGATAAATGGTGGGAAGTTTTGAAAGAAATTTGATGTTGAGACGCTAAAGAAATAATCATAATCCATGTCACCTGGAAACCCTGTCAGATTTGCGCCTCTATCTATTGTGATATCTATATCATGTCGTCATAAATGTTTTGCTAGGTTGTTAGCAGTCCCACACAGAATGCCTGAACTTCACATTTTTAATTTTATCTCTCATGAATATAAGATTAATCGGTATCTACTTTTTCTGAGTCAACCATGTTAAATCTAGCAAATGCAAATTTAAATAAATAGCTGGTTAAATGCTTTTTAAACATAAAGTTACCAGGGAATTCTGACATAAACACTGGTGGGTAAGTCAGTATCTTTCCTCTTCTTCTTGAAATCATATTAAAATTGTTCCAGGGACAATGAGTCAGAAAACTTTACTTTCAGGAAAATTCTGAGACATATTTTATCTATAAATTACAAATGCACGGAAGTCTTGAGACTAGACAAAACCATTGTGAAGAAATGAAGAGATAATATGCAGGTGAGAGTCCACTCGTGGCAGACCTCAGAAAACCCCAGAGAAAATTACATTTCTTGAAAGTGAGACTCACTTTGGATTGCAGATTTTACCCCCTCATTGTAACAATAGATGGGGTGTATGAGAGCCATGGGAAAACATGATTTGGAGCTGCTCCATTAGCTAGAAGATTATTAGATAAGGATAAATGGTGGGAAGTTTTAAAAGAAATTTGATGTTGAGATGCTAAATAATCATAATCCATGATACCTGGAAACCCTCCTGTCAGGTTGAGAAGGACTAAGCACAAGCTGTCAGGGATTCAATTTTATTGAGAAAAGTAGAGAAGAGTTTACAGAGACTGTAAAAAAGCCCTCTTTGGGCCGGGCACGGTGGCTCACGCTTGTAATCCCAGCACTTTGGGAGGCCGAGGCGGGCAGATCACGAGGTCAGTAGATCAAGACCACGGTGAAACCCCATCTCTACTAAAAATACAAAAAAAAAAATTAGCCGGGCGTGGTGGCGGGCGCCTGTAGTCCCAGCTACTCGGAGAGGCTGAGGCAGGAGAATGGCGGAAACCCGGGAGGCGGAGCTTGCAGTGAGCCGAGACTGCGCCACTGCACTCCAGCCTGGGTGACAGAGAGAGACTCCGTCTCAAAAAAAAAAAAAAGCCCTCTTTGGAGGATGGTCTTTGTTTCTCTGGTAGTAAAGAAGGAAAGATCCCTTTGGAGGTGAAGCCTGCAAGACTACAAAAGTGTCCTCCTATAAATAGTAACTTCCTGTATATAATTTCCTAGACATATATCATTTATTAAGGATGAGTAATAAAAACTGTTATAGTACTAACACAAAGACATTTTAAGAAAAAGTACAGAAAAGAGCATTATAGTTTTAAAACAGGTAAAAGCCTGCAGAAAAACATTTCTAGGAGGAGGTAAAAATTATGAGCATATATCTCACCATGAATTTTTAAAAAGTGTTTTTATAAAAACAACTACCTGCTTCTGTGAAGACAGTCTACACACCAAAGGAACTCAATTTAGGAGTAAGATGGCAAGACAATAAAATATGAAAAAATATAACTTGGCCATATGTAAGAAAGTAGAAAAACATAATCATAGAAAGAAAAACAAAACTGAAGGAAACAAAAAGAATAATATATCCTGGAGGAGATATGTATATACACACATGCACACAAACCTGGAGGATAAAATGAAATAAGCTTGGTGGATAAAGTGATACAAGGAGATTAAGTAAAATGGAAATAAAGATTTTTAAAAGGCTAGATAGAAAATGATAAATGTAAAAGACATAACACTGAAAATCAAAACAATGTGGTATAAATGTTTTAAGATTTTTTAAGCTTTCCTAAGAAAACACAACATTGAGTATTCAAATTAAAAATGAAGACCCTGAAAGCGTATCTTAGTAAAATCAACACAGAACATCTCACAAGACATATCCTGGTAAGCTTTTTGTATTTATAGGAAAAAAAAGTTCTGGTTAATTAGCAGAGAGTTCAGGTCACATTTTAGGGAAAAACATATCAGTCTACCTTCAGATTTCCCTACAGCAATATTAAATGTCAGAAAATAACGGGGAGATACTTATCAAAAGGATACTTGAACCAAGGGTTTTATATTCAGCCAAGACAACCTTCAGGTAAGAAGACAAAAGATAAAGTGTTTTGAATTTGCTACAAATCAAGGAATACTTTTCCTATGAGTTCTTCTTTAAGGAAATTATTGAAGAATGAACCTCAGAAAAGTAATAAAGACTTTGAAAGCTACCAGAGAAGGATGAGTGGCATGCATAAATTATATTTAACTTTAGAACAAAGAGTAAAATAAGTGCAAAGATTAGAATGAACAGAGTGGAATGAAAGTGTTATATGCCCTGATACAATAGAAATGATATAACAAATAAATATTTTAGAAGGGGTAAAGAAGGTGGGACCTAGAATAAGCTGTTATCTGTCACTTCTGTAGTTGACTTCATAGTCAAGAGGGTATCAACTGGAGCTGAAAAACTGTGTAAGTTTACACATAATTTATACTACCAAGGTGAATATTAAGAAAAGTGATTGGTGGATAGATATATGAGAAAGAAAAGCTTGTAAATGTTGTCACCCATTATAATCAAGAAGTAATAACTATAGTCTAAAGACATATATTGTTAATTGCTTAACAATATATTATAAAAATTTGTCAGCGGATCTCCCAGCACAATGTTTGAGCTCTGCTAAGGGACAGACTGACTCCTCAAGTGGGTCCCTGACCCTCGTGCCTCCTGACTGGTAGAAACCTCCCAGCAGGGGTTAACAGACACCTCATACAGGAGAGCTCTGGCTGGCATCTGGTGGGTGCCCCTCTGGGATGAAGCTTCCAAAGGAAGGAACAGGCAGCAACCTTTGCTGTTCTGCAGCCTCCGCTGGTGACACCCAGGCAAACAGGATCTAGACTGGACCTCCAGCAAAATCCAGCAGACCTGCAGCAGAGGGCCTGTTAGACGGAAAACTAACAAACAGAAAGGAATACCATCAACATCAACTAAGGACGTCCACTCAGAAACCCCATCTGAAGGTCACCAACATCAAAGGCCAAAGGTGGATAAATCCATGAAGGTGAGGAAAAACCAGCACAAAAAGGCTGAAAATTCCCAGAACCATAACACCTCTTCTCTTCCAAAGGATCGCAACTCTCACCAGCTAGGGAACAAAACTGGACGGAGAATGAGTTTGATGAATTGACAGAAGTAGACTTCAGAAGGTGGGTAATAACAAACTCCTCCAAGCTAAAGGAGCATGGTCTAACCCAATGCAAGGAAGCTAAGACCCTTGAAAAAGGGTTAGAGGAATAGCTAACTAGAATAATCAGTTTAGAGAAGAACAAACATGACCACAGGGAGCTGAAAAATACAGCGCAAGAAGTTCGTGAAGCATACGCAAGTATCATTAGCAGAATCAATCAAGCGGAAGAAAGGATATCAGACACTGAAGATCAACTTAATGAAATAAAGCATGAAGACAAGATTAGAGATAAAAGAATGAAAAGCAATGAACAAAGCCTACAAAAAATATGGGACTATGTGAAAAGACCAAACCTATGTTTGATTGGTGTACCTGAAAGTGATGGGGAGAATGGAACCACGTTGGAAAACACCCTTCAGGGTATTATCCAGGAGAACTTCCCCAACCTAGCAAGACATGCCAACATTCAAATTCAGGAAATACAGAGACCACCACAAAGATACTCCTCGAGAAGATCAACCCCAAGACACATAACCTTCAGATTCACCAAGGTTGAAATTAAGGAAAAAATGTTAAGGGCAGTCAAAGAGAAAGGCCAGGTTACCCACAAAGGGAAGCCCATCAGACTAACAGTGGATCTCTCTGCAGAAATCCTACAAGCCAGAAGAGAGTGGGGGCCAATATTCAACATTATTAAAGAATTTTCAACCCAGAATTTCATATCCAGCCAAACTAAGCTTCACAAGCAAAGGAGAAAAAATATCCTTTACAGACAAGAAAATATTGAGAGATTTTGTCACCACCAGGCCTGCCTTACAAGAGCTCCTGGAGGAAGCACTAAACATGGAAAGGAACAACCAGTACCAGCCACTGCAAAAACATACCAAATGGTAAAGACCGTCCACACTATGAGGAAACTGCATCAACTAATGGGCAAAATAATCAGCTAGAATCATAATTACAGGATCAAATTCAAACATAACAATATTAATCTTAAATATAAATGGGCTAAATGCCCCAATTAAAAGACACAGACTGGCAAATTGGATAAAGAGTTAAGACCCTTCAGTGTGCTGTATTCAGGAGACCCATCTCACATGCAAAGACACACATAGGCTCAAAATAAATGGATGGAGGAATATTTACCAAACAAATGGAAAGAAAAAAAAAGCAGGGGTTACAATCCTAGTCTCTGATAAAACAGACTTTAAACCAACAAAGATCAAAAGATATAAAGAAGGGCATTACATAATGGTAAAGGATCAATGCAAAAATAACAGCTAACTATCCTAAATATATATGCACCCAATACAGGAGGACCCAGATTCATAAAGCAAGTTCTTTGAGAACTACAAAGAGATTTAGACTCCCACACAGTAATAGTGGGAGGTTTTAACACCCCACTCTCAACATTAGACAGATCAACAAGACAGAAAATTAACAAAGATATTCATGACCTGAACCCAGCTCTGGACCAAGTGGACCTAATAGACATCTACAGAACTCTCCACCACAGATCAACAGAATATACATTCTTCTCAGTACCACATCACACTTATTCTAAAATTGACCACATAATTGGAAGTAAAACACTCTTCAGCAAATGCAAAAGAAGGAAAGTCATAACAAACAGTCTTTCAGACCACAGAGCAATCAAATTAGATCCCAGGATTAAGAAACACACTCAAAACTGCACAACTACATGGAAACTGAACAACGTGCTCCTGAATGACTACTGGGTAAATAACAAAATGAAGGCAGAAATAAATAAGTTCTCTAAAACCAATGAGAACAAAGACACAACATGTCAGAATCTCTGCGATACAGCTAAAGCAGTGTTTAGAGGGAAATTTATAGCACTAAACGCCCTCGGGAGAAAGCAGGAAAGATCTAAAATCAACACCCTAACATCACAGTTAAGAGAACTAGAGAAGAAAGAGCAAACACATTCAAAAGACAAGAAATAACTAAGATCAGAGCAGATGTGAAGTAAAGACATGAAAAACCCTTCAAAAAATCAATGAACCCAGTAGTTGCTTTTTTGAAAAGATCAACAAAATATAGATCACTAACTAGACTAATAAAGAAAAGAGAGAAGACTCAAATAGACACAATAAAAAATGATAAAGGGGATATCACCGCTGATCCCACAGAAATACAAACTACCATCACAGAATATTATAAACACCTCTACTCAAATAAGCTAGAAAATCTAGAAGAAATGAGTACATTCCTGGACACACACACCCTCCCAAGTCTAAACCAGGAAGAACTCGTATCCCTGAATAGAGCAATGACAAGCTCTGAAATTTGAGGCAGTAATTAATAGTCTACCAACCAAAAAACGTCCAGGACCAGATGGATTCACAGCCGAATTTTACCACAGGTACAAAGAGAAGCTGCTACCATTCCTTCTGAAACTATTCCAAACAACAGAAAAAGAGGGACTTCCTCCCTACTCATTTTATGAGTTCAACCATTGTGGAAGACAGTATGGCGATTCCCCAAGGATCTTGAAATAGAAATACCATTTGACCCAGCATTCCCATTAATGGGTATATACCCAAAGGATTATAAATCATTCTTCTATAAAGACACATGCATACATGTTTATTGTGGCACTGTTCACAATAGCAAAGACTTGGAAGCAACCCAAATGCCCATCAATGATAGATTGAATAAAGAAAATATGTTACATATACACCATGGAATACTATGCAGCCATAAAAACGGATGAGTTCATCTCCTTTGCAGGAACATGAAGCTGGAAACCATCATTCTTAGCAAACTGACACAAGAACAGAAAACCAAACATCACATGTTCTCACTCATAAGTGGTAGTTTAACAATCAGAACACATGGACACAGGGAGGGGAACATCACACACTGGGGCCTGTCGGGGGCTAGGGGAAGGACAGCATTAGGAGAAATACCTAATGTAGACAATGGGATGATGGGTTGATGGGTGCAGCAAACCACCATGGCACATGTATACCTACGTAACAGAACTGCATGTTCTGCACATGTATCCCACAACTTAAAGTATAATAAAAAACTGTCACATAACTGAAACATCTATTTTTTATTGGCTGCATAACATTTCAGTTTATGAATATCTACGATTCTTTTAAATGAACCTATGTTATGTAGGTATTTCCAAAATGTGAATATTATAAGAAATAGCACTATGAATTTTTAATGTGTTTTTATTTATTTGTTTGATTACTTTTAAAGTTAAGCTCTTAGTAATAGAATTCTTGGGTCAATAGGTTGGCAGATTTTGGAGGCTTTTGAAATATATTGCCAAACTATCTTTTAGAACAATGAATGGTGACTATTTCTCCTGATCCTTGCCAACAGTAGGTATCATCATTCTTTTATACCTTTACTAAATTTCTGGGCAAAGAATACTAATTTATGTTTAAATTTTCATTTATTTCATTATTTATAAATAAACACAAATGTTGAACATTTGTATCTATTCTTCAAGAACATCTTTTTCATATTCCATTGAGGTTGCACTGTTTTCCTATTGATCTATAAATGTTGATTATCTATTAAGACAATAATCCTTTGTCATATTTGTTCTAAATATTTCTCCCTTTTAAAATCCTATTTATGGCATTTTTAAAAGCATAAGGAATTTTGTGTTAAATTATTTTTTCTTTTTCTCATAGCTTTATATTTAGAAAAAAATTTTAGATCCCAGTTTCATATAAACTTATTTTATTACCTTAAATGCTTTATTTTCTTGTCCCCTTGCCAGAAGCATAGGAAGTTTTTTTCCAGTCTTCACGGTAAGAACTTGTTGAAGCTCCTGGACGTAAAACTCAGGCAAGTGTGGGGATTCCCCTAAGACTGAGGTCTCCAGAGTTTTTATCTTATATTCGTAGTACACACTGAAACTCCAGACATTCATCAATACCAGCTGAAGGGTTCCTACCAGCTGCAGCTGTGGGCTTCTGCTTCTGAGCTTCTACTCCAGTTAAGCTGTGATTCTCCGTATCTGCCTATCTGTCTCTCCAATTTTCAGGACAGCAGTTTGCCCTGTAATCTCAAGATTTCGATAGATCTAACAACTGTTAACTTTCAGGTTTTTCTTCTTTAGAGGATGGGACGGATGAGTTCCAAGTTCTTTACATGTTGGGATGAAAACTGGAAGTCTAATTTAGTTTTTAAATCACAAGAAACTTTGGAGGACTTTTAAAAAATGAAACATATTAGTAAAGAGCTAGTAGTTTTCCAAATAATTAGATAATTGTTGACAGCATTTATTATTTATTTTCCTCATTTTCTAATTTATAATGAGACATGAGGTGAGCTTTTAAGAGGGAGCTCAAAAATAATTTTGGACAGTTTTCTAAGGTATTATTGTAGCTGTACAAGCACAAGCAATATGGTTTCTTGAAAATTATTTATCTAATAAGTCTTCTTACTACATAAGAGGTAAGCAGTAAATGAGAAAGGCAGGAGAGAATTGTCTATTGCTTTGGAGCATTTTAAGCAGGTCTTTTAAAATCTGAATGCGTTGCTAATGAAGATCTTTAAAAGTCAGTTGAATAGTATCCAAGTAATACCTCTTTGTCGTATTTTACCCTTCATTCCCCTCTGCAAGTTCAAAATATCATTTCTGAGTGAATACACACCCATAATGAGCTGAATGGTGTTTTCTTAATTAGGTGGTTCTTTTTGTTGGCTGGAAACTAAAGCTCCAATTAGTACAGGGTCAAAGGAGCAAATTACCCGCATAAGTTACTGTCACAGCAGCATCAGCTTATGTCTTTTCATGAAGGTCTTTAGAAAAGAAAGTCTTTGGCTTATCATCAGTCTGTCAAAATTTTATTTCCTAGTATCTAAAGTGAAAATTTGATATTTATAAAGCTTTTGGAACTGTAAATAAGAAGGAGTGGAAGTTATTTTTAATACAAAGAGCCACCAATATACAAGATACAAGGAGGAAAAAACAAGGTCTACAAAAATACAACACATGTGTAAGTTATGTTCTTTCAAATTGCTGATTTTGATTCCTCGGTCTTCATATCCCCAAACTTTAACATGGTACCAGGAAAAGAAAATCTTTATGCATGTATATATTCAACCAGTAAAAACTTATTATATATTCAGCACTTTATCAGGCTCAGGGGACAGAGGATGAATTCAGATCCTTTACTCTCAAGGCATGTAGAAGTAGTCAGGGTTATTCTCCAGAGAAACAGAACCACCAGAATTTATTTATTTATTATGAGAATTGGCACACACAATTACGGAAGCTGAGAAGTTCCATGATCTGCCCTATGCAAGCTGGAAAGCCAGGAAAACTCGTATCGTAATTCAGTCTAAGTTTGAATGCTCGAGAATCAGGAAGGAGCCCAAATATCCCAGAGTAGGAGAAGATGGGTGTCCTAGCTCAAACAGAGAGAGCAAATTCTCCATTCCTCCACTTTTTTCTTGTATTTGAGTTTCAAGTAATTGGATGATGCCCATCCACAGTGGTGAGGGTAATCTTCTTTATATCATCTATTGATTCAAATACTAATCTCTTCTGGAAATACCCTCAGGAACAAACCTAGAAATAGCATTTTACTGGCTATCTGATCATCCCTTATCGCAGTCAAGTTGACCCACAAAATTATCCATCACAAGGGATTTATAACTAATGGGTGAAACAGGTGTTAAAAAAAGTGCAATAAAGGGTTAAAGAGGAGTTTATAGTGGTACATCTAACTTCGTATTTTAGCAATGGAGCTCATTGCTGTAGGCTTATATATAAACTCATGTGTGGTAAGTCTGTTGGCCCATAACCAGGAATAAATTCCATACCTTTATCAATCATTCAAATCCATTACCGGAAAGATGATATAAGCTCAGTTGTAGAGGTGAGGTTTTACATTAAGTATAAACAAGGTAATGGTAAAATTTACTCCTGGGATAAGGAAACTCTTCATAGAGAAAGCAACGCTTGAGCTAATTTTGGAAGCAAAGTAGGTGTTGATTAGATAATGAGGGAGAGTAGGTGGGACTTACATTTCAGGTGGAATAAATAACGCTGAAAAAGTTGCATAAATGTGAAAAATATTGAAGTGCTGAAAACAAAACAAAACAAAAACTGTAAGCTATACCACACAATTGGAGCATAGAGTTTCAGTGTAGATTTGAAAATATGTACCTAGCAATTAGATATACAGCATGCAAATCTTGAAAGAGGTCTTGGCAGGAGACATGGATTTGAGAATCATTGAATTGGAGCTACAGGAATGATTGAAATTGCTTTAGGAATAGGGTGAAGAGCTGGGTGTCAAATGTGGAGATCATTTGCCAAATCAGCATGCAGTTATTGGTTGCGAACATTAAAATTTCAAGAGATTTCATGTAAGAAATACTGATATCTGGCTTCTCTTGAAAAGGGTCTCCATTTCAGGTCTACATCCCAGAATGGAAATAATTGGCTGGCACTGAATAAAGGTTTGTTCCCTTTTGTTAGGACTCAGAGCCCTTTCTAATTGTCCCAGTCTCTGCTGTCACAGTCCCTGAAGACTTGCTTACTTCACATGTTTTTGTACTTGCCTGCTTTGAGGTTTCGACTTCTTGTAAAGCCTTGAAAACATAAATGTTCATGATGTCATTGTAGAAAGAGGAGCCAGCAAAAAAGACTGAGAAGGAAATAGGGACAGGAGGGTTGATTTGGTTGTAGCATCAAATGGTTCTGGATAGCAAGAAATGATCAATGTGGGAAAAGGAATGGAAAAGCTTACGGAACAATGCCAAAGCCAATCTGCCCTACTTAAAAATGCTTGCAAGGGTTCTCAAGTTCGGTAGCTTAGAATTACATAGGTTGTGTGCACTCCTATTCAACATAGTGCTGGAAGTTCTGGCCAGAGCAATCAGGCAGGAGAAGGAAATAAAGGGTATTCAATTAGGAAAAGAGGAAGTCAAATTGTCCCTGTTTGCAGATGACATGATTGTATATCTAGAAAACCCCATTGTCTCAGCCCAAAATCTCCTTAAGCTGATTAGCAACTTCAGCAAAGTCTCAGGATACAAAATTAATGTACTAAAATCACAAGCATTCTTGTACACCAATCACAGACAAACAGAGAGCCAAATCATGAGTGAACTCCCATTCACAATTGCTTCAAAGAGAATAAAATACCTAGGAATCCAACTTATGAGGGATGTGAAGGACCTCTTCAAGGAGAACTACAAACCACTGCTCAATGAAATAAAAGAGGATACAAACAAATGGAAGAACATTCCATGCTCATGGGTTGGAAGAATCAATATCGTGAAAATGCCCATACTGCCCAAGGTAATTTATAGATTCAATGCCATCCCCATCAAGCTACCAATGACTTTCTTCATAGAATTGGAAAAAACTACTTTAAAGTTCATATGGAACCAAAAAAGAGCCCGCATCGCCAAGTCAATCCTAAGCCAAAAGAACAAAGCTGGAGGCATCACGCTACCTGACTTCAAACTATACTACAAGGCTACAGTAACCAAAACAGCATGGTACTGGTACCACCACAGAGACATAGATCAATGGAACAGAACAGAGCCCTCAGAAATGATGCCGCATATCTACAACTATCTGATCTTTGACAAACCTGACAAAAACAAGAAATGGGGAAAGGATTCCCTATTTAATAAATGGTGCTGGGAAAACTGGCTAGCCATATGTAGAAAGCTGAAACTGGATCCCTTCCTTACACCTTATACAAAAATTAATTCGAGATGGATTAAAGACTTAAATGTTAGACCTAAAACCATTAAAATCCTACAAGAAAACCTAGGCAATACCATTCAGGACATAGGCGTGGGCAAGGACTTCATGTCTAAAACACCAAAAGCAATGGCAACAAAAGCCAAAATTGACAAATGGGATCTCATTAAACTAAAGAGCTTCTGCACAGCAAAAGAAACTACCATCAGAGTGAACAGGCAACCTACAGAATGGGAGAAAATTTTTGCAACCTACTCATCTGACAAAGGGCTAATATCCAGAATCTACAATGAACTCAAACAAATTTACAAGAAAAAAACAAACAACCCCATCAAAAAGTGGGCGAAGGACATGAACAGACACTTCTCAAAAGAAGACATTTATGCAGCCAAAAAACACATGAAGAAATGCTCATCATCACTGGCCATCAGAGAAATGCAAATCAAAACCACAATGAGATACCATCTCACACCAGTTAGAATGGCCATCATTAAAAAGTCAGGAAACAACAGGTGCTGGAGAGGATGTGGAGAAATAGGAACACTTTTACACTGTTGGTGGGACTGTAAACTAGTTCAACCATTGTGGAAGTCAGTGTGGCGATTCCTCAGGGATCTCGAACTAGAAATACCATTTGACCCAGCCATCCCATTACTGGGTATATACCCAAAGGACTACAAATCATGCTGCTATAAAGACACATGCACACGTATGTTTATTGCGGCACTACTCACAATAGCAAAGAATTGGAACCAACCCAAATGTCCAACAACGATAGACTGGATTAAGAAAATGTGGCACATATACACCATGGAATACTATGCAGCCATAAAAAATGATGAGTTCATATCCTTTGTAGGGACATGGATGAAACTGGAAAACATCATTCTTAGTAAACTATCACAAGGACAAAAAACCAAACACCGCATGTTCTCACTCATAGGTGGGAATTGAACAATGAGAACTCATGGACACAGGAAGGGGAACATCATCACACTCCGGGGACTGTTGTGGGGTGGGGGGAGGGGGAGGGACAGCATTAGGAGATACACCTAATGCTAAATGACGAGTTAATGGGTGCAGGAAATCAACATGGCACATGGATACATATGTAAGAAACCTGCACATTATGCACATGTACCCTAAAACCTAAAGTATAATAATGAAAAAAAAGAGAAAAATAAAAATAAAATAAAATAAAATAAAAAAATTTTAAAAAAAGAATTACATAGGTTGTGTGATTTAATTCAACTATTTTGAAAATGATATTTCTTAAGATAATTAAAATTTTGTGATGCAGTAAAATATATTTATCTTTTTTTAATTTTATGGCTTATTGGGATGGTTTTATAATTTTAAGTGAAGTGTGAAAAAATTAAGGCAAGCACTTTAAAAATATCATACAGTTTAATATATGAATAGGAGGATAAGTATAGGATATAAAAATTATTCCAGTTTCTATTATAGACCTAAATCAAGTCTTAACATAATTTAGAACCCAAGAATCCTGTCCCCTTGATTTTCCTTTGTCATTTGTATTTGATATTTCTAATAAATGTTTTTATTTTAGAACAGTTTTAGGTTTACAGAAAAGTTGCAAAGATAATCCCCAGCATTTCCATTTACCCCACACCCAATTTATCTTATTAACTCCTCACATTACTATAATACATTTGTTATAAGTAATAAACTGATATTGGTAAACTGTTACTGATGCAAGTCCTTAATATTTATAGTTTTATTTATATTATCTATTTATCCTGTGAGAGCTGGCTGTTTGTGCCTTTCAAGAAATTGGTCCATTTCATGTAAGTCATCAAATATATGGAAAAATATATTCAAAGTATGTATTTATTATCATTTTAATGTCTTTGTGTATTAGCCCGTTTTCACACTGCTGGTAAAGACATACCTGAGAATAGGCAATTTACAAAAAAAAAAAAAAGTGGGGGGGGGTTAATTGGACTTACAGTTCCACGTGGCTAGGGAAGCCTCAAAATCATGTGGAAGGCAAGGAGGAGCAAGTCACATCTTAAGTGGATGGCAGCAGGCAAAGAGAGAGGCTGAGCAGGGAAACTCCTCCTTATGATACCATCAGATCTCATGACACTTATTCATGAGAATAATTATCCTCACTATCATGAGAACAGCACGGGAAAGACCAGCCCTCATGATTCAATTACCTCCCACTGGGTCCTTCCCACAATATGTGGAAATTCAAGATGAGATCTGGGCAGCCAAACCATATCATTCTGTCCCAGCCCCTCCCACATCTCATGTCCTCACATTTCAAAACCAGTCATGCCTTTCCAACAGTCCCCCAAAGTCTTAACTCATTTCAGCATTAACTCAAAAGTCCACAGTCCAACATCTCATCTGGGACAAGGCAAGCCCCTTGTCTGCCTATAAGACTGTAAAACCAAAAGCAAGTTAGTTACTTCCTAGGTACATGTTAGTTACTTCTAGTTACTTCCTAGATATTTCCTAGTTACTTCCTAGATACAATTTAATTGGCTCATGTTTCCACAGGCTATACAGAAGCATAGTATCAGCATCTGCTTGGCTTCTGGGGAGGGTACAGGCATTGCATAAATACAGCCATTCAAAATGGGAGAAATTGGCCTAAACAAAGGGGCTACAGGCCCCATGCAAGTCTGAAATCCAGGGGGGAAGTCAAATCCTAAAGCTCCAGAATGATCTCCTTTGACTCCATGTCTCACATCCAGATTGCGCTGATGCAATAGGTGGTTCCTATGGTCTTGGGCAGCTCCACCCCTGTGGCTTTGCAGGGTACGGCCTCCCTCCTGACTGGTTTCATACGGGTGGCACTGAGTGTCTGCAGCTTTTCCAGGGGCACGGTGCAAGCTGTAGGTGGATTTATCATTCTGGGGTCTGGAGGATGGTGGTCCTCTTCTCACAGCTCCACTAGGTGGTGCCCCAGTAGGTACTCTGTGTGGGGGCTCTGACCCCATATTTCCCTTCCACATTGCCCTACCAGAGGTTCTCCATGAGAGCTCTGCCCCTGCAGCAAACTTCTGCCTGGACATCCAGGCATTTCCATATGTTCTCTAAAATCTAGGCAGAGGTTCCCAACCCTCAATTCTTGACTTCTGTGCACTTGCAGGCTCAACACCATGTGGAAGCTGCCAAGGCTTGGGGCTTGCACCCGCTGAAACCACGACTCAAGCTGTACATTGGCCTCTTTCATGCACAGCTAGAGTGGCTGTGATGCAGGACACCAAGTTCCTAGGCTGCACACAGCATGGGGACCCTGGGCCCAGCCCATGAAATCATTTTCTCCCAGACCTCTGGGCTTGTGATGGGAGGGGCTGCCATGAAGAACTGCGACATACCCTGGAGACATTTTTCCCATTGTCTTGGGGATTAACATTTGGCTCTTCCTTACTTAGGCAAGTTTCTGCAGCTGGCTTAAATTTCTCCTAAGAAAATGTATTTTTCTTTTCTATTGTACTATCAGGCTGCAAATTTTCTGAACTTTAATTCTCTGCTTCCCTTATAAAACTTAATGCCTGCAACAGTACCTAAGTCACCTCTTGAATGCTTTGCTGCTTAGAAATTTCTTCCACCAGATATCCTAAATTATCTCTCTCAAGTTCAAAGTTCCACAAATCTCTAGGGCAGGGGCAATATGCCACCAGTCTCTTTGCTAAAGTGGAACAAGAATCACGTTTGCTCCAGTTCCCAACAAGTTCCCCATCTCCATCTGAGACCACCTCAGCCTAGACCTTATTGTCCATATTGCTATCAAGGTTTTGGTCAAAGCCATTCAACAAGTTTCTAGGAAGTTCCAAATTTTCCCACATTTTCCTGTCTTCTTCTGAGCTCTCCAAACTACTACCAGAGAAACAAAGACAATCCTCCAAAGAGGGCTTTTTTAAAGCCTCTGTAAACTCTCCTCTACTTTTCTCAATAAAATTGAATCCCTGACAGCTTGTGCTTAGTCCTTCTCAACCTGACAGGAGGGTTTCCAGGTAACATGGATTATGATTATTTCTTTAGCGTCTCAGTATCAAATTTCTTTTAAAACTTCCCACCATTTATCCTTATCTAATAATCTTCTAGCTGATTGAGAAGCCCAAATCATGTTTTCCCATGGCTCCCATGCACCTCATCTATTGTTACAATGAGGGGGTAAAATCTGCAATCCAAAGTGAGTCTCACTTTCAAGAAATGTAATTTTCCCTGGGGTTTTCTGAGGTCTGCCACGAGTGGACTCTCACCTGCATATTATCTCTTCATTTCTTCACAATGGCTTTTGTCTAGTCTCAACACTTCTCTGCATTTGTAATTTATAGATAAAATATGTCTGTAGACGCATATAGTTGGGTCTATTTTTTATCCAGTATAATATTCTGTCTTTTAATTGGTTCTTTCAGTTATTCAAACAAATTAATGTCTAACATGTTTGTTAACCACTTTCTATTTATTGTATTTGTTCTTAATTTCTCTCTCTCTTTGCTTTTTCTGATTTAGTTAAGCAATTACAAATTACAGGAAATACATTCGTTTTCATTTTGACTGATTTTTAAGAACAGACTACTGATGCCAAGAAAGAAATGTCTGTAATTGCAATTGCTTAAATGCCATGCTGCTTAGGTGAAATTTTAATTATGTGGTAATAAAGCATGATAAGTCTGCAAGATAAGCACTATGGTAAATATACAAAAAATATGAGCAGAACACCTATCCTTGAGGGAAAAAATGTAGATAATCTAGAATTGATCCTATATATTTATTGTCTGTAGTCTTAAAATTATTAGGTATCTCTTTTCTTCCACAACAGATGCCACTTGTAGGAAATGTATTATCTATTGGCAATTATAATAATTGTTAGCATTTACTGAATACTTGCTATGGGTAGCCACTATAATAATAACTTCAATACAAATGTTTTAAATAAGGCGGTCATTCAACATTCTATAAATAAAATATAGAATAAATACATGATGATAATGGATTGAGGGGAAAAGATGTTCCATTTTGTAAGTGTATTAAATGTTGTATCCATTGAGGACACTGATAATATTGATCCTGTTTCCTTTCTACCTAACACAGCATTTGAATCACAAGTATCTTCTGAATGAATTGAAGTTTTACATTTTCAAGGAACAATTTAAAGGATTTAACTGTAAAAATAGAAAGTTATTCTCATGTAAATATTTTTAAAATGTGATCCTCGATATGAAATCTATGTATATATCTCTCTTACATATATCTTTCTTAACAATTAAAGATGAGGAAAAGGAATAAGAAGAAAAATAGATCTTAAGGAAATATTCAATTAAGGATTCTAAAATTATAATAGAAATTTAAATGAAGCTTTTTTCATTTGCTTAGTTCCAGACAGTGAATGTCTTAAGCATGCCAAAGGAAAACATATTGAAGTGTATGCTGGACTAAGTGGTGATCAAACTCTCCAAAATTTTGCTGTTCAAATGGTGCCATTCTTTGTTCTCAATTGTGCATAAGTGTACAAAAGTACCACTTTTTTTCTTCCTCATATTCCAATATACTTTATTTCCATTATCCATCCTTTCATCTGCTGTCTTTGTATATTGGCAGCTTTCAGGAGTTCTAATATAATTCCTCATCCTTATTCTTAATGTCTTCTGGCATCTGCCATATTAGATTTCATGAGAAGAGAAGAAATGTTTCCTTGAACAGTTTAAAAATCTATCCTAAATGTATTGTTGTGTATTTTCTTTCACTTTTTTCTCTCTTTTTTTTTTCTGCCACAGCTGTGGATTCATCCATATGGTACCTTCTCAAGAATGCAGCCAATTTTCTTGTATCATTGTCTAATTTAGAAGCGTTGTGACTTTTGTTATTTTGAAGTTCTTATACTTCTGAAATCATGTGTTTGGGGACTCCATTTTTGCAATTTCTGTTTTTCATCTCTTTAAAGAAAGCATTATTTCTAGTTATATAATGAGCCTGAAAACAAGAAAGTATAATTGGATTTGACCAAAAGAGATACAGAAAAAGAATCATTGCTGCCTCCTCTAACTGGCTGAATAATACACATATTTCAGCAATCACTCTGAAATACTTCTAAACCTAAAATGAGTAATTGACTCATACTATCCTTTGACCTAATTTCTTCTATAAAGTGGAAGGCACATGGCCGTAGACAGACATAAGTTCAATTCAAACTCCACATCTTAAATTTTACATTTCAAAGGAAGTGATCAACCATATATAAATGTTGCAAAGACTTAGCCTAAAATAGCTTAGCAACTTTAACAGTACAGTTACCTCAAGATTATAGAAGCACTGTAATGTTGTAGATTGGGTAGGGTGGAGGAGTTATGTATGGGGGATTCTTATGAGGGTAATTTTGAATAAGGTTACCAATATGCTCTTAATACCTCTTTCCTCATGCCACTCCCATCACAGACACACAGACACACACATACACACACACACACACAGAGAGAGAGAGAGAGAGAGAGAGAGAGAGAGAAAGAATGAGTTGATACCTATTTTTCACCTTAAACCTAGTGAGAGAATATTCAACAGGACCATTCAGAGGTTTGATATGTGTCCCAAGTGTGTTTATAAGGTACACTAAATTGGTATCTTGCTTCTGCCTAGGAAGTCTTTCAGCATAAGGAATGAGCTAGCTAGGAGCTTTGTTGGCAATGTAAAGGAGAGCTGCTGATGCACTAGGATTCAGTTTGAAAAACGTAGGGTTGACAGAGCTAATAATGAGTTAAATGACTGGCTTTCTTAGGGCTGAAGGAACAAGCAACCTCCAGAATAGAGTATTACCTTGAAGGAGTTCAAAGCTATAGCTACACAGTGGGAAAAGTGAACAAAAGGGATAAAGCAGACCATAGCCCTTTTCTGAGGCAACTGGTTCTAGCCAGAGGATGCAGAAATAAGTTTTACCTTCCATCAAATTGGAAGCTTTGATGATTATATGGGAGTAGGCAGTTTTAATTAATAAATGAAACTGTCTTTGAAGCAAATTCACCTGGACTGTCTACTACTTACCAGTGTCCAAATAATCTTGTTGCTGTCCAGGGGCAATGGAAGAACTGTATCCACTGAGATGGTTTAAAGGGACAATAAGAAATAGAAATAAAATTGCTTTTATTTTTAAACTCCATAAGTCTTGCTTGATTAATTCTATTATGTTTATGGCCTTGAGCAAGTTATGGAAACTCTCAGTGCCTCGTCTGTAAAGTTAACTATTAAAACTTTATAATATTGCTACAAAGGTTCAAATATTTTTTAAAAGTTTCAAGAATTATTTAAATTATGTAACACTGTGTCTAATTAATAATAACAAATAAATAGTATCTACTATATTTTTCCTAGCTTACTTGGGCATTTCACCTATGATGAAGATATATTTTTCAATACTCACTGGACTTGAATAGAGGTACTGCCTTCACACTGCTTGACAACAAATATTCATTGAGTATTTGCTTTTCACAAGGCATTACTAGGTAATTTTTCATATTTTTTCACCTAGCACCCAAAAAAGGCCATATAAAATTATTGGCATTTGTACCATGATATTTAATGCATTTTGAGAGTTAGAGATGTTAAAAAAAAAAAAAAACTTTCTCAAATCACAGAGCTAGTAAGAAGCAAAGCCATAATTCTAATCCTCTTCTCCATACTACGTGACCAAGACATCTTTCCACTGTCTCCACACTATTAATAATCACTTTAATAGACGTTTTCTCAAAGTGTCTAACAAAGGATAGAAGAAAGATGCAATTGTTTTCTGAAAAGACACAGCATGAAATAATTTTACTTCATGTGTTATAAGCACCCCTTATGCCTGTAGACACACTTTTCTTTTTCAATAAATACGTCAGCACTCTGAGTCTCCAGCCCCATATACAGAACTCTGAGTGACCAAAAAAATATATAAGGTTTCTGCTCTTAAGGGATTTAGTCCCTTCTTAGGAAAATAAGATCAGATATAACTGGATAAAATCAACTGTACTCAAATGTGGCAGAAACAGTGAGTGAGTGATAAGGAAGGAAAATGCAAACAAGTACTTGTCTGAGGTAGAGTTTTAGCAAGAAAGAAAAGTAGAAGAAGGTGAGTTTGAGGTGGGCCTGAGAGAATGAGAGGGCTTCAGAGAGCCTGATCAAAAGCAGCAGGCTCTTACAGAGGAGAGGAAGAACAAAAGTATCAGACACACTCCGGGTTCAAGTTTGTGATGGGTCTAAGTTTTTCATTCTGAATCTATTTAGATGGAAATCCAATATGGTTTTACATATAAAAAGTATCCATTCTTAGAATTATTGAGATAACAGAATTATACATGACATCATAAAAAAGTATAAACGTTTAGCTGCATAAAGCTGTGTTATTTAAAAAAAAAAAAAAACAAACAGAAAAAACTGTACTGACTGTACTGATGCAGCACCCACTCATGTTTGGGCTGTAACCTAAGATAACTACTAAAAAAATAAATTTTATGTTAAAGTGTATTTAGAGTCAAATAATTAGAATATTGAGAATAATGCTGCCCGTATATTTTTAAATTCACATTTATCTGTAACTAATAAGAATTTCCAAACATAACATTTTTAATAAAGTGTTTCATTAGTTTTATGCACATTTGTTTTAAGTAAAAGCCACAATTAAAAAATATATAACATCTTCAAGCCTGAATTTAACAGCCCCTAAATTCTTAGGGCCAGTATGTAAACAGGTAAGGGGAATGTTTCTCAAATTTTTAAACAAATCAGAATGGGAAAGAGAAGGAAGACGAAACAGGGGGACAAAGGAAAAAAGATATTGCAACTGGTAGTAAAACACATGAGGCACACAGTAAGCTCTGTTGAATTGTCAGGAATTTTTCAAGGGTTTCAACTGCAAATTATCTTCTATATTCCATAAAATGGTGCATTACAATATTAAAGTTAGCATTTTATTTGTGTTTATGATCATGTCCCTGTTCCACACAGAATGACATCTACACATACAATCTTATGAATGTGCAAATAACTTAGTACATTAAACCTCTAAACTTGTACTTTAAACCTCTAGTTCCTAAGTCTAACTCATTCTCATTGACGAGATATCAGTAGCATCAAAATTTAGTGTTGGACAAAAAAAACAGGACCTGAAAAGACCTGACTTCGAACATTTCTTGACCTTGCATGAAGTGCTTCATTCAATTCCCCATCACATCCCTGGGACCAAACTGAGGGTTGGGCTGCTTATTCTCATGGCCCAATAACAAGATGCAGACAAACTGGGAAAGAAGAGAATTCAGTTCTGTAATAAGGTACAAGGAGAAGGCTGGGAAAATATCACCAGACCAACACAAAATTACAAAGTTTTCCAGAAATTATATACCTTCTAAGCTATACGTCTATGTGTAAGTGTGCATTCGTCTAAAGACATAAGTTATTAACTTCTTCTAATCTATAGCTAAGGTCTGAGTCCTGAAGACTTTCCTCTGGAGCCTCAGTAAATGATATGGTTTGTCTGTGTCCCCATCCAAATCTCAACTTGAATTGTATATCCCAGAAATCCCACATGTTGTGGGAGGGACCCGGGTGAGGTAATTGAATCATGGGGCCAGTCTTTCTCATGCTATTCTTATGATAGTTAATAAGTCTCACCGGATCTGATGGGTTTATCAGAGGTTTCTGCTTTTGCTTCTTCCTCATTTTCTCTTGCCGTCACCATGTAAGAAGTGCCTTTTGCTTCCCACCATGATTCTGAGACTTCCCCAGCCATGTGGAACTGTAAGTCTAATTAAACCTCTTTTTCTTCCCAGTCTCGGGAATGTCTTTATCAGAAGTACCAAAACGGACTAATATAGTACATTTACTTAATCTAGATAGGTTCAGGTGCTTTGGGGTGATTACCCTTATCTTGTCTCCTGCCAAGTCATGAAGGTTTGGGGAGTTTCTAGAACCCCAGTAAAACTTGTTTGCAGAGGTCTGGGGAATTTCTTTAGACCACCAACAAAACTTGTTTAATCCTAAATGGGTCCTGTTAAGAATTTCTTCGTTTTCTTGTCATGCTTCAACGCTCAGGAAAGGCCTAGGCAAGACTAATCATGAGCATTTGTTACATTCCAGCTTTTGTATAAGGGCACTGGTTCTTTCAGCTTTTTAATATTTAACCTAACTACTCAGTCAGTGCTGAAACCGTTGTCATGGAGGCCTGCCTGTTCAGCTGTTAGTGAGACCTGGCCTGCCACAATCATGCTTCATTGAAGAAGAAATTTTTAAAAATAAAGCAAACAAATAATAACAATAACATGTGATAACAAATGGCATGAATTGTTTACTGAGTATGAGATGTATATGTTGCTAAACAAGCCTGGATTTGGAAGCCGGCTCCACCACTTAATTAGCTATGTGTCCCAGGAGAGTGATTATCAAACCTGGGTACATACCAGTGTCTTGGGAATTTTGTTAAAATGTAGCTTCTAACCCAGCAGGTTTGGGGGTGTCTAAGATTCTACATTTCTAACAAGCTCCCAATGATGCTTATGCTGCTAGAACAAGGACCATACACCTAGTTGCAAAGTCCTATAGCAAGCCACATAAGATTGCCAAGGCTCATGTTCTACTCTGTACAGAAGATATTATCTCCTTTGTGGATTCCTGCAAATATGTAAATGTGATGATTAGCACCACTGTCTGGGGTGCAGTAGATCTTCCATAAATGCCTTTAGTGCAACAGGTAACTTACAGACATCTTTCTACCATCTTTTAATATGGTTTTCCTTGGGGAAAGTTTGCTTAAATCTAAATTTTCCTTTGAGGGGTAGTTCTCACAGTTAAGTAAGCAATTCCTGTAAAATATTCCAAGTAACTGTGATTAGGGTATTGCAAATTCTTTGCCAATATTAAAGGGTTAATGAACAATGTGTAACTTCAAGCATTATTAAAGCCCTCACCTTGAGCTATTAATGAAATAACCTTGAGGTAACCAGCTATCACCTAGACAAAATGCCTTATAAGGCTTGAAATAATGACACCACATTGTATCACCACCAAATCTGCATTTCAAAACCAGCAAAACACAGCTGTCAGCCTGTCCGAAATCATTCAGCTCCAACCTAAATGTGTTTTTATGCTTTTCACCACAAATTTTTACAGTGACAAATGGAGAGATGGCTTCTTTAACCCAATGAAACTCTCACCACCTCTGAGACAGTCCCTCTCATTTTAAACGTTTCCTAAAACAAGATGTACAATGTCTGTGTCACAGAGGATGTCACAGCTCATTAGTCATCTAATCCTGCACCTCTGAGAAGCCTGGTACCCACATGGGAAGAGAACAGTTCCCTAAGGTGATGAATTCCAACGCTTTGAAAGGACGTCTTACTGTCTCACTCTACTTAAGGTATTTTCAGCTTTTCCATTTCAAAGTACATCTTTAACTACTACATTAATAATCATGAAGCCATGTCTCCCTTGAGAAATGAACAAATGCACGTTTTGTCATGAGTCTGAATTCATTGGTTCTCCTTCAATATTAATGCCTCTAAATTTGTTTATTGAGTGTCATTTTAGCATACCTATTTTAAAAACTAAAGGATATTAATAATATAATTCATGTATGAAATGTTTAATATTTAACACTACCTCCTAGCTGCTCACAATGTAATATATTAATACAGATGCATCAATATGCTGAAGGAAATGCCTCACGATGTTAGAAAATGTTATGGACCCAAAGGAGCCATGTCTAGTTAATTACTAAAGAGTAATCTCCATCTGGTAGATTCTGTCTTCCCTGGCTTATTCTCTGATAGGTCTCCAGATGATCTCTAAAACAGTCTCCTTAAGCACGCAAAGGTTCCAGAGGTTATTAGTAGTAATTGTGTTGCATAACGGAGGGAATTTTGTTTAGCGCAATGGAAGCAGCAATGCCATTATTAGTTGATTAGCATGAACAATCTTTGACAATATGTAGCACCAACTATGACTCCAACTGGCAGCAGCTCATTATTCTGACTGCTATTTTATTTGCAGTATTATCAACTACAAAGTGAGCAACATGGACGAGGGAAGAAAAGCAGTAATTGAAGGATATTTTTATGAGCACGGGCCAATGGGAGACATGAAGGTTTCATTGTTTAGGAGAATGAATCTGCCTTAAACAATTGAGATTTGGGGGTTATATTTAGAGGCTAGAATTCTATTAAAATAATGCATAAAACTTGCTATCATTCATCCTACCTTTAGGATACATATCACAGGATACATTTTTTGGTGAAATTAAGTAGAAAGCAGGAAAGGCATTATCGTAGGTTTATAGTATTTATCAAGGGACAATTTTTATAGCAAAACAAGATGAGAATACAAGAAAAAGGGAACACTATGAGAAAGAGTAATTGCTAAAAGGATTTTGAAAATTAAGTAATACAGGAGTTTCTAAGAGAGAAAATATATTTTCTAGGTAGACAAATGCTACATTCTTGGAATAATCTAAACAGAAACATCTTAAGTTTATAAGGCAAATATTTTCAGATGAATTATAATGCTGATATCACCAATAACAAGAGGGCTTTGTTTTGGTTTGGTTTTGAGGCTTTTTGGTTGCTCCAAATGATATCTTATGATGCTTATGTGGACAAAAAGAGTCAAACTCTGTAAAATATTTTAAGAGATTTATTCTGAGCCAAATATGTGAGACCATGGCCCATGACACAGCCCTTAGGAGGTCCTGAGAGCATGTGCCCCAGGTGGTTGGGATGCAGCTTGGTTTTATACATATTTTAGGGAAGCATGACACATCAATCGAATATATTTAAGAAATACATTGGTTTGGTTCAGAAAGGTGGAACAACTCAAAGCAGGGGCTTCCAGGCTATAGGTAAATTTAAATATTTTCTGGTTGACAATTGGTTGAGTTTATCTGAAGACCTAGGATCAATGAAAAGGAACTTTCAGGTTAAGATAAAGGATTATGGAGACCAAGTTTTATTGTACAGAGGAATCTCTCAGATAGCAGACTTCAGAGAGAGACAGCAGGTTGTAAAATGTTTCTTATCAGACCTAAAAGGGTGCCTGGCTCTTAGTTGATTATCTCCTGGATCTAGAAAGAAAGGAAGGAAAACAAACGGGAAAGGGGATTCTCTATAGGATGTGGATTCTAGTCCTATAGAGACTTTGCAGGGAAACATCAAGGTATGGCAAGGAAATATATTTTGGGGTTAAATATTTTTTCCTTGTCTCGTAATGTGATGCCAGAGTCGGACTGAAAAGTCAGTCATGATGTATAGGATCAAACAAAACCCGTCGGATGAGAATGTATGGTTTGTAGGGCATGACTCCCTAGAGTTCTTAAGTAGGAATTTAGGCAAGAGAAAAAATCAGAGTTTAGCCCTTAGTCCCGCTTCTTGGCCAAAAAGCATTCCACAGAATGCATATGCAGGCCAACAAAACAGCAACAGGTCCCATGGCCCTAGGAAGGCTTATTCCTAGAGTTGTCTGATTTGACCATCTGGCAGTGTCCCATGGAGCTAGGAAGGCTTATTTCTAGAGTCCTCTGATTTGATGGCCATAGTTTTAAATATTAGTGATTTGCATAACCAGGGGAGGACATGGTCTGACCTGATGTAATAGCCAATTGTTTAAGGGGTGAGATAGAGTCAGACCTAAGGTTTAGTCTAAAAAAAAAAAAAAAAATCCCGGATCAGATCTGTTTTCTGAGCTATCATGACCAGGGTTTTTAATTGTGCCTTTACCTGCTGCTGTCTCTGGCATAACATTTACAAGGAATGTCTAGGGTTAATATAGTAACAAATATCATAAATATAGTGAAGATTTCAGCATCCAAGATTACAGGTAGCATCCGAGGGCAGTAAACAACCCAATTAGCCAGAAAAAAACCCTGAATGCAACATCATATTCTTTGATCAACATACAATATGTTTACCCTCCTTATTAAGGGTTATTTGAACCCTATAATAAATCTTTTTTGAAAATTGTGTGACCAACATTATATTAGAATTTACTAAATTTAATCTCTCTTTCAACCAATTTATCTCCACAGGTATAGCATCTTGAGAAGGGTACAAATTAAATGCAAGAAATGCCTGGTCCTCAGTGTTTAAATTATTATAGACTTGTTAACAGTAGACAAATCTATTTTTCCCACCACTTTTGTATTGCACCATATACTAGTATTTGGGAGAGAAGAGCTTTTGTCACAGGAGAAGTCATAATTCTACAGTGTCATTTTTTCCCTTGGCAGGACTCCGTATGGCTGAGGGTCTTAAGAATCAAAAGACTTATAGCCAATTAATTATTTTAGGATATACAGAAATGGATGTGAACAAGCATTTATTACTTCTTAGGATTAAGAAAAAAAAAAAAAAGCTGACAATAAAACCAAAAGGCAAAGTTACAACACTGACTTATTTTTAACTTTTATCTGTTAAGCTACTGTAAGCTTGGTTTCTGTTACAGACTCATAGCAATTAGCTATATAAAACATAAGCACTGTTCTGAAAAGTAAT
The DNA here is from genome assembly GCF_028878055.3 of Symphalangus syndactylus. NCBI lineage: Eukaryota > Metazoa > Chordata > Mammalia > Primates > Hylobatidae > Symphalangus > Symphalangus syndactylus. The sequence continues at coordinate 125,989,407 of NC_072427.2, read as the reverse complement.
TGAAAATATGCATATATGTATAGATATATTTATCTTGGCAACCTATAATTGGGAGTATTATACCCAGGAGGCTTTGCTACAAGGTATTTTATCCTGTTAGTAAATATTTTCCTTTAATTTTATAGTAAGTGGAAAATTTTTGTGGTTGGGTGTTGCGGGAAGTCAGGGACCCCAAACGGAGGGACCTGCTGAAGCCATGGCAGAAGAACATAAATTGTAAAGATTTCATGGACATTTATTAGTTCCCCAAATTAATACTTTTATAATTTCTTATGCCTATCTTTACTGCAATCTCTGAACATAAATTGTGAAGATTTCATGGACATTTATCACTTCCCCAATCAATACTCTTATAATTTCCTATGCCTGTCTTTAATCTCTTAATCCCATCATCTTCGTAAACTGAGGATGTATGTCACCTCAGGACCCTGTGATGATTGCATTATCTGCACAAATTGTTTGTAAAGCAGGTGTGTTTGAACAATATGAAATTTGTGCACCCTGAAAAAGAACAGGATAATAGCAATGTTCAGGGAACAGGGGAGATAACCATAAGGTCTGACTGCCTGCGGGGCCAGGCGGAACAGAATCATATTTCTCTTCTTACAGAAAGTGAATAAGAGAAATATCGCTGAATTCTTTTTCTCAGCAAGGAATAGCCCTGAGAAAAGAATGCATTCCCAGGGGGGAGGTCTCTAAAATGGCCACTCTGGGAGTGTCTGTCTTATGCGGTTGAAGATAAGGGATGAAATATGCCCTGGTCTCCTGCAGTGCCCTCAGGCTTGCTAGGATTAGGAAATTCCAGCCTGGTGAATTCTACTCAGACCAGTTCTCTGCTCTTGAACCCTGTTTCCTGTTAAGATGTTTATCAATGACAATGCATGCATAGCAGGACATCGAACATCATCAGTAATTCTAATTTTGCCCTGGCCTTATGACCTTGCCCTGCCCTTCCGTCCTTGTGATCTTTTATTGCCCCTAAAGCATGTGATCTCTGTGACCCACTCCCTATTCATACACACCTCCCCATTTGAAATCCCTAATAAAAACTTGCTGGTTTTGCGGCTCAGGTGGGCATCACGGAACCTGCCGACATGTGATGTCACCCCTGGAGGCCCAGCTGTAAAATTTCTCTCTTTTGTACTCTTTCTCTTTATTTCTCAGACCAGCTGACACTTAGGGAAAATAGAAAAGAACCTATGTTGAAATACTGGGGGCTGGTTCCCCTAATAGTTGGGGTGTATGCAGAAATGATATATAATGGTTTAGAAGGCAACTAAATGTGTTTTACCAGCTGTTTAGGCATTTTATGCATCCCCTTCTTGATGTGGAGGGTTTGATCTTGTCCTAATTTTATCCCTCACAACTGGTCCTTACAATCTTACGCATCCACCGTTTCTGCAATAAGTCCCTGGGCCTAGAGGGAGGCCGCTTGTATAGTTTTAGCAGCTGAGCATTAGCAGTGAAACAGATCTGGGGCCAGCAAGATGCCAAATGAAGGAGAGTCCTATCTTTGGTCTTTAGAATACCATGATTTTGGTTTCCTTGGAAGCAAAACAAGGAGAGATAAATAACATTTATAGTTTGAGAGTTATGAGTGTAATTCATGTGTTAGAAAAAGGAACCTATTCCATGAGGGCACCAACTAAATACATTAAAAAAAATTATAATCTGGTACTTCCTAGAGGATTACTGTAGCCAAGAAATAATGATTTAATCTTCACTTAAAAAGTTAGGGCTAAAATCTTGTATTAAGTGTCACGCTTTCCCTGAAAAAAAAATTTTTTTAACTATTATTGAACTCATGCAGACAACTATAATGTTAGAAAATTACAATCTGAATTTTGGAGAACTCAGGAAGATAAATTTGCTTACAAAAACATACTTTACCCAAATGACTTAAGAAGATTTTCTTGACCCTCCTTTAACCAGAGCAGCAGCTTTTAAAACAAGAGGTTTGTTTTCCTTGGAAATGCCATTTACAAACCAAATAGCTCATGGGAGCTATTTGGTACTATAGAATTTAGCAGCTTCTTACAATTAGTCCTAGGGAAAAAGGCTCTTGGCTTATTAGATAGCCAAGATTACATAAGATTTTATGTAAACCATTTGTATTTTATCATGGAACTTTTTGGGAAACATTATTTCTATTAGCATAGGGGGCTTCAGTCAATATTCCATACCAAGGCAGTAAATGCCCTATCAAGTAGAAATTCTCTAGCTCGGTGGTTGTTACTGAGAAGTGCTCACAGTTTTTGCCCTCGGCCCCGATAAATGCTCCACACAAAAGGCTATGCAGTAGAGAATTTACGTGAGCAGAGTTACATGTCTTCAGTTTTATAGTACTAGAAAGGGGAAAACATCCCCCGGTTACAGATAGTACATGTTTTCATAAGACATTTAGGTAAAGGGAGTTACAACTACCTTACATAAAGCTTGTTTAAACCTCTTACATTTTATAATTCTATTAACCTGTATGTTTTTATGTTCTGGTTCCAGGGAGACTTTTTTTTAACCCCCAGACCATTTTACCTTTTCTGGCGAAAAGGATTTGGGTTTCCAGCAGGGAGTTGCATCTTTAAGACCTATGAGGGATGGCAGATTTGATAAGGCTTCTTAAACAGACCAATGATTCTGTGGGAGGGGCACCATGAAAAAGGGGCCTCCTTAATCCCCAAATTTACCATGACCTGGGTAATAGATATATTAGGTAGGAGGATATCCCAGTTATCACAAAGCTAGTCCAACATGGCTTGCATAAGAAACATATTAACTGCTTCATCTGGGGTACTTCACTTGGTATTTTATAGGGAGAGTTGGGCAGTCCCCTTCTTAGGGCAAAACAGACCTTATAATGGCATTATCTGGCCTACTAGGCTGATTGCTTTCTCAGGAATAATCCCCTATACATTTGGATCCCATATACTTAGTGTTTCTTCAGTAATAAGCTATGGATCCTGCATTGATTCAAACAAGCTCTTAAATTCTGTAGCATTTAAAATTAATAATTTTGTCCTTAAAGTGGTTATTTTTACAATCCACTAAAGATTTTTTTTTTTTTAAAGAAACTGAATTATACCAATCTACAAAATGAAACAATTCCTTTACATTACACCCTTTGGTTTTAAATGGTTACTTGGTTTTACCCTTTTCCCTGTTTTCATAGGGCTCAGAGTTTTGTTGCCCTGGCTTGATTTTTTTTTTTAATTTATTTAGTTTTATCTGTATAATCTCCTTCATTCTAAAGCAACTCTTAAAAGAAACTTACTTTTTCTTGAGAATTGACATCGTTGTGTTTATAAAATTTTAACAAACACATATTTTAAGATTTTAGTAACCCATAGTTTCAGTGGGAAAAAACCCCTAGGGTTTAAACATGACTTTAAAATGTTTAAATTACTGGAGAGTTTTGAGATTACATTTACTAAATTAATTTTTACGAAAGATTACCAAGATTATGTAAATTAAAAGGCATCTAAGCTAGCTTTTACCAATCTGATAAGCACTTACATTTTTTAAGTTACTTGATTAGAGCTCTTTCATATAGTTTGGAAGTGAAATATCACTTCCACATGACACATATAAAGATAGAGGTATTATAAACATGCAGAATAAAAGGCATGTTCAAAAGATACTTTATTTGCCTGTTTTCAAAACAATTTTTCTCCCTTACTTTAGATAATTAGTAAAAGTTACAGGAGCCAAGGAAAGGTGAAAGAGAGAGCCATAATTTAAGGACTTTTCAAAAGAGAAAGAGTGGCACTTTTAAGATATCAATCTGAAGAATGTTAAACAGCATTTAAAAATTTAAAAACTTCTTGCATTAAAAATAAGTCAATATTTGTAATACAATCTTGTTTTAACCAATTATTTAGTGTTGTAATAGTGTATTTTTTAATATTAAAGACTCATCTCTAGAAAGATTATTATGTTTTCTTTTTGATTACAGCCAACTGAATTATACAACCCCTTTAAAAAATTTATCTTACTAACCTTATTATGACTTACATTGTTCATTCATAACATGTTTAGGCTGTTTTGTCTTAAAGATCCCTTTCTTGTACAATCCCATCATTTTTATTTTAGGACAAAAATTTACCACACATTCTTATATAAAATTACTTTCCTTTTTTTTTTTAAACCAAAAATACCTCTTTATACTTTGAACTTTCTTTACATCTCTTATTTCCTGATTCCTGCACCTTATTTTATATATAACACTTACTTCTAATAAGAACATTTTTAAAAAAAAGTTTTCTTGTAATTCTTAAATTGGAATTGTCCAGACACTTTATATCAATTAATAACATTAGATCCTAAATTATAATGAGTTTGTTTACAAGCATTTATTCCATTACATTTACCTGATTAATTTAGTAGTTACCTAGATTTATTTAAAAAAAACTGTGATAGCCAATATTTACACTTATTTTTCTATTAACCATTTTTATAGCTGTGAATTTTAGGTATTTACTTAAGTAATGAAACTTATGGTTAATTTTAAGGGTATTTATACCAATAACTCAGTATTTAGCTGTTTTCATTTAAGCCAGCAATATTTTATAAGCATATACAAGCACAGATTATTTTGTCTTGGGGTGGGTTTCATAGTTTACAACCCTTATGGCAAATCTTATTGTATTTTGCAGGAATAAACATGGAACTACTTGCTTAATAAACGCAAACAAAATGCTAACAATTTTAAAGACATCGCTGATATTATTTTACCAATAATTTAAAGCCAGCTTATTTAGTAAAGATTTTACTTAAGTCACATGAACTTGAAAAAGCATTCGAGTGGTTTTCTTAAGTATCTGATTTAAGTGCTTTTTAAAAGCCAATTAATTCAAGTTCTTTATATATTTTTACTAGTGAAAAGATTGTGTACACACACATAAATATATAGACGTATTAGGCATTGTGATAGAAGCACGTCACACATCTTATAGACTTATAAAGACCTACTTTTTCTCCCCTGCATTTTTAAAAAATCTTATCCCAGGCAGTTGTTAGCTAAATAGCCTTAAATTTGCATATTAAGGCAACTCAGGTGAAAATCAGATAGCAAAATTTACATCATAAGGTACAAAGAGAAAGTCTGGTATGCTGGAGGGAAATTAAAATGGATTCAATTGCCAATTGAACATAAAATTATAGAAGTCTATTATAAAGGCCTTTAAATACACACACACACACACACACACACACAAAGTTCCCATAGCTATTACTTCAGTACTACAGCCATGAGATAAATACAACTTTGCCAGCTTGCAAAAAACACTGTTAGATCCAAACGGTGGTTTTTATCTCAGTAGAAAAGTAACAGCAGATTAAAGCAGGCAGAAAAGAAAATACAACCTAGGTACTCTATAGTTCGCAGGTCGGCCTTAGGACTCTTTCCTTAATGTAAGTGTGCACAAAGACCATATTACTTCCATTTGATATAAACCCTAGCAAGTACAGGTGCCATAAAACCTACGGAGTGCTCGAAAGGAAGTCATTCTTGTTTTCTCCTTTTTTTCTTTTTTCTTTTTTTGTTAAAAGGAGGAACTGAGCTATAGCCTAGGGTTTTTGTGTGGTGGATGGATATGCATGCTCCTTGTGGGAAGGACTCCACAGTGTGTCACCTCTTACATGTCTCAGTTTCTCTCCAGAGGTCCATGACCTCTAAGAGGGTTCAAAACGCTGGATGATTAGCCCTTATATGCGTTTCCTGGACGAGCCATTTTTAAAATTAATTTTTTTGGGGGGGGATTTCCCTGCAGGGCTACTGCATGTTGTGGGGGGTCAACCCCCCAGACACTCCCGCGTGGCCCCGGGTCACCCAAGGGCACCTTTCGGCTGCAAGGAGCAAATGTCCTTTCTCTTTGGAGCTGAAAAACTCAGTCTCTCATTTATCTATGAAAACAACAGTTCAGTTCCTCACGCAAATGTGCAGAGACAAACCAAATCAGGATACGTTTTAGGAGAAAAAGCAATACAGAATTCCCTTTAGAATGCATCTCCCAACTAGAATTAGGATCCTTAAAACAACAACTCCCTAAAAGAAAACCAGCTCAGAATAAATCAAGGACCCTCAAAGCAAAGGAAGGTCCAGGGCTCAGGAGGACTTATCGGTTCCACCAGAGGAGAAGCTCAAACTCAGTTGGGCTTCAATAGGCCCCTGCTAGTATCTTAGCTCCGATTTCAGGCAACTCCTTCCGGGTCCTGAGTCTTCTCTGAGGCCCCACGTGTTTGAGCGCCAGATTATTATCTATGAAAAGAGTCAAACTCTGTAAAATATTTTAAGTGATTTATTCTGAGCCAAATATGAATGACCATGGCCTGTGACACAGCCCTCAGGAGGTCCTGAGAACATGTGACCCAGGTGGCTGGGTTACAGCTTGGTTTTATATATTTTTAGGGAGGCATGAAACATCAATCAAATGCATTTAAGAAATACATTGGTTTGGTTCAGAAAGGCGGGACAACTCCAAAGTGGTGAGGGGAGGGGAGGCTTCCAGCCTACAGGTAAATTTAAACATTTCCTGGTTGACAATTGGTTCAGTTTATCTGAAGACCTAGGATCACTGAAAGGAACTTTCTGGTTAAGACAAAGGATTGTAGAGACCAAGTTTTATCATGCAGAGGAATCTCTCAGATAGCAGACTTCAGAGAGAGAGAGTACCTTGTAAAATGTTTCTTATGGGACCTAAAAGGGTGCCTGGCTCTTAGTTGATTATCTCCTGGATCTGGAAACAAAGGAGGGAAAACAAAAGGGTAAGGGGATTCTCTATATGATCTGGATTTTTCCCACAAGAGACTTCATGGGGCAATTTCAAGGTATGGCAAGGAAATATATTTTGGGGTTAAATACTTTTTCCTTGTCTCGTAATGCTATGCCAGAGTCAGACTGAAAAGTGAGTTATGATATATAGGGTCAAATAAAACCCATCTGGTGAGAATGTATGGTTTGTAGGGCATGACTCCCTAGATCCCTTAGGTAGAAATGTGGGCAAGATAAAAAAAAAATCAGAGCTTAGTCCTCACTTATAACATTTTTTTAAATTACAGAAATAAAAAAAAAACAGCAAACCTATCTGGAGACTGTCAAGGAAAATTTGCACCAGACAGGGCTAAACAGGCAAGGAAGACCTTATTCAAGACTATTCCAATAGAGGTCAAGCCTACTGCATTTTGGAAAGAGATTGAACTCAATTTTATTGAAACACAAGGAGAGAGAAATTTTAAGCACTGGGGTGAGCTGGTAGAAAAGTACTAGAGGACACAAAGAGCTGGTGGATGTGATTAGGCCACCTGTGTTTGCTAATTGTCCATTACAGGAATTAAGCTCCTTCTTCTCACAGAGACTGAGATAGATACAGTGTCCTTATCTCTTTTGATAATTAAGGGAGGGTTCCTGCGTTGTAGAGCTGGTAAGAGGCTGGGATGATATTTATCTCTCAAAGGGCCAGAGAATGAATGAATGAATGAATGAATGAGGGAATGATTTATGTTTTAGCTTCTACTGTAAGTTCAGGGGTACATGTGCAGGTTTGTTACATAAGTAAACATATGTTATGGGGGTTTATTGTAGAGATCATCTCTTCACAAAGGTATTAAGCCTAGTACCCATTAGTCAGTTATAATTGCAAGTTTTCTAAAGTAAATTCTCTAAGCAAAGGGAGGGAGGTCAGGCTGTAATCAGGAAGAAACCTGTATAAGGAATAATCAAGCTCAGGGGAAATTTAAGCCATCTTGGTAAAGCCCCACTATACAGAAACATTTATTAAACTTTTGGAGAACAGTCATCTAAGACCTGGACCTTTTTTATACGTAAATCCACATTGGATATGCAGTGTAAATTGATCTAATTATATTCTAAATGCTATGTTTGCATCTGTTTGTTTTATTTGACAACATATCATGGAAATCTATCTGCTGTAAACATACAAACACAGCACTCCTTAAAATTATTTCATTGTATTCAATCCCATGATGTAACCTATAAATTCTTAGTCGGTTTAATCTTTTTTCTTCCTCTAAACACCAAGAGCATTGTCTGTGTACCCGCTTGTGTCATTTTCTATCAACCATTATGTACTACTATGGATTTATTATGCCTTTTATTCACTAATTAGCTGTAAGTTCCTAAAAGTCGAAACTTTGTCTATATTTCTCATTGGTATCCATATTTCCTACCAAATCCATAGGTGAGTTTTGATAAAAATAAACATTATTTATGTTGAATGCATGGCTAATCCAAATAAGAACAAAAAATACCAACGAAACTAGTTATAACATTGCTTTAAGCTATTCAGTTTCTGAAAGTAGAGGAGGTTCTGAGAGATTCAAAAAAAATTTTTTTTAAGTTTTTTCTTCCCAATTTCTTCCTTTTTTTTCCCCCAAACACAGCTATTTAGACCCTGAAAAATTCAAAAACAAAACAAAACAAAAACACCTTATGAAGTGGTCAGGATATAGAAGACCCAAATGGGTCAAGTTAGAAAAAATGGGTTTGCAATTTTATTTGCAGTGGTGGAATCCTAGGTCACTCCTAACCTTCCCCCAGAAGTCTTACAGAAATTAAACACTTTACATGACTTTGAGGCTATCCTTCTTGAAAGAAAACGTGCATCCTTTGCCCTTGACTTCAAAATTTTACGAAAAAAACCATATCATATTGCAAATACATTGTTCTTAGCTAAACATTTTATTACCTTTGAATTTTATATTTTTACTTAATTCTTGATTTTAATATTAACATTAAGGGATTCAAAGCTTAATGTTTATGAGAGGATAATTACTCAATTCACAAGTTGTGCATCTATTTACATGTCTATTTTCAAAGCTAAAGTTGAACGCCACTTCTGAAGTTCTAAGTTAATTTCTCATGGCTTTGTTGGGACTAAGACCATGTTGACACACCTGCTGAGCCTCATCCTGGCTGTGAGGTGCACTCTACAAAATTCCAGAAGATTTGTAAGGTGCACACACATGAATTCGAATAATAGGATTAAGGGAGAAGGTTTTTCAATTTTTTTTTAAACAATAGTTTAAATGAACAAACTTCTAAGTAAGAAAGAAATTTTTTTTCAAAACAATTCAAGGTAAATATGGCCTTTCTTTCACAAATCTTTATTTTCAACCTATTGTTTTCCAGACCCTAGACGTCACAGACTTATTCTAGGAAACTTACAAGATAATATAGACAAAAAACAAAAACTGGGTAAGACAGAGAAAAAACAAATCACAGCGGGTCTTCATCTCTTTCATGGTTATTAATGCTATGAAAAACATTAGTGAATATCAGAAATAAAACAGGCATCATTTTCCATATTTGTAGAAAACTTATCAGATAGAGCTGTTTCATTAGTTTGAATTTTTAACAGATTGAGGCATATTCACTTGAGCATTTAGGTTAGAAATAGCTCTTCAGTTTGGTCCTCCAGGATGTCAGGGTCACATAAATGGAATCCAGCCAAGCGTTTTTTCTCACTGGCCACTTTGGTTTGTCAGTGTAATTTCTACTCAATAATAATAATGTGAAACTCTCCATTCTGTACAGGAAAGTTATTGTTGTGCTCCCTGGGAAGTAAGGCTTACCCGGATTACATTTTTTCATGAATCTTTGTTATTCCCTGACAGTCATACTCACCACTACTTTTTCAAACTTTATTGCTTAAATAGAGGATGGAGATTGAAAATTATTTGGAAAATCAACAGCCAAATAAATCAACAAAAGTATGTTTGGTTGGGGCACATCGTACCATTTACCAGCTGCAATCAATGCACTATTAGAAGTTTTGGAGGAAAAATCGCATCATGCTTTCAGAACCAAGAATTCAGAAAAGTGTAGGAGTGAAGGTGGTACATTTCCCAAACAAATAGTCTGTTTGGAGTGGGTGAGGTGAGATAGGATATTTCCATAGTATAGCAACCCTCGGGTTGGCTGGAAGATCAAGAAGCTAAAACACAGAAGCTAGAAACCCTCTCTTTTCTAGGGGTCATTAACATGAATTATAAGAACTATATTCCCTAAACATACTCTTACCTTTCAAAAATTTAAAATTAATTAGAATTCCCAAGATCTAATATTTCAGCAAATACAGAGATTTGAAGAGGTATAAGAAAGGTGCTTTTTCTTAAGTTAGTTCTGCCCAGCACAACACGTGTTAGAATCTTTACTGATGCTCGCTTTTTTTCATGTTCTTCTCAACATAATAGGGACATCAAGTTCAGGCTGTGAAATTCAGCCTATATGGATGTGGTTTCCGGATTGCCAGTTCTAAGGTGTTAAGTAATGTATTTGGTCTTTCTCTGAGTTTCACAGTGATAAATTTGTGCTAATAATTGTACATAATTTATTTGGTCATGAGATCGAAATGCATGCAAGGAACTTATTGTAGGGCCTGGCATAGAAAAATATACCCTAAAATGTAAGGAATAATAATAATTGTTATTGCTATTACTAGTAGTGTTTTTTATCAGAGCACTGAACTGCACTAAACCATTTTTAATGACATCCTTTAGTGGAGATTTCAAAGAATCTGGAGAAAATTAAATACAAAATTGATTATTGCAAGAGGTGACTCTGGACCTTAATGTGGGCAGAGATTAAGTGAAATGGGGACAGGGAGAAGCATGTAAGTTGGCCTTCTGGACAGCACTTATTAATTTGTCCCGAGGGACATAAAGATGCTTTCTAAAGACAATTGGAAGATAACCTCTTAAGAGTAGCTTCTAATAGGTTTCATAAACTGAAAAAAAAAAAGTTATAGGGTGACAAAGCAATGAGGTATATTTGTAAATAAAAAGCAGGACGAGAGATTAATATGCAATCTAGAAAATGTTTAAAAGTTGCAACATTTTAGTGTTCATTGAATAACCTCCCAAAGAGGCTAGAGAGAGCCACAGTGGAGTAGGGGTAGTTTGTCTAGTCAGAACCTTCTTCTTGATGAATATTTTGAACCATCAGAGTCTTCTAATTTGATAGAAGTTGCATAAAGGATTAATAAGACGTCTTTTCTGGCACTTCAATCTGGGTCAGGTGGCCTTTCTGTGCATGTCCCTGGTGCTCTGTGTATTCCTATTACAGTGCTATAACACTGTAATGTTTTTAATCTGCTAGTATGTACTACACAGGGCTTATCAAACTTTCTCTGAATTTGAATCTAGACTTTCATTAAAATGCAGATTCGGATTCAGGGGATCTGGGCTGGGCCTCAGATTCTGCATTTCAACAAGTTCTTTCCAGGTGATACAAGTGCTGCAAGTTGGTGACCACACTTTGGGCAGCAACGCCTGAATAAAAGGCAAAATTCACAATGGTAGAAACTGAGGCTATTTGGATTACCCTTGTAGCACTATTGAAGCAGCTACAAGGTCTGGGGTAAATATCCAAGGTTTGTTTCTCTGGCCAGGAAAATTTAGGACAGGGACACATATGAGGAGCTTAGGAGTAGAGGTTTAATAGACAAAAGAAAGAGAAAGCAAAACAGCTCTCTTTTCAGTGAGACAGAGGGGACTTCGGAAAGGAAAGACTCACCAGCTGAGGATGCACTAGATTTCATAGTCAGGCTTGAGGAGGCAGTGTCTGATTTACACAGGGCTCACAGATTGGTTCTATCAGGTACGACATTCACAAAGCGCATGGGGAAGGCTGGTTGCCCCACCCTGATCTTACTATGCAAATGAACTTTCCCTGGGCTAGCACCTCCTGTCTGCTCCTTGCTGTACACGTGGCTGGCAGAGAACGGAAGATATTGGTGCCATTTTGAACATGCCATTTTGGGGCAGCTTTACATTAAAAGGAAAACCTTATGGAGGACTCTCCTACCTTCACTATCTGCCTAGGTGATTTCTTCTTAATTCTTTTATCACTATCACCTAGTAAGGTGGCTGGCACAGAGTACATGCTCAATAAGTATATGGTCTATCAGTGTAGGAATGAATCATGTAGGACATGATTCACGATCTCTACGTAACTGATCATTGAAATTGAGGATCAATATTAATTTATGAAGAATTTGGGTTCCATGTTCTGATCATGACTATATGAGAAAAATCTGTTCTATATTGTTTTTAATGTATGTGAAACCACATTTTGGTTCTGTCAATGGGATGATGGCTGCTGCCTGAATAGCTGTAAGCTGCTTTTCTAGACTCCAGTGGCCATATTTTCTTCTTAACTACACATGAGTGATTTGTAGGTAATCTAATGAAAAGATAGAAGGTGAACAGATGGCATGTGTTTCACTTAGATCCATGAATCATAAAGTTTGTTAATTCTGATTCTCCTAAGAGAAGCGAAATCTATATTTGTTGTAAATGATATTAAGGATCTCAAACATCAATTTTATAATCATCTGTGCCTATTAAAGTTGACCTTATTCAAGACACATAATATATTGAATACCATAGAGAAAAACTAAAAAGTAAAAGAGCTTTTTGTAAATGAATAATTACGTGTTGTCTAAGCTGTAAAATTTGTACTATGAGAGTCCACTCCTACGGTTGCACTTCCACTGGTCCTCTTATATTTCAGAATCATTTTGTTTCTAATCTCAGTATCATTTTAGAATCACTTCCCCAATTATGTGTTCTTTCCAACTTTTTAATCCTCTGCTTTGAATCCCCAAGCTGCTGAACTATGCCAGAGAATTACACACCATTCCAAGGACATTTGCTAGCTCTACACACATGACTTCACATAAATCCCTCCATTAACTCAGTGTTGGTACCAAGTCATGTCCCTAACATTGCAAGGAACAAATTTCATCCTCTTGGCTCGAGCCCTAACCTCATCATGCCAACAAATTTGCTTCCTAACTTAAAGAAATCAATTTATTTTCCTTTCTCTTCTTTTAAAACCTCTCAGTATTTCCCTCTCATATTTCTCTCACTTTGGTTTTTGAGGTAAAACTATCTTACCTGTTCCTCGCCTAAGACTATCTCCTCCATCTGCATCTTTGGTTTCCTGTTCTCCCGTCAATTATGAGACTATAGTTTATCAATTATCTGCTAGCATTTATGTGTGCAATTAGTAAACTCTGTAGACAATACAGAAGCACCTGTAATCATTCTAGCATCCTCAGTATCCTAATAAATAACATAGATAATACGGTAGCCTATCATCTCATACATCATAATAAAGTTTGCCTGCTCATCCATCTCCAATAGCCTTCTCATCCTTCCCCTTGGCTTTACTTTTAGACTGCACTTCCTGCCAATTTCTCCTCCTGTCCCTCATTCTCCTCTGCTATGCGTCCATGAAAATTTTCCTTCAAGACCTCTAACTACATGCAGCAAAACTGACCAAGGGCCCCTGGTGCTATGCTTTGAATTCACAGCCACAGTGGCTCAAAGACCAAGTTTCCCACGAGCTGCTTTTAGTCAATGACTGAGTGTAATAGGGATACTAAGACCGGTTTATTCTTGGAAGCCCTAAGATTTTTCTGATGGCCGGTTTTGACTTAAAGATATCCTGAGGGCTTTGCTGAAATTTAATTTGACTGCAGAGGAGTCTGAGAACTTCTACTCTCCTCCCCTCCCTTTCTTCTTCCCATGGGTAAGACTTGCATCACTGCCTTGTAACTCTCCCAGCTTTCTCCTGCTCCCTCCTCATTATCTCTCACAGGCTATTCCTTTGACAAAAGCCATGCCTATTTAATCATGTCTTGGTATCTACTTCTTGGGAGACCTGGGCTAAAACTCCAATTAAACCTGATCTTTACTCTTTAGTGTTCCAGTGAAGATTATCTCTCTAAGGTCACCAATAACTTCTCAAGTGCCAAACTACTCCTCATCCTTTTGACTACTCTATTCCACTTGCACTTTTAATAAACCATTTATCCATCTTAAAATACTGTCTTCTTTCAGTTGGACATAAATTTATCCTCTCTTTAATTCTCACAGCATTATTTTCTTAAGACCCATTTTTGCTTTTCCTAACACCTTAAGCTAAGGAATTCTCCAATATTTCAGCCTTGAGGTATTTTTCTTATCTTTCTCTGCTCTTTCTCTTCTTGGTGCTGCTCTTGCTCATACTTTCAACACAACTTCCTACCTTAGTACCATTAGGAATACGGTACTAATCCTGTACCGTATTCCTAAAATTTCCCTATATTTGAGAATATGTTTTTCTTGATTTCAACTTTCACATTCAAAATCTCCCAAACTAAATTGAACTTATGTAAGCACAGTTCCTAAGCCAGCTTTTACTTCTGGATGGCTTTATAGCCTCCTAAATTTATTCTCAAATATAGGGGATAGAGTGGACATTTCAATTTTTTGTTACCATGTTTGAACATCTTTTCTGTATTTGGGTAAACTGCATGTATTATGATTCCTGCTTTTAGAGAGAAACTAGAAAACTCATGTCCCCATACAGTCCTCTTTGTGGTCATGGGACCTGCACTTTGTCCATCACACACACAGTTGGATTCAAAGATGAGGAGAGTGCAGAGGCATTTGCATGTACATAGATATAAAAGACCTTGAATCTCTCACTTCATGGATTCTGTTCCTGCCAAAGAATCCTCACCACTCATTTAACACACCTGGTCATGCCTCTCTGCATTGCTTAGACCATTTGTCAGTCTCAGCCTCTTAAGCATATCCACCTTCAAATGTATTAGCCAGCCCTCATTATCTTTATTAGCCAGAGTCTTTATTATCTACTCTTGAAAGTGTTGTCCATGGTTTCCATCATTATTTCCCACTTTCCATGTACTTCTCTGCGCTGAAACTGCTCTTACAATGACCACTATTGATATTTTTGAAGTTAATCAAATGCCAAATTTGCTCCTAATGTCATAAATCTTTAATTATAATTGGACATTGTTAATTTTTCTCTAATAGTATTCCCTTGGCTTTTGAGACTCTACATCCTACTAAGTTTCCTTCATGGGTGATTCTTCTTAAGCCAGACTCTTAAATCTTGGCGTCCTTCCGTTTCTTTTTTCTCACTGCAAATTTTATCTCGGAAGAATCAATCATTTTCACTTTCCTGATTTTCAAAACCATATTTTCAGTCTGGTTCTATTTCTGAGCCCCTGACCCTAATATCTAATTGCTACTGGATATCACTTCTGGATTATTGCCTTGTTACTAAAAACTCATTCTTATTATAATTTCCCCTTCATTCTTATATTCTTTTTCCTCTTTGACTCATCCCACCAACTACACTGTTACTCTGCCAAATCATAAGCATTAACATTTCTTCTACCACAATTACTACATTTCATAAGCCACCAAATTTTATGTCCTTTATCTCTTGATTCATCTATTCTATTAATTTTGCCATTACTATAACTGTATGCCATATCATTATTTACCTAGATTTCTGTGATACCCTCCTAACTGGCATCACTATTCTTCCTCTCCAACTGGTCAATTGCTCATACTATGCTCAGAATTTCTCTCGTGTTAATCTGATCATGGACCTTCTTTGCTTAAAGCTTATCCAGTTCCCAAGTGCTTTAGAGCAAGTTCTAATATGGAATTCAGGACCATGAAACCACCTAACTTTCATCTTCACCATACTTTCTCACACATGTGTTCTAACCATCCTAATTGATTTCCATTTTGATGGCATACTCTATACTCTCTTGTCTCTGAATTAATGCCTTACACGCCCATTTCTTCCCCTGGATAAATGTTATCTCTTTTCTTGGCATTTTCTCTGGTTCCCCCAGGAAAAATTATAAATTACATGCTCCTTTTATATCCCTACAGAATGTCATCTTTCACCCTTAGAGACCATAGTACAATGTGTTTCTGTTTACTTTCTAGTGCTCCTCTACTCTGTTCAGTATGTGAATTTGACATTAAATGCCCCTCCTAGCTTTCTTATTACCAGGCATATTATAGGCAATCCATATTGTGGAATGAATGAACATGTGAATGAATGCTGAATTGAATTATTTCTAATCCCAAATTGAGTTTTGTATCTTCTTGCTTTGAATCTCCCTAACAATTCTGTACTAACTTTATTTTATTATACTGTGAATTCATTATTTGTGAGCTGAACCTACTGTCACTATATCACCTCTACAAAGTAAGTCACATCCCAGAAGAATGAAATTCCATTGAGCTGTTGCGTCAATTTTTGCAAACAGATCTTTCCCCAATCAATATTAGAATTAATGAAATTCCACAGGGGAGGTAAAAGGTCAGGCACTGATCACACATTACTGATCACAGCATCTGCTGATGTTTCTCTAGAATTTAAATCTATAGATGAATACTACCTTCTTGCTATTAATATGCCTGTGAGGATGTGGGGAAAAAAACACTTCACAATCATGGTTGAGAAGCTAAATACAATCGTTTTAGAAACTCAGACATATCAGAATGGAAACAGGATATTTCTGCAGTTGTTCTTCTTTTGTATAATGCATATCTGTTTAGGTAGATAACAGCTGAAATTTGAAATGTCAGTTTTTATTAATGAAAGAGAGAGAGTAGCAGACTTGATGAAGGCTGACCTGATCTGCACATAAAATGACTGGTTAGGTACAGAGAAAAGAATTTATTCCACAAATGCAATTTATTCTGAAGATGACTGTGGTTCCTCTAAGGTATTATAGAAGAATATTGAGGTTTTGTTTAAGATAATAAGTTAGTTATTAAGAATCCAAATCATTGAACTGAATCTAATAGCAGACTAGTTAAACTATATTTTAGAGAACCAGAAAGAAATTGGTAATAAAGAGGAAGCAATTATTCTTCTTTGGTATATTGCCCATTCTAATTCCAAATGTTTAACTAGAGATTGTCAGACCAATACCTCCCTTGTCACATACATAGGGTTTAAATGCTACATAACAATTGCTCAGATGGGGCCACTTTGGAAACATAATTTGAACTGATAGAATTTTTGGTGACAAAATATTCTTTATTTTAGAGAAGCACATCTTTAGAAGTCAGGACGAAAAGCAAAGGGAAAAATATAAAAAGGATATCTATAACATATTGGACAGAGCACAAATAGCATTTATTATATGTATGTATTTCTATCTTGTACTACACTTAGAGCTTCTTAAAATAGTGAAATTCCTTTCTACTTACTTCCATTCCTATTTGCTCAAGGACGGAGTAGTAAATCAATAAACATGTACTCTTATTAAGACTGTGTTAACATAACAAAAAAGATGATACAAGACTGGCTAGATAGGAGACTAAACAAGAATATAAATTTTAAAGTTTTAATTTGATGAAAATTAGATTGTTCATTTGGTATAGATAAATGTCTCACACAATACTTAATCCAATCACACATTGAAAACACAGTAATGCAATAGAAGAGTGGTAATTAAATATAAGACATAAGTTGTCAGAACTTAGTCTCAGCCTTAGCATACCATTGCATGGTCCAGCCTTGGCCTTTATAGTTAAGAGAAATTTGAAATTGAAAATATTCTTTTCCCAGGCAATAGAAACCAAAAGACTATATTTTGCTCAATTCCTTTTTATTGGTTCATCCTTCATGTTTTTCATATATATCTATACACACACACACACACACACACACACACACACATATGATTTTTACATCTCTCTAGAGATAGAGATATTGAATAGAGATACAGAGAGATGTAGAAATTCATATAAAGAAATGTAGAAATTCATATAGAAATATATAGAATTCATATAAATTCACATATAGATAGATGACAGACACATAGATATGAAAGAAAGAGAGAGAAAGAGAGATATGTTGATTAACCATTCCTGCTTTTTGTGGACCAAATAATCTCAATGCTTTTAACTTTACTATTGTGAAATTCTGGTAAATGAATGTGACTACACATAAATGAAGACTTTCACCATGGCACTAAATATTTTAAAAATTGCCTGCTGTGCCAGAAAGACGTTGATCAACTGAGAACAACATTTTACCAGCATACTGATCACACTTTGAAGGCTGGTAACTCCAGTAATGTTTCTGTCATTCTTTTAATTTTAAACTTCAAACTTATACCATATAGGGCAATAAATTACATTTCAGTTCTGCCTTAGAAAGATCACTGGATTGCCCTTTTGTCTTGAATCAGAGGGATATTATCGAGCACTTCAAAGTGAATGGCAATCACATCTATTGACTTTGCAACCTCACTGAGTCCTTATTATCTTCTCTAGGAATAGGACCCAGGGTACTTTATGAATAATTATTGTTATGGGATTTGGAAGACAGAAGAGTTGCTACATGACAGAGTTTTAACTACTTGTATGTATACTGTGATGTATATTTAAAGCTGAGGGTAGGAGGAAGTTTTCAGGCCATTTCCAAAGAAAATCATAACTTACAAAGAAAACATTAAGAACTAGTTTACTGAGGACACAAAAATGTCCCACGGTCTTTCACACTGCTTTTATAGTACGGAGAAGAAATAGTTCAGGATAGGAAACTGTACCTGCCATTTGTTGAGTGCCTACAATATGCTAGGTTAGGTATTATACATACAATGCCTCTTATTAATATGACAGAATATACAGTGAATACTGTTATTCTTATTTATGCTTGTGGAAATGGAGCCTAGATTGATTAGGTAACTTGCCTGATAACAAATAACTTGTAAATGACGGGGCCATGACTGAAATCCTTATTTTTTCACATGAATGTTCATGCTGTTTTCGCTATGCCATACAGCCAAACTGTAAGACCGGCTATGGCTAGGGCAGGCCAATAAAGTCACTCAACTCTTATATTTAGGCCATTCTCTATCATGTTTCAGGAACTTCCTCTTTAGGTCATTTATAACCAAAAGACACAAACTGCTGCTCATATGTATCTATTCAATATGTTGAAGAAGCTTCTATGTTTTACTTCAAGTAAGATCACCTTTTAAGTTTGACCATTGATTTTCTTTAAAGGCAAACAATACCATCAGACTAGTTTTTCTTTTCTAGAGAGTGGGTCTTCAGGGGAATAAAGTGCTAGCACTATACATAGACCATATCGAAGGGGACACATAAAAGTGGATTATTTTGTTTTTATTACTTGAGGAAAGTGCACAGTGGCAATTAAAGTGCCTGGATCTCTCAGCTCAAATCTATTTACTGTGGCTGATAATGGGCAAAGTAGAAGATGTGCTCTATTCCAAGAGTAGAGAAGGCTTTAAATAGCTTTTTAAGTGAAAACAGATAGTAGGAAAAGGCATGCGAGAGAATTCCTCTTTGGAGGTACAGGAGATGTACAAATCCCATTATTTGCTAATAGGGTTTGTGCTACAGCCTCCCCCTCATCACTTTGAACTGCTTGCAGCTTCCCACGTATGTTTCAGAAGCTGGCCTCCTGGGTGGTTGTCAGCAGGACATCCATCTGTTTCATGGCTTCTCTTTAAGCAGAGTCTGAAAGATCACATCACATGCTATTGGATATTTCCGGTCGATATTAAAGGAATGAAATAAATAAAATAATGATATGTGTTTTAACCTTGTTTTCTGCATTAAGCACAGTCTTAAAACTGATTGCAAAGTGCTCCTTTGTACAGTAGAGTAAAACAAAGCTTTATTTAGGCAATCCACTGAATTCCAAGCTGCCTGCGATTGCTGCATCCTCTTTACTTGTGTTACTCAGCGTGACCCTGATGGTGGCAATGTGGGATTAGTGAGTGAACAGAAATGTCTAATAGATGGAGGAAAGGCAATCTGAAAGATGTGCTCTGTTAACGCTGCTTTCACATGTTTGCATGGATGGCAGCTACTTCATTAAGAGGAAATCAGAGGATGGCGTCCAACTTCAGGTAACCACCACAACAAATAAATTTGGAAGGAGACATGGGGTATTGGTTATTGTCAGCTTTGTATCTACCTAGTACTCAGTGGTTCTCAGTCTTGGGCGCATATTAGAATTACTGGGGGAATTTTTAAAAATTGTTCTTGGCTACACCAAGAACAATTCAATCAGAATATCTGTTGATGGAACCCAGGCTTCAGTATCTTTTGTGTTCCCAGAGGATTCTAGTGAGAAGCCAAAACTGAGACCTACTGAGTCAAACCTACTTTTCAACAGCACCATTGTGGACAGTTTCCTATGTGAATCTTAAGATATCCATGTGATTCAGTTTCAGAACAATATTGCATTCTATAATAAGAAGACTGAAGTACTTAAAAAGAAATTTCAATGTTCATGCATATATCCAAAGGTCATTTTGAAAGATTTGTATGTGTAGTTTCCTTAAAAAAGTTACTGAAACATACCTTGCCTCTCCCATATACTCCCTCACACTTTAGATCTTTTCACCAGCACTTTTACATGCTCAACAAAATCAACCTACCCTCAACCCTTCTGCTTTTCTATCTTCCTTCTCTCTTTCATCTCCATTTCTCACCATTTCCTTCCGTTTAGTATTTTATTATTTAGACTGATATACCCATCGAAGACGAATCCTTCCCTCCTTAGGGGGGAAGGAGTGGAAAATAGGAGAAATTGGGCTGACAATTCTCTTTTTCTGGCATTATTTTCCATATACATGTGCTGTTACAATTGTTTTGTGATGTTTTTTAACCTAGTATCCAGGTAAAAGGTCTTTTTCAGGTCACTATTAATAGTGCTCTCCTTTAAAATCCTACCTTATCTGAAATTAACATTGACAAATATGTGTTATTTTCCTCTGTTCATTGTTTCATTTTAATATTTACAGTCATTACTTCATCTCCATAAGCTTTTCTTCAAATAATATCTTTATGATAGATTCAGTTCAATTATTCAAGCTTCTAGATTGTAAAAATAAAAAACAAAAAGACACAATTTTTATGTTTGTTCTCTTTTAGTATCTTTCTTATCTGTTATCGTCTGTCATTTCTTAAATCTTGGGGAATTTTTAAATTATCAACGATTTCACTGAACTGATTTTTAGCAGTACCAATTTCTTTTCTAATTCACTCCATAATGGATTTTAATTTTGTTTTGAAATTGGGGTTTTGCTATGGCTTGCTATTCTTATCAACTTTCTTCTTCTGTGCTTTTGTTTTGAACTTGGATTTTTCTTTTATAAATGTCTTTCCTATTTTTTAGAAGCCACATCCTCTTGAACTCAACTGAAGATATACATGATAAAAAACAAATTGATTTTCCTCATCCCTAATTTCAGTATGATTCCTAGAGTACATTTTCTTTGGAAGTTTTAAAAGTGCTTCCTTTTCCTGGAATTAATTTTCACATATCATGTTGTGTTTTGTGCTATATTGCTTCTCCACTTCTGTATTAGCTTCCTAGAGCCCCTATAACAAAGTCCCACAAGTTAGGTGACTTGAAACAACAGAAACATATCTACTTTTTTTCCTCGTGATTCTGAAGGTCGGAAGTAAGAAATCAAGGTATCAGTAAGGCCACGCTCCCTCTGAGACTGAACAAAATCCTTCCTTGCCACTTCCTAGCTCTTGGCTGTGGCTGGCAATCTTTGGTGTTCTCTGGCTTGTGGCTGCATCTCTCGTCTTTATCTCTGCTGTGACACGATGTTCTTTTCGTGTGTCTCTGCATCTTCACTTAGTCTTCTTGTAAGAACACAGCCACCCTAGATTAAGGGCTCACAGTACACCAGTATGACCTCATCTTAACTGATTAAATCTGCAACGGCACTATTTACAAATAAGCACATATTCTGCTTGGGTGAGAACTTCAACACATTTTTTTGCGGGGGGTGGGGGGCGACACAAGCCCATAAAAATTTCAAAATAAGGAGATATTTATATGTATATAAATGTCAGTATATGGTGATAGGGAAATTATCAATATATGTCTCTTTGTTAAGAGACAAGATAAGGAACACCCTTGGACTTGATCATGGGTCTCTTGGAATCATTTAAGAAAAAAACACAACAACAACATGAAAGCTCATGTTCTTTCATCTAAGTAGCAAATCAGTGGAATTCCATATGGCATAAGCTAATAAAAAGAAGAGGAATGTTTACATACATGTCATACCATGTTCTTATTGTCCAAACACCTCATTTATTAGATTTTTATGTTTAAAGTGCTGACAACGGATAATCCCATAGCTAGGTGTTGCCAAGGTTTTTCACATTTCTTCCTGGAGGGGAAGTTGATGAGTATAGCTTATTCCTAGCTGCACTGTTAGCACCTCACAGGTGTTCTTGTAGTGCATTTCCCCTTGATTGAGGAACAGTTTTTTATTGCATCCATGTTTTTGAACTTTTGGTGTACAGACATGACTATTAACTCCAGAATTTGCACAACTGTCCTGACCTGCCCTTACAACATCTAATATGTTAGCAGTATACCTACTAGTATGCAGTGTGTGCCCGCAATTCCCTATTGCATTTGTGTTTATGTGAGTTTCAGGGTTTTAATCCATGTAAGGGATATAGAGAAGGGCATATCCAGGCCGGGTGCAGTAGCTCACGCCCGTAATCCCACCACTTTGTGATGCCGAGGCAGGCAGATCACGAAGTCAGGAGTTCGAGGCCAGCCTGACCAATATACTGAAGCCCTGTCTCTACTAAAAATACCAAAAAAAAAAAAAAAAAATTAGCTGGGCGTGGTGGTGCACACCTGTAATCCCAGCTACGGAGGAGGCTGAGGCAGGAGAATCACTTGAACCTGCAGAAGTTGCAGTGAGGACAGATCGTGCCACTGGACTTCAGCCTGGGCAACAGAGGGAGACTGTGCCTCAAAATAAATAAATAAATAAATAAAAGCATTTATGAGTTTTTCTTAGATACTGTGGTGTGGTGAAAATGTTATTGCTAAACAAATCCCATGAATAATTTGGAATATACAGATATACACACGTATGCATATATATGGGTACACATGTATATAATTTACATATATAACTATATTATAACATTACATATTAATATTTTACTTAACATGTTAACAATATTAATATTACATACTAAGTATTACTTTCAATTACTTAAAAACCTGTATTAACTCTCCTTAATATTTGTGAGGTGTTTCGGAGCATCTATCTCATGAACGGGATTAACCTCAGAGCACTAGATTAGAGAAAAGCTTGTAATACTGATAATCAATGAAAGACTTTTATTCACTATGGTTGGTATTACTGCTGCCATCAATATTGTCACTTTCCAGTTTCTTTGATATTTCAGAAGATATTCAGGTATGTGGTACTAAAGGGAAAACATTAAACATTTGGTCAGAAAAACCTGGCTTATGACCTGGCTTTGATAGTTTCTAGTTGGATAAACTTGAGAGGAAATACATTCTCTAAACCGGATTTCTTATTTGGAGAGAAGCTTAATCGCTACTACTGTCCAGAGTTCTTAAAAATAAAATCAGACCGTGCGCGGTGGCTCACGCTTGTAATCCCAGCACTTCGGAAGGCCGAGGCGGGCGGATCACGAGGTCAGGAGATCGAGACCACGGTGAAACCCCGTCTCTACTAAAAATACAAACAATTAGCCGGGCGTGGTGGCGGGCGCCTGTAGTCCCAGCTACTCGGGAGGCTGAGGCAGGAGAATGGCGTGAACCCGGGAGGCAGAGCTTGCAGTGAGCCGAGATTGCGCCACTGCACTCCAGCCTGGGTGACAGAGCGAGACTCTGTCTCAAAAAAAAAAATAAAATAAAATAAAAAATAAAATAAAAATAACATGGAGAATGTGCAAGTTGTTTGTAACTGTAAAAAGTAGATAAATGTAGAAAAATTTGCTTACTCTATTTTTGTAATAATGACGATAATCAGAAGACCACATTTATTGAGCATTAAAAAGAAAAATTTTTTGTTACCTAAACCTAAGCTGTTAGGTTGATTTGCATGAACATCCTTAAAGTATACAACAAAATGCTCCAGTTCCACTGTAGATGGAGTAAGCATCTTCTATCTTTCCAGTAAATGCCTCTCAAAACCCTGAACATAAACCATGAAGAAACTAACCATGGACACTGAAAAAAATACGGCAGTATGTGTACTGGGGAAGAAAACCAGAATCTGAACAAAATCAAACTAATGAAGACTGTCCTTTTTCTCCAGTATCTCTCATTTCATATTCATAGCAATATGAAACCCAGATCTCACTGTTGGATGCAGACAAAAAGAGTTCCAGGAGAAACAAAACCTTTCTTTTCTCAGAATAATTGGAAAGTGGCTACCTTAAAGGTCAGAAAGAATGGAGAAAGTCCCCTGGGGTTTATTGTTGTTGTTTTGTTCTCTCCCACTTCAGCCTCCAGCAAATCCCAAGATGGCCACAGCAGCTGCAGCAGCAGGAAAATGATGGCAGTGGCAATAAAGTCTACAACTCTGTGAGAAAGTATTTCTTCTCTATGACCACAGGAACTGTGATCTGAGAGCATGGAGAGAATCCACACTGGGTTCTCTCTTTGTGTTCGTTTCTTGGCCTTAATGGCAAATACATAGTAAAAAGTACACAAATGAGTGGGAAAACTGAAGACCAAATTTTATAACCAGTAGATCAAGAAAGGTGAGTCAGGGAGCTGAAAAATGTCAGGAAAATCATGAGGAGGAGGGACCTTAGGGAAGAGATCCTATATGCTGCATATAAACCGCTGGGCTCACCTTCAAACTGCATAGGCATGTATCTGAGTTTAACAGCATATCAAAGACGGTGAGAATAGTACTAAGGTGTACATAATCATCCATATCCCTGAATGACCATTAAATCATTCACATATGTTGAAGATGTAAATAATATGGCAAAGGCTTAGAAAACTGAACTGTCAGAATGCTGGTCAGAACTTGTGAGTTGTACGTAACTAGATTTATTTCTAGATACAATCATTCTCCTTAAAAATTAAACTTTATTAAGATTGTAACAGCATAAGATTCAAATGTTCAGGATACAATCCAAACTTATGTGGTATACAAAGAACTGGGAATATCTTAATAACTCTCAAAAAGAAAGACAACCAACAAACTAAAATCACATCTTGACATAACCAAGCTGTTATAAGACTTGAAGGCTGCTATTATTAGAATAAATACCAGACAGACTTTAAAAGCTGCTATTATAACTATGCCCAAGAAGTAAGGACAAATACTTTTGAAATGATTAGAATTAGAAAGTCTCACAAGGGAAATAATAGATATTACAAAGAACCAAATATAAATTTTAACTGAAAAATGAAATAAAATAAAAATTATCTAAATAGACTCAATAGAAAAATGAAGATGACAGAGGAAAAAAATCAACGAATTTGAATATAGAGCAATACAAATTATCCAATCTAAAGAACAGAACAAAAAAATATAGAAAAAATAAAGAGAATCTTAGGGATCTGTGAGACAATATACAATGTCTAATGGGTAAGGAGAAAGACTGAAGTGCCAGACCAAAATGGTGAAGTAAAAGCAGTATGGCTTCACTCTCCTACACATAAAAGCCAAAGTAAATATGCAGGGCCAAGATTATCACCAGTGATATCGCAGAACTCAAATCTGAGGCTGAGACCATCCCTGGGGCCATAGGAAGTGGAAATGTCTGAGCAGATAGTAAAAGAAAAAGACTTCTTTATCTGTGAAGCCCCTCCCCAAATCTCCCAGGCACTATTCTTGGGAAAATTACATCTATACTCAGTTTTTACACTGGAAAAAGAGGGATTGAGGTATACAGCCAGCTTCCCCACTATCTTGGTTTCCCTTGCAGGGAAACCATTTCTACCACAACCCACAAGAAGCATCATGGGTGACTGTAAAGGGAAAAAACCCTTAGGGCAGCTATAAATAAAGAGGAGAGGTGGGACAATACCCTGTATCACAAAACTGCTCTTTATCTCAGCCAAACAACACACCAAATCAGAGTGGCTGTTCAGTAACACTATGCTGTAGGAGAGATGCTACATGGATCTTGTGGTCAAAAACTTCAAGCTAGGCTTCCCACACAGCTGGGGTATCCCCTTTTGAACATTCCCATTTAAGACTGACCGTGCACTAATGATTTGCTACAGTTAAGGAAACCTGGGCATAGATACCACCTAATGCTGAAAAGGAAGCAATCTAGGATTATGGGGACTCAAAAGGCAATAGTAAAGAAACCCTAAGCAAATATACGCTAGAAAGATTTAAACAAGCCAGACAGTGAAGACTGGAATAAATAAATGATTATTCAGTGTGAAGCCATAGACATATATCTACAAAAAAACAACAGCTAACAGGAAACCATGAATTTCCTAAATGGACAAAGCAAGGAGCCAAGGATGAGATAGCAATGTGTGAGCTGTCACATTAAGATTTCAAAATAGCAGTTTTAAGAAAACTCCATGAACTTCCAGAAAATACAGAAAATCAATTCAGGAATTCATCAGAAAACTTTAAAAAGATTGGAATAAAAAAAATTCTAGAACTAAAAATGCTCCCAAAATGGGAATGGATCAAGCAGAAGAAAGAATGAGTGAGCTCTAAGACAGCTATTTCAAAACACACAATGAAAGAATAAATGAGAAAAAAAAAGAATGTAGACTATTTACAGAAGGTAGAGAATAATCTTAAAAGAACAAATAAGAGTCACTGGCATTCAAGAGGGAGCCAAGAAAGAGTAAGGAGTAGAAAGCGAATTCAAGGAAATATTAACCCCAAATTTTCCAAACCTGGAGAAAGAAAGATGTAAATATCCAGGCACAGGGAGGTAAGAGATTACCAAACATTTTGTATAAACAAAATAAACTATTTTCTCTTATTAATTTCCTTCAACATATTTTTATTTTTAGAAACCAAAAGATGAAGTTGGTGCAAAAGTAATTGCGGTTTTTTCCCCATTACTTTCAATGGTAAAAATGTATAAAAAGCTGGGTAGGTTACATTTAATTTCTAAAGCAACCAGTAAAAGATAACCAAAAATATATAGTTAAAATCACAATTGGTAAAATAGAATACTAAAAAATTTTTCAATATTGTATAAAATTGATATAAAATAAATCAGGACATGAGGGAGGGAAGTAGGAACTAAATGAGACAAATAGAAAGCAAATAATATAATAGAATCCCTAAATAAAACATAACAAATGATCACATTAAATGTAAATGATCGAATCACATGCAAGTGGGTGTGCATTTCCATCACATCTGTGGACCCCAGGTATTCAACATTCTTTATTACCTAACTAGCACATACCTAATCTTTACCAATCTATTGGATATATATTTTTTGTTTTTGTTTTAGCAGAATTCATCTTACTGTTCTACAGAGGAATTTGGCACAGGGAAGCAAGTGTTCCTGTCCTATCTCTCCTTGAAAGTTCGTGTCTTTCTTTAGATTTTGGGTTAGTTGGCCCAATAGCCTCACTTATCAGGATCAGTAAAATTGGAAATTTGCAAGTTATCTAGAACTTCTTGTTTGTTGTAGTGGTGGATATTTTGTGTGTGGAAGTGATGCCCTTCCTAGATTTCTACATCCCAAATGCAAGCCCTATTATTTGAATCAAATATTTGGCAAGCTCAGCTCTAGCTCTTATTCTCCAATTTAATCAAGAACATAGCTATTAAAATAATTATATTAATCTTAAAATAATTCATGTCTACAAATTGAGACATTCTCTGAAGGAAAGAAACTGCTTAACAAAAGATCTTGATTTCTAGGTTAGGTATTGTAAAGTGAGCTGAGGAAATAATGCTTAGGTAAAGAATGCTTGGATTAAAATTAGTTATGTGCTAATTTAATAGGTCTAACTTCACTTTTTATGTTAAATGGCTAACAGCTTTTAAATCTCACCCCTCTCTCTTCTCCCTGCCCCACAATTGTCAAGCTGATAAGAAATCCTTCGGCACTGGCAAGGGGATTGAAACCATGCAGGCGCCTTGTCAAAATGCACTGGAGCTCTCACCCAAGTATCCCTAACCATACTAGAAACCTCTAGCCATTTTTAGACTTATTTGGGAGGTGGGCACCGCTCTCCTCAGAAAAGCATCAATTATGTAAGAACTAAACCTTTTAATACCCTCTGGGTGTGTGTGTGTGTGATATCATGTCTCAACATCTGAACCAAATTTTCAGTGTGGGCCCGTCCTTGTATTTCAGGGTTGGTGCAACAGCTAATTTGCACATTGATTTAAGCCTGTATTATTGCCAGGAATTTTGGGATATTTGCAAATATGTCACACTATATTTATGCAAATATTTTTGTTTAGGCTATAAACAGGTAGAAATAGTTGTATAAAGAAACTGAAATAGCTTTTCACTAGTTCACTCCTATTTTTGGATGTTTCTGCTCTGGTGACTAATAGGCAGTTACAGTAAACAATTCAATGCTGTGAGAACTTAAGGACATATGATCATAAACCTGGTGTATCAGACCAAGTATTAGGAGGAAACAGGTAGGATATTCAAGGTAATATCAGAAGTGTTTAATGAAGGGTATATCAGCAAAGTCATAGGCAGGAGGAAAGGAAAACAGAAGACACCTCAGTACTAGGGCAGCAACAGTAGAAGCCAGTAATATTCTTTGACTTGACGGATGGGGGGAAGGACAGTCAGCATAAGATTCAGTACAAGAAGGCTTGGTGGAGAGGATATGAGGCTGAGAGTTTTGATGGGGGTACACAACCAGTTTAAGATGACCATGTAGACAGAAAGCCAAGAGAATGAGTATGTGGATATCACTCCTCTTTCCCTCTGATCTTCTGCAGGTGACCCTTCTCTTAGGACCCTTGACAAAACTCAGCTGAAAGCCAGAAAGCAAAGGAAACTATTACTGCCATGTTTCCACGGAGCTGAGTTAAAATGAATAGAAAGGAGATCTGGAGGTCAAAGGAAACATGGTCAGCACACTGGAGCTTCTTAAGGTTCTAAGTAATACCATTAATCTACTTTTAAAATTGTTATTCTTTTCAGTAGAAAGATGTATTCTTTGGTTTTACCATACATAGAAGTAACAACATCCTTCATGTTTCTGGCAACTTTTGGAAAGTTTCCTTTTCTAATTAATTCTTAACACATTCACATGTATTACATATCTTGTGTCCTTAACTGATATTGCGAATGTATGTTTGTTGAGGTTAATCATCTCCTCAGAATATGGCACAAAAGACATAACTCTGAAAGTCATCCCATATCTTAAGATACGATTTTTTCATTAATTTTGAACTATGGGTAGTTGTATCTATACTACACTAGAAAAGATACATTGCTTTTAATGTCATCCCATGTCTGTAACAAGAGTAATTTCATTGTTTCTGTAATTCTTCTATAATATTGAAATATTACTAAGGACATACAGTTGAAATAATCTTGAGCACAGATTTTTCTTTATTAACATTAGTGGGGTATTTTATATTAAAATATTTTTAAATGAACAGGGGCCAGATGAGAAATTTGTATCCATATGCTATAAATAGAACATGATGGATTGTGTTAATTACTTTTTTCTCAGAAAAAGTGATTCATTTTTACCAAGTACTCTCACGAAAACCTTCAGGAGTAAGGTAAGGCAAGGTAACCTTAGATTTACTTACCTTT
This sequence comes from Symphalangus syndactylus, assembly GCF_028878055.3. Lineage (NCBI taxonomy): Eukaryota > Metazoa > Chordata > Mammalia > Primates > Hylobatidae > Symphalangus > Symphalangus syndactylus. The sequence goes on along the minus strand of NC_072427.2, from coordinate 125,960,028 downwards.
CTGGTCTTTAAAATCTTATTCAGACTCTCTTCAGCAGTGAAATCAGTGTCTAATACTCTGATATTATCTTTTGTATAATAGTGTGTCCTGGCAAAGGAAGGTTCTGGCTAATTGTTAGCAGAGAAATCTTTTATCTTGTCTCATCCATGTCAGTGAGCTTGTGCTACAGTGCAGAATATATACTAAACAATAGACAATGAAAAGATTACTGGGTTCATTTCCTTAAGAAATCATAAAAATTATAATTTTTGCATTGGTATCAAATAATGCTAAAAATGGATTTTTTGAAAGGAAAACATATGAAGTTATATGTTTTTGAAAAGGAAATGAAGTTTAGATAAAGTTATATTTCCTTTTCCCAAATCTAGTCTTTTATCATAGCTACTAGTATAGGTAGACATTAGGCTGATTAATAAAAATACCAGCATTAAAAAAGATGATTGAAAATTAAAATTCTATCAGAATAAATATCTAATTTCATCAACTTTACAATCTAAAAGTAAATGAAGGCGTGAGTATTTGGAAGATGGTTTCCGAGTGGTAACAGTAATAACAGAATACATCACTCTAAAACATGACAGCATGTGTTTTAGTAGAGTCACTGCTTTTCTATTGTATACTCTATTTTTTTTTTTTTTTTTTTTTTTTTACTAAAAGCTAAACTTAAGTAAAATACTTATTAATGTAGGCTTTGGCCACTAAATATAAAACCTCTGATGTGGCCAAGAAACCTATACTTAATTATCCATTCACCAGGATAATAGAAAAACAAATAATTCTGAAAACTTGTACATGATTTTAAGTTTCTAGAAAATAAAGTTGGTGTCATTTATATAAAAGTTGAGTAGTAATTTTATAGGTACAAAGTGCATAAAGTTAAAAATGGTAACATAAATATGCAAGTGAGAACTGCATTCTATTTTTTAAACAATCACAACACAATAAATTGAAAGTAGTTCAGATATCAAAAGGTGTAATGGAAATGGGGTATAAAAAAAGACTGGGTTTGTCATAGATGGCTCTTACTATTTTGAAGTATGTTCCTGTAATGCCTATTTGGTGAAGGTTTTCATCAGGAAGGAACAGTGGATTTTGTCAAACAGTTTTTCTGCTTCTATTGAGATGATCATATGGTTTTGTTTTAAATTTTGTGTATGTGGTTAATCACAATCATTGATTTGCGTATGTTGAACCAACCTTGCATCCCAGGAATAAAGCCTGCTTGATCATGGTGAATTAACTTTTTGATGTGCAGCTAGATTGAGTTTGATAGTATGTTTCTGAGGATTTTTGTGTCTATGTTCATCAGGGATATTGGCCTGTGGTTTTCTTTTTTCATTGTCTTTGCCAGATTTCAGTATCTAAATGATAATGGTTTCACAGAATGAGGTATGGAGAAATCCCTCTTCTTTGACTTATTTTTTTGGAATAGTTTCAGTAGGAAACTATTGTATGTCTGGTAGAATTCAGCTGTTAATCCATCAGGTACAGGACTTTTTTTGGTTGGTGGGTTTTTCATTACTAATTCAATTTTGGAATTCATGATTGAGTTTCATTTTCTCTCTTACATCATACCAAACAGGCAAAAGCAAGAAGCATTATCCCTAAGAACTGTGACAAGATAAGGATTTCCACTCTCACAATTCCTATTCAACATAGTTCTAGAAGTCCTAGCCAGAGCAATCAGGCAACAGAAAGAAGAGTCACCCAAACAGAAAAAGCAGAACTCAAATGATCTCTCTTCACTGACGATATGATTATCTAGAAAAACCTAAAACCCCACCAAAAGGCTCCTAGACCTGATAAATGACTTCAGTAAGGTTTCAGGATACAAATTCAATGTGCAAAAATCAGTAGCATTTCTATATACCAATAACATTCCAGCTGAGAGCCAATTTAAGAATGCAATCCCATTAACAATAGCCACAAAAAATGAAAATACCTAGAAATACATCTAACCAAGAAGATAAAAAGAAAACTGTCAAATACTGCTGAAAGAAACCATAGATGACATAAACAGAAAAGCATTCCACACTCACGGATTGGCAGAATCAATATCATTAAAATGATCATACTGCTCAAAGCAATCTATGGATTCAGTGCTATTCCTGTCAAACTTCCAACATAATTTTCCCCAGAATTAGAAAAACAAAACTATTCTAAAATTCAAATGGAACCAAAAAAGAGCCTGAATAGCTAAAGCAATCCTAAGCAAAAAGAACAAAACTGGAGACATCACATTACCCAACTTCAAACTATACTACAAGGCTACAGTAACCAAAATGGCATGGTACTGGTACAAAAAATTGATACATAGACCAGTGGAATAGAACAGAAAACCAAGAAATAAAGTCCTGCATCTACAACCAACTGATCTTCAACAAAGTTGGCAAAAATAAGCAACAGGGAAGGGACTCCCTAATTCAGTGGTGTTTGGAAAACTGGCTAACCATATGCAGAAGAATGAAACTGGAACCCTACCTCTCACCATATACAAAAATTAACTCAAGACGGATTAAAGACTTAAATTTAAAACCTCAAACTATAAAAATCCTAGAACAAAACCTAGGAAATACTTTTTTGAACACTGACCCAGGCAAAGATTTTATGACTAAGTCCTCCGAAGCAATTGCAACAAAAACAAAAATTGATAAGTGGAATCTAATTAAACTAAGAAGCTTATGCACAGCAAAAGAAACTCAACAGAGTAAATAGGCAGCCAGCAGAATAGGAGAAAATATTTTCAAACTGTGCATCTGACAAAGGATTAATAACCAGAATATACAGGGATCTTAAGTCAACAAGAAAAAAAGAAATAACCCTATTTCAAAGTTGGCAAAGTATATGAACACTTTTCAAAAGAAACATAGAAGCAGCCAACAAACATGAAAAAATGCTTAACATCATTAATCATCAGAGAAATGCAAATGACAACCACAATGAGATACCATCTCACAGCAGTCGGAATGGCTATTATTAAAAAGTCAAAAAATAATTGCTATTATTAAAAGTCAATAATATGTTGGTAAGACTGTGGAGAAAAGGGAATGTTACACACTGTTAGTGGGATGTAATTTAGTTCATCCTCTGTGAAAAAGAGTTTGGTGATTTCTCAAAGAACTAAAAATAGAACTCATTCAGCTCAGCAATCCCATTACTGGGTACAAATCCAAAGGAAAATAAACCATTCTACCATATAGACACATGCACACATACATTCACTACAGCACTATTCACAATAGCAAAGACAACCTAGGTGTCCCTCAACAGTGGACTGGATGAAGAAAATGTGGCACATATACAACATGGAATAATATGCATCCATAAAAATAACAAAATCACGTCCTTTGCAGCAACATGGATGCGGTTGGAGGCCGTTATCCGATGCAAATTAATGCAAAAACATTAAACTAAATATTTCATGTTCTCACTTTTAAGTCGAAGTTGCCCTGGGTACCCATGGACCTACAAGTGGGAAAAATACACACTGAGGACTCCAAAAGGAGCAAGGGAGGACCGGGGGCAAATTTTCCATGTATTAGTACATGTAAAACTTATGTTATTAAGTAAACAAAGCAAAATACAAAACAATGGATTTCATCTATGGTTAAATTTACTTGAGAGTGACTTACTAAAAATATAGGCTACCGTCTTCACCATCTCAGAACTACTCAATCAAAAATTCAGGGGACAAGGCCTAGAATTCTGCATTGTTAAAAAATACCACTGATGGCTCTGATGTGTATAGATAATTCATAATGAATCTGATTATGTAATATGACACGACATATACCTTAGAAAATTTAAGAATTATGCACTTGGATAGTAGTTAATTCATTTTATTCTCTGGTCATCATACTATCTTTCAATTTAAAATAAGATCTGATGCGGACCCATCAATGGTGTAAGGAATCTATCAAATTTTTACTCCAGCAAATAGCAAGAAGTTTAAAAATTCTTTTAAATCTTTTGTTATTTTAGAAGTGGTATAGAGTTGCTGCTTTGGGGATTATTTTTGTGAATGGTAGTGATTCTGTTAATGCGAGAAAGAGACACAGAACTCATGGTAGAGGGATTGCATTGGTGGTGATGATGGGATCATAATAGCTCACTTAAAAAATCAAGATCCCCTAAACAATTTGTGGAGCTCAGAGCAAAATGAAAACGTGGTACTTTTGTTCAAAAGTTATGAAGAATATTAAGACAGCAACAGCACAGCATTAAACCAAGTGTGGGGCCTTTCTAAGTATAGGGTCTTCTGTGACTGCCCAGGTCGCATGCTCATTAAGCTGGTTCTGCACTTAATACTGTAAGAGCAAGTTGACATTTAGAAAATAATTGTGGTCTCAGCTTTTCATACACTCACATTTTTTGGAACCAATAGTTCTGAGCAAGATTGCAAATAAGTCTTTATAAAGGATGTTCATTTTTCAAGGACTCTTTCCTCAGGTGACCTAATTAGTATATATTTTTTTCAAACCTAAAGCATTTCTTGTATGGTGATTTAAATGCATCCCATGGAAATTTCTTTGCTTCTGTAAATAATCTTTTAAAAATATTTTAATGTTTCTATATAGTAAAATCTTTATAATAAATGTATATGAGGGTAATGCCAAACATACATTTTAGAAATACCTAAGTATCTGAATATCTTTTATCTAAAATATAAAAGCCATTTTAGCCAGTTGCTGTTGTTTTTTAATCTTCAATTAGTCTAGGAAACAAAGAATACTTTTATCTCACAGAATTATTCATCCTGAGAGGTTCAAAGTTTTGAGCCTCGGAACAATTGTAATTTTCTCAAATCCCTTTCACTATCAGATTCCCTCTAGTGGAAGGAGAAATTATTATTATTATTATTATTTTTGAGATGGAGTCTCACACTCTTGCCAGGGCTGGAGTGCAATGGCGTGGTCTTGGCTCACTGCAACCTCTGCCTCCCAGGTTCAAGCGATTCTTCTGCCTCAGCCTCCCTAGTAGCCGGGATTACAGGTGCCCGCCACCACGCCCAGCTAATTTTTTGTATTTTTAGTAGAGACAGGGTTTCACTATGTTGGCGAGGCTGGTCTAGAACTCCTGACCTCGTGATCCACCTGCCTCGGCCTCCCAAAGTGCTGGGATTACAAGTGTGAGCCACTGCGCCCATCCAATTATTTCTTTTTTATTGTACTGTAATGTTATTGGTGAAGTTTTCTTATTTGAACTCTTTTATGACTGGTAGAAAAGCCTGGTGTCTTTTGAGTAATGGTGAAGGGGTGTATTAAATGTTAAAGTCCTTTTATAATCCTTCTGAATTTAGATCTTACAAAAAATTACAGAATGAGGCTTGGCTCTCACAAAATATGTACTTTCTCAGCTCCTCCCTGCTCCAATGCATGTTCAGTGTTAAGATGAGAAGAGCAAGTCTGTTTATTCAGTGTAATGGACATTACTATATCCCTAAGTATTCAAGGAGAGTCTTAGCTCATAGACATGTACAATGGAGTCACTTACATTAAGCCTTAAGCCACATCTGTAAATTCTCACAGTTAACAGAATCCCTGGGGTCCTGGGGCTGTGTGTTGCATCTTGTTCTAGCTATTTCTTAAAGATTTAATTCAGCAGTAGGAGTATTCTGTGTGTGTTTATTATTGTTTCTGATTTTGTTTTTCATCAACTGTAGTTATAGTAATAGTAAAGACAATTTATAAAGCACTAAATTTAAATAACATGAAAACATCCTTACAGTAAACCTATAAAATGATTATCATCTCCACTACACTGAAGAAGAAAAATACTCACAGAGGACAACATGCTCTTCAGTAAGGTGAGAATACTTTTTTTGAACCTGATTCTTCAGCTTCCAAATCCCATGATTATTATCCACACACCATTGAAGTCCAGTATATAAGTGTATAATGCTCCATCTTCACCGTGAGCTTCCCTGTCCTACCCCTATAGCTACATGTTTCACTAGCTTCATCATAGTTCCACATCAATATACATTTGCTGCCCCATGAGGAACTGGTTAGTTCACTTTACACATCTTTGGTCTGATACTTTTACTGTTTGTTCATGCCCATTTACTATTTTTACCTTCTTCAAAGTCCAAGCAAGTTTCACCTCTGGAAATAGTCTCTAAATCCAAACCACGTGTAGTTCTGTTAACACATAAGGATATGGTTTATATTATGTGCCAGGGTAGCAGTTACTTGTGTTAGAAGGAAAATGACTAGAGGCAGAGAAACCCATCTATGGCTTATAAGTCTTGTGATATTTTACAGTGTATATTGGAATTTCCTCAAACATTAGGGAGCTAATAGCTACCACTAGAGTTTTGTGAAGATTAAATAAATTACAGCTAAAACACCAACTATAGTAATTAACTAATGTTAACTCATTAAAATATTTCCTCTTTGTAGGTCTATTTGTACATCAATTAATTCTATAATCTACATAATACGTGCATTCAAATTACCTATTATGTTCAGTGCTTTAACAATTAATTATTTTGGGTAACTTGTGTTTTTCTAGGAATCTGTCCATTTTATCTAAGTTCTAATGTGTTGGCATAAAGTGGTTCATAACATTCTTTTCAAGTCTTTGAATTTTGGAAAAGTCTATAAATATGTCTCTTCTCTTATTTTTGATGGTAATTTGTGCCTTCTCTCTTTTTCTGTGGTCAGCCTATTTAAAGGAATAACAATTTTATTAATCTTTTGATAAATAACTTTTGTTTTCAATAATTTTCTTTTATCTTTTTTCTCTAATTTATTGATTTATGTTCTATTCTTATTTTCTTATTCTGAGTTTGTTTTGCTTTCCTTTTAATAGGTATTCGAGGTGGAAACTTAGATTATTGATTTTCTGTTTGCCTTTGGCTTTTAGTAGATTGGCTCTAATTTCTGTACATGTAGTTCCCTTTGTGTTTACCTACAGGTTCTTTCAGGATCTTGAATCAATAGGATAATTTTTAAAAAACAACAAATTTTGGAAGTTTTTAGCCATTTTTTTCAAATAGTTTTTTCAGCACTATTACTTTTATAATAGTGGGCTGTAACTTTTTATGTGTATGTTGAGATGCTCATGACAAGTTTCTGAGGCTCTGTTTATTACATATATATTTTTTTTGCTATTTCTTGGATTGGAAACCTATAGCTCTGTCTTCAAATACATTGATTATTTCTTCTGACATCTAAAATCTTTTGTTGGCTCTAGCTACTAAATTTTTAAATTTTGTATAGTTTTCAAGTTTAGAATTTCCACATTATTTTTATAGATTGTATTTTACTATTTTTTAATTTTTCTGTATTTTACTTATTTCAGTTAGTTTCTATTAGCTTCATTTTATTTCCTGAAAATAGGTCATACTTTCCTGTTTTTTGCATATTTAGTATTCTTTAGTTTTTTGAAAAACAGACACTTTAGAAAATATAGCCATACTAGATTGTAATTTATTTCTCTGACAACTGTTGGGTTTGAGTAACTGCCTAGACTTAAACTTTTGAATCTCTCTCCCCCATGGTGTGCAGCACTTTGTGTCTCTGCTCGGTTACTTTTTTTTTTTACCTTAATCCTTGTTTTACTTGTTAACCTGGCTTCTTAGAGATTGTCCATGTGCATACACAGCTTAATGATCAATCGATAATTTTGGCAAAGATTATGCTCAACATCTTGGGCCCTCTAAGTCTTCCTCACTCTACCAAGTCATCTTTCTGTAGGTTGGAGAATGCAGGCAGAGTTGCAGACAATTTTCATGTCTCTCGTTTTCACTTTTCACCGCACTAGGTTGGTTGGTTCTTGTGCATGCATGGTATTTCAGTCAGCCTGGGGTGTGTGGGAGCTTATCTCATCCTCCTGTGCCTTTTTCATCCCCAAACATTCCCATTAAAAACATATCTGGTTGGTCTGCTGCTCTCCTTAAAAGTCACCGCAGCTTTGGGATAACAAAGTTACAAATGTTTACAGTTTCTTCCCCAAAATTAATTTATTTTGTGCTTGGTAAAGTATATGTTCTTTTTATTATAATATCATAGCTCCCATAATAATATGACATTTGTTTATTTTTATTTAATTTTGATTAGTTGTTCACTCATATTTTTAATCTTTGGATATTTTTTGCCTTTATAGATAATTTTGTATTTGGTTTTGTTTGGCTAAATTCAATATGAAACCACACTTTTGCATTTTGTATTGTTTTAGGTCACGTATATCATTTTAATGGTTTTTGACATACTCCTGCATACGTGATCTCATTTCATGATTTTGTTTGTTGTTAGTTTCTTTTGAAACACCATTTCTGTTATGCCTTTTGATATCTAAACTATTCTCTATTTTGTTATGATTGTTTCATTTGGAAAGTAGAATGTAATTTTCATTTACATGTTTATATGACCACGGTAAACTGTATGTATATTAATGCATACCTGTACAATTAAACACATTAATATTTTATTCTATTTAACAGAAGAGAAAGAAGTTGTGTGATTTTTGGCAATCTTTCTTCTTTTCTACTACTTTTCAATTTCTCACTATTTTAACCCACGTATCTGTCCTGAATTGGGAGAGTGTGTGTGTGTGTGTGTGTCTGTGTGTGTCTGTGTGTTTGCATGTGTTTAAGGGAGTAGATGGCTTTTATTCAATTACTCCACTGGTCATATTAGCCATGTTCTTTTCCCTTCTATATTGCTTTTAATACTGATCCATTGATTATATGTCCCTTTTAACTTGTATTAATATTATTACATATTGTTTAAATGTACAGCCAGTATTTATAGACTAAGGTATTATAATGTAGCCCTCTTTGATAAACCTTTCAACTTATCATTAAAATATTTATGAAGGCCTTGAAAGATACAAAATGAAAAGAAACTAGAAACTAAGAGTATTAGTTATTAAAAATACCAAGGGTAATTTTATTATTGTTACAGATAATTTTTACTAGTTATAACATGAATGGTCTGTACTGAAAAGCAATTTGTCACTTTCATTAGCTTTGTCCTAAAAATGCAACAATTATATGAAAACCACCATCAGTTTAATCTTGACGAATGTATACATTTCATAGAAGAAGAATAGATAGAAGAAGGCCCTGGGGCCCCTGTGAATATAACTCAGGCCTCTCTAGTTATACATGCAACAAGGAGAATATAGAAAGGGGTCACAACATGGGGCAATTAATGTGTTCAGAACACCTGAAGTGTGTGTATGTGTGTGTGTGTGTGTGTGTGTGTGTGTGTATCCTGCACATTTGGAGAGCTGTAACACATTCCTTTTGAGGTGAATTTGCAGGATGCCAGTGACTGCTTGTGGAATTCTGGCTTTGATTGCCCGGTATCAGTGTCTCTTTTATTCTTTCTTCCTGCCCTTTAGAAAAGAACCCCCGCAAGACTTCTGGAAACATAGGTGAAGGGGCTGGAAATCTGCCTGGTGTCCCTTCTGCCCACTATGCCAGCAGGCCCTATGGAAGGAGTGGGGAAAACATAGGTCAAGAGGGAAACCCTCTCATGCCTGACTTTAGCCTGTGCCCAGATAACTTGTTTGGCTTGACTATGCACCACAGATTCACACCCCTCCCACCCCCTCACACACACACACACACACACACACGCACACACCCACACACACACTGCTGCCTTAAAGTGCCACTAAATTTCCCACCTCTATACCATCATCTGGTGAGAAGTATCTTAATTTTTTGTATCAACAGCCATTTTTGTTGACTCTTAGGCATTTGCCTAGGGGTAGCAGTATAAGGGAAGAAAAAAGATTCATTCTGGAGACAGAAAATGTGGTTCAAGCCTCCATTCTGCCACTTTTCAACTATTTGACTTTAGTTAAGCTACTTGATCCCTCTGAGCTTCAGAGATCAGCCTCAAAACGCCAGGCTTATCATTACCAAAGGCAGTTCTCTACTAAAGAGAGAGGAATCAGTGATAAATACTGCAACTTCCCAATCTCTCGATAGACAATTCTAAGTAATAATTTGCACGGTTCCTCAAAGGTCCCTAGAAGGACTAAGCCTGTTTCACACAGTAGTAATCACTCCACTAATACACAGTACAATGGTAAAGTTACTTATCTTCCCCATTCCCACATTGTGCTTCCTGAGATCACCTCTCCTACAAACTCCTGCCTTCAACTCCTTGTATTAGCTTCTAGAAGAAGTGAAACAAATCATCTCATTATGTTTAAGACAATCCACAGTAATTCTCCAAGATAAATTCAACATCTGCTTGTTCAAACAGGCAGTTTAAATAATGGTGCCGTAGGAATAAGCACCTCTGCAAGTTTCAAGTCTTTGACAGTAGCAATTAATTCTGTACTTCCTTCAAGAAGTGCTATTGCTTTTGATTTTGCTGTCATGGCAAAAGGTCGACACTAAGAATGTAAATTTAGCTTTTGCTATGTAATAACCCTCATTTCATGGATCAGTGTACCAATGTGCAGATTCTGCCAGCTGCTAGGTAGATAAATAGGGAGGGAGACAGAGAGAGAGATGTTTTCACTATATATGCCAGGACTGGTATGTGGTCCCAATTGGACTCACACAGAGATGGGCTCTGGTCAAGACTCTTGCCATCATCTAATATTTATAAGCCACATTTTGATCAGTGGCCATCATGGTAGATATGGAAGTGGTGAGGTTAAGAATTAGCTTTTCCTCAATGTCACTAATAATCTACAGAAAACCTAAAAAAAAAAAATCCCCTTTTCCACTGCACACACCCTGAAAAATGGCCACACATCTTGAAGGCTTGGAGAAAGAGTTATATCCTATGTTGTGACCACATTGCCAAAAGTCTAGGCCCCTCCTCAGACAAGGAGCTCTAGGTCTGCAAACTGAGTAAGCGGCTATGAATTACCACTGTGGATGAGTCAGGTTTCTTCCTATGTGACCTAGAATGTATTTGTTTATATATGTCTAGACTGCCTCTCTATTTCATTCCTAGTGTTCCCACCTTTGGTTCCTTATCAACACAGAAGCCTGGGAATCAAAACACTCCAAGTTCCATTCTGTTAATCACCCATGGAAATTGGGACCACTTGTGCTGAAGTGCTAGCACCTGTGCCTACTATTCTGCGCTCCATTTATTTCTACTATAACCGGGGAGCCCAACTACATGCTGGTATCATCTATGATCATTTTTAGTCTTCAGAGGTCATACTCCAAAGAACATTTTACGATGCCTTTTTTTTTTTTTTTGCCATGAAAGGAGTGTTCACTAGGTTTCCCTAAGGTTAAAAGATGGCTGAGCAGGTTACACACAGCATTTTTATGCCAACATTTCCATGTCCTTGAATTTTCAAAATCCTGCCTCTAGATTATGCTTGGGAAGTCCCAACACCTCCATTCCCTAGAGTGACATCTTTAAGACCAGGAACACAGTCATACACAGAAGCCCACATCATAATCACAAATTACAGATGACTATATTCATCCAATAACAAAGGCTGGATCCAACTTTCCATTTTGTCATTTTTCATCTAATGCCCTTAACAAACCATTTCCATACGTGCTTCCTTGACTGTTGCAGATACAAATCAGCAAGATTCTGCACTATTTAGGTGCCTATGTTATCTCCTCCTTGAATGGACATTGTACTTCCCTGGGGCTCTGCTGGAAAATAACTGTAGAAATTGGTCTGGAGGAAATTGTAGATGGTGAGCTTGGGTCCTGAAGACAATCTGCATCTCTTTATAATGCCAGACCTCCATTTGAAGTTCTTGGAAAAGTTCTAGGCAAAGAAAGTTTGATTTCCTCATTTAGGTGGGAGAGGGGCTGTTTTCAGAGGTGACAAAGATTTTGCAGCAATTTTCAATTTAATATTCTCAGCCATATTTGAGTGTGCCCAAATTCTTCCCATTCCATGTCTCATAATCTCTCCAGTTCCTGTTCATTTTACTTTAGAATAAGAGGCCTGGAAAGGATGGGATTTAAGTGATTGTACAATACTATAACTTGTACAATCAAGTTCTGGATCTGATCTTCCACTACATCTGCCTTGCAGCTACAGGAGATAAGGGATTCCTTTAACGATAGTCCAGAGTCATTCTGATTCTGCACCCATGACTTGAGCTCAGAGTGCAAGGCCTCATTTTAACATTTTCATAGATGAGCGCTCCGTGGTAGTTACATGCACTTATCTTAACCCACAGTCTTTGTTATCACCATTGTTTGTAAAGCATGCACGTAGGGCAATATCCTATGATTGCCCCATGCCTCAGTATTCACTGACACTTCATCCCCCACCACCATGTGTGATTACTTCATTAATTGTGATCCTGCTCCATCCCCAAAGGACCTCTCTAGCAAGTGTTCTCAGGAAAGTGACAAGGCCTCCAAGGAGCAGCTGCACCAAGTTTCCAACATCATCAGACATCTCTCTAGTGTACATGTGGCAACTGGAATAAAAGAGCTGCCAGAATAAAGGGGCTTCCGGGAGCTGGGACAATTAGCATGTCTGTGGCAATCATTGTGAAGCTGAGATTTAAAGTCCTATCCTCATTTTAAAAGTTTTACACTCATTTTCTTCCCAGACATTAGTACAACCCTAGGTGAGTGGAATCCCAACAACAACTGCAAGAGAAGGAACATCCCATTTAAATTGATGAGAAATAACCCAGAATTGTGTATGTTTGTAGCATCTAGGGACTTAAATTAATATACAGAACATATCTAGGCATTTTACATTTTATAGTAAAATGATGTTAAATTTCCCTTTTCCTGCTGTTTTGGAGATTTGTGTGTGTGTCCCCAACATCTGAATACACTAGAAGGCAAAGGAAGACAGGTTAAAAACTGGGGAGATCAGGTTTTGACTCACAGCTCATTCCCCAGCCCATCCACCAGCTGCAAAACAGGAGTGCCTGGGGAGGCAAACGGACTTCAACAGAAGAGTCAGGGAGAGCCAGCTGGCAGGAAGCCAGGAACTGAGTGGACAGTTGATACAGCAAGACCAAGGTGAATTCTCCCACTACTGTGCATGCACCTGGAAATCCTCAGTTTTACAGGTGGAAAAGCGTCAGTTTGACCTTCACTATACAGAGGACACCATTAACAATGCATTAGCACATAAGGCTATGCCCACCCTCCCCTTATCAGGCCTGAAGGGTCAAAACCAGCAGGTAACAAATACAGTAAGTGGTGTATCCAGATGGAACAAGCAAACCCAAGATGCCTCTATTCCCAACTGCAAGCTTACAAGAGTGCAGCTACAGCAATATGGGGAAGGGGAAAGAGGCAGTTGGGTGGGTGAAAAAGCTTTAAATCACGAAGAAGTAATGGAAGTAATTCTAGATGTCTTTATTTTTAATACCTCAAAAATATTACTACCAATTGCTTCAGAGTGACCTGAAACCATAATGCAGTGGCTCTCCAACTGTAGTGACACTCACTCCTGGGCAACATCAGCAGCATCTTGTAATCTGTCAGAAATACAAATCCTCAGGGCCACCCTAAACCTGCACAATGAGAAACTGTAGGATTGGGACCTAGCAATTTGGTTTTAACAAACCCTCCAGCTGATTTTGATGCAAGCTAGAGTCTGAGAACCACTGCCATAATGGGATTTGCCTATGATTTCATGCAGGTGTGGGGAATAACAATCAGAAGAAGTTGTTTAAGGTAGTGGTAGAAAAGAGTTTTTCACATGAGACCTTCAGGGTCCACCAGGCTCTACAAACCAGTTACATATAGCTGATTGCAGATGTTTCAATGCGGTAAATTTACAGATTTTAAAAAAGTCTAATCTTAATTTTAATAGTTCCATATTTTTTTTTTACTATCAGTCCTGTTTGCTGTCTTTTCTTCAGTATTTGCTCTCTATTCTGATATTTTACTGGATCTTTTGACACTTTTCCTCTGATAATTTCTTCTTTGTGTCACATGTTTGTCTTCAATATTTTTAGTCCCACTTCTCAGCATTAGTCCAACTATTTCATGGCTCTAGTTATTATTTGAATATTGTTATGGCAGTCATCTTTATTCTTGAATGCTGAATCCTCTTTTGATTTGAGAAAAAAATCTTTAAATTTTACTAATAAATCTTTGAACTTTTCCTGGTTTATATTTAGTCATAGATGAAGTTCTTATGCAGGAATTTTTCTTTCATTAATAATATACAAATATTATGGTCGAATATTATTCCTTGTTTGCTCATATTTCCAAATTGATTGTTTTTATAATCTTTGAAGGATGGGACTCTTTGAATGTGGCTTTGCAACCCTGCTTCATAGATCAACTAACAGTTGAGGGTAGGTCTGGAATTTGACATGGAGGGTTAGCCTGTTGGGTGTCACTAAACGTCAGCAGCAAAGCAGAGAAAGGCCTGAGGTAGGAATGTGGAAGGAAGTGGGAGTGAATGTGGAAGGAAGGTGAACAGCACAGTGAAGCTGCCTGCTACTTCCCTGCTGAGGTCAGGTGGGCCAAATGGATTAGGCAGAGGATTAGGCAACAAATCACTATAAAAGGTGCCAAATGGATTAGGCACCAAGTCACCTGCTATGCCTTGTAGAGTTGTCTCATGCACGTCACTTTAAGAAGACAACCCATCTCTCTGTAATTCAATAAGAGAAACATTTTGGAGCAAAGCATTCAAGGATAATGTTGGTACAGTTGGTTCACCTATAACCCTGCTGCAAGCTTAAGTTCAACTCACAAGCCAGAAGCAGCAGCAACCACAGATTAAAGGCACTAGGTGCTGGTTCCAACAACTTATTACATCATTCCAAAAGCTAGATTGTGTGTTTCTGAAGTCAAGCAGCTACTTTTTTTCTTTTTTCTTTTTTTTGAGATGGAGTCTCGCTCTGTCTCCCAGGCTGGAGTGCAGTGGTACGATCTCGGCTCACTGCAAGCTCCGCCTTCTGGGTTCACACCATTCTCCTGCCTCAGCCTCCTGAGTAGCTGGGACTACAGGCGCCCACCACCATCCCCAGTTAATTTTTTTTTTTTTTGTATTTTTAGTTGAGATAGGGTTTCACCGTGTTAGCCAGGATGGTCTCGATCTCCTGACTGTGTGATCCGCCCACCTCGGCCTCTCAATGTGCTGGGATTACAGGCGTGAGCCACTGCACCTGGGCCAAACAGCTACTTTTAATTCATCTTTATCTACACTTCACCTAGCACAGCACTTGGTAACTATTTTCAATGGTGTTCAAAGAGCCATTGCTCCTTCTTTTACCCTGTCGTGGTCAATGTAAATTTACCGATGACTTGTAAGGATATTTGTCACCTGTGAAGTACTATACAAATCTGAGGGATTATTTTCTATTCTATTGTACATCAATAATATAAAGTGTGGAATATTTCAGAGGAACAATCATGTTGCTCTTTTATCTTTGCCAAAGGGTACATTAATTACATATCTGCTGTTGGGGCAAAGTCCCCACAACACCTTTTTGTTGTCATTTAGGATGACAGCAGGCAGGTGTAGAATCACTGAGCTCACATTAGTGAAACACTTCATATGGTGGTTGGCATAGAGTAGATACTTAACAGAAATTTCTCTGAAACTGTATGCCCATCCATTGCCACATTTCTCCTATCTACTGACTCACTTCTCTTGGACTAGGAATCCTTTATTCCCACTTTTCATTTTATTAATATAATGTAGGCACTATTTTCTCACCGAGGGATCAAGATAAACAGCTCTTCATCTTTCTTCTCTTATTATGTCTCCATGTTTTCCTCCCTATTGCTTTCTCCAGTTTTCCCTGTCTTCTGTCTGACTTCCACTGTTGAGGATTACCTCAATGTCTTCTCCACTCTTGTCCTCTCTACATCTTCATTCCTCCCTATTTATCGTATCATAATGACCTTTCTCTGCTTAAAAAGAAAAAAAAAAGAAACTTCCATAATTTTTAAAAAGTTAATGCCTGGTGATCACCAGTTCACAGACTGAAGAGAATATTCCTTCTTCTACCTCTAGCTTAGGTATCATCTATTTTTTTCAATGCTTCACGATTTACATCAGCATTTTAAGTCCATAGATTTCCACTGAAATGTTTGAAATATATAAAATATTACATTTCACAATTTAATAAAAACAGTGTAAGCCCTCTGTCTAAAATACTTCTCTCAGGGGCCCACCGCCACCCAGAAAGTTAGTTTTCCTACTATCCTAGCGATTTTATTTTGTTGCAAATATGTAGGCAGATTTATTTTCAGGTGGAAGTGAACTGAATTAAAAGTGAAGGTAAATCCTTCTCATGTGATTAAAAATATTATAACTATTTCGGACGTTCTATATCAAGTTCTGTATTCCTCACTGCATTTTAAATAAGGATTCATTTTTGAATGTTGATTGTAAAAATAAGATCATAAAATTAAAATGGAAATAAGTATGCCATCTCCTATCAAATAGCACATCAACTTTTATTTCTCTATGCCTTTTTTTAGTATTTTTCTTTATGCTTCATCCCAGTAATTACAATGCAAATTTAAGTTATTGTTTTCATTTCACATTTTATCAAGAACATTTATCTGTTGCTACATATCCTTCAAAATTATCATTAAGTAATGATATACTGTTTCAGTAAGTACGTGCCTCATTATTTAACTAATGATTTAATCATTTTCTAAAATTTGATGTTTTCTATTATTAATGTAAATATAAAATGACACACTGAAAAAATGAGATAGGCATGTAACAAATCACTTTTACATACTTTAATATAAGGCATAATTAAATATTTGATTCATACTTGTGTTCTACATGACATTCTGCAATAAGAGTGTTTCAGTATTTACAGAAATTCTATAAAGTATAGCCTCAAATAAGTAATGGTCACCAAAGGCTGTCCTCTCCTTTCCTGTGTGTTTTTAATCTATGCTGTCATCTTTACTGAGTTCACATTTTCTTATTCTAGGACTCTAACCCAAAGCTATTTTATGTTTTCACTTCTGTATAATACAGTTTAGCAGTTCACTGCTATTTATACAACTTTCGGCAGAAAGAGAAAATAATAATAATGGCAGGGTACAATTCTGATCCAGACTAGGACAGTAAGTGTGTTTTGAGTCCAACTGTCATCTCCACACTTGTCTGCGCATCATCCCACCCAAAGATATTGGCCGTCCGCAGGGTGTTAGATCCGCCCTCTGCTTGAGAAGTGACTGTCATGATGTTTTCATACTTTCCACACTGACTAAAGCCTTCATGGCTATTTGGGAGTTCCCTGTGGCTGCAGCTGTGACTGACCTGGGTCCCGATACTCTCTAAGTCTCATTTACTTTATCTAGAAATGAAGGGAATCATGGCTAGTCTCCACAGAATTTACATAGACCCTGTAGTGCAGTCATGGAACTTTCTGGAAATGAGGAGAGATTGCAATTTACACAGACCAACAAAATTACTCTTCAAAGACTTTCCAGCTCACTCAGACATTCTCAAGATAGGGTGTGGGCTATGGCTATGTAATCCAAAGTTTTGACAAGACTTACATTTAGATGCACAGGCTGTTGCCCGTGAATATTTACCTGGCTAGCCTGAACTTCAGTTTGATTTTAAAGACTTTTAAGCTCTATTATAGAAAATGCAAGGTTGCATGCACAGCTAAAATAAAGAAGCAACAGTTATAATAAAATGTAAAAACAAGGTACTACTTCTATTTCTAGCTATAAACTGAGAAATTAGATTGTTGGGAAAGCCATTTTTATCAGAAATATTTAATGGCAAGAATATAGTATATTGATATTGTATCGGAAATACTCAGCTGTTTATGAAATGTCAGATTTTAAAAATTTACTTGCCATTAATATGGCTACTGTTGTTCTATATACTATACATAATATGTAATTTTAAGGTTTACATCATTACTCGTTGCTAAATTGTAAGTGCTTTTATCTCTTTTCATAAATCAACACTAATAAGTATAGTTTTTTCTAGTATGATAGAGTTAGATATAGTTCTAGATATAGTTCTCTATTCCTGAAAACTAGAGTAGAAAAAAACTTGTAAGTGTAAAGAGTATTATCAGTGAAGTTCTTCATGAAAGCCAAATATAAAGATTATGAACCTTAAGATCTTTCACGAATATTTTCTCAGGTATCCTACATCAAAAACTTGTATAGGTTCCACATGACAATAGTTGTCCTTTATTTATGCAGTTATTCATTCATCAGTACACTTATACCATCAAGATTTTGATTATTATTAAGTGATAGTAGTGGTTATAGTGCTGAAAAAGCAGAGGTTGTACTTCCTCAAAGGAGATCCCTTGATTCTTGAGAATACCTAAAAGAAATGTTTTGCTTCCAGCAGCAAGGCTCACTAGGTATTCACAGAAAATCCCCTAAAGTAATCCTGAACAAAATGAATATATTCCAGAGGCTGGGGTAGGGGCATGGCTTGGAGCCTGGGGGGCAAAGGTTACAGTGGGCCGAGATTGCACCACTGTACTCCAGCCTAGCCGTCACAGCTAGACCCAGTCAGTCTGTCTGTTTCTCTCTATATATATAGTTTATATATATAATTTATATAATATATATTATATATATTTATTATACAATATAAATTATATGTATCATATATACAAAATACATAAGTGTGTGGGTGTGTGTGTGTGTGTGTGTGTGTGTGTATTACAATGTGTTTGACTTGGTGGCAATTCAGAAAAATTCATCTGCAATGGTAAGAAAGCATGAACCCAAGACACTAGCATCTGTCATATCTGGTGGCCTGTGGTGTTAATTTTAATGGCTATTGGCAGGGACAGAAGGCAAAGAATGAATTCTTAGAGAATAAAGTCATATAACCTATGTATCACAATGAACCCCAAGCTAGCGATTTAGTTTAAAATGATTCCAGGTTGTGATTTATTCTAGGTTCTTGGAAGAAGCAAACACAAATCTCTCAGGCCACATATAATTATAATAATGTTTCAAAAGTATGAATTCAAAATCAAAATTCTAGACATAGGAGGAAAAAAGAACCAAGAGCATGACTCATCAGAAAGAAGAGAGAAGCAGATTGCCAATACAGAAGATATAATATTACATTCATCAGATTCACAATATAAAGAAATTATCTTAATATTTTTAACAAGACAAAGGAATTACAGCAATATTAAAGCACAACGGACTATTCAAAGTTGACAAAACCAAAGTGAAAAAAGAATAGCAAAAGAAAATAGTAACGTAACAATTGGGCTAAGCACCAGATTAAACACATTTGAAGAGACAATTTATGAACTAGAATATAGAACTGAATAAATTAGAATGCAACCTGGAGATATGAAAAGATGGAAAACACAAAAAAGAAACAAGAATCAAGGAAGAAAGTCTGAGACATTCCAACATATTAAGTCCAAAATATTGTAATATATAAAATGGACAATGAAGTAATACGTGAGGGGATACAGCTGAGAACCGAAAAGGCACTAATTCTTAGATACAGGAAGCTCAAAAAAGTCCAAACCAAAGTAAATAACAAAAAATCCACATGTAGAAATACTATAGTAAAACTGCAGAAAACCAGAGACAGAATTCTTTAAAGTAGCCATGAAGTAAAAACAGAATATCTGCAAAGAAAAGACAATTTGATTGCTGTCAGATGATTTAATTTTCCTTATTGGACTTCAGATGCAGATTAAGTTATGGTTATATTGCTATCTTATTTGTTCCCCTGAGGCTCTTTAAAAAATTTTTTCTAAATCATTTCTTCATTGTTTTTTCCATTTTTCATTCTCATTCTCCCATCCCATAAATATTCTAGTATGTATCAAGTGAATAATCATTACTTGCATGTATGTGTTCTTGTAAAATTTGTATAAAAGAAGAAGATACTATGTTATCTATCTCATTTTGCTTCTTACATTCTTTACTCAGCTCTGTTGTTAGGACCCATTCTTTCTATGCTGTGTACCTCATTTCTTCTGATTGCTGACTAGAACTCTATGGTGTACATCCACAGTAATTTAACTATCTTGGTAACCAGATTGTCTCTAATATTTCACCCATTAGCAAAAACAAAAGTAGTTGAATATATACATGCACCATTTACAATAGCTAAAATTTGGAAGCAACTTATGTGTCCATCAACAGATGAATGGATAAAGAAAATGTCGTTATACACAATGGAGTACTATTCAGCTATTAAAAAGAATGAGATCCTGTCATTTGCAACAATATGGATGGAACTGGAGATCATTATGTTAAGTAAAACAAACCCAGCACAGAAAGACAAACATCACATGTTCTCACATATTTATGGGATATAAAAATCAAGACAATTGAACCAATGGATATAGAGAGTAGACGGATGGTTATTAGAGGCTGGGGAGGTTTGCAGGGGTTGGGAGGAAGGTGGGATGGTTCATGGGTACAAAAAATATATATAGACATAATGAATGAGATCTACTATTTGATAGCACAACAGGGTAACTATAGTCAATAACTTAATTGTACATTTTAAAATAACTTAAATAGTGTAATTGAATTGTTTGTAATTCAAAAGATAAACGCTTGGGGGGGATGGACATCCCATTCTCCATGATGTGCATATTTCACATTGCATGCCTGTATCAAAACATCTCTATGTACTCCCTAAATATGTGCACCTACTATGTACTCACAAAAATTAAAAATAAAATTTAAAATTAAAGTACAAAGAAAATTAATTTACTTAAATTTGATTTTCTTAAGATAAATGCAATAAAAATTTTGACTAAGACTGCATTAGACTTTTACATTAATCTGGAAAGAACTGATTTATTACATTAGAATTTCCTATCTAAGAATGAGGACAATTCCTCTCCTTATTTAGATGCCCTGTGTCTTTCACTGTAGCTTCAGTGCTTTCTTCACAGAAGTTATTATGCATGCTAGAATAAGTTGTCTAGATATTTGTATTTTTCTCTCATGTAAAGTCTATCTTTAATTATGATTCCTAGTTTATATTAGTGTGAAAAAGATATTATTTTGATGTTGATTTTGTATCCACCAAAGTTCTAAACTTCCGCCAGTTTTCTAGTAGTTTTGTTGTTGATCGGTTGGTTTTTAGATAATCATATCACCTGACAAAAACGACAGTTTAGAATTTTTATTTCCTCATAGCACTGGGCAACACCACCAGTCTTTATTCAAGAGTATAGCAAAAGTGTATACTTTGTAGTATTCCTGATTTTTAAAAGAAGCCATCGGAGGTTACTTCAGGTATTTGATATATGAACTTATATATTTAAGAAAATCTGCTTTTATTCAAAGATTAAGAGTTTTTAATCATTAATAAGCATTAAACTTTATAACGTATTTTTCATCAACTGAAATAATTATTTAAATATTCTCTTTAAAGTTTATTCAAATGGCAAATTTTAATAATTTATTTCCCAATGTAGAACCATCTTTGAATTCCTAAGATAAACTATGATTGACACTACATTTGGTAAGCTAATATTTCATGAGAATTTTTGCATGTATGTTCATGAATAAAGTGGTCCACTAACTTTCTTTTTATATAGTTTGATATAATATGGTTAATGAATTAAGATTAAATAAATTATAAAATGACCCAGGAAGCAATCTTTTTCTATTGCTTTCAAAAACATAGATGAAAGAAATTATTCCTTTAAATAATTTAAAGAAAATATCTGAAAAATCATATTTTTTTCCTCACCTTTGAAGGGGGAAATTAATTTTATGTACATAATACCACAGAAGTCTATTCAAGTTATCTATCCCTCACTGTACCAATTTTGATTATTTTATACATTTTAGTAATTTATTTTACCCCATATTTTGTCATGTAGAGTTGTTAATAAATCTTTTACTTGCTATGTTATTATGAATTTTTTCAAATTTTTTCTTTTGTTAATTTGCATATTCTTTTTTTTGTTAGTCTTGCCAATAATGTATCTATATTATTAGTTTTTAAGGAAGTAGATTTTAAATTTTCTAAACTTTTATTATTGTCCTCTATTTCATTTATTAGACAAATTATTCTAGATTCCTTATGTCTTTCTTTTTATACTTTTTAAGCTGAAAACTTAGGTTATTTGCTTTTAACTTATCTTGTTTCCTGATATATACATTTTAAGTAATATATTTTTCTAAATACTGCTTTAGTTCTTACACAAAAGTGAGCATTAAATATTTTCATTTTCATGCAATTCTAAGTATTTCTAAAATCTGTTTTTTTCTTTGTAAAACAATAATTTATAGTGAGGTACTATTTTGGTTTCAAAAAATAAGATATCATTATGCCATTGAAAATACTAGCTTTTAGTTTATTAAACTTCTTTAATAAAGATAGTTTGATATATTTTGTTTGAAATTAATTGAAGTTTTCATTCATAATCTAATTTGTGGTTCTTTTAAAAACATTTTTGTTTGCTTCTAAAATATGACCAGAAATAGATATTTCACATATACATATGTACATATGTATTATTAGTAATGGTATTGTTCATATCTCTAATTTCTGCATAATTTTGTTAACATCTTCAAAGATGCAGTTAATTTATGTGATTCTCTCTGTAGTTTTACCAGGTCTACTTTGCTCTAATTTAAGGCTGTATTGTTAAGCATATTTTTATCATTTTTTTGTTTCAGTAGAAAACAACTATTTTTCTTTTTCCTTTACACAAATAGATTTACATATTAAAATAACTGGCCACATTTTTTTTTTTTTTGGCTTATATTTTCCTGGTATAAGCTTGTCTATCCTCTTTTGAAGTTTGCTGGGTTTTTGAATGGCAAGATGCTACTGGGTCTTTTTTGCTTCTTAAATCCAAGCTCAGAGACCATGTATTTTAATTGGCCAGTTAAATATTTATATCAAGACAGGAATAGGTTTAAAAGTTATTTCTAACTTTACATTCTCAATTGTAAAAGTATAAGTAAAATTCTCAAATTGTGTAGGAAGACTTCAACTATTCTCCTACTTCATATTCCCAAAATTTGAGCTCGACTCCCATCTCTCTTCAGCATCAAAACATTGTCGCTTTCCTCTAACTCTCTTTTTTTGGCTTCTAAGAGGTTCTTTATATCGTGTGGGGTAGGGAAAAATAAATGTTGTATATGACCACTTATTTTATCACAAAATCTTTCATGGCTGGCATTTGGGCTGTGGCTTTTTAATTCAAAAGCTAAGGATTTAACATCTTTGCTGTCTGGCACCCGCCTGATATAATGGATATTTTAGATCAACAACCAGATGGAGACTGATCACTTGTTTGGGGAAAAGGAAGTACAGCAATTAATGCCTGTCCATTTCATCCTCTGCACCAAGAAGTCTATTCTAATTTAGGGTGACAGTGAATGTGGTCTCTGTCGAGCCTGTAAAGTTCTTGAAATCAGAGACTTTTGCTTATTTTTATTTATTCAGTGCCCAGCTCAGTGTTTGGCATATCAGAGGCAACAAGCAATACGTATTGAATAAATTTCATAGTAATACAGTAGCTCACACTCCACCAATAATGTGGAAATGTCAGCTTAAAAATTTAATTGCTTCAAGTCTGGGATAACATTACTGCAAAGTTAATGAAATGACTGAAAACATCGAGCATGTTTTACAGACCAGGAATCTCGAGAATTAGCTACATAATCCAAATCTGTCCCAACCCAACTGTACTTGATTATTAAATGGTGGTAACTTTCTGATGTGGCTTAAAATGTTATCAGAAATAATTCTGATTCTAGTATCAGACAGATCTTTCAAGGTAGAAGCAACAATTCCAAGAATCTTCCAGGTGTTGACCTCTGCTTCACAGACTTACTCCAGGAGGATTCTGTTGATCTGGGAGCCTCTGCTTTGCTGCCTCCTTGCTTCTCTGGCCTGTGGGGGGACTTCCTACCATATTCTGCATGCACATGGCCTTCTCCACATTTCTCTCCTGCTCCCCTAAGATAATAGCCTGCTATCTTTGAGAAAAGGGACCAGCCAGAGAGGAGCCACATACCAACGAAGTTATATTCAAATTCATTTTAATTCAAAAATGTTTTAGCAATTTTACTCTACTTTGTTATAGTCTACCTATAATAAAAGTAATTGGGAAGGAATGTCTCCCAAACCTAGGCTGTAATAGAAGATTTTTGCTTAGTATCATGTCCATGACCTTCATCTAGGAAGCAAAATTATGATTTGTGATAAAACACTTGAATAATTTTTTGATAGACCTAACTGAGATTAAGAAATTCTGGGACACTAAGGTTGCCCATCCAGCTGAGTAAAAATGCTAAAAATACATACATACATAAAAACATACAAACATGCATATAATAAAATACATACATACATATATATGGATCTAACAATAATTATCTAATCATTTTGTTAGAAGATACCTTTGAATAATCTTATTTTAAGAACTCTTTTTCTTTAGGAAAAGTTTGCTGTGGGCTCTCCTCAAGGAAGGTAGTCTTGGAAGCCCAGTTAGCAGTGGAGAGGCAGTATTTCCAGTCCAATGGTGACTGCAAAAGCTAGCAGCAGTGATGAAAAAGGGCAGGGGGTAGGGACTTCCACCACCTATTACCAGTTGGAGGAGGTGGTGAAGCAAAACTCCTTGAAGGAACTGTGGCTAGTGATCCATGGGTGACTCTACAATGTTCCCCACTTTGAGGATCCCCCTGGCAGAGAAAAGTTCTGCTGGAACAAGCTGGTGCAGATGCAACTGAAAGTTTTGAAGATGTAGGCCACTCCTCTGATGCCAGAGAAATGCTAAAGCAGTACTATATTGGTGCTGTCCATTTGAGTGACCTCAAACCTGGTAATTGTTAGCAAGGATCCTTTAAAAAAATGGCACATGCAAAAGTTTCTGGCCATATTGGATTTTCCCTATCGTAGGTGCTATCCTCTTAGGTTACCTGCCTCACTCCTACATATCAGAAAGCAAATCCTCCTGACAGACCTTGTTGAAGTCCGGAAAGCACATCTACTTTGGAGTCAAAACTAGAGACTTGCCAGGAGCTGCAGAGATGCCCTCTTCTCGAATCCTGCCAGTTGTATTCTTCCCCCTTTGGAGCCAAGACAGTTGGCCAGACAACCACCTCAGATCTGGGACCACTGTCCATCTTTCAGATTATTGCTCCCAAAGTACCTGCTCACTGTTCTGTGTCAAACAATTGCTGGTGTTTCTTTTCTTCACTGGTTTCCATGAGTACCCTTTTATTTTAAAACTTTCTGTTCATAATTGTAGTTCATATGTTACAGTGACATTGCTTTTTGGTAAAAATGCCTGCTTTCCAATACTTTAAATGCACATTAGACATTCTTAACAGGGCAACAATCTAGTGCTGAACCTTTTCCTTTTCCATTTTTCTTTCAAGTAAAATTTTTTTAAAAATTCTGATTTAGGGCCAGGTATGGTGGCTCATGCCTGGTATCCTAACACTTTGGGAGGTCAAGCTGGGAGGATTTCTTGAAGCCAGAAGTTTGAGACCATTCTGAGTAACATAGGGAGGCCCCATCTATATATATTTTTAAATCTGATTTAATTTTGTTATTATAAGGAGTTTAATTTACGAAGTAAAAGTATGTACCTATTACTTAAAACTGCCAGATGATTTTTGTTCCTTGTATGTGTGTGGTAATACTATAAAGAACTGTGCGGTCATTTCCTCCCTCTCGAGCTAGGGTAGAAGGTAGCTCTTCACACCTCGAGTCTGGCCCCTTCCCAAGTGGCACTGGACAAAAAATCTACATTTCCCTTTTATTTCTTGGAGATGGAAAGAAACAAGGAAAGAGGGGGATGAACTGGGGTGACAACCTTGGTGAATTCAGAGTAATCTTTCTTTAGAAAAATATTGAAAAGCACTACTTCAGGATAGGAGTTTAGGGAAAGCACCAAATCTTTCACATTCATTTGGCACCAGTTTCTAGACATCTGTTTGTTTCTCTTTTACTGGTAAAAAAAACAAAGGTATAATTATGTCTGTAGAGCTTTACCAGGGATTTTCCCTGCTTTTTTTATTGATTAGTAAATTTTTGATTCTCTATTATCCAAAAGTAAGACTTCAACTTGGCTTTCTGTTTGCCCACCAGTAAAGTAACTTCCATATAAATGGTATTTGAAAGTAAGAGTTCATGACAAGAGACTGTCTTCCATTTCATCTCTATTTTACCTCCCTGTCTCCAATGTGTGGTTTTGTTCTTTTCCATGAAAATAAAAAAAAGTGGTAGATTAAAAAAAAAGTTTGCATAATCATTATTCTGCACCTGGAACAAACTGAGGATATGGCAAGTCCAAAGGTAAACAAACTGAGGATATGGCAAGTCCAAAGGTAAACAAGCAATCATTGTATTCAAAAAGCTTATGAAGCAGATGACATCTTAACTGAATCTTTGGTTTTAATCCTCAACAAGAACCCAGACAACAATAGACTGGATTAAGAAAATGTGGCACATATACACCATGGAATACTATGCAGCCATAAAAAATGATGAGTTCATGTCCTTTGTAGGGACATGGATGAAGCTGGAAACCATCATCCTCAGCAAACCATCACAAGGACAAAAAACCAAACACCGTATGTTCTCACTCATAGGTGGGAATTGAACAATGAGAACACATGGACACAGGAAGGGGAACATCACACTCCGGGGACTGTTGTGGGGTGGGGGGAGGTGGGAGGGACAGCATTAGGAGATATATCTAATGCTAAATGACTAGTTAATGGGTGCAGCACACCAACACAGCACATGGATACATATGTAACAAACCTGCACGTTGTGCACATGTACCCTAAAACTTAAAGTATAATAATAATAATAATAATAAATAACCCAGACTTAATGAAGGATACTGAGAAGTAGGGAACTATGCTTGAAAAACTGGGAGACTTTATGTCCTGAGGTCCACTGCCAGGAAGCCGAACACATTATCCTTTTTGACCTCAATGGCAGGCTACCTTTAAACATTTCCCTCTCATGTTTATGTTCTTTGACCTATTCCTGGAGATCTCATTTCCAGCCATCCAGGAAAAGCTATGATATCTAAATATAATCCCAATAGAAGAATGAATTTAGTAACATCTGATGTGTTATTCTTAAAAGATTTATTCAGAAGAGCTTGTAGTCTCTTGTTTTTTGTTGTTGTTCACTCCAGAACCAAAGTACTAAATGCCAGTTAATTACTCTGCTGACTCAGAACCTAAAGAAATTGTATGTGTTTAGCTGAATATCAAAGCAAAAATAGAGAGAGACAGACAGACAGAGAGAGAGAGAGAGACAGGCAGAGAGAGACAGAGACAGACAGACGTAAAGAGAGATTCAACTCAAGCTGCAGATGGTACCAAGATGAACCCAGCTAAGACATTCTTCCCCAAACAAGGAAGAATTTTTAAGTATATCTGCCATGATATAACAGGTTAACAACATAACATTAACTATTTTCTTCCAGCTTTTCAAAAAGACAGCTTTTGTTTAAGGCCTAGATAAAATTCTTGGTTCTTCATGGCTTTTTTCACAGCCTCCTGAAAAGGCAGTATTTTTCCAGTGCTGAAGGAACTCATAATTTAAACTGGCTGGTCCTGTCAAATTCAACTTGACAGGGCCACTGAGAAAATAGTCTATATTTCATATGATATTTACAATACACATATTTCAGGTATTACAATTATGAAACCTACACTATTTTATTTAAAATAAAACTAAATCTGAGCACACATACCTATCCAATATCCCATGTCATTAAACACAGGTGACTCTATATAAAATGCACTCAAGTGCTTCAAGCCTTTGTAGGAATTAATGAAAAGGGAGGATCTGAGCGAGCTAAAGTAAACATTAACTGTAACTTAAATAGTTTGACTTGGTATATTTTACAGGCTATTTAAACTTATTGAACCACTTCTCCAAGAGATATTGCTTTGTGCCCTTATATGTACCCATGCAACATATACATAGGTAGTAACAAGTTAATAGTCATCCTATTCTACTATTGTGGCATTATAAACTTGTATTCCAATTGTTTTTTTCTGCTGAAAAGTTAAAATTAACATAATAATTCAAGATGATTCCATGGAATAAGTGAAGTGTGCTCTTACTAAAATTAGTAGATCTCTTTTATCAATTATTTTACTGTTTTATCTGTTTTATCAATTATTTTACTGTATGATCAATATTAAGTACACAGAGCAATGTACTAAAACAATACAATGTATATAATTTTTAGTTTTATTTAACTAAACATTCATCATCAAATCATTTAGATCAAATTTTTATAATCAACAAAGAACGCAAACCAAAATTAAGTCACAAGGAAAACCAACTATTCTGCAAATATTTTAACCATGAAGACTTTTTTTGGTCAAAAGTGTATTTAAATTAGAAACAAAAATGTTATTAACACGAATGTATTTGATAATTTTTTTAAAGTTCAAAATAAGTCATTGATGAAAAAATCATAATGGAAATTAGAAAACATTTGCTGCTGAACAACAAACATGATGTATAAAAACAAAATGTTATTGAATGCTTACATTAGAACAGAATTAAAGATTAATAAGCCAAGCATCCATAAAGATTTTAAGAAAATAAAAAATACCAAGAATTTAAGAAAACAAAAACGAATAAACTGGCCAAAAGTGGTAACAAATAAAGGATCAGAAAGTAATATCCTTAAAAAAAATGCAGCAATAGGGAAGATTAAAAAGAAAATCAAGCAAAGAAAATGGTTCACTGGGATTTTTCTTCCAGCCAAGGTAGAGTAATAAACTCATGAAAGTGCAAAAAAGAAAAGGAAGATGGGGGGAAGGAAAGAAGGCAGGAAACAAGGTCATATAAAAAATAAGGATTTGAAAGACACCAGACACAAATGAGATGAGCCTTGCTATCATCATTGCCACAGCATATTGACTTGAGAATCTTTTAAGATTGCAGCACAGGGAAGCAGAGCCCAGGTAAAGCCCAGCAGATTGCCTGACTTGAGGGGATAGAGCTGAGATTTTAGGAAGAATGGGACACTAGAGTTCACAGGATACAGTATCAAAGAGAAGAGATATATACACAGAGAGAAAGCTCTGGAGACCTGCAGAAGAGCCCCTTCAAGTATTCAGCACAGCACTGATCAGCCTATAAGTGTGAGGAAACTACCTCAGGCCAATGAAGGAAGCACCTACTCACAATGAAAGGTACTAGTGCCTGATGCCCACATAGAGCCAGGAATAGCACCTGTTTGTACCAGCCAGACTGGATGACTCAAGATTCATAGGGCAGAGGGCAGTGCATTCAGAAGGGTCTGGCTTCAGTAGTGGGAAATAATTATTTCTAGAAAAACCTCTTCTCCAGTCTTTCCTACAAAATATACACAAGATTTGAAAGAATTCACTTTTATTCCCAAGGAATTTAACTTCATTCCTGAACAAAGCTCAAGAAGATTTACAGGAATACAAAAATACTCAGCACCCAATAAGGTAAAATGTACTATGTCTTGTGTCCAAACAAAGTTTACTTGGCATGCAAAGTGGCAGACAAGCATTATCTATAATAAGGAGAATAATCAATAAATCAAAACCAACCCAGAATATAGATATTAGAGTTAGCAGAGAAGAGCCTTTAAAAAGTTACTATAATGGCATTCCTTATGTTAAAAAACTTATGGAAAAGCTATAAAGACCCAAATCAAACTTTGAGAGGTAAAATCTGCAATGCCTAAAAGATACATTGGGTAGAATAACTAATAGATCAGACATTGTGAGAGTAAAAGTTAGCAAAATTTAAGGCATAGTATAGGAACTACCCAATATGAAACACACAGTGAAAAAAAATTAATTAATAAAATGAAGACTATCAATGAGTTGTGAGAGACAACTTCAAACAACCTGATATACATATAGGTGTAGTTCTTAAAGTAGAAAAAAAAATTGAACACATTGTGGCTAAGTTTCCAAACTGATAAAAACTATACATCCACAGATATAAGGAGCTCAACAAACTCTAAGTACAAGTTTTCCTGAAGACAATAAAACACATCATATCCAATTGCTCACACTAATAATAAAGAGAAAATCTCAAAAGTAGCCACATTATTGCATATAGGGAAAAAAGTAAAGATAACATCAGAATTCTCCTCAAAAATAGTTCAAGTGAGAAGATAGTGGAAAACCATTTTAAAGTGCTCAAAGAAAAAGGAAAAAATCCTGTCATCCTAGAATTGTATATTCAGTGAGCATAACTTTCAAAACTGAAGACAAAATAAAGACATTTTCAGACACAACATACCCCAAAAGCTGAAAGATTTCTTAAATAGCAAAAAGCACTATAAAAATTTTTAAAGGAAGTTCTTCAGGCAGAAGAAAAGTGATACCAAATGGGAATGTGATTCTACACAAGTTAATGAAAAGCACTAAGAAAGGTAATTATAAGGGTAAAGTTTTTTATTATTTAAATCCCTTTAAAAGATAATTAACTATTTAAACAAAAATAATACTATAAGTTGAAATTTACAAGTTATGGAAAAGTAAAATGTATGCCAACAATAGCATGTCATGGGGAGAATTTGAAGTATAATATTATAAGATTCCTAAACTATATGTGAAGCAGTAGAATATCACACAAAAGTAGATTATAAGTTAAATATGCAAACTATGAACTCCAAATCAACTGTAAAAATAACAAAACAGAGTTAATAAGCTAACAAAAGAAATAAAATACTAAACTACATCCAGCTAATTAAACAGAAGACAGAAAAAATAGTACAAGGGGAAAAAGACATATGACAAATACAAATAAAATAGGAAAATGATAACTTGAGGAATCATACAATAACCTAAAACATAAATTTTGAAAATAAACCAATTAAAAAGCAGATAATTCTTAGATTGAATGAAGAGTTAGACCTCACTAGATGTTGCCCACAGAAAATACACTTCCCTTATAAGTACAACATACTAATAGGTTAAAATAATAGAAAAAGATATGCCATGTTAGCACATGCAAAAGTAAATCTGAAGTGGCTATATTTCAAATATATACTAACAGAAATTATAAAGAATATAATTTCATAATAAAAAAGCTGATTCATCAAAAAGGACATAGCACTCCTACACCTTTATAATCCTTATATCAGAGCTTCAAAATACATGAAACAAAAAACAAAACCCAATAGACATAAGAGAAAATAGCTGAAGCCACAATTAATAGTCAGTATTCAATACCCTGTCTCAATAAATAATAGAACAAGTAGAAGGAAAATTCATAGGGATACAGAAGATTTGAATAATAAACTTATTTGACATTTATAGGATACTACTAAACGAAAGCAGATTATTTTCTAAGAAATATACAATATTTACCAGGATAGACTATATTCTGGGTGATGAAACAATATTAAATAGCTCCAAAATGATACAGGTAATAAAATAGGTTCTGTAACGATAATGAAATTAAAATTAGAAATAAGTAACAGAAAGATATCTGGAAATATCCTCAAAAATTTTAAAAAAAACTTCTAAATATCACAAGTCAAAAAAAGGGAAATTAGAGAATATTTTAAACTGAATGAAAATGAAAACAACATATCAGAATTTGCAAAATGTTACTAAAACCATACTTAAGGGGAAATTTACGGCACTAAATGCCTACATTAGAAAAGACAAAAGGTCTTGAATTAATGATCATAGGCTATATTTTAAAAGTAAAAACAGAAAAGCTACTAAAACCAAAAGAAGTAGAAAAGAAAATTTAAAAAAAAAAAAACCCTTTAGGTCACAAATAAGTAAAATAGAAAACTGCAACATAATTCGTTTAAAAATTAGTGAAACCAAAAGTTAATATATTAGTTTCAAATAGCCAGAAAGAGGATATTGAACATGCCCAACATGAATGATAAATATTAAGCTTACTGATATGCTATTGATATGCTAATTATCATGACCTGAACACCATACATTATATGTACAGAAGCATCACTATGTTTCCATAAATATTTACAATTGTTGTTAATTTAAAAAAAGAAAATTAAAAAAAAACTCAATGAAACCAAAAGTTTAAAATTTGAGATCAAATTGATAAACCTCTAGACAAACCATTCAGGCAAAAAAGAAGACTTCAGTTACCTATGTCTGGAATGAGAGATGTGACATCACTGCAGATTTTACAGATATTAAAATAAATATAAGAAAATATACCTAAAATTATGCCATTAAATTTGACAATATAGATGAAATGGTACTTTGAAAACATCAAGCTACAACAATTCACTCATGAATAAATTGAATGAATATAAACATATGTATTTAAATTTATACATATATATCACATAAGTATAAATAAATAAAACATACGTAAATATATATATAATTGACTTTGTAGCTAAAAGCCTTTCTATGAAGAAAACTCCAGACACAAATGGATTCACTGGTGAATTTCACCAAACACTTCAGGAGGAAGTAGTACTAATTCTAAACAAATACTTCAGAAAATCGAAGAGAACAGATTACTTCCCAGCTACGTCTTGACCCCATCATTATGCCAACATCAAATGCAGACAAACATGTGACTATAAGTCTATACCCCTCATAAGCCTAGATGTAGAGTTGAAACAAAATTTAACTGAACCCAGTAATTTATAACAAGGGTAATATATCATGACCAAGTGGGGTTTACCTTGGAAATGCAAACTTGGATTAAGATTTGAGAATGAGTTAATATAAACTCCATTTTAAAAGTTTAAGAAAAACAATCGATATAAAAAACCATTTGACAAATTCAACTACCATTCCATTTTTTCTGATTTTAAAACCTCAGCCAAGAAGAAATGATCAACCTAATAAAGAGCATCTATGAGAAACATTTACAAGTAATATCTTATCTAACCACAAAATATCTTACCTAACCACATTTTTATAAAATAAATATCCATGAGTCCTTACCAGTATAAATAAATGGTTGAGTAAATACATGGGAAATAATATATATCCAATGCAGAAAAATTCCAAGTAATTTATGTAGATTTCCACCAAAGAGGATTATAACTCCTCACTCCTTCCAAAGTACATGCAATATGGACATGATGGGAGAAAAAAAATAACTTTACAGTGAAGAAACCTGACAAGTATATGACCTCAAGCTAGGTAGTCAAGGCTAATATCAATAGTGATGAGGCATCTTAGTAGTCTGTACTCTTGAAAAGATGTGATAAAAGTGGCATTTTATTTCTCTGATCATCCTCCCTAAAATGATAATCCCAGTAGAGTCATTAGGAAAACAACAGACAAATCTCAGTTAAAAAACCCTCTACAATATTCCTGATCAAAAACAGGATCAAAACTATTAAGGTCATCAAAACAAACCAGCCAACAAACCTGAAAAACTGTCACAAGCAAGAGGAGCCCAAAGAGATATGACTACTAAATGGTTTCCTGAATGGAATTCTAAAACAGGAATTAGGGTAAACCTTTTTCAAAATCTGAAAAGAGTATGAATTTTAGTTAATAATAATATATCAGTATTAGTTCAATATTGGTTTGTGAAAAACACATCAAAATATTAATAGGAGTAACTTTTTGTGTGGTATATGAGTACCCTCTGTACTTTCTTCACAATAATTCTACAAAACTAAAACTATTCTAAAACAAAATATTTAAGAATACAAACAAACACCAGCAAAACAAATGACATGAGCAGCAACCTGGAAGATCTTTAATGGCCAAACATGGAATAATGTCAGCAGCAAAATAAAGAACACTATTTTAAGATTATAACACAAATAATAAATATCCATGAATGAATACACATATAAATGGCTGAATGAATAAATAAATGGGGAGAAGAACAGAACTTTCTAACAGAAGATTTCTAAATGATATATACATGAATATTCCCTACTCCAGGGCATGGAGCTTAAATCCTCTCCCCTTGAGTGTCTTTTGAACTTAATGGTTCACTACCAAAGAAAAGCATGGAAAATACACACTAACTGTAAAAAGAAGACAGCCTAGATCATCTTACCCAGGGGAATAAAATTAACATCACAAGGAATAACTTACACTAATATTATATATCCTTGAATTGATGCAATTCAAAGGATATTTCACTTCTGTTGTATTCTTTCCTCAAACACGTAACTCCAGTCTAATCATGAGAGCTAAAATTGATGGACTTTCTACAAAATATCTGATTAGTATTTTCACTAAATAACTTAAATATTTTGGACTAAATAATTTTAACTCTTCAAAAATGTTAATGTCACATTAATCAAAGAAACACTAAAAAACTATCACAGAAAGAACGCAAAATGGTATTATGAATTAGATTCTGGAAAATGGAAAATACACCAGCGACAATCTGGAAAAACTCAAATTCTGAAATTTAATTAATATTGCACCAATGCTAATTTCTTGATTGTGACACTATTCCATCGTTAGAGAAGATGTTCACATCAGGGGAATCTGATTGAAAGGTATATAGGTACAGTTTTATAACTTTTTAAACTTTTCTGCAAACCTAAGATTATACTAAAACAAAGTTGCCTCCAAGATATGAAATTATTAGAAATAAATATAACAATTTATATTTTTTATGTCAAAAATGAAAGAAAACAAACATCTACATAAATGGTTTATCTTGCCCAGAAAATAGGAAACTCAATATTGTCTAGGTGCCAAATCTTCTCAATTTTATCTATAAATTTAGTGCAATTCCAACCCAAATTCCAAAAGGCCATGTTGTAGATATTTACAATATGATTCTAAGATTTTAAGATTTTAAGAGAAAAAAGAGACAAAAGTGAAAACAATTATAAAAAAAAAAGAAGTTGAAGGGCCCACAATTTTATAGGTTCAATTTCAAGACTTACCAATCTTATAGTAATTAAGTAAGGTAATGCTGAAAATAAAGAAATAGGTCAATAAAACAAAATAAAGAGCTAAAAATTAGAGTAAAACAAATATAATCAATCGATTTTCAACAAAAGTACAAAGGCATTTCATTGAAGAAAGTATAGTCTCTGCAACTAATGATGGAAAACTTGAACATCCCTTTACAAAACAATGAACCCTGACATCATATGCCAAAATTAACTCAATATGTATTATAGCCTGAAGTATAAAACATTATACTAAAAATCCTTCTAGAAGAAAGCAACAAAAAATTTGCATGACCTTGAGTTTGATTAGGTATTTGAAATAGGACTTCAAAAGCATCATTCCTAAAATGACATATTAGTAAGCTAGACTTTACCAAAATTAAAACCTTTTGATCTGCGAAAGAAATTTTAAGAGAACAAAAAGACAAGCCACAGATATTGAGAAAATATTTGCAAATCTCACATCCATTAAAGTTGTGTAACTAGAAAACAAACAAAAAAAACCTAAAACTCAACAATAAGAAAGCAACCCAATAAAAATAGTACATCTGAATAAACTCAGCACCAAAGATACACAATTGGCAAACAAGCATAGAAAGGATGCACAGATCACTTAATAGAAAACTGCAATGAAAAATAAAATTATATACTGCAGCATACCTATTAAAATGACTAAAAAAGAGAGACATAAAATACCTTTCCGGTATTTTTCAAAAGTGTCAAGGTCATGAAACACAAGACAAGACCAAGAAGCTGTCAGAATGGAGGAGAAAGAAGACAAAATGACTGTCTTGGTCAGCTCAGGCTACTGTAACAAAGTATCATGCTTGTAAAAAGGGTGAGAGAGTTGTCTGGGGTCATTTTTAAATAAGGATTCTAAGTCTCCTCATGAGGGCTCCACCCTCATGACCTGATTATTATCCAAAGTCCTCATCTCCAAATACTATCACACTGGAGGTGTGGAATTTAACATGTAAACTTTAGGGGGACACACACATTCAGTCCATTGCAATGACTCAACGCAGTAAGTGGTAGTCTGGATTGGATCCGGAAACATAGACATTGGTGAGAAAATTGACGAAATATGAATAAAATCTGCAGTTAATAGTATTGTACAAATATTATCTTAGCTATGAAAGTATATCATGATTATGTAAGACGTTAACATTCAGAAAGCTGGATAAAGGGCATATGAAAGTCTGGACACAAAGTTTGGGATTAGTTTGTGAAGGTTTTATGTCTTTGTTACTAGTTTGAATGATGAGCTAACAAGGATATTTTCTCTTCTGGAAGCAACAGGAGAAGGAAGTTTCAGTAGGGAGATGTGATGATTGCTTTGCTGTTACTTCTACTTTTCTAATACAGGAAACTAATCATAAAATAAAGAAGTATTACTGACAATTTATTCAATTATGATCAATTGTCAGTTAAAGTGATATAGATGAACATAATTTAATATTAATGACAACACAAAAAGAATGATCCCTATCTTCAATGGGGGCAGTTTTAATTCTGGTACACAAGCATTACAAGTTTCCCAGAAATCATAACACATTAAGGATGGAATTTTAGAGCTCCAGTTCAAATACCTTCACTAAAAAAGC
This sequence comes from Symphalangus syndactylus, assembly GCF_028878055.3. Taxonomy (NCBI): domain Eukaryota; kingdom Metazoa; phylum Chordata; class Mammalia; order Primates; family Hylobatidae; genus Symphalangus; species Symphalangus syndactylus. The sequence continues at coordinate 125,923,702 of NC_072427.2, read as the reverse complement.
TGAATCCTAAAGTGGTGAAGGTCACAGCTTCAAGATGAGAAGAAGCTAAAAACCAGTTTTACTGACTCCCCAGTAGTGTGCCCTTTCATCTTTGGCACCTGGCAATCAGGCAATGATGGCCACTTAGCTGCTGTCTCAGTCCATTTTCTGCTGCTGTAACAGAATACCACAGACTGCTTAATTAATTTAACAAGAGGGAGAGAAAGAGAGGTTTGGCTTATGGCTGGGATGTCCAAGAGCACAGCACTGACGTCTGTCAAGGGCCTTTGTGTTGCTTTATAATACAGCAGAAGGGCAAGCAAGCATGTGAGACAGAGAATGGGGTCTGAATCTATTTTCTCAGGAGCCCACTTACGTGATCACTATACTACTCCTGTAATAACCCACTCCAGTGATAGTAGGTCTGTTCTCAGAAATCACCTCTGAAAGGCCACACCTCCCAATATTGTTACATTGTTTGTTGTCTGTGCTTTTGAGGTCCTCTCCATAACATCCTTGCCCAGACCAATGTCCTGAAGCATTTCTCTTCTGTTTTCTTCAATTAGTTTTATAGTTTGAGGTCTTATATTTAAGTTTTTAGTTCACTTTGAGGTATCTTTTATATATGGTGAGAGATACGGGTCTAGTTTTATTTTTCTGCATATGGCCATCCAGTTTCCCCAGCATCATTTGTTGAAGAAGTTGCCCTTTCCCCAATATATATTAGTCCATTTTCAAACTGCTGTAAAGAAATGCCCGAGACTGGGTAATTTATAAAGGAAAGTGGTTTAATTGACTCACAGTTCCACATGGCTGGTGAGTCCTCAGGAGAGTTACAGTCATGGCAGAAGGTGAAAAAGAAGGAAGTATCTTCTTCACAAGGCAGCATGAGGTGGGTGGAAACTGCCACTTTTAAAACCATCAGATCTCATGAGAACTCCCTATCACGAGAACATCATGGATAAATCACTTTCATGATCCAATCACCTCCCACCAGGTACATCCTTTGGCACGTGGTGATAATTCCAGATAAGATTTGGGTGGGGACACAGAGCCAAAGCATTTTATTCTGCTCCTGGCCCCTCTTTTCACATTTCAAAACCAATCATGCCTTCCCCAACAGTTCCCCAAAGTCTTAACTCATTCCAGCATTAGCTCAAAAGTCCAAGTCCAAAAAGTTTCATCTGATGCAAGGCAAGTCCCTTCCACCTATGAGCCTGTAAAATCAAAAGCAAGTTAGTTACTTCCAAGAGATATAATGGGTGTATAGGCATTGCGTAAATGTTCCCAATGGGAGAAATCAGCCAAAACAAACAGACTTCAGGCCCCATGCAAGTCCAAAACCTGGTCAGGCAGTCATTAAATCTTAAAGCTCCAAAATCTCCTTTGACTCCATGTCTCACATCCAGGGCACACCAATGCAAGAGGTGGGTTCCCATGGCCTTGGGTAGCTGTCTCTGTCCTCTGCAGGGTATAGCCCCCATGGCTGCTTCCATGAGATGTTGTTGAGGGTCTGAGACTTTTGCAGGCACATGGTGCAAGCTGTTGGTGGATCTACCATTCTGGGGGCTGAAAGATGGTGGCCCTCTTCTCATGGCTCCACTAGGCAGTGCCCCAGTGGGGACCCTGTGGGGGGGCTCCAATCCCACATTTTTCCTCTGCTATTGCTCTAATAGAGGTTCTCCATGAGGGCTCCACTCCTATGGCAGACTTCTCCACTCCTATGGCAGACTTCTGCCTGGAAGATTTCATACTTCCTCTGATATCTAGGTGGAGGTTCCAAAACCTCAACTCTTGTCTTCTGTGCACCCACAAGCCCAACACCACATGGGGCCACCAAGGCTTGCAGCTTGCACCCTTTGAAGCAAGGACCTGAAGTGTACCTTAGCCCCTTTTAAGCCATAGCTGGAGCTGGAGTGGCTGGAATACAGGGCAACAAGTTCCAATGCTGCACAGAGCAGCAAGGCCCTGGGCACAGCCCATGAAACCATTATTTACTACTAGGCCTCAGAGTCTGTGATGGGAGGGCCTGCCATGAAGGTCTCTGACATGCCCTGGAGATATATTCCCCATTGTCTTGCCTACTAACATTCAACTCATTACTTATGCAAATTTCTGCAAGAGGCTTGAATTCCTCCCCAGAAAAATGGGTTTTTCTTTTCTACCACATGGTCAGGCTGCAAATTTTTCAAACTTTTATGCTTGGCTTCCCTTTTAAATATAAGTTCCAATTTTAGACCATCTCTTTCTTTATGCAAATGAGCTTAGGCTTTTAGGAACAGCCAGGTCACCTGTTGAATGCTTTGCTGCTAAGGAATTTCTTCCACCAGATATCCTAAATCATCTCTCTCAAGTTCAAAGTTCCATAGATCTCTAGGGCAGAGGCAAAATGCCACTAGTCTCTTTGTTAAAGCATAGCAAGAGTGACCTTTACTCCAGTTCCCAATAAGTTCCACATTTCCATCTGAGGCCATCTCAGCATGGACTTCATTGTCCATATCACTATCAACATTTTGGTCAAAACCATTCAACAAGTCCCTAGGAAGTTCCAAACTTTCCCACATCTGCCTGTCTTTTTCTGAGCTCTCCAAACTGTTTCAGCCTCTGCCTGTTAACCTGAAAATGTGGAACTGGGTATCTTTGCAGCAGTACTTACACTCTGATGATACCAATTCTTTGTATTAGTCAATTCTCACACTGCTATAAAGATACTACCTGAGACTGTGTAATTTATTTAAAAAAAAAAAAGGTTTAATTTACTCACAGTTCCACTCGGCTGGAAAGGCCTCAGGAAACTTATAATCATGGCAGAAGGTGAAGGAAGAGCAAGAACCTTCTTCACAAGGCAGCGATAGAGGGGGTGGAGGGTGGAAACTGCCACTTTTAAACCAACAGATCTCATGAGAACTCCCTAAGTATCATAAGAACAGCATGGGGAAAACTGCCTCCATGATCAAATCACCTCCCACAAGGTCCCTCACTCGACATGTGGGGATTACAATTGGAGATGAGATTTGGGTGGGTATACAGAGCCAAACCATATATTTTGGGGGCCTTTGTTGAAAATCTGCAAAATCAGTTGGCTGTTGATATGAGGATTTATTTCTGGGTTCTCTATTCTGTTCCACTGATGTATGTCTCCGTTTCTATACCAGCACCATGCTGTTTTAGTTAATATAGCTTTAGCTTTGTACTTTTTTAAAGTATCATAGTGTGCTGCCTCTAGTTTTGTTCATTTTGCTCAGAATTGCTTTATTCAAGATCCTGCACGGTTTCATACAAATTTTAGAACTTTTTTCTATTTCTGGGGAGAGAGTCATTGGTATTTTGGGAGGAATTACATTGAATTTGTAGATCACTTTTGGTAGTATGTTCATTTTCACAGTATTTCTTCTGATTTATGAACATGGAATGCTATTTCTCTATTTTTGTGTCCTCTTCAATGTCTTTGGTGTTTCATAGTTTTCCTTATAAATTCTTATAATTATTTGGTTAAATTCCTAGGTATTTGGTGGTTTTTGTATTGTTAAGGTTTGACTTTTTCTTTCACTTTTGTGTATCTATTATACCAGTAACTTTTATACTTTTGCTTGTTTTCATGAGAGTTATTTTTTTTTCTATTGTAGATGTAGAACTTATCTGAGCATTTCTTGTAAGGCCACCCTAGTGGTTGGTGATGAATTCCCTTAGTATTTGCTTGTCTGAGAAAGATTATTTCTCCTTCATTTCTGAAGGATAGTTTGGCTGGATATAGTACTCTTGAGAGATTTTTTTTTCTTTCAGCATATTGAACAAATAATCCCATTTTCTCTTGATAAGGCTTCTGTGTAGAAATCTGCTATTAGTCTAATGAGGATTTTTACTTGCTGTGTTTAGAATTCTATGTCTTTGATTTCTGATAGTTTGACTATAATGTGTCTTAGGATTAATATTTTTTAAATTAATCCACTTGAAAATCTTCAAGCTTTCTTGATCTCTCCCCAGACTTGGGAATTTTGCAGCTATTTATTTCATTAAATGGTTTTTGATACCTTTTTTTTTCTTCAAAAAATTCCATAATACCAATGTTATTTCAGTTAATAGTGACCCATAAGTTTTGTAGACTTACTTCACTTTTTTTTTTCTCTTACTGGGTAAATTCAAATGACCTATTTTCAAATTCACAGATACTTTCTTCTGCTTGATCAATCCTGCTGTTGGAGCTCTCTATTTTACTTGTATTCATTAAATTCTTCAGCTGCAGGATTTCTGTTTGTTATAATTTCCATGTCTTTGAGTTTATTCATATTGTGAACTGTTTTCTTGATGTTATTGAATTACCTGTCTGTATTTTGTTGGATTTCCTTAAGATTATTTTGAAATTATTTTCTGGCAATTTTTTTTTTTCACCAGGATCTGTTACGAGAGTTATATTCTTTTTGTGGTATTATATTTTCTTGCTTTTTCATGTTTCTCATGTCCCTGCACTGACATCTATGCATCTTGTGGAAGAATTGCCTCTTTTAAACTTTCCAGAGTGAATTTCATAGAAAAGATTTTCACCTGCAGTTGGGTCTTGGCTGTTGGGCAAGGTGTACTGAGTCTGTTTCTCAGTAGATATAGTGGTACGGTCTACATGAAGCTTCTTCAGCTGCATTCAACATCAGCAGTAACTGTGGGTATCTCAATGGTCTGGGGTTTAAAGGTTGGGGCAGCAGCAGTAGTGGCATAAGTTGTCAATTTTCTCAGTGTTAACCTCCAAAGGGGCTTCTGAGGTTCTTCTATTCTTGTGGGAACATAATGGGGAGACTTAGCTGAGCACATCCCTCCTGGTGTCAGGTCTGACATGGCCTAATGACAACTTCAGCAGTGCTGGGTTCCAGACTCAGGTATTTGAAGTGGCTATGGGGCTGGCATCCTTATCTTGGAGTCTCACAAAACTACTGTAGCAGTTGTGTGTTGGGGTACAGCTTTGCTGTCTGTGGCAGGGTTGGATGTAGGGTTCCCACAGAGCTAGAATTTGTGACTGAAGCACTCCCTAGCAGCTTGTGCCTGGGGGCTTGTAGCTGTAGCTCTACCCCTGTCCTAGAGGCAAGGCACAGCACTGACCAGACTCTGGGGAAGATGTGCTCTGGAACTTTGGGCCTGGCGAGCAGGGTATGGCTGCAAATTTGGGAACTTGAGCCAATAGGGTTCAGTAGCAACTTGGTTCCAGGGCATGAGCCACCATGTATTAGTGACTCTAGGCCCTGGGATAGTGGGGCTCAGCAGTGTTCCAGACTCAGTGAGGCCAGGTGCTACAGCAGAAAGCACCCCAGAATGGTAAAGCGCAACGATCATCTGGGCCCTGGGGGAACAGGGAACAGCATCACAATGACTCCACCCCCCCAAGAGATGGGTGTCTCAATAGTTCAGACTCTAGAGGGTCTGTCGAGCTCCAGGGAAGAAGGTTCTAGAGTTGTTTGACCTGTAGGGTGGGGTGTTAGGCACTGCTCTGTCTCACTAGAATACAGAGTACTATATCATCTCAGCCCTGGGATGCACAGCTGCTCAGCTCAGCCAGGGCACCAACTGACCAGGAGGCAATGTGACACTTTGGCTCAGGTCTGAGAAGGGCATGACTATTTTGGTGGTCTTTCCCTGTTTCCCTGGGATGCAGGACACTGCTCATCTTAGGCACTAGGAAGGCATGACTACTCTGAGCTACCAAGGTACTGTTTGTCCAGGAGGCAGGGTGACACCTCAATTCCAGCCTGAGGAGAAAGAGGGATAGGTGAAGCAGCTCCACCTCCACTTGGTCCCACAGGGAAGGGTGTAACCGTTGCTCACAGCTGGGCTTGGGATGATTCCATGGTGACTTACCCTCAGGGATGAATGGGAGTCATGGCTACCCACCCCCGGAGCAAGATACCCTCCAGCCACAGCTCCTGTTCTGAGATGGTGTAGTGCAGTAGCTGTGCAGGCCACAGAGGGTGGGACACAGCGTCAGCTCCTTCTCTGGGGGCATCACAGCTCTGTAGACTCCAGGCAGCCCCTTCATCTGAGCTTAGTGTCTGTGAGGGCTGCAGTTCACTCCACTGATGGTGTACAAGGTGCTCATGGGGTCTGCTGGGATCCCCTTGCTTACCTCTTCTCCATAAGGAGAAGCTCCTCCTGGTTTCCACCTGTTCCCAGTTGGGGATGGGGTGGTGGAGGTCTGTGTTTTCTTACATTCTCTATGTCACCACCCTCAGCTTCTGTGCTCACCAGGGTTTCTGCCACTTCTCTAATGCACTCCAGTGCTCTCTCTGTTATTTTCACCAAAATGTATTTGTTCATTTGATGTCTGGCTGTCTTTGTGAGGGAGACAAGTGCTAGGGGCTTCTACTCAGCCATCTTCATACTTCATCTCTTTGGTAATAGCGATTCTCCTTTCCCTCCTTTATGGAATTGCTCCTCATTCACTCAGAGTTTCTAACAGGGCTGCTAGTCACAGTACCCTGCCCCTCCTTGTCTGGTTTTTACTAGGCCAGAAAAAGCAAGCACTCTACCTCCCTTGATAGCAACTTCATGACAGACAAGAATTCCTCCCAGGACTTTTCTGAACTAGAGTCGAAAGGATGGCTGTCTTTTTCCCTGCATCATGACTGATATGTACATGATATCACTCCTGCTGGTGGCCATGTCTCCGACCAGGTGGAGCAGTCTAAGAGAAGGAACCCAAGACGAGAGGCAGAGAGAAGAGAGACAGGGAGAAGAATGGTGATTGTCATAGTTTGGGTTCTCCCAGGGGCAGACGCCAAGACGGGCATGACAGGGTAACTAGTTAATTTAGAAAGAAATGCCAGGAAGGGAAGGTGGCAGTGAGACAGGGAAGAAGCCAATAAAGCATGAGTTACAAACCAGTTATCACTGTGGATAATGCAGAACTCAGAATGCTGTTTTTTAAATTTACAGTGCCAAAGTAAATGACTTTTGGACTGCTGTGTATGTGCTGGCATTTGGAGAGCAGCATCTCCCTGGCCATGAGGGAAACCAAATCTTAAACTTACAAAGGATGGAATCAGAACAAGAGGGCTTAACTATTGGAGTCCAACGTTCAATGGCCACAGACTAGGCAAGCAGGGACAGTCTATCACTGCAACAGAGAATTTGTGTCCTGGCCCCGAGAACATAACCCACTGAGCTTATGAGTCCTCATACTTCCCTTTGGCAGCACAGGGTGGGCAGGGCCCCATTTCTCCTCTCAGACTCCTTTTATTCTTTTTCATGTGGACCTGTATTCATTCTCTTTCTCACTCACACGCTCGCTTGCTTTCTGTCTCTCTCCCTCTCTTTCAATCTAATAGCTCTCAGTCATTGGGGGTTATTATGTATCTGGCACTATTTTAAGTGCTTAATATGGATTATTTCGGTTATGTAATATTCTATGCAGATTAGTAAGCATTGTAAGCTTATCATTCAGGTACTACTAATATTGTCCTCTTACAAAAAAGGAAATTCTTACACAAGAGTATGTTACAGCATCCAGTATATGCTTATGTATTGATTAGTACTCAGAATTTTGAAACTATTTTCTTATGTATCAACAACACTCCTTATCACTTTTTCTCAGTAATTACTCTGCTTTTACTTTTTATTTTATATATTTTTTCCTTTTTCTCCCAAAGGCACCCTGGGCTGCCTCTTTTTCTGCTTCTGACATGTCCCATTCTACATGAAGTACATTGTAAAGAGCACTCATTTTAAATTCTGAAGAGGCTCAGGTTTGAAACAGATCTATTTTGCCAATAGCCACTTAAACTAAGGCAAGTGGCTTAAACACTGAGCCTTTTTTCCATCTCTAAGTTGGAGCTGATGCTCTGCAGAATCTACCTCATACACCAAATAAAATCACAAAATTTGTGGAACTTCTCTGTGAACTGGCAATTTCTATGTAGAATAGTTATTTTGGAAGTGGATGAATGGCATATGTGGAAGTACAGGTGGGGTGGGTGGAAGAAGTAGTAGTATATGGCAGCACTCGGATGCTCCCATTCCATGCTTTGGACAGTTCCCAAAACAACTTGTGGAATAAGATGCAGAGTCTGCAAGCCAAAAAGGGATTTACAATTGCTGAGGTTTGAAAAGGATCTGCTAAAATGTTTTTAGAAAACTGTTGACTAAGTAGTTTATCAATCCTCATGTTCAACCTGCACATGTTTCATGCTGTAAAGCATCTCAGCAAATGCTTTAATTACTCACTAATTATAACATCATTGAATGGCTACACTGAGGCAACCATGTAATTATGGAGCAAAAAGCTCTAAGCAATTACAAGGCTGAGCATATTGGTTGATTACAATAAATCCCCAGTTCATTGTTGATATCTGTCACCTGCTTAATGTTTCTAATCTCTTGATGCATGTGATAAACCATGTGCAACATGGGAAGCAGGGTCTTTGCAGAGAAAGCCCAATTTAAGGGAGCAATAAGAACACATATGCATTTTACTCCTGAATTGGATGATGTATTCACTTTCATTTGTCTAGCCAACACTTGGTTTCAGGTAACTTCTCTAGTGGTCCTTGCCTTCCAGGGCCTCCGAGAGGTGAGACAGTCATGTATGTGTACTACATACATGAGTTAGCATTGCTAGAGATGGTTGTGGAGTGTTATGAAAGCCTAGTGAAATCAATGACTGAGTCAAACACTAGAGAAGATCCCAGAAAGTCTCCATAGAGGAAATGTTACTGAGGTCTAGTTTTGAAGGATTAAAATATTGCCAACTATACAATGGAGAATGGGAGTCTCTGAGAACAAAAGATTTTCATGAAGGATGTTAGTAAGTCAGCAAAAACACATGCAGAAAAATTATCTTTTGTTGAATCCCTTAAAAATAATACTTTACCTTCAATTAAACAGAAGCAATAATAGTAACAGTTATGAATGGAGGATATTTCATATGAGAAAACCACTATAAATGCCTCTTAAAATGGGTTGATTATAGTCTACCTAGTCCTCAAGCAACCTGTGTTTCTGGAACAATCTTACCTAAGACCTTCTCTTGGCAAATTGTATAATTTTCTTCCTTGCAACAACAAAGGAGACTTGAATCAATGCAGAAAAATATGTAAAATGTCATGAGGTAATTGTAGAAAAGTTACTTCACATTCTCACATTGCCTTTAGGACAGGATTTTTCTTAGTCCCCTCTAGTTCCACTCTACTGTAAAGTTTCTGAAAGTGCCTCTGGTATTTCACCCTAATCATTTTCTTAGAGTAATTGTAAATATTTCAAAACATTGGATTGACATTTTCAGCATATGGCATATGGATTTCTCTGGGCTTTTTTTTAATATCCCATAGGCCAAAATCAAACATTTTGCTACTATGTAATTAATATTTACCTTTAATACCTGAGTAGCTTGATCATTTCACTGAGAAAACTGAAAATTAGTAATTGAGTGTATTACATAAGCACAGAGCTGTGTAAGTAGATTTTTTGCATAGAAGTGTTTCTCCTCTCAGCAAAAATATATCGAACACGTGCCAAAAAAGTGGTAATTTCTTTTGAGACACTGTGACAACAGTTATGTACTGTGCTTTGCACACAGTGACATTTAATAAGTGTGTGTTGACTGATTTTGAAATGTGAGACATTACCTTGACAGAATTTTGTCTGTGCTTGTAAGGGATTCGACTGGGGATGAGAAAGGTGAAATACTATCTGAGAACTCTGCACAAAGTCAAAGATGGGCTTTTAATAAAAAAAAAAAAGCTCATTTATTTCATCATACCTTTTCTCTGCATAGCATTAGAGAGTCATCACTTTCTCCTAAGCTCTTGCCCAACTCAGTTGCCCAATTGACTAATGAAGAGACAATGCTCTTGGAAGAGGAAGTAGGGGAAGTAATCAGTTGAAACTTCCAAAACATTTGCTACTTAGATACTGGGAAGAAGTAAACAGTTTCATTAAGTATTATTCTATTGTTTTAGGAAAATATCTTGTGGATGTTTATAAAGAAATGTCAATTTCATAAACATTAGAAGTTAGGATGAAGAGTTTATCATTGTTTTATCACAATCTAGACCTCATTAGCACCATCTATGTCAACATTGTGTCTAGTACAGTGTACTGAAGACTTTAGGTATAAGATTTCTTCAGAACATTCTCTTATTTGAACTTTGTAAATGTAGCATCCCAATTTTACCAATTTAAATTATTATACTTTTACTATAGATATATATAGATATTAAATATAATAATATTTATAATGTATAAAATACATTAAAAAATTTATAAGCAATGTCCTGCCTATTTTATCATTACCAAATAGCACAGAATAACATTCCATACTCATGCTAAAAAACTGAGTGTTTACTGTATTTAGTCAAGATAACCACTAAGATTCACTTCCCCATTTATAAAATGAGAATGAAGATATTTATCCAGCTTTGTGGCAACATGCAAAGGACATAATGGCTCAGAAGCAGCTTTTTGGATTATAAAGCTGCCTCCACAGTCAAGGAATTGTTATCGTTGTGAAAGAGCCTCAGTGAGTACAGCAGAGATATGTGCCACTACTTCACATTTGAGCCCTGCAAAATAGCTAAAACAATGCCCAAATCTGAGGACAGGACATACGTAAGTCAAAAGTGATAGACCATTTGTCACTTTCCTCATTGTGGTGCAAACTCCAGGCTAGCCCACTTGGCCTTACAGAGTCTCCAGCTAAAGCTACTACATTGTTTTTCCAAAGAGTATTGCACTAAAACATTATGTGATTTAATCATTGAATCCTTGGACACAAAGCCACAGAATACATTTATCTCTTTCCAAGCAGAACTGCCTAGAAAAGAAAGATATTAGGTAAATATAATAACAAATTGATAATGTAGATTCTAGCTTCTATATGAGTATGAAGAGTGAGTATTTAGTGTCTCTGACCCAGGACTAGAATTTTCATTCTTTCATTTTTAAAAATCTGTGTATTATTACAAAATATTGCCACATTCTTGTGTTATTATCCCTTACTGAATAGAATGTCCTAGAAAATAGAAAATTTGAAGAAATGTGAAAAGAAAAATAATATTTTCTGTGTTCAAGAAGGACACTCTTTTGGATTAGGAGGTACCATTGGTCCTAATGATTTAATTTTAAAGATGCTTCTATGAATATTTGCAGGATTTTTAGAATATAAATTGGGACTAGTATAGATCTGAAGGATCATCCCCACATGTATTTGTGTCTTGATCATATGACAATCTATTGCCTGAAACTTGATTTATTATGTAACAAATAAAACTTGGTTTGTTAAATGAACCTACTGTTATGTCAAGGTGATTCATTCTAATCCTGAAATACATTTTTGGGAAAATTTGTTTTTCCTTGAGTCCTTGAACTTACATCCTCTCAATAGGATGCCCCAGAGACACTGGGATGTTTTTAATTCTGTGTTTAGAGAATTACTACAATGAAAAATGAATGTTGATAAAAATAGATTACCTTTTCCCATTTCAGAAGAGGAAAGCACGAAAATATTAGACTGGCTGCGGGAAGAAACTGGTGTCAAAAAATAGGACACTGGCTTTGCTTAATGCAGGGGGCTCTCTTGGCTGTGCTTAAGGAAGCCATATCTGATCACCTGATGTCAAAGCATCTTAACTAACAAAGGGAACATGCAGTCCACATTCCTTAAAATATTCAAGAAGAATATACTATTTATACCCTTTTCTTGTGAGCTTGGAATGTCGGATCTGAAGTTCCTGGGTGATGATTCCTACTTTGTGTGAGGTGTTTTGACAAGAGTACTATTTAAGTCATAACAGATGACTCCAACCACCCTGGCCTCTGCCTTCAAAACCAAATTCAAGTTGTCAATTTGTTTGCATGCATAAATTCAAAGGCTTACATTCAGCCACAGGGAATAATATAATACCAAGTTCAAAACATAAGAACTGAGGCTTGAAGGAACATGGATTTAGATATGCACACACATCCCTTCATTAGAATGCCAGAAATCATGACGGAGTTCAGTGTTAATGTGATATTTGCCAAAAATGTAACATCATGTAAAAAGTAATTCTCCAGGGACTTTCTTTTTACAAATTATGGCTCAAATTATTAGCCAACATGACTGGTAAAAGTCCTATACTGCCATGTGGTATATTTTACTCTGTATATGCATAGGTTTAAAATACATTTTCCTGTTTATCTGAATTGTTTTCTACCCCCTTTGGAAACTTAGAGCATATGAGCCCAAGATGGCACATAAAGCAGCTTCAGGTAGACCAGATGTATATTTCCTGGCTGTGCTGCAAACCAGGTCTGTGAGTAATAACTGCTCTATTCTCTACTCTATGTTTGGTAATGTGTGGCTAGCATGTCCTTCGTTAATGTTTTCAGACAGCCATGAGCATTTAATCATACTACTCCCTTTACCCAAGTAGGCATCAGCACTGTCAGCCCTCACCTATGTTTCCCCAAACTTACAGCATGTACACTTGCCTGCCTCAATTTATTCAACAAACAGGGATTCATAGCTGTGACACATGACTTGTTGGCAATAGCAGGATAAATAAACCATGGTCATGACCTGCATGGGCTTGAGTTTAAAAGGTGAATGGGCAAAGTAGCCAATGAAAGTATTATACAAAACAGGTTGGTTCACTTGTTCTATCAGAGATTAAGAACAGACACTGTGTTCCTTCAGAAGAGGAAGGAAGTAGTGGGGCTGGGGTGGTTGGGAGGTTAAGGTAAAGAACGCTTAGGGTAACATGGGTTTTGAAGTGGCTCATAAAGAATGTAATAATTACGTGGCAATTGCCACTATATGGATGAAGTTGGAGGAACAAATTATTTTCCGTAAACATCTTTGACTTTTTAAAGTGACCAACCCATTCTGGGTTTACCCAGGGCTGCAGATTTTCTCAGGATGCAGGACTTTTAATGTTAAAACTAGGAAGGTCCTGAACAAACCCCTCACCCTACATTTTCTACTTCTTCACCAGTGTACCTGTTTATCTATGGGTGATCTGTTGACTTCATCACCTGAATCTTTTACAAAAATGTCTCCTCTTTTACCACTTCCACATGTCTGTTCCACCTTCATAATTGCTTGCCTGGATTACTTCAACAGCCTTCTATTTACCTTCCTCCCAGCTGACGGAGTGATCTTTCTAGCAAGCAAGTCTGGTCACATCACTCCCCTGCTGAGAATTCTTCAATCAGTCCTATCACCTTCAGGATAAAATCTAACTTCTTTAGTCCCTTAATTTTCAAGCTTTAGTCTATATTATAATCATGTAAAAGGAAGAGCTCTTTAAAAAACCAAATGCCCATTCATTTATACATTTATTAATCCAACAAATATGTGCTAAGTGTCCACTATATGTCAAATACTGTTTCAGGAACCAGAGCTACAGTGATGAGCAAATCAGGCAATGTCCTTGTCTTCATAGAGTACACATTCTAGTGAGGTGGGAACAGGCAATAAGCAAACATGTATTGAATGCAATGACAGGTAATGGTAGACTGTTAGGCTTAAAAAAATGGCAAGAGAATAAAAGATGGGTACAATTTTGGGTAGTACAGGCAGGTAAGACCTTTCTGAGTGGCACTTGAGCATCAAACAGGTCTTGAGAATATGTGGGGTAATAATGTTCTAAGAAAGGAGAGCAACAAATATAAAAGCCCTGAGTTGAGGGGTGTTTGGTTCCCTCAAGAGATAAGTTTCATGCTTAGCTAGAGAGGAGTGAGCCTGGGAAGGCTGACAGGAAGTGAGGGCAGAGAGCAATGCTGGAGCCAGAGCATCCAGAGACTTGTAAGCCATTTTAAGAGCTTTTGATTTGATTCCAATATGATGGTCAGCCACTTAGAGTTCCGAGAAAAGGAAGGACATGATTTGCATTTTTAAAAGATTTCTCTGGCAGCTATTGTGCAAAAAGACTATAGATAGAAGAGAATCAGAGAAACCATTTAGGAAGTTGTGGCAGCAGGGAAATGATACTGGCTAGGAATACGGTGGGATCAGAGGTTTCAGAATTGCTTTAGGCTTCACTCAGCATTTCCCTCCAGCAGCCATACCTCATTACTTGTATGCTGTGCTCATGCCTCTATGTGTTTTTTGCTCTGCCATAAACTCCTTTCTCCTATCCACATGCCTTGCCCCGAATAGTTCAAAAAAAAAAAAAAAAAAAAAAAGAAAAAGCCTAGTAAAATGATCTTTTCAGGAAGTCATCCACAGGTCTAGGTTTGGGTTTGGTGTTCTGCCGTCACTGCACTGCACCTGTACTTAATTTACACACTGGATTGTAATTGCCTGTTGACATGTCTATTTATACCCCATCCACGTGCATGCTTCTTTTCAATCTCTCCCTTTCTCTCACACACACCAGATGTGATCTCTTTGAGGAAAGTGGCATATAGTAAACTCGAAATACATTTTATGTTGAGTAAATGAAGGAAGGAGTTTGCATGTTAAAATGAAAAGATCAGAAACTGGGAGCTACTTGGAGCCATACCTAGAAAGGCATTAGGAAAACAGTGATATTTGGTCAACAGACCGATTCATTTATCCCTGGTATGTGTTAGGACCTACTAGATGCAGATATTTTACTAGATGTTGGAGATACAATAATAATAAAAAGACAATCAGCATGATTGCTAGTCCAATCATAAACACATCTTAATTGTGACTACAAGAGTACGTTATCAAAAACACCTAAAACAGGCAAACAAGATGCACAAAGCCCCACACATTGTGAAATAATCCCAGATTTACTTTACAGAAAGCTGTCACTCCTGTAGTTGTGCTTCAATGATACAGAGTAAATTTTAAGTGTATAACAAATATTCTCTATTCTATAACGTATAGACAGAATTGATTTTGACAGAAACTATGGAAATGCATAATTACGAGTGACATGAAACCAAACCCAGTCCAGGTCAGGGACAAGCTATAAAATAAACTCCAGGCCTATAATAGAATCAGCAATGTGCCCAGCATAATTTCATGTAATGGAAGAGCAATAGAAAACAGTTTTTGTGTACGGACACAGCAAAGACCTAAAAGCAACTTACAGGCCAGGTGGCTTGTGGCAAACACTCTTCTCTTTTAAAAATTATATGAGACTGATGAAAAAACCATTCAGTGAACCCTAGATAAGCCAAGCTCCCAAGTGCATGATGAACCAGCCAGGGAGACTTGACCTTTCTGTTCTCACTATGACCAGGCTTTGCACAGCACTGTGGCCTTCTACTACCCACGTTGTCAAACAGCTTGCAGCTGGAGTAGATAGCTTAATTACTGACATCCACAAATGCCATGGCCAGCAATTCTCCTGGGGATTTCTGAAACTACTCAGCCACAGATGGAAGAAAAGAATCTGCTGCAGGATAAAGAACTACTTGGGTTAAAAAGCATCAAGGCAATAGTGCATGCTGTGAAAACCATAACAGCATACTGCTCATGTCTGTGGCTGCTAAGATGATAATTAATAGGGAGCCAGAAAGTGATTGCAGTCTCTAAGAATTGATTATTGAAGGACTAGAAATTCAGGGCAGTGCACTGCTTCAAAGCCCAGACTTCAGAGTCAGACAAACGTAGGTTCTAATCATAGAGCTTTGTATTTTTTTATTAACAGATTATGAAATCTTAAAACCTTTATCTTTCTATTTTTTTTAGTAATGGACTTTAATAGCATTACATGTCCTATCAAAATTTATCAACATTGTTTCTTGAATATAACAGTCAAAATATCTTTAAAACCTAAAGTTTCTTTCCAGCCCTCTTTTTCATCCATTTGTAACACATAGTATTATAACATATTTCATGCTGAATTCATCCATATACGATAAAATAATGAGCATTTTTTTCTCTTTTCACTTATTCTGTTCTTACTCTGATTACTTCAAATGCAAACAAAATACCTAGAAGAAATCTTGTGAACAAAGAGACTAAAAAAAGCAATTGAATTCAGACCTTTCATATTCAGGAAGTGATTATTAAGGGCATTTCTAAAGTATATGTCTTCCTCAGCATTCTCTTAAACACCTTATGATAAATATCATCACCAGGATTCAACCAAACATGAGAAGTTATCAGTTTTATATTTAAACTACTTCTGGAAGCTAACCTCTGACCCAATTTAGTACTGGTACTGGTGAGTGGGCACCTTTCATCATGCCCCAATTTCAGTTTTTATCCTATTTCAGGTATTCTTTCTGATGCTTGTGTCAATTTCAGACTATTAGCCAACAACATTCATTATGTCTTGAGATCATGTAAATGAATCTTTGAAACCTTTTCAAACCACTTGTGTGAACACTGGAGAAAACTGCATCATAATGGAAGAACATTGGATATAGATTATAACTATTTGAAGTAGCATTAACAATAAAACGATATTCAGAGTATTTATTCTGGTATTTATTAATTCTGTATATATGAACAACTTATTTGAGCTCTCTGAATCTCAATCACCTATGAAAAGGACACAATACTGCCTCTCATATGGAGTTGTGAGAATTAAATGAGATGAAAATGCAGAAGTCAAGTGTCTAGTGTGGAAGAGGTAAATGTTAAGTGATCATTTTCAACATAGCATCAAGAACTGACCCTCTATAAATCTCAAGAAAAAAATGACATGTTCTTTATGGCGGTTTACTTTAAAATTATGTGTCTTCATACAATCTAATGAAGGCAAATGTCAAAATCAAGAACAAGGGATAGAAAAAGAAGGGGAACCAGAGTCCTGAAGTTAGATTTTAGGCACGGACCTTCCGGTTACAGTATCTTGTACATTCATGTATATAAATGCTTCAGAGAATCTCAGGGTCATCATAAGTATTCAAGAAATACTTTGGCTAATGCAACAAACAAATTATTAATATGTAAAAGGAGGATGAATTAAAAATGTTCATTGTATAACAGAGCCATAGGAAATAAGACTAGAAATACGAATTTTCAACATGTAGAAAGTTCTGAATTCTGGAGTCTTTACAAAAAGAAAACCTACACAACGTATTTTCGTAGGCTATGAAGAGCAACAGAAGATTTTGGAGGCAGAGGAGGGTTAGCAGTTACTATTATTATTAACTGAACTTTGGAACTGATTAGATGATAGAAAAAGATAAGATACCTAAATGTAACTCAAATTTCAAAACTGGGAGATTGGTGATGCAATAAATACAAAGAGGGGAGTCAAGAGAAGGAACTGACTGAAGAAGAAACATGAGTGCTGTTTCAGTAATGTTGATTTTCATGCACCCAGTTGTGGGCTCAGAGATACAAATTTGGGAGTTAGCTTTATAAAAGCTATATATTCCAGCTGTATGAATATCCTGAGGAGTTATCCTTGTAGATTAAAAAGGCCAGTCTCCATATGGTCCATGTAACCACATACATTCACACCCAGTTTGCAGCAAAATATTAAGTCATCTGTGCCGATGGCCCACATTGGCCAAAACACAGCAGTTTCAGGGCATTCAGGGAATTGCCTGCCCCTGCAGCAATGTGCCCTAGGTACCAGTGGGAGATGTGATGGGCAGAGTGAGTTGATCAGTCAATGATGTTTGTGGACTTCACTAAGGCAGTTGCATCTGTCAAATGCATCAGTGTGTGGGGAACACTAGGCAAGATTGTCTGTAGAGGGAAGTTTCCACAGATGATTCTTTCACTACATGAGGGAATCATGAAAAGGGATGCAGCTGTGAGAGATACCAAATCCATTTACTGTAACTAGCAGTACAAGCAGAGTGATGGCTCTCTGCTATTAACATAATGTCCTCCACACTGCCTTCAAGTACAGTAGCCCAGCAAGAGGAATCACTCTACATGAGGTTAGCAGTAGAAAGAAAGACAAATGTCCTATATTATAGACTCTCC
The DNA here is from genome assembly GCF_028878055.3 of Symphalangus syndactylus. Lineage (NCBI taxonomy): Eukaryota > Metazoa > Chordata > Mammalia > Primates > Hylobatidae > Symphalangus > Symphalangus syndactylus. The sequence goes on along the minus strand of NC_072427.2, from coordinate 125,905,896 downwards.
ATAGAATAATCATGCTGCAGGTGTGGTTATGTTTAGTGGGAGATAATTTGGTATTCTGGATTGCAGTGCAATGAAAAACATTTTTAAAAGTAGATGATAGGTCTCAGTATACTTTATAATTTGGAGAATGCAATTACAAATATACATTCTTAGTCCAAATCCTTTTCCCAGTTTCCAACTTCCTTAAAGAATATCCAAAATCATTGTGCACATCAAATTCCACTTTTTCCTCTCATGCTCCCAACATATATACATCCATAAAAAATGAGTCTAATTTCCACTCTAACTCATTATTTCTGACCTATTGGGGAAGAGGTCAGAAATTCACACTGGAACTTTAACATGTGCAAATTGCAGCTAAGTTTAAAAATAACTCTTAGAGTTCAACCCCTGGCTTTTATGCTGACACCTGCATTTGAGCTCTCTTTGTGGTTTTTGAGTCCTGACTTTGCCTGTGGAATTCTCCAAGACTGGCCACACTCCTTAGTGACAACCAGCTTTTTGAGACATCCTTGGATGCTTTCTTCTTGGTTGCATTTGTCTTTTCAGTGCTTAACACACATTGCCTCTAGAGAATACAGCAATGTCTCTCAAGGAAGGTTGACCTGGCTGGCATCTCTACACCTCTTAAGTGTTCCCTGTAGATCTCATACATATCAGACATTTCATGAGTTAGCACTAACAGGGAAACGGTTCTATTAAAAATTTTTACCAAAGTCAAAATCAGAAATCTCCAATAAGAAGATATTAAATGTATCACGCAGTGGGCTATAAAGAAATCATTTTTCCAGCATGGTAGAAGGTTGTACCAAAGATATTCCTCAGACATACCTATGCCCTGGCTAAGCTTTCTCCTTGTGAAGCAACCCTCTCACATGCCAAGGATAACAACATGGTTTTGCTGACACTTTGATACAAAATAAAATGTTATTTCACAAACATAACATTATATGGAAATCTGTAGATTGTTTAAGTTCTTTATGAATATGCCAAAATAGAAAGTAACTGTGACACAGTAATAGTTGCCTTTGCCAGGTCTGGTAAGACCCTACCTTGTACAGAGTGACATCCACATGCTGCATGTCCTACACAGGTCCTCTGGAAACCATGAGGTCCATGGTCGATGAGACCATGTGCTGGAGACCACGTGCTGCCACTTTCTCCTCTGGGTTGCCACTGGTTTCTGATTAGACACTACAACTGTGTCTAATTAGGTGTATGGCTTGCTATCTGATATGGTTTGGCTTTTGTCCCCACCCAAATCTCATCTCGAATTGTAATCCCCACATGTCAATGGAGAGACCTTGTGGGAGGTGATGGGATCCTGGGGGTGGTTTCTCCCACAATGTTCTTGTGGTAGTGAGGGAGTTCTCATGAGATCTGATGGTTTTTAAAGTGGTGGTTTCCCTGCTCTCACTCTTCTGTCACCTTGTGAAGAAAATGCTTGCTTCTCCTTTGCCTTCTGCCTTGATTTTAAGTCTCCTGAGCCATGAGGAACTGAGTCAATTAAAACTTTCCTTCATAAATTACCCAGCCTCAGGTATTCTTTTTAGCAGTGTGCAAACGAATACAGATAATTGGCACAGGCGGAGTGCAATACTGCTATAAAGAAAATCTGAAAATGGGGGAGTGAATTTGCAGCTGGGCAACAGGGAGAGGTTGGAACAGTTTGAAGGGCTCAGGAGACAGGAAGATGTGGGCAAGTTTAGATATTCCTAGAGACTTGTTGAATGATTTTGACCAAAATGCTGATAGTGATGAGGACAATGAAGTCCAGGTTGAGGTGATCTCAGATGGTAACGAAGATGGCTTTACAAAAGGCAGTTTCCCTTGGTCTCTCTCCCTCCTGCCACATTATGAAGAAGGAACTTGCTTCTCCTTTGCCTTCCTCCATGATTCTAAGTTTCAAGTCATGCAGAACTGTGAGTCAATTAAACCTCTTTCTTTATAAATTGCCCAATATCTTTATAGCAAGTGAAAGGTATTCTTTATATAGGTATTCTTTATAGCAGCGTGAAAACAAACACACTATCTTCAATCTGTAATCCACCTAAAATGTTGCAGACACCCCGAAGATGCCAAATAAATACAACTATTAAATACAGCCTTCAAGACTCTCCACAGTAATGTTCTAACCTCTATCTTTAGCCTTGCCACCTGTAATTCCCTTGAGTATATTTTATGTTCAGGTGCACTGGATTAAGGGTTGGCACTGATTATCATCCTCATCTTTCCACATCTGTGGCTATGCTCTGCTGCTCTCCTTGTGGGCTTTCTCCTTATATCCACCTCTAAATTTCCAAGAAATGTCAACACTCATTTCAAAGCTGCCTTCTTCATAAATCCTCAGTTATCCTTCCTTCATGCATGCTGATGTGACTCTGATGAACCCCTCCTGGCATTTATTAACATGGGTTGTTACTGCATTTTCCTCAATCTGCTTTTGTACTACCATTACAGTCTCTTCCTAATTTCTATCACTGGACTTGAATTCAGCAGTGTATCCTTTGGAACCAAAATATGTTTGATAATTTAAATTATATATTTTCAAAAGGGGCGAAATCCCTTTAAAAAAATTATACGCAGAAGCTTCAACATGAAGTCATAGCAGTGGTTCACAAACTTTAGTGGTCAAAGCCAAAAGGAACTTATGAAGTCTGTGATAGGTTCCGGAAATTGCATTTTTAACAAGCAACTCAAATGATTCTGATGCAGGTGGTACTAGCGCCATTCTTGGGAAATAACTGCCAGAGAGAACAATTACTAAAGGGAGCAAGGGCAGGTGGTAGCCAATGTGTAAAAAAAAAAATTATCCATAATTTAAAACTTAACTAGTTCTGGCTTCACAGTATAGAAGGCTGGTCCAAGTACAGAAAGTGGTTAGCTGTCTACAATAAAAATCTCATGCTTGAAAAGTGCAGTGAAAGAGAATTACACCAGACAACGGTTCTTCACAACTTAAGAAATAGAATGTAGAACTCTTTAAAAAATGAAATAAAGTAAGTTTTATTCAACTGATTCTGTTGGCTTTAGGAATAGCAGACAAATTTCGCATAGATACTGTAAGAGAAACTTAGAAGCAGTCAATACAAACATCAAATTATATAATATCTGTTTAGAGCTTAAAATAGCTAAAGTATCATAAGCTAGAGGAAGAGTTAAATATGTAGAAAATAATCAAATTTTATAAATATTACCTGCTTGCAAAGGAGGTATTTAATTGTACATAGGAATTATCTTTTAATTCTGTTGTGATTTTCTGTTATTTAAAATATATGGAAAATAAAATTCATATTTATAATGTAAAATATCGGCTTGTCCTAAGTTTCTTCGGGCCTAAAAAGGCTGTGAGAAGAAATAGAATCACAGTAATAGCAGTGATTCTAATTTTGCTCCTACTTGCCCCGTTTGCAAAAGACTCCAGTCCCACTGCAAAGCCCTCTCTCCTACTTCTGGGAGAATTCATGGAGTGTCACACATGTGCAGAAATAGATCATTTTTTATTTTGCACAGATGCTGAGTTGCTTGGCATCATCTGGGTACCATTGTGTTTGCCAAGTTCCTAACATTTTTTTTCAGTCATCACTGAGTCCCTCCTTGTCCATAAAACGCTGTCATCTCCTTTCACAGCCCAGTCATGGACACAACTAAGATGCTTAATATCCACGGTGTTTGCAAAATGGAGAAGGCTGATTCTCTTTTGGTTCACACTAGATTAGAGTGAACTCTGAACACGCTAGCTTAGGACTGATGCTTTACAGAGTTTTCAACCCCTTTTGCTTACAAAAGCTTTAATTTTCATAGAAGTTAGATATGAATCTAAAGGTGGCTACACAAGGAAATCGGTATGAATTACACACATAACCACTGCCTCCCAGTGCGTAAGTTGCTCCAAAAGCTTCTCATTTATCATGTGAATGAGCTTCTGTTCCTCCTCCACTACTACCTATGGTCAATTTTGTTTATAGCCCAACAAAACCACTGTCATTATGTTTTGTTGCTTAAGAACTCTATTTTTATAATGCAAACATGCTAAAGTGGGGGGAAAACATGTTATATTGTATAAAATATAGGCATCATACCTACGAAAAATGGGCTTTTTTATTATAAAAGCTTAATTCAGGACCTACCAACCACCTGAGTATATTTACATACATTTTATAGATAATGGCAGAAATAAAATAATTTCCATAAAATTTAATCCTATTGCTCATTGGTAAATATTTTTATTTGGCCTGCACAGTATTTATAATTTAAAACATGATTATTAAACAATGAAAATAATGATAGCTTACGTTCATTAAGTGTTTATTACACAGGGCGTCACATGAACTTGACTCTTAGTGCTCAGAAAACACTATGAGCGAGGCAATACCGCAAAAGTGCATGTCTCCCAGGATAAAAATCACACTGCAGTCTTCACAGCCTTCGGGACAGCACTATTTTTAAACTCCGTTTTCGGGATGAGAACAATGAGGCCCTGAACAACTGAGTAACACCAGCATCACAGCCTAGTCAGTGGCAGGGCTAGGATACAAATGCAGTGTCTCTTGTTCCAAAGTTTGCCCTGTGCTATACTGCCCCTGGAATCAGAATATTTAACTTCACAAGGCATATTTCTAGCTCCTGTAGGAAAGTCAAATGATCTGGCAATAAGAGCCCATCATTTCTGCATGAGCCCAAAGGTTGGAGGGAATGATGGCTGCTCCCCACACCAGCCACACACATAACCTTTTCAGCACAGCCTCTCCCTCTCGATCTCCTCCCTGACAGGGAGCCCTTCAGTGTTATCCTGCCTGGTTGCCTTTCCTACAGGAAAGCCAAAGGGCAAGTGGAAGGTTTCCCTATATGCATGTCTCTACCCCAAAAGTTAGTTCTGAAGGCCCTCCCATCACACATCCCACTGGCCTTCATACGTTATGTCACTGCTTGGCCCGAAAGGCATGTGAGATTGTGAGTCTCTATCTAGGCTTTCAAAATAAGAGCTACAAAATAACAGCAAATCTCGTGATAGTCTCTGTAGCTACATAATTTAGACTTCTAGACCAAGATAGTAAAGTACATAGGTTTTGATCACAGGTTTTGGATTAGACAGACACAGTTTAAGTACCAACTTCACCACCTAGTGGCTGTTACTCAGGATAATTAAATTTAAACCCTGAGCCTCAGTTTCTTTTGCTGCTCCATGCATTGAATAAAATAAATGACATGCCCAACACATTCATAGTGAAGGGATAAATAGGTGATTAAAATACAAATGAAACTTTGTAAAGTGCTAAATGAGAACTTTCTACATTAGCTCTTAGGTTCATGTATGACTCTTTGATACTTTAATTGGAAAAAGGAAAGTGTCATTATTAATCACTCAAGTTTATCTATATGATGATGATTTTGCCCTAGGAGCTTCTAACCAGGATATCATGAAACAGTGGTTCAGTGACTTGATAAACTTGCACTTTGCTTTTATCAGCGCTAAAGGCAAAGATTATCCTGCAGAGATAGCAGAGACACCTGGCCATTGATAGTTAGGTCCTGGTCCATGGCTTTATTCTTCTGAAGACTGTGATGACTAATTACTTAAATCTCCTCTCCCTCTAACATTAACCTGGAGAAAGGAACTATTTGCTTGAAAATATACTTATTGTTTCTTTATTGACAAAGCATTTGCAGAAGACAGAAGGTATCAAAAATGAAACTGTTGTTTCCATTATTTTTCCACGATATTTATCTGTTTGCATTATGAAGCTTTGATGTTTGACTGTTGCAATATTAGATAGTTGGAGCCTACTATTATTGAGGGCCCAGCTAAGTGTTTTACAGAAAGCATTCAATAAATACTTGCTCAAGTAGAAAATGAATATATAAATAATTGAATGCACTCCAGGAAGTTCACTATATGCACTCTCATTTGCATGAGATCACATATACAATTGGCCTCCACATCAAGAAAGGAAGAAAAATAAAATAGATTAAGTCATGGTATCAGCAGAGTACCCCTTACCTCACTAGACTAAGTTCCTTCTGCATTCCCAAGGTAAGCAATGAGATGCAAATCTGGCTTTGGCTATTCCTTTGAGTATATAATTTCTTAAAGGGACTTTTAAGAGGCCTCATCACTGTTTCCATTAAATATACAAAGATTTCCTAAAGTTGTACTCAAAAGGGGCATTTCTCATGGGAACTGGATATAAAATCAAACTCCAAATGTCTCCCTTATGCCACAGCATGGACCAGATGTTCCCAGAGAATTTCTGAATATGTCAGGATCAAAGAGTAGTGTGAAGTAGGCACTAAATAAGAAGCCAAGTTCCGATGAAACATAAAAGGTTTTGATTATTCCGTAAGTGAAAAACCATCAAGAGATACATAAACGCACAGCTCAGAATACAGATTATATTTAGCAAAAATAATTTTCACAAATGCTTATATTTTTATTTAATTCTTAAAAACCTGGCATCTGTGAGATTTTTTCAGTAAATGTTGCCATTATTGACTATAAAATATAAAAATATTTAAGTATGTTCTTATCTAATGAAAGTATCATAAATGAGTAATTTAGGTTAAGAACATATGCCCAAATATAGCTTATGATTTGATGGTAAAAAAATACATGGTTTAAGTATTTCAATAAAAAATAAATTTCAAGATTTATTAAAATATGAATAAAGAAAACTCTTATTATCTCCTGAGAAATCACAGGGATTCTTCATAATTTTCTGAGAAACATCATATAAATGAATAATTGCTTAAAACAGAAAAACAATAACTTCCAATAATATAAAAGGGCCTTAAAGCCAAATGTATTTCATTCCTCTGCCTAGGTAAAATAAATGATTAAGCAAAAAATGAGATGAAAATTTTGTCTACAATGAGACTAAAAATGGCTACAAACCCCAAATTATAGTCTGTCAAAAATGACTGCCAAATATTTTGCCATTTGGATTAAATCAAGGTGGAATTCTAAAACTTAACATAAAATATCTTATAGTTCAAATAGCATGTATATTTTCCTGAAAGATATGCATGAGACTTCTGAGCATGTACATTTTAATTCTTTTCTTGAGAATATTAAGTCAAGTGGGATAGGAACATAAATAGAATAGTTGACAATCTATTATAGACATCATTCTAGAGGGAAGTTCAACAGGAGAGATAATATTAAAGAAATAAATGCATGGCTTTGTCATATTTATTTTCAAAAAAATCTTCTAAATCATAAGGTTTTCTAAACATGTAACAGGAGTAAATGGTGGGGATAAGTAGCAATCTGCTATTAGCTGCTGACCTCATTGAACATATTAGAGAAGAATTCAATTAAATAAAAGACTTGTGAATTTCAGAGACGGTCATCTCAACATTTCAGTGAGATGATATATGCCCATTTCCACAGGATAAAATGTAAGGACAGATATATTCCCAGAACACAAGACACAGAAAATCGGATGCGATAACATGGTAAGTCAACATAATTAACTGAAGCTGGTACCTGCTGGAGCCCACTCATTCATTCTCACACCATTCATGGGCAAATAACAGACCTGCATAGACCCAAACCACACTCAAAGTTAGGTATTTACCTGAAAAACTCCAAAATCGGACCTCCTAATAGATACTTTCAGGAAGAGGACGAAACATACATTATAAATCAAGGAGATAAATACACCAGGGAGAATGAAGAAGAGTTATTTTAGAAAGCAAGAATATAAAAATCTAAGTACTAACTACAGAAACATGGTCAACTTGGGTCAGGAGATTCAGACAGGCTCTGCCTGGTCTTGTCTCTGATCTGCATATTGGACCTCCAATGAGAAGACTCAAATGTTTGGTGGCCCAAACAACTGGAGCTGGTTGGGCATCATACTTTCTATACATGGTCAGCTTAGTCTTCCTCACAGCATGGTATTCCCAAAGTAGCTGTACTATACTACAGTCCCCTTAAAGACTAGATCAGAATTGTCAAATGTCACTTCCACTATACTCTATAGGTCAAAGTAGTCATGTTGCAGCCTAGATTCAAGAAGAGAGAAAATAGAATTTCTCTCAATGGGCAGAGTATTTTAAAATCGTGGATATCTTTATTCTGACAGAAGTGATGATATGCTTTTTGCCAGCAGTTAAGAACATTCTCTAACTTCAAAATTCTGTCTTAGAGTCTGCCTTCTCAGATGTCTCTTGGCATCAAGTGTTACAGATTGAGTTCTCCACAAATCTGATCGTGAGATAATTTGGGTGCATGAATCTTATTGTGAAGTGCTTTTGGGATCAATACCTTTTGGGAAGTAAAGGAAGCAGTATTGGGTAGAGTGAGAAGTTGGGCTGTTCTGCAATCATAACAAGGGACAGAGCTGATCTTGTGGTTTGGGAGTTGGAAAATTGACCTAAACTGTTACAAGGAACCAGGCTTTTGTAACCTGACATTTCAAGTTGTTGAATGCTTCCATAGGAATTAGGCATTTCTCTCCAGCTGAGAGCAATTTCCATCAGTGCAGCGCCTCCAAAACTGTGAGAAAAAAGATTCTATTGTGTATACATTACCCAGTTTGTGGAATTCTGTTGTAACAACACAAAGAAATAAGGACAGTAATCTTAACTTTATCTTTAAAAAATCCCTTTTGCCATGTAACATAATATATTCATGGGTTCCAAGGATTAGAGTGTGCACATCTTTGGGGGGCATTCTGCCAATTTGAGCACTATTTAAAGCAGCAACAGCTAACATCCAGAAACAACTGATTCTCTTTATTATTTAATTTTTCTCAAAAGCACCAATCATAATTTGCTACATAATTCACTTGTTTATCATTTATGAACTCCTCCTAACATATAACTTCAAGGCAAAGGTTTTATGTTTTTTCATTCATTGCTATATTTCTAGTGTCTAAAAGGTGCCTAGCACATAATAGGTACTTAAGTATTTATTGGATGAATAGATTAAAAACTGATTGTCTATAAATACTAAGAAAAAAAGTAAATTGTTTGCATTAATGTATTTCAAATCCGGTGTAACACCTTAAAATTTGACAAAGATAGCTCAAATAGGAATAATATGAAAGAATGGCTGAAGGTATGGACACTACACTATGGCCTTTATTTACCCCTGCAGCGAATAGCAGAATTAGTAGACAGGGTCAAGAACACATTTTTTTTTCTTTTTTTGTAGAGTCAAGGTCATATATTTCCCATGCTGGTCTTGAATTCCTGGCCTCCAGCAATCCTCCTACCTCAGCCTCCCAAAGCGCTGGAGATTACAGACCTGAGCCTCTGCACCTGGCCTAAAGAACTAACTTGATAGTTCATTCTAAATAACCATTTGTTGTTTAAATGTTTTGCAACATAAAAGCATTTACTGAGGTAATTAAAATGTGTAAAAAGAATCATTTATTTCCTCAAAACGAAAAAGCAAACAAGAAAACTTCTGACCATAGTCAAATTGACAAACAAATTCTCATAAGAATCAGTGGGCCATTAAAGACAATTCTAATGTTAATCTAATAATATTGAACAAATCACCAGAAAATACTGTAATCGGAACAGTTGGGTGCATTAGTCATATAAGATATTATATTAGATAATACAGGTTTTATAAAAGTTTGGTATTGACAAATAGCAAGATTAATAGAATAAAATGTAAACTCCAGAAATAGTACAGAATATGTATGAGACGTTAACATATGATATAGAATTGAATTCAATCCTGTAAAGACTTTTCAGAGTAACATTTGAATACATTTGTTTGAAAAACAAATGAATAAAAATGTGCCTGCATATTACTCCTCATACCCAAATAAATTCTAGGTGAGGGGTAAGTTTTAATTATAAAAATAAAAACTGTAATATTAGTAGAAAAACAAAGATAAATATTTTACATTGTTGAGTTAGATAAGGCCTTTCCATGAAAGACATAAATCCCAGAAGACAAAATGGAAGCAACTGATAAATGCAATTATGTAGAAATTTAAAATGTATGCACAACAAAATCTCAGCCTCATTAACAACGGCAAAATATCAAGAGCAAATTTAATTAAAATATGTCTCATTTGCATGTATTTTATACATAAATCATATATTTATAGAGCAAAAGGCTAATTTAATATAAAATTATTTTTTGAAATGACCAAAACTCAGATATAAAATATAATCAAAGGAAATAAACAGCATTGCCTAGGAAATAACTTAAAAATAGTCAATTGACATATAATTAAAGAAATGCAAATTTGAACATTTTTGGTATCAGTGTTCACCAATTAGAATAGTAAATGCTAAGAAATGTTAATATACAAAACTCTCATGCACCGTTAAGAGAGAAGGTAACTTATTATCATCATTTTAGAAGGCATTTTAAATGTCTAGCCACCTATTTATCACCTGTCTATATGTATGTACATAGAGAATAGCGGTTCCAGCAATAGCACAACATACCTGCAAGAATATAGCCATTTTAATAGGAATACGTTTGACCCCATTAGCTTCACTCGAATACTTATCATATACTCACACAATTGTGCAAAGACAAATTGAAGATTGATTGCACTATACTCTTTGTAATTACATAAACTGAAAAATAAATGTTCATTAATAAAAAGTATTATAAAATAAATTGGTCTTCCATATGATAGCCTGCTACACAGCTCTTTTGAAGAATGAGGTAGCAAGAAATATTTGAACGGTTTTGTATTTTTTTCCATTGTGAAATTCTCCCTTTGTATTTAAAAAATATCTTGGGGAAAATACTTTGCACTTACCTTATTTCTCCTTTGTATTAATCCGTTCTCAAGCTGCTAATAAAGACATACTCAAGCCTGGGTAATTTATTACAGAAAAAATAAAAGGAGGTTTAACTGACTCACAGTTTTGCAGGGCTGCGGAGGCCTCAGGAAACTTAAAATCATGGCGGAAGAGGAAGCAAACAGGTCCTTCAGACCGCGGCAGCAAGGAAGTGCAAAGCAAAAGGGGTACAAGCCCCTTAGAAAACCATCAGATCTCGTGAGAACTCACTATCATGAGACTAGGATGGGGGAAACCGCACCCATGATTTAATTATCTACACCTGGTCCCTCCCACACACCTGGAGATTATGAGAACTATAATTCAAGATGAGATTTAGGTGGGTACACAGCCAAACCACACCATTCTCAAAGAGAGAAATATATTTACTAACTAGAGTATAGCATTTTTGTACAGTTCTTATTGTCTTTACTCTTACACTATGCAGTCAAAATACTATTTTCCAAAGTTAATTATGTTAGTCCTGTTTTCCCTATTTCTTTCAACATGGTAATGTTAATGATCTGTAATCCAATTAGACTAATTAGTTATAGTTGACAGTTTATTTGGGGTTCAAGAAATGTCATGAACTTACGGTTTGTCTAGCTTTTTTCTTTTGCATATTTAAGAGTGACACTTGTTCCAGCTCTCTATATACCCAAGTGAGAACTAGAAGTTCTGATCTGCATTACTTTTCAAGTGAAGTGTACTTTTAAATATGAAGAAAACACAAATAACTAATACTAAAAAAATCCCCAACTCATAAGTACACATAAGTAAAATCATGTCTAACGCACGTATTAAACTGAATTTTCAAGAAGAGACAATATTCTAAGTATATTACATGGATGTCTTTGGTTCCCTTGGTCTGCAAGCTTCCAAAGTTTGATTTAAGGGATACTCAGCCACATTTCAAATACCGCCCTCTGCTGTCTTTGTTGCCCTTTGGGTTCTCAATGATTCCCTCAACATAGTTGGGCCTCCATCAGCCTCAGTAATTGCCCAAGCTTTTTTGAGTTTAAAAAAAAAAGAAAAGGTAATTGAATGAATACAGTTCTACTTTGGCCTTCAGCGAACTTAGTTTCCTTTGTAGGTGTTCATTCAACTTCTTAACTAATGTGGACTTTAGGCAAGAATTTCTATGTTTGGGGAATCAAAGCAAGTGATTCTAAATCAGGCCGCACTGGGGTCATTTTAACTATAATTTACAGATGTGTTTAGATTTTTAAAATGTACAGCCGCATATATATAAGAACAGATTTTCTTTGTACTTAGGTTTAAATGTCACTCATAAAACACACATAGTACTGTGCTATCAATAGAACGATTTGAAACACCTGACAACTGTTGAACAAACACAGTAATTCATTAAAAGCTTGAAGAAGTTTTCTCTTCAGTGGTATGAATAGCTTTGCTTTTACTCCTGGACAGAATGCTAATGCGGACAGCCTGTGATCAAAGTGTACTGGAAATATGCTTTTAGGACAGGGATTCGCCCCACACTAGTGTTTCTGTTTGATTCTTTCTTTTTTTTTTTTTTCTTTTTGAGACGGAGTCTCGCTCTGTCGCCCAGGCTGGAGTGCAGTGGCGCAATCTCGGCTCACCGCAAGCTCCGCCTCCCGGGTTCACGCCATTCTCCTGCCTCAGCCTCTCCGAGTAGCTGGGACTACAGGCGCCCGCCACCACGCCCGGCTAATTTTTTGTATTTTTAGTAGAGACGGGGTTTCACCGTGGTCTCGATCTCCTGACCTCGTGATCCGCCCGCCTCGGCCTCCCAAAGTGCTGGGATTACAAGCGTGAGCCACCGCGCCCGGCCGATTCTTTCTTTAAGTAAGAATGCCACTTGCAGCAGAGGGGAAAACTGACAATTCTGAATAAGGAAATTAGTCAAGGCTGAAATGTTTTCTGATATCTTGATAAATGTAAAGGTTTTTCTTTGTAGCCTAGCCTTTGCTACCTCATTTCTCCACTATGAACAGATCCAGTGGTTGGACAGCTACAGCTTCTCTTTCTAGCTGGCAGAAATGTCCCTGGAAGTTGACAAGCAGCCCACACAATATGGTGTGTGCTCTTATTACTGAAGACAGGCTGAAAATGCATTGCCCGTTCCGGTGCTCATTGTTGCAGCTGTTGCTAATGAGGGTTTTTCTTTGTGTGTGTGTTTTTTTTTTCTTTTTTGTGTGTCTGTGTGATAACCAAGGGATACTTCGGTCCTATGATAAGTCACATATATCGTTGTTTTTTCAGGTGTGGATCTAGGAAACCCTTTCAGACCTGTCAGTCACAATCTTAATTATAAATGGCTCCATTTTGTGTGTGTCTTGATTTTACATTTTAACATTATTTCTAAATGCGTTTCAGAGGCACTTAACTCTCATTTAGCCCTGCTTAAAATGAAAAAAATTGTATTTAAATAAAAAATTAGTCCACCTTCTGAATATCTCAATCTATTTGTTAATTTTATCTGTAACATGGAACTCTCACATGAAAATATATTTAATATTTAAAATTATCTTTTCAGATAAGAGCTAATAAAATGAGAAATATTCATATATAATAACAGATATAGCAGGTTAAATCCAAACAATGTAGTAGGATTTTAGGTTAGTGAAATCACATATACCTCTATTTGTATTTCAAAATGTTAACAATTGGAACAAAATGGGGGCAGGAATTCCAAAAATAAACCCAAATGTATGGTCAATTATTTTACACAAAGGATCCAAAGTATTTCAATGAAACCAAGATAGTATTTGTCAGAAAATTGTTCTGGATCAATTAGACATCGCATGTCAAAAATTAAATAATAAAATTAAAAGTATTCTTGACTTCACATCATAAAAAAATTATCTCAAAATCCATCATAGACCTGAATGTAACACCTAAAACTAAAAAACTCATGGAAGAAAACATAGGACAAAATTATTATGATCTTGGGTTAGTCAAAGATTTCTTAGATATGGTACAAGGAGCCCAAGCTATAAAAAAACTGATAAATTGGAATTCATCAAAATTAAAACCTTTGCTCTTAGAAAGATATTGTTTAGAAAATGAAAAAATAAGTCACATACTGGGACAAAATATTGCAAAAATAAGCTCTCAAAAATCAATATTAAAAAAACAACCCAGTGAAAGATGGGAATTAGTTTCTAACAGAAACTTCACTAAAAAGATGTCATATAGGTGGCAAAGAAGCACATGAAACATGTTGTCAACATCATTATTCATTATGGAAATAAAAATTAAAATCACAGTAAGATCCCACTATATATTTATTAGAAGAGTCAGAATTAACAGAAGAAAAAATAACTTGTAACAGTCTTACGATGCAGAATAGCTAGAACTGTTATACTGTTATATATTGCTAATGGAAATGCAAAACTTTGGAAATAAGTTTAGCACTATCTTATAATGTTAATCTTGTGACTCAGCAGCAGTTCTCCTCTAGGTATTAACCCAGAGAAACAAAGACATATCTCCACACGAACACTTATATTTGAATGTTCTTAGAAGCTTTATTCATAATTGCCAAAAATGAGAAACAAAGCAATGTCCATAACTGGTAAACAGGTCAACAAATTGTGGTACATCCATATAAAGGAATTCTACTCAGCAAAAAGGAAGTATCTACTGATTCTCACAGAAATGTGAATCCTTTTCAAAAGCACTATGTTAAGTTAAATAAGCCAGATCCAGAATGCTGCACACTGTGCAGTTATGTTTATATGGCACCCTGGGAAAAGCAAATCTATAAGGAATATAATTGTATCAGTGGTTGCCAGGGATGGAATTGACCATGAAATGATGTAAGAAAACTTTTTGGTGTTATTAAAATATTCTATACCTTGAGCATAGTGGTGGTTCTGTGATTTATAAATTTGACAAAATTCATAAAAGAGTACATCTGAAAAGGGTGAACTTTACTGAGAAAATTATATCTTAATAAACTATGGGAAAAAAGCAAATATTACTTATTTCAGGGAATATAATTTTATTTTCTATTTGCTGTTTTATAATTTCCAGTTTTTTTTTTTTTTTGAGACAGAGTCTCGCTTTGTCCTCAGGCTGGAGTGCAATGGTGCAATCTTGGCTCACTGCAGCCTCCACCTTCTGGATTCAAGTGATTCCCTTGTCTGAGCCTCTTGAGTAGCTAAGATTATAGGCACCTGCTACCAGGCCCAGCTAATTTTTGTATTTTTCTTGAACTCATGACCTCAGGTGATCCACCCACCTTGGCATCCCGAAGTGCTGAGATTACAGGCGTGAGCCACTGCACCTGGCCAATTTCCAAAATATTTTTTAAAGTATTGTAGCATTTCAGTACTGGGAAGTTGCCTTGTTCTCAATATTGTAAAACAGTGCGATTGAGTGTAGAGTTTGAAGCTGTTTTCACTGTGCTGGTTGCTAATCCAATACACCTTTCACAGATGGAGCGAGGAAGAGGAAACTTTTCTTCGGAAGAATTCAGGATTTGTACCTAGAAGCAACTAAGTAGGGATACAAGAATGTAGAAATGAAGAATTCTCCAAAACCTGTCTATAACTCAGTGTGTATTTGACACACGAAAAACCTCTTCTTCAACCACTATCCCTCTAAGTTAATGACTGTATTCTCTTGTGATTTTTAAAAGACAAGAAGTCAAATAGGACATAATTATTTAAATTTTAGGGTAAGAAGACTAGATATTGATCTATTATGGCCCTGAAGGCTTTTGGGAATCAAAGATTTATCCAGAGAAATAACCCTTGATAATCACTAAAGGGGCATTCACTCTTTCAGGCTGCCAGAGTACAGTGTGGGGGTCCCCAGCTCATACATGTATAGAGGCCAATCAACAACAGTAATGGGTGAAGCCACCTTGGTGGAACACATTAGGCAGGGTGGACAGTAGGACCGTCTGGAGAATGTGCTTCTTCCGAAAGCATCCATATTGAAGTTTTAAACATACTACAGTGTAAACAAAAAACTTCCTTCTGAACATGCCACCTCGATGCCCTTTTGATTTCTGGATTTATGCAGCATAATCAAAATTCAATTTTTTTCCAGGACACATTTTTAGTTATTTTATTGTTTCTCCTTATTAGCATAAGTTCAAATTTTATGTACGCGAAATTATTCTTATTTTTCAGGTGACTCTCTCTGTTTCTCACACACAGACAAAACACACACACACATACACACACACACACACACACTTTTACATGGAGGTCTAATCACAAAATCTTCCAAATTTCTTTAAAAATAATCCTTAATTTGCAGATCCAAGAAACTCAACAAAACAGCAATAGGATAAAATATGAAATACTCATTAAAAACACAATAACCACACTGTTGACATCATAATATAGAGAAAATATGTAAAACGGTAAGGGGTTATAAACAAACAGGGCCAAGTGAAAGTTATGCCAGGAATGTAAGGTTAGTTTTACATTCAAAATTAATTAATGGAATACACATATTAATTGTATGAAAACAATCCACATATTTTCAATAGAAAATGCATTAAACCAAATTCAATTACTGTTCATGATAAAAACCTCTCAACAAATTAAGAATAAAGTGGAAATTCCTCAACCAGAGAAGGGCACCTATGAAATATCTACAACTAACAAGTTGAAAGACTGAATGTTATCCACATACTATGAGAACAAAAAGGAGGAAACACTTTCAGCCCCATTCTAAGAGGTCAGTATTACCATGATACCAAAGCCAAAAATATAACAAGAAGAGAAAACTGCATTCCTCATGAATAGAATTAAAAATATTTAATCAGATTATACTAAAGTCAATTCAACAAAATAAAAAAGAAGTTATCAAACAGAAGCAAATGAAAGTTATATCAGGAATGTAAGATTGTCCAGGAAAGTAAGCATGTTCACTCTTCCCACTTTATTTAACAGTTTAGTTCCAGTAATTGCAATAAGACAAAAAAATATATAAAATATCCAGATTGTAAAGGAAGAAGTAAAACTATTGTAGAAGATCTGATCCTATTTGTGAAAACAGACACCCACACAATCAGAATGAATAATTGAAAAATAAAATTAGGAAAATAATTACATTCCAAATAGAAATTTAAAACCTTAGAAAATTTAAAGAAGATACATTTATAGAAAACGACAAAACACTGATAACTGAAATTGAGCAGTATTTAAATAAATCAAGAGATACTTCATGTTCAAGGAGTGGAAGTCTCAGCATTATTCTAATGAAAATTCTTCAAAAATTAATCTAAACAATGTGATTCATGTCAAAATAACATTAGACTTTTATTTTCTAGACATTGACAAGCTTATCTGAACACGTATTTGTAAATGCAAAGGACTTGAAATTACTTAATAACTTTGAAAAAGAAGAGTAAATTTGGAGGACCTGCACTACCCACTAACCAGTAATCACAACAGTGTTTTACTGGTATAATAATAGGCATATAGACGATGGAATGTAATTGTGAGTGCAGAAATAAATCCTTATGATCAATTAGTTTTTGGCAAAGGTTCCACAGAAATTCAATGAGAAAAAAATTAACAATGGCCTGAGACAATTGGATATCCATATGGAAAAATATAAATGTAGACAGTTACTGTGTCCCAATATACAAATATTAACTCAAAATGAAATACAGACCTAAAAATAAGAGCTAAAATTCTAAATCTTCTAGTAGAAAACAGAAGAAATTTTTCATGACCATGGTTTAGCTAAAGAATTCTAAAATCTAACACCATATTACAATATATAAAATGAAAAAATTAATAATTTTGACTTCATCGAAATTTAAATTCTGTGACTTTTAGGCACCATCAGTAACAAAATGAAAAGGTGAGCACAGGCTTAAAGAAAATATATTTTACTAATATATTCAACAATTGAATTGTAACTAAATTATATAAAAACTCTTAAAACTCAATAACAAGAAGACAACATAATTTTTAAAAGGGTCCACAAATACAAACAAACATTTTACCATAGAAGATACATAAGGGAGTAATAAGCGTATGAAAATATGTTCAACATTGTTTGTCTCCAGGTAAATACAAATTAAATCCCAGTGAGCTATCATGATCCTCCCACTTAAATGACCATAACAAAAAAGAGAGAAAATAACAATTGTTAGTGAAAATGTAGAGAACTTTGTTCTTGCATTGCTGGTGAAAACATAAAATGATAAATCACTTTGAGAAATATGTTGTCAAGATGACTTAGAAATCCTACTGTCATATACCTACCTAAGACAAATGCAAACATACATTCCCACAAAGACTTGTGTACAAATGTTTATAGCCAAATTACTTGTTAAAAAAAAAAAACAGGAAAAAATTCAAATGTCCATTAACTGGTGCAAGGAAAAACAAAATGTGGTATACTCATACAATAGAATATTATTCACGAATATGAAGGAACCAGGCACTGATACATGCTATTACATAAATAAACCTTAAATATACTATGCTAAGTAAAAGAAGGCAGATGCAATAATCTACGTATTGTTAGATTCCATTTATATCAAAGCTTCATAAAAAGCAAAGCTATTGAGACAAAAAGCTGGTTCATGTTTATCTGAGATTGATGGTGGGTACAGCGATCGACCTTAAATGAGCATAAGGGAACACTTTGGGGTAATGGAACTGTCCCTATACTGGATTGTGGTGATGGTTTCACAACTGTATAAATTAATTTTAAAATATTAATTGAACTATTATAATGTGTGAATTTATAGTATGTAATTTATATGCCTACCCCCACAAAAGTAAATATAAAAACAAATAAAAATAAAAGGGAAAATAATATATATATGTCAGTATCAGTTATTTTCAAATTTAAAAATTCTGGATAAAAGAAAAACTAGAGTCCTAAAATGTTAGGAAAAAAAGCTTTTCTTTGCCTTTTTCTTTCCTTTTGATTGCCTAGTTTAATGTTAACACATGAAAGAACTCAGATTTTATTGGAACTCGTAGCAGCAGGTAGGTCTGCTGACTGTTTCTGTCCTACATTTATTCCTTACTCTAGCCTTTTTCCAGCATGTCTTGCTGAGCAGTGGATTACGGCCTCAGAGCTATCAATTCAACAGGTAGAATTTCACAAAGTGTGTTTCACCAGATGTTAATGGATGTTATTACCCCTCCTCACAATCTCAAAATATTTTAAGAACTGATAAGGGTGGATAACAGTGGCTAAAAATAAACAGGTTTCATTACTGCAGAGCCTCTCACAATGCTTAGGATGTTATTGTAATTTTTTTTTTTTTTTTTTTTTTTTACAAAATATATATTAAAAGACCTTACAGGGTCACTCAGAGAACCAGCAATGCCAATTTCAATGGCCAATTTCAAAGCCCAAGCACATGATGGAAATGAAAATGGAAAACATAATTTCAGCCTGCACTTCCCTAGTCAGAGCTCCATCACATGATAGCACTTAACTACAAGAAGACTTTGAAATGTAGTCCAATACTAGGCACATGATAAGGAGGGAATGAGTGTGACAGACATCTAGCCGGTATCCCTATTGAAAATGAGGTTTGTGCAGCTCATAAGCTTCTCAGCAATAGATGGAATATGTCTACCAATAGGTATATACAATACAACACCACTTCTAGAGAAGGGTATAATGGATCTGACATTTTTTCAAATCCCCATTTCTACTCTTCATCATCTCAGCCCTTTATTCTCTACTATCTATGTTTTTTAAAACATTTTGTCTGAACCTGCCATATAAAATAATACCTTGTGGGTGGGGGTGGGGGGATGCTTCTTTTTAAAGCACTTAAAAATTTTTCTCTAAATGCTATCATGTTATCTACATTTTCTTTAGGTCATTCCTTTAGTAACATGACTAAAACTTGTGAAATGTTTTATGTTTTTCACATCACTTTTAAATGAAAAATTCCATTTAATCCTCATACCTTTCCTAGGAAGCATATATTATTGTCCCTATATTACAAATAAGCTGCAGATGGTGAAGCACAGTGTACTTTTTCACTGACACTGAGAGGTTGTGTAATATATTTTAGGGAGTGCCTCATAGGTGTTTTTGGTACAAGTTTAAATCAGACAAGTTTAGGGGATATATCATCTTAGTAATTCAGTGGCAATTTTGAGAACCTGGGTATATGAAATGAAATCTACATTGAAAGGAAGGACTTACTTATGTATTCATTACATAATATCCCCAAATTCATAGAGTATTTCTTTTAGGTCCCTATGCTAAATACCAAGGATACAAAGAATTTTTAAAATCAACCTTTCATGTCCTACATGGAGCTATAAATCTAACTTGAGTGCCAGAATTAGCATGGGCAAGAATAAATAGTATGTGTGGGTAACTGGGTTAATGCCAAATGAATACGACAATAAGTCCTACAAGTGTGGATTTGAAATGATGCCTTGGGGTTGGAGTAATCAGGAATTGCTTCAAGAAGCTGTAAATTTGAGAAGAGATGAGCGCATTCTTTACGTGACTAAGAAGAGAGGGAGAAAGTAAGATAATCAAGGCATAAGGAATGGCATGAACCTAAGCACAGAAGTAAAAAGTAGCATGGCATATCCAAACAGCATTGTGCAGACCTGTTTTACCTAGAAAGACTTCCTATGAGGAAAGTGAAGACGATAAGATTAGAGAGAAAACAGATGATGGAGGTCTCTGGATACACAAAAAAATGTTTAAATTTTCCATATGGGCAGTGAGAGACAACTATTTCGGAGTAATTTTCATATCTCAAATTGTTCTATTTATTTTGTATCCTCTCACCAGCAGATAAGCTCTCTGTTCACCACACTTGGAGAAAAAACTGACACTCCGTATGAAATATGCACTCAGTTAGTGTTGACCATCTGGCTGATTGACATTTAAGGTTTCTAGGCAAGTGAATTTCCTACACAATGTGGATGAATTTATAAGATTAACTTATAATGAGGCCTGAACAGATCTATATACTGAGAGACTATACAGAAAGGCGAGTTAGAAAGTTGTGGCAATAATTCAGGCACGAAGGAAAGTTGTAGCAGATAATCATAGATATTTGGGGATAAGGGATAGCTGAAAATCTTAAATAAGAAGCAAGCCTAATTGATATATAAGTAGTTTTAAATTAAAATACAAAAAGCAAATCCCAAATGGCAAATTAAGGACTCTGAATATCTCTTCTTCCATAGAAGCAACAAGAACATTGACAATAATTGTTAAAATCCACATTTTCAGAACTCTCAAAATTAATCAAATGGCTGAAAATTTATGGAGCATTTATTCTTTAAGAAATGGCTAAGTCTTGGTAAGAATTATGAACTGCAAACATATTATATTCCCATCCCCTCTGCCCAGCTTTGCAGTAGTCTTGAAAAACAATGGGCTCACAACCACTATACCTGTGATAACCAGTTGCCCTGCAGCCACTGAAAGGAGCACACCAGATTTGGAGCTTCATCCAAACACCATTTCTAGACAATTTTTACTATTTAATGTCTGAAAATTATCTGGAAAATCCCTTCACAAGGGTCTTTATTTGACTAGACTCATAGTACTCAGTGGGAAAGCCCTATGCCCAGGTTGTACATCAGAAATATTTAGGAGCAACTGTTTAATATTTCAGCTTACTTCAGGTGACAAAACAAATTGGGACAAGAGGTCATCCAAAAAACTAAAAACAAAAACAAAAACACAATTAGAATGTAGTATCTAGAGAGAACTTTGAAAAGTTCTGAAATATTCCTGAGAATCTAGAAGACTATGTGCAAATAAAGGTTGTGTACGTGCCCAAGAAATACCTAAAAAAGTCCTAATATCTTACCACTTTCTCACTTTGAGGTCTTTCTGTGCAACAAGGAAGTGAAGGGCAAGGCAAAGTTGTAAACTGCTGGAGCGTTGAAGGCATGCCTCAACACAAATAAAGTGGCCCTGCCCGATGGGGATGAAATTTATTACTTCAATGAATCTGAACAAATCTGTCCAATCATTACCTGACCATTAGGCTAATCGAGGAGAGAGTTCAGTGACTGCTCTTGACAAAGAATATGGGATTTCCAGAATTCATTCAGAAAAATTACTAAACAAATAAGTAATCACAAAAAAACCTCTGGGATGACCAGGGTGGTCACATTATATGATATAAAATATCCAGTTTTTGTCAACATTGACAAAAACAAGATCTACAAAAAGCGGGAAACTATGGCCCATACACAGAGAAAAATATAGTCAATAGAAATCGTCTCTGAGGAAGCCCATATTTTGAACTTAATAGAAAAATACTTAAAAGTAGATGTTATAAATATGTTCAAGCAACTAAAGGAAACTATGACTAAGGAATTAAAGATAGTGTAAGAATGCTGTATGGCTAAATGAGGATTGTCAATTAAGAGGAATAAATTATATAAAAAAATGAAATTCTGCAGTTGAGAAATGTAAGTGAATGAAAAATTTACTAAGGAGTCAGTAAATATGAGCTAGCAGAATAAAGATGAAGTGAACATAAATACATGTCCATCAAGATAGTCTACTATGAGAAAAAGAAAAAAAAATTATAAAATTGAAGAAAGCTTCAGATCATTATCCTTAGCAATCTAACGCAGGAACAGAACACCAAACACCACATGTTCTCACATATAAGTGGGAGCTGAACAATGAGAACACGTGGACACAGGGAGGAAAACAACACACACTGAGGCTTGTGAAGCGGGAGTGGGGGAAGGGGGAGTTTCAGGGTAAATAGCTAATGCATGATGGTCTTAATACATAGGTGATGGGTTGATAGGTACTGCAAACCACCATGGCACACGTTTACCTATGTAACAAACCTGCACATTCTGCACAGGTATCTTGGAACTTAAAATACAATTAAAAATATATTTTAAAGAAAAAAGCTTCAGAGACCTGTGATACACCATCATTCATATCAAAATACATATAATGGAATATCAAAAAAAGAGAAAGAGAAAGAGACAAAAATAATATTTGAAGAATAGCCACAAACTTCCCACATTTGATGAAAAACACTAATCAGCATATCCAAAAAGCTTAATAAGCACCAAGGATGATAAACTCAAAGATAATAACATCTAGACTTACAATAGTTAACCTGTTGAAGACAAACACATTACCTTCGAACTAACAAAAAAAGTAACTTACGTACAAGGAAGCCTCAATAAAACTGACAATTTTCAAAAATTGTCTTATTAAAAACATGGATGTTAGAAGCAAAGGGATGACATATTCAAAGGCTCAAAAGAAAAAAAATCAACCAAGAATTGTATGTTCAACAAAACTACACTTCAAAAATTAAAGAGAAGTTAAAACATCTCCAGATAAACAAAAATTGAAGGAAATTGTCACTAATGTGGCCTACAAAAAATAGTAAAAGAAGTTTTTCAGACTAAAATGAAACGACACTAAACACTTATTGGGGAACCTGCCCCCTATTTCACATAGGTTCTTTTCTGTTTTCCCTAAGCGTTGGCTGGGTTGAGAAATAAAGGGACAGAGTACAAAAGAGATAAATTTTAAAGCTGGGTGTCCAGGGGAGACATCACATGTCGGTAGGTTCCGTGATGGCCCCCCAGCAGTAAAACCAGCAAGTTTTTATTAGGGATTTTCAAAAGGGGAGGGAGTGTACGAACAGGGTGTGGGTCACAGAGATCATGTGCTTCACAAAGTAATAGAATATCACAAGGTAAATGGAGGCAGGGCGACATCACAGGATCACAGGACCCGGACAACATTAAAATTGCTAATGAAGTTTCGGGCACCATTGCCATTGATAACATCTTATCAGGAGACAGAGTTTGAGAGCAACCAGTCTGACCAAAATTTATTAGGCGGGAATTTCCTTGTCCTAATAAGCCTGGGAGCGCTATGGGAGACTGGGGCTTATTTCATCCCTACAGTGTCGACCATAGAAGATGGCCACACCCAAAAGGGCCATTTTAGAGACCTACCCTCAGGGGCGCATTCTCTTTCTCAGGGATGTTCCTTGCTGAGAAAAAGAATTCAGTGATATTTCTCCCATTTGCTTTTGAAAGAAGAGAAATATGGCTCGGTTCCACCCAGCTCACTGGCGGTCAGAGTTTAAGGTTATCTCTCTTGTTCCCTGAACATTGCTGTTATCCTGTTCTTTTTTCAAGGTGCCCAGATTTCATATTGTTCAAACACACATGCTCTACAAACAATTTGTGCAGTTAACGTGATCATCACAGGGTCCTGAGGCGACATACATCCTCCTCAGTTTATGAGATGATGGGATTAAGAGATTTAAGTAAAGACAGGCATAGGAAATCACAAGGGTATTGACTGGGGAAGTGATAAGTGTCCATGAAATCTTCACAATTTATGTTAAGAGATTACAGTAAAGACAGGCATAAGAAATTATAAAAGTATTAATTTGGGGATCTAATAAATGTCCATGAAATCTTCACAATTTACCTTCTACTGCCATGGCTTCAGCCGGTCCCTCCTGTTCAGGGTCCCTGACTTCCTGCAACAGACAGTCACATGCATCCATATGAAGTACAGAGCTCCAGAAAAGGAAAACACATAGATGAATACAAGACATTATAAATGCAGTTTTGTTTGTAATCTATTTTACTATCTTATATGAAGAAAAAATGAAGCAATAATTATAATGCTGTGTTTGTCAGCTTATACTATTGTGGAGGAAAAGTTAAATTTGAACTCAATTGAACATGGACATAAACAATGATCACTAAGTCCCAGAACAGATTGTGTGAGAGCCCCTTGAGATGTTCATCCAGCACTGTTTTGGAGAAATCTCTATTTCAATCTATTCCAATACTTTTGCTATTGAAAAACAGTAGAAAATCGCAAAAACAAGTTGACCTTTTTGTGTTCCTTGAGTCATATATGTATATGAAGGAAAAAGCCATATACGTGGGAAAAAGCCATATGTGTGTGTATATACATAAAATATACATATATGTGTGTGTGCATAGATATATGTGTATAAGTGTGTGTATACATGTATATGCATGTGTGTATGTGTATGTATACACACATATACATATACACATATACACATACATATATGTATGCTGTGCATGCATACATATGCACACATATGTATACATAGACATACATATGCACACATATGTATACATAGACATACATATGTATATGTGTGTATACGTACATGTGTGTATATGTACACATATACATATGTATATGCACACATAGGCACATATGCACACACATACACATATGCATGCCAGGTGCTCCATAACAATCATTTTTTCAACATTAGATTGCATATGACAGTGGTCCCATAAGATTATATGTGTGTGTATGTGTGTGTATATGGGGCCACTATCTTATGGGAGCACATACACACATATATGGTGCCTTAAAACAGTGGTCCCATATATACACATATACACACACATATACAGCTATAACACATATACACATACATACATATGTATGCCATGTGCACCACAACAATAATTTGTTCAATAGTAGATTGCATATATGACAGTGGTCCCATAAGATTGTATCATATTTTTACTGAAACTTTTCTTCATTTAGATATGTTTAGACACACAAAAACTTGCCATTTTGTTACAACTGCCTACAAAATTGAGTATGGTAACATGCTGTATAGGTTTGTAGCCTGGGAGCAATAGGCTATGCCATATAGCCTAGGTGTGTAGTAGGATATACTATCCAGTTTTGTGTAAGTACACTCTATGATGTTCACACAGCGATGAAATTACCTAATGATGCATTTCTCAGAACATATCCACATCATTAAGTGACACATGACTCTGTGTGTTTGTGTAAATATAAACTTAAAAATCTAAAAGCAGTAGAAAATATTTATTTAACACAGAAAATACATTAGTGAAAAAATAGAGAAAACAAAGACATATAGAAGTATAATTTAAAAATCAGACATAAATCTTACATTAACAATAATTATATTGTAATTAATACGTAATTATATGTAAATGTTTATACACTGTACACGGATTGTCAGAAATGATTTTTTAAAGACATTATCCAATAGCATGACACATACAATAGAAATGCTATAGATTCAAAGACATAAGTAGGTTGAAGGTAAAAGTATGAAAAAAGATATACCATACAAATAATAACCAAAAGAGAGCTGAAGTGGATACACTAGTAGCAGACCAAAAAAAAAAAAAAAAATTAAGACCGAAAGCCTATGCTAATATCAGAAAATGGACTTTAGAACACACTGTTACCACAGACAAATAATGAAATTTCATAGTGATAAGAACATCAACAATCAATCAGGCATACATAACAGTTATAAACATTCATGCACTTAACCACAGGATCCCAAAATAAGTGAAGAAAAGTTGCAGGAATGATAGGGAAATTGGCAATTCGACAATAATAACTGGAGACTTCAACTCCCCCTTTTTTTTTTTTTTTTTTTAATTTGAGATGGAGTCTCTCTGTCGCCCAGGCTGGAGTGCAGTGGTGCGATCTCGGCTCACTGCAAGCTCCGCCTCCCAGGTTCACGCCATTCTCCTGCCTCAGCCTCCCAAACAGCCTCCAGAACAGGCGCCCAACGCCATGCCCTGCTAATTTTTTTTTTTGTATTTTTAGTAGAGACAGGGTTTCACCGTGTTAACCAGGATGGTCTTATCTCCTGACCTCGTGATTCGCCCGCCTCCGCCTCTCGAAGTGCTGGGATTACAGGCGTGAGCCACTGCGACCGGCCAACAAGGAAACAGAAGACTATAAAAATAATATGTAACAACTAGGCCTAAAAGACATCTATAAAACATTCTGCACAACAATAGCAGATTATGCCTTCTTTTAATGTGAACACAAAATATTCTATAGAAGAAAGCACAGTTAGGCTTTAAACAAGACTCAATAAGTGCAAAGGATTGAAATTATACAAAGTATGTTCTCTGATCACAATAGAATGAAATTAGGTATTGATAACAGAAGAAACTTTGGGAAATTCACAAATTTGTAGAAACTGGTGACATCATTTTAAATAACTGATAGGTCAAAGAAATCAAAAGGAAAATTAGAAAATAGTTTGAGATAAATAAATACAAAGCATTGCACTACAAACCTTATGGAATGCAGTTAAAGCAGTGATCAGAGAGAATTTTACAGTTATAAATTTTACGAGCATAAATACCTAAATTAAAAAGAAGAAAGACAGGAATTACATTGAATCTGTAGATTGCATTGGGCACTATGGTCATTTTTAACAATATTGTTTCTTCTGATGGATGAATATGGGATTTTTTTTCCATTTGTCTTATCTATTATTTCTTTCATCCAAGTTTTGTAGGTATCCCTGTAAAGATCTTTCACCTCCTTGGTTAAATGTATTCCTATTCCATTGTAAATGGGATAGAGTTCTTAATTTGGTTCTCAGTTCTCAGCTATATGTATTATTGGTGTGTAGAAATGCTACTGATTTTTGTGCACTGAGTTTGTATCCTGAAATTTTACTGAAGTAAATTATCAAATCCCGGAGTCTTTTGGAGATATCTTTTCTAGGTATAGGATCCAATCATCAGGAGCTAAACAATGAGTACACATGGACATATAGAGTGGAGTAATAGACACTGGAGATTCTGAAAGGTAAGAGAGTTGGAGGAGGGTGAGGGACGAAATACTACCTATTGGGTACAATGTATACTATTGGGGTGATGGGTATATGAAATGCCCAGACTTTACTAAGCAATATATCCATGTAACGGAACTGCACTTTTACCCTCTAAGCTATAACAATTTTTTTAAAAGGAAAGACAGACAGAAAGACAAAATCAGTAGACTAAACTTCTGTATGAAGAAACTAGGAAAAGAAAAGAAAATTAAACCTAGAACAAGTAGAAAAAAAGGAAATAAAAATACTAGAGTAGAAATTAATAAAATTTAAAAAACAAGAAAACAATAGAGAAATACCAAACTTTGGCCTTAAGAGGGGTTAATGAAATTGACAAACTTCAGTTAGATTGAACAAGAAAAGGGAGAGAAAATTCAAAATAATAACATTACAATAAAAGAGCAGACATCCTGACCAAATTTATAGAAATAAAAAGGATTATAAGAGCATAGTATGAAATATCATATGACAAGTTGAGTAAGTTAGATGAAATAGGTAAGTTCCTAGAATAACACAAACTATGAAAACTGGCTTAATAAGAAATAGAAAACCTGAATAAACTTATAAGAAGGAGTTGAATTAATTTAAAAACTTTCCACAAAGAAAAGCCCACAGCCAGGTGGCTTAATTGGTAAATTCTATCAAATGTTAAAATATTGATACCTATTGTTTGCAAACTAAAATAAAAAAATATAGATGAGAAAAGAACACAAATAATTTTATGAGGTCAGCATCACCATAATACCATGACTGGACAAATATCTCATGAAAGAAGAAACTACAGAGCAGTATCTCTTAGGAATATAGACTCAAAAACCCTGATGAAATATTAGCACATCAAAAACAGTTATATATATATATATAATTTATATAAGTAAGTAATATATTCCATGAGCGCATGTGATTTATCCCACTATTGCTGAACGGTTTAACATCTGAAAATCAATGTAATAAAAAAATTAAAACAGTAAGTGGCAAAAGCACATAATAATCCCAATAGACACAGAGAGAGCACTTGATAAAATTTAAAGTCGTTCTATGATAAAAGCACTCAGGGAACTAGGAATAGAAAGAAACATCCTCAGCCTGAAAAAGGGCATCTTAAAAAATTGACATCTAACACTATATTCTATGGTGTAAGACTGAATGCTTTCCACCTAAGATGAAGAACAAGTATTTCCACTCAAATCACTTTTATTCAACCTTATAGTAGAGGTTCTACCCAGAGCTATTAAGCAAGAAAAATAAATAAGAGATATCCAGATGGAAAGAGAGAAGTTAAATTGCATCTATTCACAGATTACATGAACTCGTATATAGAAAGTCTTAAGGAATCATTATATTTTTTTCAAGGGAAAGTCAACTATCAGACTGAGAAACAAGTTCATGAGGCTGCAGGATACAAGATCAATCTACAAAAATTGATGTCTATATACTAGCAATAAATAACCCTAAGATAAAATGAAAAATATAATTCCACTTAAAATAGCACCAAAATTAATAAAATACTTATGAATACATTTACCAGAAGTGCATTTCACTATAAAAATTACAAAAAAACTGACGAAAATAATTAAAGACCTAAATAGATGCAATAACATCCCATTTATGAATCAGAAGAGAATATTCTGAAAATGGCGATGCTCCTCCAATTAATCTACACATGAAATGCAATCACTATCACAATCTCAGCTGGATTTTTTTGCAGTAACTGACTAACTGATCCTAAAATTTATATGAAAATACACGGGTCCCAGAATAGCTAAGACAATCTTGAAAAAGAAGAAAATGATGGAGGAGTCACATTTCCCAATTTTCAAACGTACTACAAAGCTACAGTAATCAAGACTGAGTCATATTGACATAAGGATAGACATGTAGATTATTGGAATAGAATTGAGAGTCCAAAAATAAACCTTTACATTTATAGCCAATTGATTTTGACAAATGATGCCAGTACAACTGGATATCTAAATACAAAATAATGAAGTTAGACATCACACCTCAAACCACATAAAAAATTAACTTAAATGGATTTACACCTAAAAATAAGAGCTAAAACTATTAAATTCTTAGAAGAAACATAAATGTAAATCTTTGTTCTCTTGGGTTAGGCAATACTGTCTTATAAGTGACACCCAAAGCAATAAGAAACAAAGAAAGATAAATTAGACTTCATCAAAATTAAGAACTTTTGTTTTAACAGATACCAGAAAGAAAACATTTGTAAATTACATATTTGATAAAGGACTTATATCCGGAATATATAATGAATTCTTACAATAAAAATATAAAGAACTCAACAATAAAAAGACAAAAAGCCTTTTTTTTGAATAGCCAAGGTTTTGAAGACACATTTCTTCAAAGAATGTATGCAAATGGCCTATACTGTCATGAAACGATGCTCAATATCTTTAGTCATCAGGGAAATACAAATCAAACCACAATAAGATACTACCATGATATAGAGAAGGCTTAACTTTGGCAACTGAGTAACTCCCATTTTCATAGTGTTTCCTTCCCCTCCTGATCCAATCCTTCATTTAGTCTACAAAATATAGTTCAGAAAGGCAACAGAATTGTACAAATGCAGAGGGCACCATTTACATTACATTATATTGTAACAATGCTCCCTGGATTAGTGCAATGTCTCAGTATTGCCTCCATATGTATGAAATTAGAACAATGAGAAAACCTTAATGGATAGTGGCATCAAATTCTGTTGACCTGATAACATCTAATTCCTCTGGAGGAGTAGATGTGCCAATGGAAGTTGCCAATTTCAACATCTGGATTGTGTTGAAGACATGGTGAGGAATCTAAAGGTCATTGGTTTCCTTTTGTCCAGGACATCATCTTTCTATGGTAATATCTAGTGATATTTTGACCATAGAACTATTGATTAAGTTATAACTTTATTCAGGCAAATGAATAAATGTCTTTCTACATAGCTAGCCAGGAACCAGTCTTTTCATAGGGTTACTTCTAGAGGTGGCTAAGCTCATTAAGTTTGGTTCTACTACTTTCACAAGCAGAATGTGGCTTTTGCCTTACAATTCACCAAATATACTGATTCCTTTATTATAGCAGCTGTGGATGAAATATCAGCTGGAGAAGAGTTTGATCACAGCAACCTGTAATATTAAGGTAGTAGCCATAGTAATGTCAGTGAGATTCATTAGTAGAGCTTGCTTAGAGGCATTTATCTCTTGGACCCCAATCACACATGAGGGAATTTTGCTGGGAGAGTTTGGTCCATTTTATTTAATTGGATTCCTGGTGATGTGTAGCATAACTTCCCTGAAAATCAAACTACAAAAATTCACATCTCACTATTTCCCCTTCTCTAAGTTCTAGATTTTTGTTCATTTAACATCTTAGTTTTCATTAGAAATCCTGGAATTTCTTAAAACTTACAGAATACAATTACACCTTTTAAATATATACAAAATGAATGGAGATGATGGAAGGAATTGCACTACATAAAAGCATTCCTAAGACTTCCAGCTGATACAGGGTTGGGGCTTAGGATCCTGGGAACTTAAAAGTCCCTAGAAATTAAAGTGTTTGAAATATTAACATGTTATGATACATAGGTGGTTTTAAATCCTCCAGTTGCAATGTGTTAATATAATCCATTAGTAAATTTCTGTTAGGACATGTGCTTTATCATTGGGAAGCCTGGCCTTTAAATAATTCTCCACCACTCTACACCAGGTATGAGTGAATTATATTTCAGCATAGGGGATATTTTTTAATTTAAAAGTGTTTTATGTTACTGGATGGCTGGTGAACTTTTGAAACTTGGAGATTATCAGAATTCCAAATATCATATCTGTCCCTTCAAACTGTTGACGTAAGGTAAGTCATTCAATCTGTTAGACTTCAGTGATCTCATCTTCAGAACAGGGTGGGGTATACATACCTCACAGGATCATTCGAGGCTTAAATAAGATAATGTATCTAATGTATGTAAAAACAACTAGCAGAGTAACTTACACATGAAAGGGAATAATAGAAGTTAGTTAAATATTAATAAATATTAGTTTCAAACATTCATCCAACAGTGTTGGTCAAATGTCCATGAGATATTTGATAAATAAAAATTGACTTTGGGTTGAGGAATGTAATTGATTGTTCCTGAAGGTTTTTTGAAGGACTAAGATTAATTGTTAATAGAAGCATCTCACATCAGCACATAGAGAGCAAATGAAGACTTAAGTGACTAAAATATTTCAGACTTCAAATCCATTCTTAGTTCTGGAGTCTGAGTTTTTCATATCCATTTTCTTTATTATAGAATTGCAATACACAGGTGTTAAGAGCTTGAGCTCTACAATCAGACCTTAAGGAATCAAGTCAAAGCACTGTCTCTTTCTAGCTGTTTGACCTTGGGCAATTTACTGTGATTCTAGGTTTGCATTGGTAGGGTATTAGTACTAATAGAGCGATCTCCTAGGGTTGCTGTGAGGTTTAAATACATTAATTCATGTTAAGCCTGGAACATTGTAAGCTCTTGTTGACTTGTTGACTGCTTTTGCTTTTATTGCATGAACTCACTTAGGCCTCCTCTTGATTTAGCTATAAAAATACAGAGTAAGGTAGTAAAAAGCACTATTTTAACTTCCTAAAAGCTGTTTAGTTTGACTCTTAGAATTTTTTGTCTTTAATCTTCTTCGACGAAGGCTTTAAACATTATTGCAGCTTTGGAAGGCATTTTTTCAAAAACAATAATAATTTTTCATTTTTTTTTGTAATTCACAAAGATTTCCAAATCTCTTGAGAAAATTTCTCACATTTTTAATCAGAAACAGGGTGGGGGAGGGAACATGAATCTTTAACAGTTGAGAGACAACTTTGTAAAGAATAGATTCTCTGACAATGGGAGCAAAACACCATAATAGACAACCAGAGGGTCTTCTTTCATTTTTTGACCTTTAATTGAAAGATTGAAGATAAGTAGTTCCTGTGAGACAGCAAAAGGCTGATTCACTTACCCCGTAGCCTAAAGTAAAAAAGCTTCCTGGAAGGCTTACTATATATTATGAATCAACCTCTTGTCACTCTAAGAAGTTCATAGCTAAGTAAAATGCTAGAAATGGATTGATGGTGCTGTGACAGGCACCAGAACTGGAGGAAGAGGTGAAAGACCTCTAGATAATACATCTGGGTCTCCCTCAAGGCATTTTTTTCTGTAAAGCTGATGTTTGTGACCTGAGGCTGTCCTGTCTCACTGTATCAGGAATGATTGCCCTTTAAAATTTTTCACTATTTTAGGGCATACCCATCTGTACAGTAAAGTTCTGAAAAGCCAAGTACATTTTATCGTCCTTTCAATTTAAATATTCCTGTGCCTTTTGGAATTATCTGGATGGCAGGAGCATCCAAAAATAAACCCTAAAGCACTGCTGGTCTTTGTTAAGGAGGTCATTGAAAATCTCATAATAATCAAAGTCTGGAAAAGAAACGACTGAAGAGAAAAGACTGGATTCAAGGCACTATTTGACATGTCACTTTAACAAGTTACACAATCACATATCATTTCTTTGTCACCTTTCCTCCAAGCCAATGAAACTTATGTGTCTCTTCGTGCAGTATTCAACTATAATTCAGCCATATTTGTTGCCAGTCCTTTATAGATTTTAAAGCTTTCATGAAAAAAGCCTACTTAGATGTGGCATGGTTGACACACATCTCATCATGCAAATTAAGGGATCATTTGTTCCCTCCCCCAGATTTTCCTAGAATATTCTGGACTCATACAATATGCAAGGCATTATGATAAATGCCTTATACTGAGTGATACAGGAATTAAGGAGTGCATCTAGGTGATCAAAGATAATCAAAGATGTATGCAAATTATATAATAAAAAGTAGCTTAAGGTTGGTACAGTGTGAAGGTGCAAAAAATTTCAGTGGGGTCTATGTAGGGGACAGTTCAATTGTTGTGGAGATTTCTAGAAAGCTTCCTGGATCTTGACTACTATGAGAGAACTGGAAGAGATAAGGACAGAGAGAGAGACAAAGAGAGAGAATCCTAGGTCTATCTATCTTAAGATGACATTATATAGAGGAAGGAAAATGCAATCTGGTTTTTGGAAGGGTGAGCAACCCCATACGGCTTAAAGGTGGAATAAGAGAACTAAGGTAGGCAATAATTTTAGAGAAAAGGGTTAAATAAGGGCAATGGTGCTGTATCTGTGAAAAAAAAAAATACATCCTGGGGCCCAAGAATCACTAAGCTAAAGGGAAGAGTCAAGCTGGGAACTTCTTAGGGCAAACCTGCCTCCCATTCTATTCAGTCATTCCTCTACTACCTAAGATAACTGCATATGTGATTGCCTCATTTGGAAAGGCTAATCAGAAACTCAAAAGAATGCAACCATTTGTCTTTCACCTACTTGTGACCCGGAAGCCACCTCCCTGTTTCCAGTTTCTTTCTGGAAGTACCAATGCACATCTTTCATGTATTGATTAATGTCTCTTGTCTCCCTAAACTGTATAAAACCAAGCTGTGCCCGACCACCTTGGGCACATGTCATCAGGACCTCCTGAGGCCATGCCATGAGTGCATGTCCTTAACTTTGGCAAAATAAGCTTCCTAAATTGACCCTGACCTGTCTCAGATATTTGGGGTTCACATATTTAATATTAAACATGCTATTCAGCCATATTTAGCCATATGAACCACACACAAGACAGGCCACATGTTGTAATAAAAATTGCTTGGGTTATGTTATTGGATAGACATAATGGGTCTAATGTGGAAGACTAAAGAGTCCCCGCTACTTACTACTCAGATTCCCAATACTTTCACGATGTTAATCAACTTACTTAATCTCTCTGAGCCTCAGTTATCTCAGTTATAAAATGAGAATCATGCCTCATTGAAATGAGAAAGTTCCCTGACCCCCCTCACAGGATGTGTGACAGGGGTGTAGCTCATCTCTTTGGCTGCCATGTGCACTCAAACCCCTTACGGGAGGGGCAACACACAAACAGGCAGGTGGAGAAGCTGGGCCAAGCATCCCCGGGGTCTGCCATCACAGCAGCCTCCAGGGATGGGAGTCTGTGACTCCCGAAGCCCAAGTGGGCATGTGTTACAGTGTGCTCTATTAGCCTTGCTGTCCATGGACAGCTTAAGTGTTAACCAGCTCGGTGCCCTCTTGGTACCCAGGACCTTGTCTGGCAATGAGGAAGAATCAGCACACAGACGTAAAGGATGAATGCGGGGGTTTTATTGAGTGGTGGAGGTGACTCTCAGTGCGGGTAGCAGGGATGGATGGCTCTCAGGGGGAGCTGGAAGGGAAATGGAGTAGAAAGATAATCTTCCCCTGGAGTTTGGCCATCCGTTGGCCAATCTCTCCAACCATCCCCAGTTGAACACTTCTTGGCGTACAGACACTCCTCTTCTCTCTGCTCTACTGTTCTGCTCTTCTTCTGCTCTTCTGTTAGTCCTATCATCTTCTTGTCTGCTTGTCTGCTCGTGGAGCCTGGGGTTGGGGTTTACATGGGTACAGGATAGAGGGGCATGGCGGGCCAAAAGGCAACTTTTGGGCATGAAAACAGAAATGCCTGTTCTCATTTAGGGCAATGGGTTTCCAGGCTTGAGGGTGGGCCTTTGCCAGGGAACCACCCTCTTTGACCCAGTATTTTCCTGTCTTGTTTCCTGTCCCTATCATCATTTTAACAGTTGCCTAAAGTTTACAGGTAATATATAGCAAATACATGAAATATGGTTGGCAATATTTAGGTATATATCAAGTATGATAAATAACAATAAGCATTCACACTAGAGTTTGTTATTTTATAGAAAGGTATCAAGTTCTTGTTTTCTGTATAATTATTATGCTCATCAGAATTTAAGCTCCTTCAGGACATAGACTTTTATTATATTTACTGCTATATCCTTAGTGACGAGAACATTTCCTGGAGTATAACAGTTGATCACTCAATATTTGTTAAATTAATGAATGACTAATAACTATACTCAATTTATTAGGAGTGATTATATTAATCACTGTCAAAATAAAACTTTAGGAAGACTAAACTGTAAGTTCTATGTAGGAAGGATTAAAGGGAGAAGTAGTAGCAACCTTTATCAGGATACTGTCACAGGAACCTAGATGAGAATGAATGTATGATTGTTCTAAAAACAGATAGAATTAAGGGGAAATATTCAAGAGACATTATGGTGGATAAATGAAATGCTGGAATTTAGCAAATGATCATATAAAGTTGGGATGAGGAGGGGGCTGTAAAGGGATAGGCTGTCTCAATGTCAATGAAGGAGTCCATGATGCTTAAGGTTTTGAGCCTCAGCCTTTAGAAGGATATTGATCTTAATTTATCAAAATGAGAATGTCAGGAGAAAGCTTATTTGCAAAGGAAGGCAAGCAAGTCAATTCTAGATGGAATATATGTAAATATACACTTATTGTGTGTTTTCTAAGTCAGATGCTATGTAAAGAGCTTCATATTCATTATCACTTTAAGTCCTTCTCAATGGTCGTATGAGGTGGGTATAACGATTACCTACTTCTTACGTAAGAGGAGACAAAAGCATACATTACAGTGACTGAATAACATTTCCAGGTCACATAGAAAGGATGTTGGGATTGGTTGTAGGCTGTCTCAACTCCAGAGATTCTAACCAAAAGGCTCCTTGCATAGTTTGGGTTTGTGATGCTATTGGGACATCAGGGAGAGGAAGGAATATAAGTAGTCCAAGAACTCAAGTGAAAGAGTTGTCATTTCACCTTTGCAATAGTGTAAAATGTGTCCTGATGAGTTTTTATTAAGAAATTCCTTTCAAATTATTTTTGGAAATTATTACACCATAGAATCCCTTGCCAAATATCTCATATTTATTTGCTCAATTACACATAGTTATTTAATTCTAAGCAGGAGTTTGCAAAAATAAGATTCAGTTAATATCTGCAGTGGATGTGGTAGAGGCCCCAGTGGAGAAAGAGATAGTAATGGGAGGAATCCTAGGTGATACTGACCTTTCCCCCAGGCTGAAACTGACAACACTCACCTGATATTTTACCATCAGCTTTTCAGGTTCTCATTTTCCACATGAATTTCCTCAGAAACTATTAGATATATAATCATCTCAATTCTCAGTGGTCAATTTTCAATTTTAAAATACAAATGGTGGAAACAGTTTTTAGATTGCACTTAGTTGATTCATGAGATGAACATTAACAAATGTCCTTGAGAATACACCTCCTATCTCCTATTTATCAAATCAAGCAACTTATTATCATTCTTGTGATGTTCACAACTTTAGCAGAATTTCTGATTTATCAGAACCTTCCTCTTTGCTTACATTTTTGCTATCATGTTATATCCCAACAAATGCTTAATTGTTAATCAAATTCATTTTTAGGGCACAGTGTTTTCAGTATCAAACTGGATGCTGCTGCCCAGGCCTGAATAACACCTAATAAATTGATGGAAGCTCCTTTCAGGAGCCTGATGACGGAAGAAATAATTTACAGTTGATTTTACTAAACAGGAAGTAGTTCTGTGTTCCATAATCTACAGTGACACTAAGGTAGTCTCTATTTAGCTACAAGTCCTTGTGGGGCATTTTTTAAAATGGATTTTGCATTATTCCCTTAATGAGTAGACAACGTTGGTCTAAAACAGACTATGGAGTTGTGTCGGGAATATGTCTTAAGTCAGGGGCTCAATTAAAAAACTATTATTGTTAGACATTCAGTAGGCTTGAATATGAGGCTGGTTGCCAGTACAAAAGCTTTTTTTGTATAGTTACATGCAATTTTGCCTTTCTCTTTTTAATCTCATTATTTTTTGAGATTTTTGATTTGTATCAGAGTAAAAACAAAGGCATGCCTTCTTCAACTCTGTATCCTTCACAGTCTGTAGACAGATCCCTGCCCGACATGTCCTCAGTGAATGTTTATTAAATTTGGTGGAAGTTGAGATTCTGAAATAATTTAAACAGAAGAGCACAGAAGCTATGTTTAAAACACACTATGATCGGTCTCGGGTGAGGCATCTTGTCATTTAAGAATACTTGGCTCTGGTGCAAATCAACACTGAAGTAATTTGGTTGGCATGCAATACTCTCATGTTCCTTGACTCAGGACGACCTAAAAATTGCCAGCACAGAGGAAGATGTCAGCATGAAGCAAGACTATTGAGTAGGGAGCACACATATATTGAGGAGTGCTGGTGAGGAAAGTCAGGATTCACTTCTTAGGAGTCATGTTTTTCATTTGTTTTCCCACCAGAAACTCACCAAATATTGTGACCCTAGCCTTCTGCTGGAACTTTGAAATGTGACGAGATAGACCCTAAACTGGAGTTTGCTAAACAGCTTCTTTTCTAGAACATTTTAATGACTTTAATAACGACAGCAATAGTTTCTTCCAGTAAAGTCAAGAAAAGGGGGATACAAAGGAAGATCATTTAGAGCAAGGGATTTGATTCGAGGTGGTAACAGGTCCCCAAGTGTCTTTGAGGCTCTTCTTTGACTGCCATGTTAAAGAGGTTCGTCTTGACCCCTTACCAAGCTCACTACTTCCTAGGTGCAGAAAGCATAAAGCGTCTTGCACAGCCTGAGTATGATGCCAAAGCACAGTGGAGGCATGTGGGTGTTTAGGGGCTAGATTGTTATTACTCCAGCAGCTACACAGTTATTGGAGGAGGTGCCCTTATCCTTAGGTTTATATCACAATGGGGGTGGTAGATGAGTTAGAATCTTTAAGCTTTTTCTAGCTTAGTGAAAGCTTGGTTTGTCCTGGAAAATGGAACTGAAAATTAAAAAGGCTTTCTCATCTTTGAAAAGCTTTTTTTTTCTCTCTTTTTCAGTAAAACGGCAGAGCTACTAAGCAGAACTGACATTCTAAATGGGTGGTGACAGTAATAGCCCATAAAAAAAAATAAGGTAAAAATCTCTATTTGAACTCCATTCATTTGGAATTTATTATTACATTAAGACAGACCAGACATAAGTTTACTATTAGAAAGGGTTACTACTCAAAAATGCAGTAATATACAAAATGTTATCATAGATGGCTCTCACCAATTTAGGTTCCTTTTCAACTATCTTAAGCAAGAACATTTGCCAACAATTAATACAAATTTTAAATAAATAGAAAACATAAAAAATAGAGGTGATGTTGATATAATTATTAATATGTCAGAATGTTCCCCATTAAAAGGTTGATTATTTTTTATTAATACCCATGTTGGTACCAATTATTTTAAAGACAGTATCATAGAGAAGGGATTTGTATCAATTACTTAGAGGGAAGGTACTTGGTGCCAATCTGTATGAAAACAATTGACATTTATAGAACACCTAATATATGACAGCACTATGCCTACGTTATTGAATTTAATTATTACAACAAAGATAGCAGGTGGGTACATTTTTATTATGTTTTATAGACTAAGATACCATAGCTTAAAAAGTTAAAAGCAATTTGCCCAAGGCCAAATGGCTAATATGTGGCTGAGACAAGGCTGGGAGCCAGGTCTGTCTAATACTGAATCATGTGCCTTTAACTCCTTTGACACAGTGATTCTTGATTTCTGCTTACAAAGTGATTTCCATGTACAATCCCTAGCATAGCAGCATAAAGACAGTAATAAAGTAGGTTAAAGAAAGAAATGCTGTATAATGTACATATACACATGTAGCCTGGCTGAATATTGGTCAGATTTTTAAATCCACGTTGTTTTAATTAAATATGAGGATTTGTTTTTGTGTGTGTGGTTGGTTTTGAAGCACTGAAGTCAAAAGGGCAGAAATGTAGTAAATAAATGGCCAGTATGAAAGTGAGTGAGGCAGGAGGGAAAGGTCACTTATAGAGATAGTGTAATTAGAAAGCAAAAGTTCAGTTTCACAATTGTTAGCCTCCTAAGACACTGTACACTTTAGGCCAATCCTTACTGTTTGGTACTGAAGACATTGGAGACCACATTCCAAAAGAAGTTACATAAAAAACCTAAAAGTCTGCTACTATTTCAAAATCTAAAATATTTCTCCATTGCTATATTTTAAAAAATCAGATGGAAGAGGTAACTTTCTTTTGCTGTGTTTTCATTTAAAGATGATTTTATTTTGTTGATGCATAAAATTAGAAACTTTACTGGACTGGTAATAGCCATATATAAAAAATGCATTTCTTTAAAATAGTATAAATTCAGATACTAATTCGGACTTCCATCCCCCTCAATAATTATGAGCTAAATAAACTCTTATGTTGTTACTAAGTAGAGTCTGGCTCTAAACTTCTTTGGCATAGCATGCTACTGTTGAACCATACATTTAAAAACTCCATTTAGGCTTTTACCAGATAGACTGTAAGAGCCTCAAAGGACACAAGACTGGCCTTGCTGTCAATAATTCATGCACTAGAGTCTACCCATAGGCTTTCATTTCATAGACTGCAGGATATAAATGATCTAAAAAGTGTGAATTAGTGCATTAAAAGAAAATTCAATCTCAGAGTAGGATCATTTTTACACTTTTCTGTTTTAAAATTTAAGACCCGATCATAGTTACAGGAAAAGTTGACTCATTCATCTCGCTCAAGACCTCCACACACCCCTTTTAAAGATAGAAAACTAAAGAGAAGCGAGGGGAGGGAGGCTGATGAAAACCAAAGCTGGACCTTATTTATCACTGGCTAACAGAGGACAGAGGGAAGAGTGCATGAACACCTATGCCCATCCTTATGAGAAACTTTAGGACCCAATAGGATTTAATCCTTAACCCTTAGTGCTAGTCATTCATCAAGCTAAACTATCTGAGTAATTAAGTATGCACCATCTGGAAATCTAAACCTGAACGTCACAGGTTTAGAAAATGAGAGCCAGCAAAGTGGAAAGGGATGACTGGAAAGTGCATGCTAAAGAAGTGACTCGGTGCTACTCTTTTATCCAATGTATATTTGTGACTAGATGCCCAGAACTAGATAAATACCGAAATGGAGAAGAAACAAGTATATAGCAGAGACTGTCTTAGAGGAACTCAAATCTAGCTGAGGTGATAAGACATATGTAAATATAACACAGTTAAGTGACTATATGCTATGGAGATGGTTATGTCCCACAAAATTTGTATGTTGAACCACTAACCTCTAACATGACTGCATTTGGATATCAGGTTTTTAGGAGGAAATGAATGACGTCATAAAAGTGGGACCCTAAGCCAATAGAATTGGTGGCCTTATGAGAAGAGGAAGAGCAAGCTCTTTTTCTCTACACACACACTAAGGAAAGGGCCATCTGCAAGCCAGGAAGAGGGATGTCACCAGGAAGTGAATTGGCTGGTACCCTGATCTTTGGCTTCCTAGCCTCCAGAAGTGTGAGAAATACATTTCTGTTAATAAGCCACTTGGTATGTGGTATTTTGCTTTGTCAGTCCAAGCTGACTAATACACTATATAAGGCAGCAAATGATTTCCAAACCACATAAATGTCATAGAGAATTCGATGAGAACCATTGCTGAGGCAATCAGGAAAGCCTGGTTCTAAAGGAGACAGAATGCTTTAAGAAGCAAAGCAAGGGCTTGGGTAAGTGCAAGTTAGACAATGTGAACATGAAAACAGAGAAGTAAGCTGATAATGGATGCTCTGAGCATAGCCAAGTGAAGGTTCATGAAGAGGAAAGGAGAGAGAGAGATGGAGTCACAGGACTGAGTTGGGACCAGACCATGGGATTTTTCATCACCAGGCTCAGGAATCTGATGGAGCAGTGAAACAAACTACAATTTTAGGATTTTATTTGGAGCTGGTGTGTACTGAAATTGGAGAAGGGGTAGATAGATATAAAGCAGGAAGACCAATCTCAATGTTTTACATTAGTCTAATCAGGTGATGAGGAGAGCCTTACCTCTGACGGTGACAGTGAATCAGGGGTTTTATCATCTTATGAATTAGGAAAGAGTAAATAGAATTATTATGTTGGCAGGGCACCCAATTCTGAGTGGGCTAAGAAGAGCAATTTAGAACACAGCAATGACTGAGCCTGAATAGTTCTGAAGGAAAGTACAGGGCCATACACAGAGTGACATTTAAGTTTGTTGTTGAATGGGACTACTGGGACTTTAGTTAACTGTTGTAAAGATTGACGACTAACTAATTTGTTCTCTAATCCGGACCTATATCTTTGACTGCTGAGGGAGTGTTTTTCCAGTGCCTTACTGGATGTGCCATGAGTATGTCAAAGTAAAAAATTGCCCAACTGAAACAAACTTCTACACTCCCGATTTCCACAAATACAACCACTATGAGCTCAGGGGCCCAAAATTATTCTTCTTCCTCTTCCCAACCCATATTCAAGGGGTCAGGAGATTAAATTATGCCAGAAACCTCAGTACAATGCTGCCCTTCCCTTCTATATGATGTTCCACAGACATTTTCAATGACATGAACTATTAAAAAACTAACCTCTTGGTCTTCCTGCATCTAGCCTTGCCCTCTTTACAACTTTCTCCACTATCACAAAGGCTTATTTTTCTAAAATGCAAATCTGCTCATGACACTTCTCTGTTTAAAATGAGTCCTTTTTTCCTCATTATTTGCAAAATAAACACAAACACCTTAGCATGACATTATTCAAATCTGGGTTGACTACCTTTACAGACTTACATCTCTTCAGTGTTCCTCTTGGTACATCGTCCTATCATATAATTGAATTAAAAGATTTTTAAATCCATGAATATATACGCTATTGGATGAATTGTGACTCCTCAAAATTCATAGGTTAAAGTCCAGTCCCCAGTACTTCAAAATTTGACTGTATTTGGTGACAGGGTATTTAAGTTAAA
The DNA here is from genome assembly GCF_028878055.3 of Symphalangus syndactylus. Classification (NCBI taxonomy): domain Eukaryota; kingdom Metazoa; phylum Chordata; class Mammalia; order Primates; family Hylobatidae; genus Symphalangus; species Symphalangus syndactylus. The sequence goes on along the minus strand of NC_072427.2, from coordinate 125,863,713 downwards.
ATGAGGTCATCAGGGTGGGCCCTTGTCCCTTACGACTGGTGTCCTTATTAGAAGAGGAAATTAGGGCACAGACATGTATGGAAAGAAAATGATGTGAAGACACAGGGAGAAAACAGCCCACTACAAGCAAAAAAGATTGGTCTCAGAGGAAACTAACCTTGCTAACATCATGATCCTAGACTTCTCACATCCAAAATTGTGAGAACATAAATTTATGTCGTTTAGGCCACACATGGTGTTTTGTTATGGCAGCCTTAGAAAACTAAGACAAAATTATACTCATTTAAGTGCCTGCTATGGTCTGAAGTTTTGTTGCCTCCCCCAAGCAGCTCCCCACCTAATTCATACATTGAGATCCTCATGCCTGAGGTAATGGTATTATAATAGGATATGGGGCCTTTTGTAGGTGATTAGTTCATGGAGGCAAAGCCCTCATGAATGGAATTAGTACCCCTATAAACGAGGCCTGACAGAGAATCCTCATCCCTTCCACCACGTGAGGAGGAAACAGCTAGAAGGTACTATCTATGAACAAAAAAGTGGTCCCTTACCAGACAGTGATCCTGCTGGCACCTTGATATTGCACTTTCAGCTTCCAGGATAGCAAGAAATAAATTTCTGCTGTTTGTAAGCTATCCAGTTTATAGTATCTGTTAGAGCTGCCTGGACAGAACAAGAGAGTGCCCACATAATATTTATGACTCCAAATAATGGACCCTGGGTTTCAATCCTTTCTACAAATTGCTCGCATTTACTTTTCCACAGTACAAGTTAGCACTTTCAATTCCAGCAGTAGTCCCTGCTTTTCCTAAAATGTGTCTCCATAGAGATAAAGGCTATGATAATTTCCAACCCACTCCCCTTGTTTCTTACCAACAGAACCCCAAATTTATTCAAGGTAGCAGTGAACCTGGCTGGCTAAGAATATCAAGTTCTAAGCCACCTTACAACTAGAGTGGCCAGATGATACTGTCTAGCAATGACATAAAATCTGAAGAGGCTGAGTGAGCCTTCAGGGAAAGTTTTGTGAAGATACCACTTTGCTGTCTACTCAAGAATCTCTTGGCCGGGCGCGGTGGCTCACGCTTGTAATCCCAGCACTTTGGGAGGCCGAGGCGGGCGGATCACGAGGTCAGGAGATCGAGACCACAGTGAAACCCCGTCTCCACTAAAAAAATACAAAAAATTAGCCGGGCGTGGTGGCGGGCGCCTGTAGTCCCAGCTACTCGGAGAGGCTGAGGCAGGAGAATGGCGTGAACCCGGGAGGCGGAGCTTGCAGTGAGCCGAGATTGCGCCACTGCACTCCAGCCTGGGCGACAGAGCAAGACTCCGTCTCAAAAAAAAAAAAAAAAAAGAATCTCTATCGCTTCTTTCTTGGAGTAAGGATGTGATACCTAGAGAAGCTGCACCCATCTTGCAATGATAAGAATGAAACACCTGCAAAGAATAGCAGAGTAGAAATCTGAAAGGAGTCTGGGTCTGATGACACCCTTGAGCAGAAGCACCTGCCTTGGTCTGCCTAAATCTGGATTCTCCATTATACAAGAGAAGTCAAACTCTGTTTAAACTAGTGGTAATTGGACTCTATTTCTTTCTGCCTGCATTTCAAACTAATAAGATGAGTGAGGAAATCCATGCTTGTGATAAACATATGAGAAATCAACTGTATTAGTTTTCAGGATTGCTATGGCCTCAAACTTAGTGACTTAAAACAACACAAATTTGTTACTTGCAGTTCTGTATGTCAGAAGATTCAAAGAGTTCTTGCAGGACTAAGATCAAGGTGTTGCTGAATTGTGTTTCTTTCTAGAGGCTCTAGAGAAGAATTCCTTCCCTTTTCCTTAGTCCATGCCCCTCTTCCTCCATCTTCAAAAACTTTCTTCTGTAGTTATATCTCTCTCTAACTCCAGAAGCAAAAAGTTGTCTGTTCTTAAGGACTCATATGATTAGATTGGCCCTGCTTAATCCAGGATAATCCCCCTAAATTCTGGTCCTTAATCACATGCGTAAACTCCATTTTGCCATGCAAATAACATATTCTTAGGATCTAGAGATTAAGATATGGACATCTTTGGGTGACTGTTATTCTCCCTACAACAAAAACACAAAGAAAACTATAAAAATTGTGAATTGCATTACCTTGTTTCCTGATATAACACAAGTTTCTTGTGCAGAGCCATACAAATAGTAGAAGGACAATGAAAAAATAGCTATTTTAAAAGACATGGGAAGAATTATATCAATTTTGGATGTTCCATACTACAGTAATACCATTATATCAGCAATAATCTACCTTTCCAGGATGGATAATGAGCCTGAACGTCCCTTAAATTGGGAAAGCTAAAAATTGAATTAGGCAGAAATAATGAAAAATTTCTATTATTCACACATGGGTTGTTGCAATTTTTCAGCAGGACAGATTATGGAGGTAGAACATTTTTTAGAACAAATGGCTGCTTTTCACAAAAAGAAGTAGTTTCAGAAATCAGAAAGAAAATTTTATACAAAAACTTATGTAATAATAAATATTTAAAAATCCTCTACAATTTATCATTGCTTTTTTACCTTTATTGTCCAACTTAATCCTGCATTTCTCTAGTAACATGGTACATTAAAAAGGCATTTTTGATTACTATCTTTTAGTTTCTCTTGCAAATATGTTAAACCAGTAAATCTTTTGGTTCATTTGCAAAAATTCCTTTTGGTTTCCATGCCCTTGCCATATCTGCTGTCAACAGACATGCCTGGGTTCTCATAATTTAGTGTTTAGATTACCTAGTTTATTTGATGCTAAGCTGTCTTTCCTACAATGCAGCCTATATGCTGCTGCTAGAACAACCTCAGAAACAAAATTTTACAAGTATTCTAAATTTGTAATGAATACACTCATTTAAGGGAAGCTTGATTAATCATCCACACTTTGCTTTAGCACTTCCCATGACAAATAATACTATATTTTGCAAGGTTCTCCATACTACTTTTTGACTTTTTAGAAAATGTCCATTCTTATTTTTATTTAACTATTTTCACTTGAAATCTACATACATCAAGTTAAGTCTCTCTTCTACATACTAAATTTTCAAATATTTGAAGAGAGTTCTCATGTCTCTCCTAAATCTTGTCTCAGTTAAGCATTTTCTGTTTCTCCATCTCTTCCACATTACAGCTGGAAATTCAATATCTTTCTGCCCCCTTTTTTGGATATATCATAGTTCAGTAAAGATACACTGAAAACTTTACTGCTTGAGTTAAGTTGAGTATTCCTAAAACCAGGAGAGTGCAGTGTATAGGGGAGAAGGTAGTAGCTCTGGCCTTAGTTTTTTATATTGTCTTCAATTACTGAGTTCTGTTACTTTCATGTTGTATTTTCTTCCATGACTTTTCATATAACCTACAGAAAATATAGTCCCTCCAATACTGATCCTTAATAATTTTAAATATTTTTTTCTTATTGCACATGTAACACCTGTTTACTGTAAATAATAAAGATAAGTTTAAAAATAAAATAAAAATCATAATCTCAGCATTCAAAGAATTATCAACCACTAGAAACTAAGTGTAATAATCACATTTCCTAATTACATTAATAGCAATGATAATGGTATCACATTAATAATCAATTAAATGATTTGAATTAATCTTCTCACCAAGGACAACTAGAATTGATAAGGATCAATGATAGAGTGAGTGAGAAAGAGAGATAGGTACAAAGAGGTATAAAGATATATAGATATCCTTGACACTAATAAGATGAAGAATATTTTACTGGGACCATATCCAAAAGAACATAGAAATCCAAAGAGGTTAACCAGCATTTGGGGTGGCATTTAGTTTGGTAGTGTTTGACAAGCACTTGTGACAACATACTGGGGCAGGGAAAAGAAAATTTTTGGAGTCCAGGGATCAACAAGCATGGAATTGCAGTAAATTCAATAATTTGGGTTGGGATTCTAAAGGGCTACAATTTAGGATAAGAGTGAACTGGAAATAGAGGCTCTCCCAGACACTGCAAAACAAAAACAAAAATAAAATAAAACACAAAGAAAAACTTTAAATATTCTTAATCCCAGATTGCTGATATCCTTAGATAATTAGCAAGAGTAAATGTGAATCATTTATACTGGATAGTAAAATTATTCTAATCTTCAAATTATATCTACAAATAAATTTCTTTTTAAAATTCATTTTACTTTAAGTTCCAGGATTCCTGTGCAGAACTTGCAGGTTTGTTACATAGGTATATGTGTACCTTGGTAGTTGGCTGCACCTATTGACCCAACCTCTAAGTTTCCTCCCCTCACCCCCCACCTGCCAACAGGCCCTAGTGTGTGTTGTCCCCTTCCTGTGTCTGTGTGTTCTCATTGTTCAACTCCAACTTATGAGTGAGAACATGCGGTGTTTGGTTTTTCTCTTCCTGTGTTAATTTGCTGAGGACAATGGCTTCCAGCTTCATCCATGTCCCTGCAAAGGACATGATCTCATTCCATTTAATAGCTGCATAGTATTCCATGGTGTACATGTACCACATTTTCTTAATCCAATCTGTCACTGATAGGCCTTTTGGGTTGGTTCCACGACTTTGTCATTGTAAATAGTGCTGCAGTAAACAGGTGTGTGACAGTATCTTTATAGTAGAATGATTTATATTCTTTTGGGTATATACCCAGTAATGGGATTGCTAGGTCAAATGGTATTTCTGGTTCTAGATCCTTGAGGAATTGCCATACTGTCTTCCACAATGTTTGAACTAATTTACATTCCCACCAACAGTGTAAAAGTGTTCCTATTCCTCCACAGCCTCGCCAGTATCTATTGTTTCTTGACTTTTTAATAATCACCATTCTGACTGGCATGAGATGATATGTCATTGTGGTTTTCATTTGTATTTCTCTAATGATCAGTGATGTTGAGCTTTTTTTCATATGTTTGTTGGCTGCATAAATGTCTTCTTTTTAGAAGTGTCTGTTCCTATCCTTTGCCCACTTTTTGATGGGGTTGTTTTTTTCTTGTAAATTTGTTTAAGTTCCCTGTAGATTCTAGATATTAAACCTTTCTCCGATGGGTAGCTTGCAAAAATTTTCTCCCATTCTGTAGGTTGTCCGTTCACTCTGATGATAGTTTCTTTTACTGTATAGGAGCTCTTTAGTTTAGTTAGATCCCATTTGTCAATTTTGGCTTTTGTTGCCATTGCTATTGGCGTTTTCATCATGAAGTCTCTGCCCATGCCTATGTCCTGAATGGTATTGGCTAGGTTTTCTTCTAGGGTTTTTATGTTTTTGGGTTTTACATTTATGTCTTTAATCCATCTTGAGTTAATTTTTGTATAAGATGTAAGGAAAGGGTCCAGTTTCAGTTCTTTGCATATGGCTAGCCAGTTTTACCAGCACCATGTATTGAATAGGAGATCTTTTCCTCATTGCTTGTTTTTCCAGGTTTGTCGAAGATCAGATGATTGTATATGCATGGCATTATTTCTGAGGCCTCTGTTCTGTTTGATTGGTCTATATGTCTGTTTTTGTACAAATGCCATGCTGTTTTGGTTACTGTAGCCCTATAGCATAGTTTGAAGTCAGGTAGCATAATGCCTCCAGCTTTTTTTTTTTTTTTGCTTAGAATTGTCTTGGCTATATGGGGTCTTCCTTGACTCCCTATGAAATTTAAATTAGTTTTTTTCTAATTCTGTGAATAATGTCAATGGTAGTTTAATGGGAATAGCATTGAATCTATAAATTACATTGGGCAGTATGGCCACTTTCATGATACTGATTCTTTTTATCCATGAGGGTGGAATGTTTTTCCATTTGCTTATGTCTTCTCTTATTTCCTTGAGCAGTGCTTTGTAGTTCTCCTTGAAGAAGTCCTTCACTTCCCTTGTGAGCTGTATTCCTATGTATTTTATTCTCTTTGCAATGATTGTGAATGAGAGTTCATTCATGATTTGGCTCTCTGCTTGTCTATTGTTGGCGTAAAGGAATGCTTGGAATTTTTGCACATTGATTTTGTATCCTGAGACTTTGCTGAAGTTGCTTATCAGTTTAAGGAGTTTTTGGGCTGAGTTGATGGGGTTTTCTAAATATAAAATCATGTCATCTGCCAAAAGAGACAATTTGACTTCATCTCTTCCTATTAAAATACAGTTTACTTCTTTCTCTTGCCTGATTGTCCTGTCCAGCATTTTTAATACTATGTTGAATAGGAGCAGTGAGACAGAGCATCCTTTCTTGTACAGGTTTTCAAAAAGAATGCTTCCAGCTTTTGCCCATTTAATATGACACTGGCTATAGGTTTGACATAAATAGCTCTTATTATTTTGAGATATGTTCCATCAACACCTAGTTTGTTGAGAGTTTTTAACATGAAGAGATGCTGAATTTTATCAATGGCCTTTCTGCATCTATTGAGATAATCATGTGGTTTTTGTCTTTGTTTCTGTTTATGTGATGGATTACATCTATTGATTTGTGCATGTTGAACCAGCCTTGCATCCCAGGGATGAAGCCAACTTGATCATGGTGGATACGTTTTTAGATGTGCTGCTGGATGAGGTTTTCTAATATTTTACTGAAGATTGTCTCGTTGATGTTCATCAGGGATATTGGCCTGAAGTGTTTTGCGTGTGTGTGTGTGTGTCTTCCTGGTTTTATTATCAGGATGATGCCAGCTTCATAAAATGAGTTAGGAAGGAGTCCTTCCTTTTCAATTGTTTTGAACAGTTTCAGAAGGAATGGTACTAGCTTCTCTTTGTACCTCTGTTAAAATTCAGCTGTGAATCCATCTGGTCCTGGGCTTCTTTTGGTTGGTAAGCTGTTAATTACTGCCTCAATTTCTGAACTTGTTATTGGTCTATTCAGGGATTCGACTTCTTCCTGGTTTAGTCTTAGGAGGGTGTATGTGTACAGGAATTTATCCGTTTTCTAGATTTTTCTAGTTTATTTGCATAGAAGTGTTTATAGTACCTCTCAGCAGAAACTCTACAAGCCAGAGGAGATTGGGGACCAATATTCAACATTCTTAAAGAAAAACATTTTCAACCCAGAATTTCATATCCAGCTAAACTAAACTTCATAAGTGAATGAGAAGTAAAATCCTTTCCAGACAAGCAAATGCTGATAGATTTCCTTACCACCAGACCTGCCTAGCAAGATTTCCTGAAAGAAGCACTAAATATGGAAAGGAAAAACCAGTACCAGCCACTGCAAAAACACACCAAAATATAAACGCCAATGGCACTATGAAAAAACTGCATCAACTAGTGTGCAAAATAACCAGATAAACATCATGATGACTGGATCAAATTCTCACATAACATTACAATACTAACCTTAAATGTAAATGGACTACATACCCCAGCTGAAAGACACAGACTGGCAAACTGGATAAAGAGCCAAGACGCATCAGTATGCTGTGTTCAGAGGATCCATCTCACATGCAAAGACACTCATAGGCTCAAAGTAAAGGGATGAAGAAAAATTTACCAAGAAAATGAAAAGCAAAAAAAAAAAAAAGCAGGAGTTGAAATCCTAGTCTCTGACAAAACAGACTTTAAACCAACAAAGATCTAAAAAGATAAAGAAGAGCATTACATAATGGTAAAGGGAACAAATCAGCAAGAAGAGCTATCTATTCTAAATATATATGCACCCAATACAGGAGCACCAAGATTGATATAACAAGTTCTTACAGACCTACAAAGAGACCTAGACTCCCACACAATAATAATGGGAGACTTTAACACCTCACTGTCAATATTAGACAGATCAACGAGACAGAAAATTAACAAGGATATTCAGGACTCCAACTCAGCTCTGGATCAAGAGAAACTAATAGACATCTACATAACTCACCACCCCAAATCAACAGAATATATGTTCTTCTCAGTGCCACATGACACTTATTCTAAAATCAACCACATAATTAGAAGTAAAACACTCCTCAGCAAATGCAAAATAAGTGAAATCATAACAAACAGTCTCTCAGACCACAGTGCAATCAAATTAGAACTCAGGATTAACAAACTCACTCAAAACCACACAATTACATGGAAATTGAACAACCTGCTCCTGAATGACTGCTGAGTAAAGAATGAAATTAAGGTAGAAATCAAGAAGTTATTTGAAACCAATGAGAACAAAGAGACAATGTACTGGAATCTCTGGGACACAGCTAAAGTGATGTTAAGAGGGAAATTTATAGCACTAAATGCCCACATCCGAAAGCTAGAAAGATCTCAAGTTGACACCATAACATCACAATTAAAAGAGCTAGAGAGGCAAGAGCAAACTAATTCAAAAGCTAGCAGAAGACAAGAAATAACTAAGATCAGAGCAGAATTGAAGGGGATACAGACATGAAAAACTCTAAAAATTCAATGAATCCAGGAGCTGTTTTTTTTTTAAAAAATTAACAAAATACATAGACTACTAGCCAGACTAATAAAGAAGAAAAGAGAGATGAATCAAATAGCAATAATAAATTATAGTAAAGGGATATCACCACTGATCCCATAGAAACGGAAACTACAAAAAAAATTTCTACATATAATATCTGTTAGACAATCAAAATAAACACATCTATCATCTGTATGATTAGAAACTTTAAAAAGCAACAAATAGAAAAACAGAGCTCTAGATATTGGATATAACATATTTTAATTAAGATATAAGCTGAGAATTTTGAAAGATAAATAGGAAAATTATAGAAGGGATCATAACTGAAAGATAAAATAAATTCTAGAACTGAATAATACCAGATATAAAGAATCCAGTAAATCAATTTAACAAGCTTATCTCTGTCACAACCATAAAAGCAAAAATCCTTAATAAAATACAAGAATATCAAATGCAACTATACATAAAAGGGATAACACATCATGAAGTATGTTATATTCCCAAGGCTGATTTAACCTTTGAAAATCAATCAATGTAATTCATACCATCCCCTTAACAAAACAAAAGAGAAAAACTATGATTCTTTCAATAAAGGCAGACAAAGCACCAGATAAATTTCAACACCTGTTTATTGTAAAAAGTCCCAACAAGCTAGGAATATAAGGAAATTTTCTTAATCAGGCAAAAAGTTCTACAAAAAATCCTACATTTAAAAAGTTCTACAAAAAATCCCACATTTAACAGCATACTAATAATATATTTAACAATTTCCCCTTATACAGAAACAAAACAAGAATGTCAACTAACTTGATTGGCTTTAGGTATTTTCCTGCGAGTCTTGGTGAGCAGAAAAAGTTATTCATCAGGATCAAGTGAGATTTATCTCTGGGATTCAAAGATGGTTCAACATATATGCCAATCAATAAATGTAGTACACCACACTAACCAATGAAGAATAAAATTTATGCTATCATCTCAAAAAAATGCAGAAAAAAACATTTCATACAATTCATCATCCTTTCATGAGAAAAATTTTCAAAACATGAGATGTAGGAGGAATGTACCTCAAGATAATAAAGGTCATATATGAGAAGCCCACAGTTAACATTATACTTAATGATGAAAAGCTGGAAGTTTTTCCTCTAACACCAGGAAAAAGATACAGATTTCCAACTCATCACTTCAACATAGTACTGGAAGTCTGAGCCAGATAAATTCGGCAAGAAAAATAAATAAAAAGTATCCAAATGATAAAGGAAGAAGTAAAATTTGTTCTATTTGCAGATGATATGGTCTCAATAAAGAAAACCCTAAAGTCTACATCAAAAACTGCTATAACTTATAAACAACCCTGTAAAGTTCCAGGATGAAAAATAAAAATGCAAAAATCAGTAATGTTTCTACACACTAACAATAAACTATCTAAATAAAAAATTAAAAAAAAATCTCATTTTCATTAGCCCCCAAAATACTTAAGAATAAATTTAATCACGCAAGTGAGAGACTTGGACACTGAAAACTATAAAAGATTAATAAAGGAAATTAAAGGCACAAATAAATGGAAGATATTCAATGTTCATGGACTGGAAGAATTCATACTGTTATAATGTCTATACTACCCCAAAGCAATCTACAGATGTAACCCCTATCAAAATTCCAATGATGTTTTTTGTAGAAATACAAAAACAATCCTAAAATTCCTAAGGAACCACAGAAGTCTCCAAACAGCCAAATTAATCTTGAGACAGAGGAACATAGATGGAGACATCACACTACCTGGTTTTAAAATATACTATAAAACTATTATGCTCAAAACAGCATGACACTGGCATAGAAACAGAAAATATACCAATGAAATAGAACATAGAGCCCAGAAATGAATACATGGAATTACAGTCAATTTATCTTCAACCAAAGTGTCAAGAACACATAATGGAGAAAGGACAGTCTCTTCAATGAAAGGTATTGGGAAAACTGGATATCCACTTTCAGAAGAATATAACTGGACCCTTATTTCACAGCCTATGCAAAAATAAACTTAAAATGGATTACAGACTTAAACATAAGATCTGAAAACTATTAGAAGAAAACACAGGGAAAAAAAAACTTCTTGACACTGATTCAGGTAATGTTTTGATTTGTGGGATTTTTTTGGATATCATATCAAAAGCACAGACAACAAAGCAAAAATAAATAGGATTGCATCAAACTATAATGCTTCTGTACAATAAAGAAAACAATCAACAGAAGGAAGAGACAACCTACAGAATGGAAGAAAATATTTGCAAACCATATATATGATAAGGGGTTAATATCCAAAATACATAAAGAACACAAGTAAGTCAATAGCTAAAAAACAAATAATCTTTTTAAAAATGGGCAAAGGACCTCAATAGACATTTTTCCAAAGAAGAGAAACACATGGACAACAGCTGTAAGAAAAGGTGTTCAACATCATTAACTATAAGGGAAATGCAAATCAAAACTGCAATGAGATGTTATCTCACATCTGTTAGAATGCCTATCATAAAAAAGACCAAAAATAAACCCCAAGAATTGTTGACAACGATATGTAGAAAAGGGAACTTTTGTATACTGCTAGTGAAAATATAAATTAATATAGCCATTATGGAAAATAGTATGGATTTTCCTCAGAAAATTAGAAATAAAACTACCATATGATCCAGCAACTCTATTCCTGGGTATATCTCCAAAGAAATTGAAATCTATATTTTGAAGAGATGTCTGTGTTTACATGCTCATTGAAGCAGTATTCACAATAGCCAAGACATGGAATCAATTGAAGTGTCTGTGGACATGTTAATGGACAAAGAAAATGTGGTATATTGTATACAGTGGAATATTATTCAGCTTTAAAAAGAAGAAAATCCTGTCATTTGTAACAATATGTATGAACCTGGAGGACATTATGCTAAGTGAAATAAGCCAGGTGCAGAAAGACAAATACTGTATGATCTCACTTATAAGAGGACTCAAAAGTTGAACTCATAGCAGCAGAGAAGTAGAACGGTGGTTTCTAGGGACTGGAGGGGTGTGGGAAATGAAGACATGTTGGTCAAAAGGTGTAACGTTTTAGTTAAATGGGATAAATAAATTCTGGAGATCTAACATGCAGTATGGTAAAATATGTATATATAAAATATATATTTTATATATATTATAAAATTTATATATAAAATACATATAATATATATATATTATATATAATACATATTATATATAATATATATAATATATATATATATGAGACAGAGTCTTGCTCTGTTACCCAGGCTGGAGTGCAGTGGCATGATCTTGGCTCACTGCAACCTCCACTTCCTGGGTTCAAGCAATTCTCATGCCTCAGCCTCCCAAGTAGCTGGGACTACAGGCATGAACCATGACACCCGGCTAATTTGTTTGTAGTTTTAGCAGAGATGGAGTTTTGCCATGTTGGTCCGGCTAGTTTCAAACTCCTGGCCTCAAGTGATCTACCCTCCACAGACTCCCGAAGTGCTAGGATTACAGGTGTGAGCCACCATACTCAGCCATGAATAGAATTAATAATACTGTATTATATACTTGAAATTTGCTGAGAGTAGATCTTAAGTGTTCTCAGCACCAAAAAAGATAATTAGTGAGGTGATGAATATGTTAATTAGCTTAATTGTGGTAATTATTTCAAAATGTATACATATATCAAAAGATCACATTTTATACTGTAAATATATACAATTTTTAATCGTTAATTATACTTCAATAAAGCTGGAAAAAGTAATAATGGCTCTTCTTGATGTTATCTCTCTCTAAAGATGACTGGATCTTTTCTGAGAGGCAGACAGACCTCAGGAAGAACAGAGTGATCCTAGGGAGGCACGGCTTTAGACTTCCTTAAATGCTGCTCCTCTTAGGATTTTTTTTTTCTTACTCCCAGAATATGATACTTATTCCCTTTGTGGGCCATTCCTCCTAGGACGTGACCTTTCTGGAGTCTCATCTGAAAGCCCAGGGTATTCATGAAAGTTCCTCCACCTTTGAAATGTTTGAGTACCAACCTCTGTGTTCACAGCATAACAGAAATGTTAAAATTTCCTCTCAGCCTTTTAATCTTCTAGATGTCATGTTTTATTGTGTTTTCTGTTGTTTTGTTTTGTTTTGTTTTGGTTTGATGACTTTCCCTGTACACACACAATTTAAGTATTAGTCAAAGACTCATAGGAGTATAGGCAGACAGATTTGGAACTCCATCACTGCATTGCCTTTCTGTCCAGGACTTGGCCTGTAAAATGCTAGAAGATCCAAACTCTGTCTTCTCAGCCAATTAATTCTGCCAATCTCCTTTCTCCAGCAGCAAAGTTCTGAAGATGTCCTCAGAAGAAAAAGTTTAGATGAATATGAAGCTCACCTACTGTGCTTGTCTCCTCTTGAGGGTCACAGACTGAAACTCTACCTGCACTGGTTATGCTCCAGTGCCTTCCACTAGCTTTTTTATTTTCATTTTTTGCCTACTTTTTCCAGCTTTTATATTCCCACCTCCTACTACTCTTCCCAGCTCCTCAATAGGAAAGTTAATCTGACATAGACTGTTATGTCATAGCTAGAACTCAAAGTCCATTTGTTTTCTTTACATATGTAGTGTAAGAACCTTAGGGCTGAAGAAACACATCACCTGTTGCCTAATTCATTTCTCGGGTCACAGTTTCTGCTCAAAATGTTTTTTGATTGCTTTATTTGAACTTGAATAAAAGGAAGAAAAAATGCAGACAACAGTTGTATGTGAAAATCGCTTTGTGATAGTGAGAGAACTTCGGTTAAATCCAATATTTGGGTCGTGAGGAATTGATCCAGGCGTTCCTTCAGGTAGTTGGATCCATGGGAATCATCCTTCAGTGAACTGTGATTCTCTGATGCCTGTGTTCCTTTCATAAGCAGTGTTGGGCAGCGATGACAATCCCTTTTGTCATTTTGACATTGTGAATTTGTAGAATATATATGGTAGAAATAGCATAAATATAGATCTACTTCTCTAAAGTGCTTTGGAAAATTTTATTCATAACAGATGATAAAACTTAGAATCAGAAAGGATAGAAAAAGTAGAGAATGGTGCCAACTTTCATGGAGTCTGTGCTGAGAATCATTATAGAATCATTGTCCAAGCTTCTGACACACAGTATCTTTTTAATTTTCACGGCAATCCTAAGAGTAGATGTTTAGTAATTTTCGAAGAGATTAATTTTTTTATTTCAGTTTCTCAGGTAATAATGCAGAGGTCCTGGAACTTGGATGCATCTTCTAACTTATTCTTCAGTACAGATTCATATACAATACTAACCAATGCACAGTGACCATAGAGCAAAGCAGTCAAACACCTCCTCCATGTAAAATTTGAGAGGACTAGAAACAAAATGCACAACAATAACAAAACTGTTGATTAAAAGCAAATTTAAGAAGCTCTTTATGATGCATAGTCATTAGAAAAGAATTGAATATGTGTGTGCTTTGGAAAAACTCTCAAAGGTACACACAATATTCAAATGCTATACCCAAGTACTGCATACAGAGCTTGGAAATTTCTTGGAGAAAGATACTATAAAACTAGAAAATATAAATCTGACACCACCTGCTGTCCAATATTTTTCTCATATGTTCTATGCTATTTAATGGGAAAGTGTTCTCATTTGACCTAGATCAGGGCTGTGAACTGCAGCAGATACCCTCATTAGAACAACAGAAATAAAAAAAATACATAAAAAATTACAAGCTGTTTTAAAATATGTTCACAGAAGTCATCTGGTCAAGGAATTTATTGCATCACAATCCTTAGAATTTGGCCTTTGAACAAAACCATAACCAACATGAACATGGGAAAATCTTTTACAGTGCATAAAAATGATTTTGCTAATTCCAGGTAATGGTATCAGTAAAGGTCGCGCTCTTTGCATGTGAAGCAGCATAAGGATCTCCGAATTTTTCACCTGTATTTTAACTGCAAAACTAGATCTTTATTAGGTTTGAAGATGAAGGAGTCTGGGGAGAGCTAGAAAGAGAGATGAAAAAGTGTGTCACATTCTGGCCCTCGAGGCTGATTTGCTCCTCAGTGAGCTTAGTAAACATCATGATGGGAGAATCACCTTCTCTGGGGAATCCCAGACACAATCAAGTCTGTAATTTCACCAGGTTAAGCAAGGAATCTTGACTTTTAGTAGAAAAAGTTTTTTAAAAAGCCATATTTTTCTTCTAAGGTTTAAGACTTTTCTGTTGAGATACGTACTTCAAATCCTAAACTTGTTGACACTGAATTCCTTTGTGGAGCTGACTATACTTGCAAAAATCTAAGGCGATCATGTCTGCTCCAAATGAATGCAAAGTATGCACAATAATCTAATAAAAAAAGCTAAGATTTATAGTGTCTTCTTCAAATAAGTTGTAATTATCTAACACATTGCCTCATTTATCACAACACGTTCAAATAGAAAAAAAAGTTTTCTGAGGGAGAAAACAAATTCAAAAACATTCTTGCCAACACATTAAGTATTTATGTAAATTCTAACCTACCACACTTTCTAGAACTTATCCTTTAAATATCAACAGTAATTAGTGAAATACAAAGAGTGACTGGTAAGATGCTTCCAGTCTCACCTTTAAACATTTGCTGGAGAGAGTTAAGAAAGTGGGATTGGGCAAATAGAGAAAGTGAGTCATGATGTATTCCCAGCGAAAGGTCCAGCCCATTCTTCATGGTTCTCCAGAGCCCAGAAAGCCCTTCAGGGTTTTTCTGACTTGGGGAAACAGGGAAGGGCTCATTCCTCTTGCATTGGATCAGTCATTAGATAGGGGTTGTCCCCAAGAAAGTGATATAATCTTGAGTAGGGCTGTTCTTTTCAACCGAGGGCAAGTCCCAGAGAGAAGTTGAGCTGAGGTCTGTCAGCCGGCAACACTGCTGAAGCTGAGGGGTGATTTCATCCTGGGCAGCCTCCCCTACCCATAGCCTTTGTTTCTCTCCAATAAACTACATGTACTATATCCTTGCCCCAAGATCTGCTTCTGAGGGAGCCCTCTCTGCAATAGTTATGTTGTAAAGTAGAAAGGATTCCCAAAATGTCTGCCATTAATCTCACTAGCATTACAGGAATGCAAAGAAATTCAGTGGAAAGCACAGAAGCCTGGAGTCAAAAGAGCTGGGTTAGAAATGCCTCCATAGCTGACTAAGTGCTTCAACTTGAGTACAGCTGCTGATCTTTCTATCACTTTTCTTATCTGTCAAACTAGGAATAACAGTAATTCATCTCAATCTATCTCACAGTTGTATTAAGCTATCAAATGAGATAAAATTTGGCAGAGCTTTTTGCATTACATAGTGCTTACACATATTATTTAAACATAAAAAGCCATTATAGCAAACTCTATGAAACAAACTAGGTAGTTTTAAAAATAATTGGGTTGGATGAGTGCCTGATACAATTTCTATTTCCATCCTATAAAATATGGAGATAGAGACGTTCGATGTCTTCGTAGAAAATTTAGAAACAGAAATCTCTGTAAGAATGAAAATAAGATAAATTATGTTTGAATCTTAGCGCTACCACTTTAAAGCTGACCTTTAAATAAATCACTTAACTTCTTAATAGCTAAATATCCTCATTTATAAAGTGGTAAAATAATATTAAGTTGTTTATATAAGATCCACTTTTACATATAAGAAGTGTTCAATTATTAATCATTAATTCATCAAATATTTATTGAGGACCTATATGTGCCAATCATAGTACTAGCTGTCATTAGCTATTTTTGTTTTTAATCAATGATATTGTTACTATTGATACAGGAGGGGGACAGGGAAGTGCTGGGTTCCCTGAGAGAAAGGCGGGCCCCTGGCTAGGGCTCCACCACCATGAACATAGGTGAGGACAGGCACTCCCGCTTTCACGCCCAAATGTTGCATTTTCCAAGACCACCCTGGCCCACCAGGCCCCCATCCTGTGCTTATAAAAATTCCCGATACCCTAGCAGGCAGACAGAAGCAGGTTGACGGCGAGAGGAACACATGGGCGGAAGAAGACCAGCGACTGGACCTTGGGAGGATGTCAAGGGGCGCATGTTGGGGAAGAGCACACCAATAGATGCTGGCGGCCATGGACTGGCCGGATGAAGCGGAGTTTGGCTGGAGCCGTCGGAGGAGAGCCAGGACCGCCAAGCGGCCCAACTCCAGGGGAAGACCATCTCCTCTTTGGCTCCCCCATTGGCTAAGGGCTGCTTCCACTCAATAAAACTTTACACTCATTCTACAAGCGCATGTGTGATCCGATTCTTCCGGTACACCAAGGCAAGAACCCAGGATACAGAAAACCCTCTATCCTTGCGACAAGGTAGAGGTTCTAATTGAGCTGGTTAACACAGGCCACCTATAGACAGCAAACTAAAAGAGCGCCCTGTAACACACGCCCACTGGGGCTTCAGCTGTAAACATTCACCCCGAGACACTGCCATGGGGGTGGAGCCCCACAGCTGGCCCATCTGTATGCTCCCCTAGAGGTCTGAGCAGCGGGGCACTGAAGAAGTGAGCCACACCCCCATCGCATGCCCTGCAAGGGGGACAAGGGAACCTTTCCTGTTTCACTATCATCTTTATTATTATGCTACATTAATCCAGAGAGGAAAAGGAAAATATTACATCTAGTTACTTATCTCCTGGTGGCCCTTAGGCCTCCAATGCTTTAGCTGGTTATTTTCTGCAAGAAGTTCTTAAATTTTATTCTAGTTGAACCACAATATTACACGAAATTGAATAAAGTTTTCTGCTTATTCAGTAATTAGTAATTATTAAAACTGAAAAAAGTCACATTTATCTTCTGTTTGTTTTTCTGTTTTTTCTTAAATCTTGGGCAGTAGAGAATAGAGGCGTAGTGAGAAGGCCTAAAGCCTGGAGCGAAATGATTTGATTTTATTTAAATCTTCTGCTGTGCAACCTTGGAAAGGTTATTTCATCTCTCTCTGTTTCTGTTTATTTATCTGTGAAATGGGAAAAAATACTAGTACCTACTTTCTAAAGTTGTTGTGGGGCTGAATGAGTTACTATGTGCACTGTGATTAGAAGAGAGCACGGCTCATAATCAGCCCTCAACAACTGTTTCCTCTTCTTATTGTTAAGTACAGGAATGCAATGTTGGATGGTCTCTAATTTGCCACACATGTAAATACTGTTATTTTAAATGTACTGCATCAGTATTCCATTGAGTCCTACAAAAACTACTATGACCTTCAGATAATCCATCATGTTTTCTTCAGTTAACAATTAGAAAAGAGTTCAGACTTCCTTTCTCCCCGAGCAATGCAAACAACACAGAATCATGACCCTCATCTTACAGAATGGAGGTTACGTGGACAGGAATGAAGGTTACATGGATAATAACCAGCAAAAATATTTATTCAACATTTTCCGTGGATTTTTGTGTAAATGACATTTTTATGGGACATAGATTGGAAAGTGACATAACTTTAGTTACGTATCTGTAATGAGTGTAAAGATTTTACAAAACAAACTGAAAACCATCTGATAAAATATTCCAATGAATATTATAAATATTTCAACAGTATTAGAATTCACTACCTCTCAGTGTTGTTTTTATTCTTCTTCTTTGCTAACACTATTTCTTCAACACTATGTTATTGAAATATTTTTTCAATGATTCTT
Organism: Symphalangus syndactylus; assembly: GCF_028878055.3. Classification (NCBI taxonomy): domain Eukaryota; kingdom Metazoa; phylum Chordata; class Mammalia; order Primates; family Hylobatidae; genus Symphalangus; species Symphalangus syndactylus. The sequence goes on along the minus strand of NC_072427.2, from coordinate 125,845,635 downwards.
TGTTCCACTGCCATGTCTTTATTTAATCATTCAGCATTTACTTTCATTGACCTCAGAACTTATTATCTCTGTGCTCTCCATAGTATAAACTACTGTAATTGTAAGCTATAATTTGATTCAGTATTTCAATCGCTTTTTAAATTGTTATTTGCATACTCTTAGTCTCATTATATATAAGTCAATTGTTAAAGTTAGTCATAGCCAACTTTCATTGAGTTTATATTACGTGCCAAGTATTGTACAAACCACTTTACATGTTATTTATTATTCACCAAATCCTCTGAGGTAAGTATTATTACCTTCCATTTACAGAGAAGAAACTGATGTGCAGATAATTTAAATAACTTCCCCATGTTTTTATATCTGGTAAGTGCCAATAGTTCTACTCAAATCATCTTTAACCAAAGTTCAGGACTGTGTGGGCCTCTTTTGAGATTTCAATACTTTATTGCACATAAGTAACACTTAGATTATGTCTGATCCTAATTTTATAATATCTAATTTATTCTAGCAAATTATCTATTTCCTCCTAACAGTATAAATATACACCATGGCTGAGGGGACTTTGTTTTACTCATCCTTGTTTTTTTCAGCAAACAGCACACTGCCTGGTATATAGTGGAAACACAATAAATATGTATTAGATGAATAAAAGGACAATAACTGATAAATTTTTAAAAATTACTTTTTGCCTGAAAATTGGTATCTGAAGAGGTAGAAATGCTGTGCTTCTGCCATCTGTCTAAAGGAGCAGTCACAGCTTCTGTTGTAAGCAGATATTAACAATACAGGGAAAATCCATCAAAGCTGATAATTAGTGCAAGGTTTACTTTAAAAACAACACTTTCTATTCTGAACTAATTGTAGACACCTAGGAAATTGCAAAAAGAATACATAGAGTTCTATGAACTTTTTTTTAACACATAATATATAATAACTGTAGAGAATGTAGGGAAAAATAAAGATACAAAGTTAAAAGTAATGACTTTTTCCATAATGACAATAGTAACCATTGCTGACATTTTAATGTGCTGCCTCCCACAGTTGCCTATGTTGTCTATGCACAGGCGTTTCTAAAGGATTGGAATCAAATTGTATATGATTACTCTCCTAATATTTTCACTTGGTATTATGATATGAGCATTTTTCTGTTATATTAGGTAGCCTTGAAAAATGACACCATGACTCCTAACTCCTATTGCTTAAAATGAATTTACCATGAATAATTTAATTAATCTATTTGAGTATTTGATTTGTATTTAATATTACTATCATAAATAATGCTGCAATAAACAGAAAAATCATTTATGACAGAGTTGTTATTGACTTAGGATACATTCCTTCATGATAAAATATTTAATAAATAATATAATTATTTTAAATATTATTGATGCATGCCGACACATTTATAACAAAAGTGAATTCATTGATTTTCATACAAGAAAGTTTGAGTATGATATTAATTAACTCATCAAAGTTAGATCTGTCTTTTTAAAAAGCTTTGCTAAGATGGTAAACAAAAAGTAATATTTTAGACATTGTTACTTGGAAACCATACTGCCACTAGTGGGGGCCTGCCTTGTCCTGAAAAACATCTGTTAGTGCATCTGGGGCCAGATAGCTAAGCCAGACCTGGGACTACCGAACCCCAAAGACTTCAGGCTTCCTTTCAGAAACTACTTCATCATACTTCTCTAAATACTCAGATATTTGATGGACAGCCTTAGAGAACGTTCTAGGGAAATGAGACACCAGGGAGCCATCTTATGGCACTTGATAGAATCAGACCAGTGAGTAGAAGCAGATCTTCCCACGTACAAGGATATCAAGCCATCAAACCATCTTAACCAGGTCTTTGTGATAAGCAGTTTTCAGCAATGATAGGCATAGCTGTATTTTAGGAATAAATACTTCCCGAAATGCCCTCAAGTCACGCAACTCTCTAAGGGATTCCATATACCTTCAGCTGTCTCAGTCCTCTGGGGAGCCAGGGGATCTTTCTTAGCTTATGTTTCTGCATGGGGGATCCACCTATAATCAACCCAGGCTACTGATCTGACATGCAGACTGCCTATGTCATCCATCCATGGATGGTATTTCAAAACTCAAGCAGCTCAGCTCCTTAATCTTTCATGTGGGGCTATCTTGCAGGCAATCTCTGGGTGGGACCTATACCCCAGCTACCTCAGTCCCTTCAATCTCATAAACGACACCTGCAGACATTGTACTACAACAAGATGCCAGTCTCCTGCTAAACGAACCTCCGGCACTTCAACAAGAGATTTATCCAGAGTAATTTCTCACTTAAGGGGTAATAATAGCTATCAAAATTGGTTTCTGAGTTTATACCCAAGCTTTCCTCCCATCCAAAACTATGCCCTCTCAACCTTATTTTAGCCCATTCCCAATTCCTCTGTGCCCCCAGCCACAATGTGATTGCTGCTGCCACAGTTTTGAACACTGATTTGCCTCCCCACCCCCACAAACTACTCCAATAATTAAAGAACTATGTAGTCTAATGAGCCCTTCCTGTAAGTTCTGACTGGAGACAGTCATGTTTTAAATATAACTTTGTGAATGTACCCCAGGTATACTTACTGAATTGAATAACACATACTTTCATAGTTCACAGTATTCCTATTATCTATCCAGGCAGGGCTTCGCCTTTGCTTTTTAACTCTTTATTCCCCAAACAGGCCACATTTTATCGAAATCCATAAGGTGTGTGTATAGGAGAACTTTAGCTTCTCTTGTGTTAGAATAACTAATATCAGACTTGCCTTTCTGCCATAAACAACTAGACTACTAGATAAAAGTACATTAAACAACTCTATTAAACATTTGACTACAGAAAGCCATTTTAGACATTAGACTTGTATACACGGCTGCCATCCCTGAGAGAAAGAACACACATGAGGTGAGTTCTGTGATTATCCTAATGTTTTACACATAGGACCATTCTAGTGTACCAGAGGAAGACAGGCAGCCCAAGCAGAAAACTTTAGTCACACCGAGTTGAGGAGACAGAGATTAAAGGTGGGGAGAAGAGACTAAGGTGGTCAGAAGGCATGGGACAAAGTATAGTAGAGGAGGAAGATTGGCAGATTACTGTTTCAGATATCTGCACAATGATCCACTTGAGTTTCTTCCAGACAATAAATGGTAGCATATATAATAAAACTCCACAAAGTTAGGCAGAGGCAAAGAATAATCAGATGAACAATTCCTAGAGCTTAGACTACACTAAGAAATAGTAAAATACTAACAATCCAGAGTGGAAAGATCTTGTAGAATACCCAGGAAATTCATGAGGTACCCTCAAAGAGTAATGCAAAATCAGTAAGGCTAATCTAGAATTGCTGTAATGATTTCCAAAACAAAGCCTCAAAATGATTAAGCTAGTCCACAAGTTATATAACTGCTACCCACAAAAAAACTTAACTCTCTTTTAAAAGGACAACAAAGGCCGGGCGCAGTGGCCCACGCCTGTAATCCTAGCACTTTGGGAGGCTGAGGCAGGCAGGTTGTCTGAGCTCAGGAAATCCAGACCAGCCTGGGCAACACAGGAAAACCCTGTCTCTACTGAAATACAAAAATGTAGCCAGGCATGACGGCGCTCACCTGTAGTCCCAGCTACTCAGGAATCTGAGGCAGGAGAATCGCTTGAACCCGGGAGGCGGAGGTTGCGGTGAGCCAAGATCGCACCACTGCACTCCAGCCTGGTGACAGAGCGAGCTTCTGTCTCCTTAAATAAATAAATAAATAAATAGGTAGACAACAAAACACACTCAAAAATGTAATATTCTCAATGACAAGCATCTAAGAAACATAGTAGACATATGACAAAGCAGCTTAAAAAAGCCGTAATCTGGAGAAAAATCAGTCATTGGAAACAGACTAGGCCGGGCACGGTGACTCATGCCTGTAATCTCAGCACTTTGGGAGGCTGAGGTGGGATATCACCTGAGGTCGGGAGTTCGAGACCAGCCTGACCAACAGGGGGGCAACACCGTCTCTACTAAAAATACAAAATTAGCTGGGCGTAGTGGCGCATGTCTGTAATCCCAGCTACTCGGGAGGCTGAGGCAGGAGAATCATTTGAACCTGGGAGGCGGAGGTTGTGGTGAGCAGAGATCGTGCCATTGCACTCCAGCCTGGGCAACAAGAGCGAAACTCCGTCTCCAAAAAAAAATGAGAAAAGAAAAAAAAAAGAAACAGACTCAAACATGACAGAATGATTGAATTAGCAAAGAACTTTGAAAAAGTTATAAATATGTTCAAGGACTTATTAACGCAATCAGTAATGAAAGATGAGAGACAAGACCAAACAATCTCTAAAACTGAAAATTAGCATATATGAAATTAAAAAGAAATTACTGGTTGGACTTAACAGAAGATAAGACAGAACCAAAGAAATGATCAAGTGGGTCTTACCCTAGAAATGCAAAGTTGCTCTAACATTAAAAAGTAAATATTATAATTCACCATATTGACAGGATAATGGGAAAAATATTACACGCTAATCTCAATATATTTCTAAAAGACACTTGGAAAATAGTAATGCACATTTATAATAAAAACTATCAGTAAACCAAGAATAGAAAAGAACGTATTCATCTGAAGACCACTTAGGGAAAACATAGAGCTGACAGATGGAATGCTGAAGTGCTGAACACTTTTGTTAATGAAACACTTGTTTCTCTAAGACTAGAAACAAAACAATGACTTCCGTTTCACCACTTTTATTCAACATAGTACTAAAGAATCTAGCCAATAAATGAGGCAAGTTGAAAATTCACATAGAATTAAAATGTAGAGGTAAAACAATGTAAAGATTTCATGGTAACATATGTAGAGAATTAAAAAACATCTACAAAGAAAGCAAATGGAATTAATAAATAAACTTGTAAAGTTTTAGGATATGAGATTATTATACAAAAATCAATTATATTTCTACATACTTGTGACAAACAAATGGAAAAAATTTTTTGAAAGAATTGGTATATATAGTGGACACACAACAAATACGTATTGGATTAATAAAAGGACATTAATTTATAAAATTTTATAAAATTTATATATATTGATAAAATTTTATAAAATTTATATATATTTATAAAATTTGAGCAGTTAGTGTCCTTTACAGTGGCATGAAAATCATAAAATGTATACAAATAGGTATTACTATGTGCAAGATATGTGACAACTCTAAAACTTAGCTGAGAGAAATTAAGCCCTAAGGAAATAAAAAGATATGTCATTTTTATAGATGGGAAGATTCAATATTGCTAAGGTATTAATTCTCCCCAAATTTATCTGAAAATTAACACTGGGTAGTTATTTAACACTACTCAGTTCAAAATCTCAAAAAAATTTTGCGTAAAGATTTAAATGGAAATGCAAAGGACTAAAATATCCAAACTAACTAAAAAAAAAAAACAAAACTAGAAGACAGAGTTTACTCAGTGTATGGATCTATTTTCAAGACATAAAGCTACAATAATGAAAGTCAGGAAACAACAGGTGCTGGAGAGGATGTGGAGAAATAGGAACATTTTTACACTGTTGGTGGGACTGTAAAATAGTTCAACCATTGTGGAAATCAGTGTGGCGATTCCTCAGGGATCTAGAACTAGAAATACCATTTGACCCAGCCATCCCATTACTGGGTATACACCCAAAGGACCATAAATCATGCTGCTATAAAGACACATACACACGTATGTTTATTGCAGCACTATTCACAATAGCAAAGACTTGGAACCAACCCAAATGTCCAACAATCATAGACTGGATTAAGAAAATGTGGCACATATACACCATGGAATACTATGCAGCCATAAAAATGATAAGTTCATGTCCTTTGTAGGGACATGGATGAAACTGGAAATCATCATTCTCAGTAAACTATCGCAAGGACAAAAAACCAAACACCGCATGTTCTCACTCATAGGTGGGAATTGAACAATGAGAACACATGGACACAGGAAGGGGAACATCACACTCTGGGGACTGTTGTGGGGTGGGGGGAAGGGGGAGGGATAACATTAGGAGATATACCTAATGCTAAATGACGAGTTAATGGGTGCAGCACACCAACATGGCACATGGATACATATGTAACAAACCTGCACATTGTGCACATGTACCCTAAAACTTAAAGTATAATAATAACAAAAATAATAATAATAATAATGAAGGCAATATAATGTTGGTAGAAAGACAGGCATACAGATCAATGAAACAGAAGAGGGAGACTGAAAATAGATCCATATTATTAATTACATTTTAACATTTTGACATGAGTAGCAAAAAAAAAATTAATGGAGAAATGATAGTGTTTTTCACAAATTGTGCTGGAAGTCCTATATTCATACGGCATAAACAAATGAACCTTCAATTTTACCTCACACCATACACAAAAATCAACTCAAAATATAATTAGCAGAATTAATCTTTAGAGATAGAAAGTAGGTCAATGAGTGTCTGTAGTTGAGGTGGGGGAAAATTGACTGCAAAGAAACATAAGGGAACATTTTGGCATTGATTGACATGTTCTATATCTTTATTTTAGTGGTGTTTATATTCTTTTGTATATCTGTCAAACACATGAAGCCATATCCTTAAAATGACTGACTTGTATTGTTGTTCATAAATTATAGCTAGAAAGTTAATTTTAAAAAGCTAAAATGATGTACATACTCCTGTAAAATATATAACAGTGTTTTAAGTGTATCTTGCAAATTTGCCTAAATGAGGTTGTGCTGTAAATCTCATTTTAAAAAACTTTTCTGTCATGCAGTAGTTTTCCAAGACCTACCCTATGTTGTGTTTATTGTTTATCTGGTTATTTAAATTTATAGGAATAAAATTATGATATTTCTACCATATTTTTAAAAATTTGTTATCTCTCTAATTATGTTCCTCTTCTGTCCTAATATTGTTTATCTGAGCCTTCCCTAGGCTAAAAAAAAATCTCAGTTGAGTTTTTTATTTTGCAATCTTTCAAGAAACAAGTTTGTCTTTTAATTATCTTCTCTTGAATATTTTGTTTCTCTTGTTATCTTTATTTTCTTCCTCATTTATTTTGGGTTCACTTCCATTTCTTACTTAGCAAGCCACGTAGTTGATAAGCTTTATCCTTTATTCTTTTTTGATAGAAATGTTTTATAATATAGATTTCTCTCTAAAAATACATAGTTTCAGTTGTACCCCATAGTTATTATAGGTCATATTTACATGAATGTATTAAAAAATTACTATTGAAGTAAAAGTCAAGTTTTACATTTGTCATAGTATTATAGTAAATAACTCTCATCAAAGCAAAATTACCTTTGGATTTTTACCTCTCTACTGATAAACTATACATATAATACTTTAATATTGATGATATAATGGAGTGGTAATTATAATTAAAATATAATAAAAATATAAAACTCATATATTAGACTTACATATTTAAAAATTTACCAGTTTCAGAAAATATAGTTATATTCATGTTTAATTTGAACAAAAGAGTACTCTCTTAAGTAGCCACAGATTCTTAAACTGATAATTAAAGAGCAGTAATCCAAGCTCATTTTCATGAAAGAGAAAAGAAGTCCAAAGATATTTTGGGTGTGATTCTAGAAGTCCAGCTAGTTTATTCAAAAGTTAAGTTAAACTTGAAGAAATATTTTCTATTTCCAGAATTTGAAACTGGCATGATAAACAAGCCCATGAAGGAAAAGACGACTTCTTTTCATTAACTGTCCTTCGATCTACTAGCAAGAATGAGCCTAGGATGGAGTTGGAAGAAAATGAACACACATTGACAATCTAAGTGAAAGCCTGATTTAAGAAAAATTAATGTTCTGCTTAACGTTTCTTTATCCAATCACCAATTGATGGACACTTAGGTTGATTCCATGACTTTTCAATTGTGAATAGTGCTGCTATAAACATACAAGTGCAGGTATCTTTTTGATATAATAATTTCTTTTCCTTTGAGAAGATACTCAGTAATGGAATTGCTAGATCAAATGGTAGTTCTATTTTTAGCTTTTTGAGAACTCTAGATACTGTTTTCCATAGAGGTTGTACTAATTTACATTCCCACCAACAGTGTATAAGCATTCCCTTTTTTCTGCATCCTTGCCAACATCTGTTATTTTTTGTCTTTTAATAATAGCTATTCTGGTGGTGTAAGATGGTATCTCATGGTGGTTTTCATTTGCATTTCTCTAATGATTAGTGATGTTAAGCATTTTTTCATATGCTTGTTGGCCATTTGTATGTCATCTTTTGAAAAATATCTATTCATGTCATTCACCAACTTTTTAATGGGGTTATTTTTGTTTTGTTATTGTTGTTGATCTGTTTGACTTCCTTGTAAATTATGGATATCAATCCCCTGTAAGACTCATGCTTTGCAAATATTGTCTCTCATTCTGCGGATTGTCTGTTCACTGATTATTTCTTTTGCTGTGCAGAAGCTCTTTAACTAAGTCCAATTTGTCTATTTTTGTTTTCGATGCTTGTGCTTTTGAGGTCTTAGTCATGAATTCTTTGCCTACACCAATGTCTGGAAGACAGGAAGACATTCTCTTAGGTTTTATTCTAATATTTTCATAGTTTTAGGACTTACATTTAAGTCTTTAGTCCATCTTGAGTTAATTTTTGTACACAGTGAGAAATGAGGGTGCAGTTTTATTGTTCTGCATATAGAAATCCAGTTTTCCAGGCACCATTTATTGAATAGGGTGTCCTTTCCTTGGTTTATGTTTCTGTTGACTTTGTCAAAGGTCAGTTGGCAGTAGATATTTAACTTTATTTCTGGTTTCTCTATTCTTTTCCATTGATCTAAGTGTCTATTTCTACTCAAGTACCATGTACCATGTACACATATTGGTTATATAGCTTGTAGTATAATTTGAGGTCAGGTAATGTGATGCCCCCAGCTTTATTCTTTTTACTACAAATTGCTTTGGCTATTCAGGGTCCTTTTTGGTTCCATATGAATTTCAGGATTTTTTTTCTAATTCTGTGAAAAAATGACTTTGGTATTTTGATAGGGATTGTATTGACTCTGTAGCTTGCTTTGTGTATTATGGTCATTTTAACAATATTAATTCTTCTGATCCATGAGCATAGAATGTTTTTCCGTTTGTGTTATCTACAGTTTCTTTCATCAGTGTTCTGTAGTTTTCCCTGTACAGATCTTTCACCTCCTTAGTTAAATATACTATTAGGTATTTTATTTTATTTTTATAGCTATTACATATAGGATTGAGCTCTTGATTTGGTTCTTCACTTGATTGTTATAGTTGTATAGAAATGTCACTGCTTTTGTACGTTGATTTTGTATTCTGAAACCTTAAATAATTCATTTATCAAATCTAAGGGCTTTCTGAAGGAGTCTTTAGGGTTTTCTAGGTATATAATCATATTGTGAGCAAACTGAGATAATTTTGCTTTCTCTTTTCCAAGTTGGATGATCTTCCTTCCTTTCTTTCATTCCTTCCTTCTCTCCCTCCTTCCTTCTTTCCTTCCTCCCTCCCTCCCTCTCTTTCTTCCTTTCTCTCTTCTTTTCTTTTTTCTTTTCTTTCACCTAATTGCTTTGGCTAGGAATTTTAGTAATATGTTGAATAGGAGTGGTGAAAGTGGTCTTGTTTGTCTGTTTGTTCAGTTCTTTGGGGAATTGATTTCACCTTTTCCCCATTCAGTGTGATGCCAGCTGTGGCTTTGTTGTATATGGCCTTTCTTATTTTGAGGTATGTTTATTCAATGCCCAGTTTAGGGTTTTTATCCTGAATAAACATTTAATTTTATCAAATGCTTTTTCTGCATCTACTGAGATGATCATGAGGTTTTTGTTTTTAATTCAGTATATGTAACGAGTTACATTTATTGATTTGTATATGTTGAACTATCCTTATATCAGTGGAATAAAATCCACTTGACCATGGTGTATTATCTTTTTGATGTGCTATTGGATTTGGTCTGCTAGTATTATGTTAAAGATTTTTGCATCTGTGTTCATCAGGGCCACTGTTCTGTATTTTTTGTTATTGTTGTTCTGTCCTTGTCTGTCTTTAGTATGAGGATCATACTGACTTTATAGAATGAGTTAGGGAGGATTCCCTCCTCTTCAATTTTTTGGAACACTTTCAGTAGGATTGGTACCAGCATCTTTGTTTGTTTGGCAGAATTTGCCCGTGAATCCATCTGATCTTTGACTTTTTTGTTGTTGTTGGGAGATCCTTTATTAGTGATTCAGTCTCACCACTCATTATTGGTCTGTTTAGAATTTCTATTTCTTCTTGGTTCAATCTTGGGAGGTTGTTTCCAGGAATTTATCCATTTTCCTCGAGGTTTTCTAGTTTGTGAGTATACAGGTGCTCATAGAAGTCTCTAATAATCTTTTGTATTTCATCTGTGTCAGTTGTAATGTCTCCTTTTAAAATTCTGATTGTGTTTATTTGGATCTTCTCTCTTCTTGGTTAGTCTAGCTAGTGGTTTAGATTGTTACTTTCTAAGATGGACTTAATTTTTAATAGGCTTTATTTTTTAGATAATGTTTAGATTCACAGCAAAATTGAGTGAGCGGCAGGTACAGAGATTTCCTATATACCCCCTGGCCCTACATATGCACAGCCTCCCCCATTACCAATATTCCCTACCAGAATGATACAATTGTTACAATTAAGGAACCTACATTTACATGTAATTGTCACCCATAGGCCATAGTTTGTATTTGAGTTTACTCACTGTTGCACATTCTATGAGCTTGGAAAATTCTATAATGACATAGATCCACCATTACAGTACAATACAGAATAATTGCAGTGCTATAAAAATCCTTGGTACTCTGCCTATTTATTCCTCCCTCTCCTCAACCTTTGGCAAGAACTCATCCTTTTATTGCCTGCATAATTTTGCCTTTTACAAATGTTGTATCGTTGAAATCATGCAGTATGTAGCTTTTCCAGATTGGCTTCTTTCTCTTAGTAATATGCATTTACATTTCCTCCATGTGTTTTCATTGCTTGGTACCTCACTTATTTTGGGGGATGTATAATATTCTATTGTCTGGAGACATCACAATTTATCTGCCTACTTACCTACTAAAGGATACCTTGGTTGCTTCCAAGTTTGGGAAATTATGAATAAAGCTGCTATAAATATCCATGTACAGGTTTTTGTATGGACGTAAGTTTTCACTTCTTGGGTACATGTCAAGGTGCACAAATGCTATATCATATGGTAAGAGTATGTGTAGTTTTATAAGGAACTGCAAAAATGTCTTCCAAAATAGTGGTACCATTTTGCATTCCAAACAGCAATGAACAAGACTTCGCATTGCTCCACATTCTCACCAGAATATGGTGTTGTCAGTATTTGACTACTCTAATTTGTATGTACCTCATTGTTCTTTTTTTGTTTGTTTGTTAAGAGGGAGTCTCACTCTGTTGCCAGGCTGGAGTGCAGTGGTGTGATCTCGGCTCAATATAATCTCTACCTTCCGAGTTCAAGCGATTCTCCTGCCGCAGCCTTCTGAGTAGCTGAGATTACAGGTGCGTGCCACCACACTCAGCTAATTTTTGTATTTTTAGTAAAGACAGGGTTTCACCATGTTGGCCAAGATGGTCTCCATCTCCTGAGCTCAAGATCCGCCTGCTTCGGCCTCCCAAAGTGCTGGGATTACAGGCATGAGCCACTGCGCCCGGCCTTTTTTTTTTTTTTTTTTCTTTTGACTACTCTAATAGGTATGTAGCGGTATCTCATTGTTCTTTTAATTTGCATCTCCCTGATGACATATGATGTCCAGCATTTTTTCAAGTGCTTATTGTGAATACAGCTATATTGTTATTATCTATCCCTATCTCTTCTCAAGTGAATTGTCTATTAAGGTCTTTGACTCATTTTTAATTGATTTATTTGTGTTCTTACTGTAGAGTTATTTGTATATTTGTAATAAGTCTTTTACTGGCATGTCGTTTGCAAATATTTTCTTAATCTGTGGCTTGTTTTTTCATTGTCTTGACAATGTCTTTTACAGAGTAGAAATTTTTAGTCTTAAAGGGGTCCAATTTATCAATTCGTTCTTTCATGGATTGCTCCTTTTGCACTGCAACTGCAAAAATCTTCACCAAGCCCCAGGTCGTCTAGTTTTTCTCTTATGTCATCTTCTAGGAGTTTTATAGTTTAGCATTTTACATTTAGGTCTGTGATACATTTTGCATTAATTTTTGTAAAGGGGGTATTTTCTACATCTAGATTCATATTTTGTTTGTTTTGTTCTGTTCTGTTTTTTGTACGTGGATGTTTAATTGTTCCAGCACCCATTATTTGAAAAGACTTTTGTTTTTTCAATTGTATTGTCTCTGCTCCTTTGTTAAAGATTAGTTGATTATATTTATTTGTTTATTTCTGAGCTCTCTGTTCTCTTCCATTGATCTGTTTTTCTATTCTTTTGCCAATACAACATTGTCTAGATTACTGTAGCTTTCTAGCTAGTCTTGAAGTTGGATAGCGTCAGTCCTTCAACTTTGTTCTTCTTTGATATTGCATTGGCTATTCTGGATCTTTTGCCTCTCCATATAATTTTTATTTAAGTTTATTTCTAAGCTCTCTATTCTCTTCCACTGATCTGTCTGTTCTTTTGCCAATATCAGCCTGTCTTGATTACTATAGCTTTTTAGTCATGAAGTCAGATATTCTCAGTCCTTCAACTTTGTTCTTCTTTAATACTGCATTGGCTATTCTGGATCTTTTGCCTCTGTGCATAATCTTTAGAATCCAGCTTTTCAATATACACAGTATCAGCTGAGTGCAGTGTCTCACACCTATAATCCCAGCATACTAGGAGGCTGAAGTGGGAGGATTGCTTGAGCCCAGGAGTTTGAGAATAACCTGGACAACATAATGAGACCCCATCTCTACAAAAAATTTAAAAATTATCTGGGAATAGTGGTGCTTGCCTGCAATCTTGGCTATTCAGGAAGTTGAGGTCAAAGGATTGTTTGAGTCAAGAGCTCAAGACTACATTGAACCATGATCACACTACTGCACTCCAGCCTGGGCAAGAGAGAGACACCTAGTCTAAAACAAAAAAAAAAAAAAAAAGAAAAAGGAAAAAAGAAATCACAGTATTCACAAAATAACTTGCTGAGACTTTAATTGGGATTGTGTAAATTAAGATAAAATTATATTGATAAATATGGAATATATTCACATTAGTTCTTCATTGATTTCTTTAATCAGTGTTTTTATAGTTTTTCTCATATAAATCTTGTCCATATTTTGTTAGATTAACACCTAAGTTTTCATTTGGGAAGGTGTTGATGTAAATGCTATTATATTTTTAATTTCAAATGCCATTTATTTGTTTCTGATACATAGGAAACCAATTGACTTTTCTACATTAACTGTGTATCCTGCAATTATGCTATAATTGTTTATTGATTCCAGAATTTGTTTTGTTTATTCTTTCAGGCTCTCTACATAGATGATTATGTTGTCTGAGCAATGAAAATTTTCTTTCTTTCTTCCTAGTCTGTCTACTTTATTTCCTTTTAGTATATTATTGCATTAGCTAGAAACAATTTTTTTTGCATACTCCTTTGGAACAAAGCTAAGCTTGTCAGTTTTTAGATTTCCACTGAATTTGTTCAAAAAGTTTTGGAGCAAGCTGTTTGTTTTTTCTATTATATAAAATCAGTTTCCAATGGACTGAAAAAGTCTTAGTAAAATCCAGAGAGCCATGTCAATACTGACTCCAGCTGCATGCCCTACTGTCTAACACAGTAAACGATCTAAGCTGGAACTTGATGATGTGCAGCATCACGTGCAGGTTTCCAAGGATCAGACCAAAGTCAAGGTCAGCAGTGTTTCATAGCTTTTCCATGAGGCTGAAGCTCACCACAGAGCCCATCTGGTAGTTTTGGCTCAAGTAAACCACAAACCAGAGAAATAACTGAGAATATTTCCTGAACCTAAACTATCTCAAACCAGGAAGGATCATCAGTGGAGCTGAATAAATGGAAAAACAGCGACTTATTTAAAGAATTTGCAAATTCCCACATTATCTAATATTCCTTTTTTTCTTCTTTGCCTTAAATTTTTTATTAAAATATTGTATATTTTTAATTGTACAATATGTAATAAATGCAAGTATGTTCTAATTGTATTTATTTATAATAATTTATAATGTAGAAATATTATAAAACATATAATTAAAATTAGAAAAAATTTCAAATAAGTGGAAAGAATAGTATCATTGAACCCCATATTTAATAATTAGTAACACTGTGCCAAGTTTTTCTTTCTCTTCTCTTTGCATTCTCTCTCTCTTCTACACACATACATATACATATATGTGCATTTCCTAAATCATTTCAAAGTAAATTACAAATTTACACTTCATCATCTATCTACAAAAAATGAGGTTATCTTCCTAGATTATAATACACCAGTATCACACATAACAAAATTAAAATATTTCTAATATAAGCTATAATTAAGTCTATTCGAACTTCCACAATATACTCACTATTATTTTTTGGAATCGAATTAGGAATGAGCATTACATTTGGATGTTATATCTCTTGACTCTCATTCTTTGCACATTTTCACTGGTGTTTTACATACATAGTCTTGACTCTTTTCTAATTGAAACAGGACTCATCTATTATTTTTACATTTTATTGTTGCTGTTGAGATGAGACATACATACAGCAAGGTATACACAATCCCATAAATTTTCCTTTACTGACTCATCCAGCTATATCTAACAGACATGTTGCTTTGTTATTCATTCATATTATCACTCATTTTAATGTATTTTACATTTTTCTTATGATTTTTTCTTTGAACCATGAATTATTCAGAATCGTATTGACTTTATCTATTTTTACTTTTTAAATATTTTGAATTATATACGAGTAATTTAAATTACTGATTCAACTTACACATGAGGTTTACATATATTTATATTGGAGAGTGCTGCTCTATATCTTTGTTAGTTTTTTGACCATCTAATTTATCAGCTATAAGAGACATATGTGTTGGGCTTGTGTAAAGTTAAGGAGTATTACCTGTGTTCCTAATTTTCTGAATATTTTCATTACAAATATTATTGTACTTCGTTGAATTCTTTTTCGTCTATTACAATAATCATCTTTTTCTCCTGTAGTCTAATAGAGTTGCAAATTATACTGGAAAAAAAGTAACACCTCTTTGTTGTTTTAGGTTGAGTCTTAACAGTGAAATTGAAAATTAAAGACAGAGAACGAGAATTTCAAGTGAGTGAGAAAATGAAACTCAAGACAGCATGGAGTCACTGAAACCAAGGTTAAGGGTTGTTTCAACTTTACTAAAAGAGAATGATGAGTGATCAACTAAGAAGAGTACTAAAAGTATGTCAGGTAAATCATAAAACCCAGAAGGCAAATCTAAAAAGTCTGTGGTTTTGTGGAATAATTCAAACTAACATAGTTTGAAGATAGAGTAAGAGGTGACAAAATAAGATCTAAACTTGATCATCCTCACTTACTTTCCTCTAACCCAGAGGTTTGCTTTCTAAGCTAGAAGAAAATCTGCACCATGACATTTCTACCTTCTTTACCCTCGGAATCACCTATCAACCTCTGCAGACACGTGCTCCAAAAACAAAATTTTCCTTCATCTTTCAGAAAAATATCATATACTAGAGAATTAACTGGTGCAATTATGATTATTTGACTATTATTCTAACATGGGATATTAATGATCAGATATTACCTTTGATTTCAAGAAACTGTTGCTATAAACATAAAGCAGAAAATTCTGAAGGAAAAAAGTTTATTCTTTTTACATATTAATATTATTTTGCAAAGTAAAGCTTCCTGTGATGTAACTTTTAGGCAGAGAAAAATATCACATTTCATAATTGAAGCTATTTTCCAATATCTTGTAAATAGTTCACTCTTATATTACTTCCCTATAACAACCTAATTCCCATTGATATTTTATTAAGCTGTCTCCAAAACTGAGATGTTAATCAAGACATGGATGGGAAAATGATGTAAATCCTTATGTTTAACACCATGACTATCTGGTTTATTCCTACATAATGACTTAAAAGATCTTACCCACAGGCTTCGGACCAGAATTAGTGTAATATTCCATTTTCAAGTCTAATGTGTGGCAACCCAGTCTTCATTCTGCATTAATGTTAGTGTTATAAAAAGAGGCATTTAAAATCAGTAATAGGATTTATAATATTAATGAATAAATTTTCTACTCATTTGTATTTCTATAGTTCCATTAGAGTTCCTGTTTGTCCATGGATTTTCTCAAACCTAGTGATAATAGTTGTGTGTCATATAACGACAGGGATGTGTTCTGGGAAATGCTTCGCTAGGCGATTTTGTCATTGTGCAAACATCATAGAATGTACTTACACAAACTTGGTGTAGCCTACTACACACCTAGACTATGTACCATAGCCTATAGTTCCTAGGCTACAAACATGTACAGCATGTTACTATACTGAATACTACAGGCAATTGTAACACAATAGTATTTGTGTATTAAACATAGAGAGGTTACAGTAAAAATACGGTATTAAAATCTTATGGAACCACCATCATATACGTCGTCTATCGTGGACCAAAATGTCATTATGTGGTACATGGCTATAATTTGAACTTTGAAATATCAGATGGTAATTCACAAGTAGTTTTCCAATGTATCACATTTTGTTCTTTTCCTTTTTAAATTTCTGGAAGACCTTTCTGCTTATCTATTTTTAAGAATAATGCCTCATGTGTTTGAAATTACATAATCGAATAAGTAAAAAATAAAAGACCATAAATATTGTACATGAATCTTTCATTGTATCTAACAATTTATTGTGAGAACTATTATTATTCTTAACATTAAAACAAAATGCAAGCTGGAATGCCTTTCCTTAATTTTAATTTTTATTATGTATAATAGAAAAAAATTTCTAATCACCATTTAGAGTAGAATGTAATTGTATTTGTAGAATATATCTACAAATATGACTTTTTGTGATTGCTTTCACACTAACATGCAAATAAAAATTTTCATCCTAGAAATGCATTTGTAGTATCTCTGTAAATTTTGGAGGCCTTACTTAATGGATTAATCTGTTAGAAATTATAATGTTATGTGGCCTATATTGCACTACTGAAATAACAAGAGCAAAATTATACAGAAATGAAAATGCCCAATTTGTTACCAAAAAAATTCCCTTTTAAACTAAAATTACTTACCTTGAGTTAATAAAGCAGAGTAAGCACATATGTCACCTCTGACACATATAATCTAAATATACAGGAATGCCAGATTTTAAAAATGAAAAAAATATTATAAATATTACAGCTTGAAACCAAGAATAAAACATCTAATAACTCGAAGTGGTTTACTAATGTTTCAGAAGACAACATCGAGGACTTACAGTTTTATCCTCTGTATGCAAGAGGTGTTCAAGCTAAACGCCTACTGTACACAAAGCCAGGATATCCCAAAATTATTCTACACAAAAATCTACCTACTAACTCATAAAAGCAACAAGGAGACTGCCACCTTTCTGGAGCCATGAGTAGAAATAAACAAAGCCATTGAACCTGGCTCCTATGCTACACCCATGTGAGGGCCAAAACACACAGTTGTCATGATAATGGATCTCAGGACAAGTACTAAACCTAAAAATAGTCTATAATCAATAAAACATATGAGTCCTAACAGAGGCAAAATATTAACTCACCTCTGTAAAGTCACTTCTATAACTTGGGCACTCCCATAAAAAAAGTCAGTGACGTTATCAAAAATCACAAACTGCCACTTGTGAAATACAAGATAATTCCAAACGAGAATTACAAGATTATTCTAAAAGTGACATTTAGACTAAGGATGTTTTAAATATTCAAAGATAATAAAAATGGAACAGAAACCATAAGGCAAAAACAGAACAGTATGTGATAAATTGATTCTCTCTGTACTTAGTTAAATATTTCATTCAGAAAACCTACTACATGTCCCAAAAGTCTGGGATGAGTTTCTGAATCTAATCTGGAAAATCATAAAAGGATGGAGATGAGTGGACCTCCTGATCTGAAAGCAGGTTGAAGGCAAAGTGCTACACCATTTTGATACATACTCTCATTATATTTTAGGGCCAAGCACGTATCAGTGATTTCCTTGGGCCAGATGTAGGCAAGGTGGAAGAAAGAGCATCACTGGAGGAATAGACATAGTTAGAATTGGGAAGCTTAAGACAGGGACAGCAAAAAACTGCAATCAGGATACATTCTCCCTAATCTGGGAAATGCAGATGGGAGTACCCTACAAGTTAAGCAGGGTAGGGGAGAGAAACGGCAAACTACTTGAAGACCCATCAAAGTAACCAAAAGAGAAACATTTAGCTGTATAAGCCCGCCCCTCTAAGGATTGCATCAAACCTCTAGATGCTGGCTGGTTTTAGGCAGTGGAAGATCTTGGAGGGTACAGTAAAAGAACCTGGTTTATTTATTCCCCTGGCATTCTCACAGCTGGGCTGCAGATTGGCAGTGCCTGTATTTCTCCACTTAAGGCCAAAGCTGTTGGGTGTGACCTCAGGGATGGTAGTGGCTTTACAACTTCACTGGGGATGTTTCACTTTCCCTTAGAAAACACTCCTTTCACTACACTCTTGGCCATCACTTCGTTTGCACATGTTCCCTTCCAGGACATTGACTGATACAGACCTTTATCTGTTAAGTCAGAACTTTGCCTGTCTCCTTACACCTCCTCCCTACTCAACTTCTTCCACCCTGCAGGACACAGAATCAAAGTTAAGAAGCCAAAGAAAGCCCTGTAGAAACTCAAGGCAGAGAGAAAGCAAACCATATATCTGCTTTCCCAACCTCAAACTTTCCTTATGCACCTGAACCAGGCTAGGAATGGGAAGAAGTTTCAACACTAAATCAGGTTTGGAGTTTTGACTGTTACGTAGGACTGCAATGATTCTACAAGACTGGAAAATTTAATTACCAAATTAAGACAATACTCAGTGCATTAAATAACCACGTAACTCTTTTAACCAAGGGCTGCTAGAAATGCCATAGACTATCCAAATTTCTGTCTACTACTTGAAAAGAGTAAATATCCAGATCATCTGTTAAAAGGAAAGGGAGACACATGGGATTGTTTCACCATTAAATTCCACAACCTATGCTTGTCCAATTTACGACTCACAGGTAGAAGCAAACATAGGTTTTAAGGCTATACACCAAAATCTTGATGGTGGTAGCCCTTGGAGAGGTAGCAACTAAAGGTGGCTCAATATTATACCTTTATCTACTTTATATTTTTAACAGAAAATATATCTAAGCAGGAATGCTAATATTTTTTAAAGTTTTGAATGGTGGGTGCTTGAATGTTTATTATTGTTCTTATTATTATTATTTGAGATGGAGTCTCACTCTGTCGCCCAGGCTGGAGTGCAGTGGCACGATCTTGGCTCACTACAACCTCCACTTCCTGGGTTCAAGTAATTCTCCTGCCTCAGCCTCCCAAGTAGCTAGGATAACAGGCACATGCCACCATGCCTGGCTTTTTTTTTTTTTTCTTTTTTTTAGTAGCCATGGGGTTTCACCCTTTTGGGCAGGGTGGTCTCGATCTTCTGACCTCGTGATCCACCTGCCTTGGCCTCCCAAAGTGCTGGGATTACAGGCATGAGCCACCGTGCTTGGACTGTTGTATTGTTATTGGTACTTTTTCCTCTCTTTAAACTCGGCCTCACTGTATTCTTAGTCTTCCCAAATCCTTTTTTTGTCAAACCCTCAAAAACCAGTTGACTTACACTGTCAGCCTGAAAAATGGCCCTACTCTTGGTCATTTCTTAGTTTACAATCTGCTTTGAAATTTCAAGTGTCCTTACAAAGGCAGAAATTCAAAAGTGTAGTGCAATGATATAAATGCTAATGGGGAACTAAATGACATTTTTAGTTACAGCTCATTTTGCAGTTATAATTAGGGGCAGTCAGACATGGGCCTGTAACTCAAGAACTTAATGGGAATCCCTGAAGCAGAACTATTGAACTGACAAGTGAGTCTGTAAGAACTAGAAATAACACACTCCCAACAAGGATCTTTCACTGAAATGACTTCCTAAATTTGGAAGTTTACAGTTGTCTGTTTTATGGCTACTATTTAGAATGAGATTTTTTTTCCTACACAAACCACTCCAAACCCTTCAGTCAATATTAAATTGCTGTTTTACAATTTTGTTGGTAGCATTTTGGGCCTTTGACAAGACCATCCCCATGCTCTGAAAATGATCAATGTGCATTGTACTTGATGTCACCTAAATTGGGCCATCAATTGGCCAATTCTAGCTAGACGTCAAAACTTTAAAAAAGTAAATCTAACACTTAATAAACACACACACACATCCCAGAAAAACTAGAAGAGTAATATCTTTCTTGAAATCAATTGATGAGACACCAAAAGAGGAATTATATTTTACAACAAGGAGCAAGACTTTCTAAAAACCATCTGCCCAATTCTATCCTAAATCTCTCTCACAATATGGCACCTATTTCCCAAACTCTCTTCTATCTCTTCTGAAACTTCAACCCTTTATTATAATCTACCTCTACCCACTCCTCATATTCTTACCCCAGCTGCCACTCCCCAGATCTGTTTTGTCCTCCCATGAGAATCCTCACATTCTTTCTATTCTAAATAAATGTATCCTTTTAGTAATTCTTTAGTTCTTCTTACCCAATACTCTAATCAGAGTATTAAAATGTCAAGCACTTGTTAGATTATAAAAATAATTTTCCTAGGAGAATTTAGAGAAAAGAAACATAGGATTGCCAGGTTTTGCCAATAAAAATACAGGAGACTAAGTTAATATGAATTTCAGATAAACAACAAATATATTATTTAGTATAAGAGTGTCCCAAGTAAAATAATAAACATGTCCCAATATAATTTGGACATGTTTATACTAAATATATACTGGATTTATTTGACATTAAAATTTAACTGGCATCCTGTCATTTACCTGCAACCTTAGAAGAGAAGATTTTTAAATATGTTTTTATTTCTGACCTTGTGACACATATAAAACACAGAGATCTAAGCAACACTTATGGTTCCTCATCTCAGCATGTTCTGATGTGAAGTTTTTGTGATAGGACTACTTCCAATTCATATATGACTCTGGCTTGGTGTTGGTTAGTTTCTTAAGCTTTTCACTACCATTTCTCTATATATTTGATGACTGTGGTAAGACCCTGCAACTCACTTTGGGAAAATACCCTTGTTTTTCATGCTCTCACTTTTTACATTCATTATCAGCAAACAGACAGAAAGTGCAAGAAAAATGTAAAAAATGTGATTCCTATCAGCCCAAAAGTAAAAGGAGGGGCTCTCATAATTGTCTTTGCAGCCAAAACCTGCATCATTAACACCAAGATCTCCTCAGACTCCAGAGGAGAAAAGCAAAGGAAGAAGAAACTCAACTTCTAAGATGCTTTGAAGCTTAGTTTGGTCCTGAATACTTTGCAGATGCAATCCCTATGCTGAATTAGATATATGATCCAATTTTCCTCCTTAATCTTTTTGCTCAAAAGAAAGAAAAAAACCCTTTAGTTACTTAATAACTAGGGATTTTAAACCAATTGACCTAAAGCTCCCTGCTTTAGTGGCTTTTGTGCTAATGTACTTGGGCCAAATTATTTAAGTTGTAAAGAGACAGACTTAAGACAAATCTGCTGTTATTATATGTAATCAATAATCCCACAGGCCATGTGCAGTATTAATTTAAGCAGTAAAAACAAAACACTTCTTGGAACAAATAGCACAGCACTCTTAATTTTAGAAGTTTTATAAACAAAGATTGAGTGAAAACTGGTTTCAACATCTTTGGCTAGAGGTATATTAGCAAAAGATAGATTTGAAGGAAAAGAAAAGAGCAATGAGCTCCTGCCCACAAAATTTATTCGTCTTAATTCATTAGCATATTTTATTGTTCAGAATCTTTAGTTTGACAGAACACGGGAATGTACTACTGAAGGCTCACCCATGGTACCAGCTGACTGACAATTCTGTGAATTTTGGTGCTGTTTTAAGAAGGACATGGTATACTTCTTAAAGTGAAAACCAAAACATGGTTCCATTTTCTGTATGTGATCTTAAATACCAAAAGAAGAAAGTAGAATTGCCTTTTCTCTCTATTATCCCTACTATCTCAGTTGCAGAATCTACAATTCCTTTCCTTATGACCTTGAGTTCGATGTGTTTAGCCATCCTGAGGTCCAAGAGAGGAATGTTTTAATACCAAACATTATCATGATTCAAGTGATTTGAATGCTACTACCATTTCTTGAGGATTTTATTTTTATATATAATGGTAAACCAACATTCAGAGAAAGGGGCTATTGTACTGGTCAGGATGATTGATCATGATTACCAGGGGCAATTGTATTGATGCTATGTAGCGGACACAAGGAACACCATTTGGATGCAGGGAATTTATTTTTTTTTGCCCAATAGTCTTAATAATGGGGAACCGCAACAACCTAATAAAGACAAGACCACCAAGTACTTAGATCTTGCCAGAATGAAATGCTGTGTCACCCAACAGGTAAGAAATGCCATTCACTTGATATGTTAGCAGATATTATGGACAAAACTGAATGACTGTTAAAAGAATACAGTACAGAGATGATTCCATTGATTTATTCAGGTAAAATTTACATCGCCAGCAAATGGGGCAGTTATGATTTATGTTAATTTATTGTTTTATATTCCTTCATTTTTTCCCATTATATAAACATGGCAGCTAACATTTTTTATTTTAAATGGAAATACAATTAAATTGACATCACTCCATAATGATATGGTAATTGATGTATGAATCAAGGATGAACAGATACTGAAAGGAACCAGGGGTGAGATGTAATAGACTTCCATTTGTGTTCCATATCTGCTTTCTACTCTTCTTCATCTTGCAAATGCTAAATACTAGCATGAAAATTTTAGGCCAGATACTCAACTTTTAAAATATTAAGTTCAATGTGTATTTTACACATATAAAGAAGACACATAATATTTACATTAGTTTTGGAACATAAGTTTTAAATGAGCACGCATGAAATCTCTACCCAAAGAACTATTATAGAATATTATCAGCATTATTAATGAGGTAATTTTCACTTCTTTGCTTCCAGTTATTTAACTTCCATAAACATTTCTTTTCTCATAAATAAAAAATATAATAAACTATCCATCATCAAATCCCATTGGTTCAGTCTTCGAAATATATCCAAAGTCTGGTAATATCTTACCACCTCTACTACCCAAACCCTAGCTTCCCTAGACCAAGTCACCATGATCTCCTGTTTGAACTTTCTAAACAGTCTTCCATCTTTTCCATTTTTCTCCCTCTCTTCAATTCTCCCCATAGAAACCAAAGTAATTCTTTTAAAGTATAAGTCAAATTATATAATTCCTCTGCTCAAAACCCTATAATAATTTCCACTCATTTTTTTAAAAAGCTTAACTTCTCACCGTGGTTTGGAAGGTGCCACATGGTCTTTATCATGCCTCTCTCTCTAACCCCAACTCTTCTCTCTCTCCTCACCTCTAACATCCCACTTCAGTCACCCTAGTCTTCTCTCCATTTCTCAAATTTTCTTGTTAACTCTCACTTTTAAATTTATTATTCCCTCTGATTGAAACGTTCTTCTTTTACATATATATCTCCAAAGCCCATTCACATACTTAGTTCAGTTCTTGGTCTTTTCAAAAGCCATCTTCTCAGGGAAACATCTCATGACCCTACCTAAAATAGCACTCACTTATCCTATTGTCTCATCATTCTTTTATTTCTTTTCCCTAGTTATACTCTATAGATATATTACATATTTTTCACTTTATATTGCTCACTTCTATAATATAAACACCATAAAGACAAAACCTTTGCCTGTGTAGTTCATATCTACAGTTCCAGCCGGCAGAATAGTGCCTGGCACAAGACATTGATCCTTGATACCCCAGAGCTTGAAGTGTCAGAAGCCCCCAGATCTTTTACTGCAAGAAGCCTTATGTGCTTACTCCCAATGTGCTAATATCATTGCTTAAGTGTGCTGTCATGTGATAATACAAAATTCTAGGAGGACTTGATTAGAGAGAATAAATAAATATGAGATACCAACTCATACTCGTATGAGATACAAATTATTGAATAAATTCATGCAAAAAAGTTTATGACAGTGATGCAAAACCTATAAATACACAAGAGAGGAATAAATACAACCCGCAACATATTATGTCAACACGTTTAATTCACACATAAATATATCTAAAATATAAATGCTGCAGGCATTCAATTCGATGCACTATGGGATGATATCAGAAAGTCTTTTGAACGAGATAAAATCAATACACAACTATCAATATCAAGATTTTTAAAACATGTGAGATAACGAACCTCTAAGTGATCACTAAAATATCAGGAGAGATTTCAAAATAAAGGAAGAGGTTCAATCCTGAAGATATTTTATTCATGTGCTGTTGGCCTCAAAATACTGGGCCTTTACAGGAAGAATGCTGAGGAATTGAAGACAAATGGAGAAGAAATATGCTACTTAAAGGTTTACAATCAGATTTATGCTCACTCTAAAGAAAGCTTGGCCCTGGAGAAGAGCCACATAAACATGTCTAAAATAATTGAAGGTATTTTGAGGACAGATTCTAAAAAAGGGCTTTTTATGAAGGGTCTATGTAAAAAATAGTTCCTCAGTGAACCAATTCTTCATAAAGACAATTAGAGATGCTTGCCCTTTCAAAAAAACATTTTGAGGGTGTTCAAATGCTACAGCAGAGCAATCTTTTTATATCTGTGTAAGATTTCTCTTATTTTTGAAGTCTCCAAGGGTAAAATAAGAGTGGTTATATCAGCTACAATCATCAGCATTTACTTTTACTTCTGCTAAGCCTCGCAAGAAAAAAACAAAAACATAATACAAATAAAAAATAAAAAGCACAGGGAACAGAGAAAGATGCAGATTATGACTTGAGAAGCAGCAGTACAATGAGCAGCACAATGCCGCCAGTTTCCTCAAAAACAGGACTGTAAATAAGCCTTGGCACACCTGTAAGGAGGGAGATTCCAGAATCTTCATTTAACAAGACAGAGCTCAGTCACTCAGGCAAAACGTGTTTGTATGTGAGGTACACAACATCAGTACCTTCTTAAACCATCCACAAAGTTGCACAAAGGCAACTGCACCTGTGACTTTTTAATGTGAAGCTAGTACAATCACCTTTTGCTTCTCTCAAAACACTTTTAATAATGTCCTATCAGAATTTTCATCTTTGTTAGAGACTCTTTATGAATTGCCAGCATAAAATGCAACATCAAAGATACACAGGAGTCAATCATCTATCAAATAAACAATAAGCAGTGACAATTTTGTCCATCTATACCATTACATCATATTCCATCAAAATTATCAAGAACTCCCAGTATGTCAAGTAATTTCTGACAAACTTTGTGCCACATTATAATGGAAAGGTATATATAGAAATGGCAGTCCTAAGAGATCCTTGTTGGTATATTTATGATGAATGTTGCATACTAAAGATCATTATAAAATTATTTTTATTCAAAATTCATGCAGCAGCCACTAAATAATAGATTTTATTACATATTATTTACACTTCAAGAAGATAGGAGGGTCTGAGTTGAATTATTCATTTTGTCTAGGGATTATTTGTGTTTTCTTTCAAGAAACATTTAATATTTAACATGTAATTTTTCTTATCACTTATAATCTCAGACATTTTAATAGTGTTCTTCAGAAAAATATACCCAAGATCATAAAATTTAACAGGAATTAGAAAAGAGAAGATGTTTATGTTTGGAGGAGAAAATAAGCAGAATTAGACATGCTCAGATATCTTCCCCTTTCTTTCTGTGAGTCAAAACATTTATTTCTATGCATTAATCTCATTATTGTAGAAGGTTGTGTATCATCATCGTTTGATTTTTAGAACCTCAGACTTATATGGAATCATTTCTTTGAGTTTGACTTCTTTCAATGTTTAAGGGATTCATTTATGTTATAGTATGTATTGATGTCAGTATTTTATTATATGAATGTGCCATGATTTTTTGGTACATTATCCTATTGTTGAACATTTGATTGCTTCTAATTCTTGGCTATTATGAAAAAAGCTTGCAAGAAATTCTTTTACGGCTCTTTTTGTGGATAAAGGCTTAATTTTTCTTGGGAATATAAGTGAAAGTGGAATTTCTGAGTCATAGTAAATATTCTAACACGATAGACATGCTCTATACCTTGATTGAAGTGTTGGTGGAAAGACTGCATAATTTTTTTTAAATTCACCATCCAACTATATATATAAGATATGTATAATTTTTTGCATATAATCATGCCTTTAAGTAAAAAATCTACTTAGAATGTATTTTCCATTTTTTTAACACAGCTAATCATTTATTCATAATACCAAAATTCAAGCACAAATTATCCATCTTATTTACGGAGTATTTTACGGTATTTAAATAGTTTTTATGTACCTTATTATAGTCTTGAATTTAGTGGCAACTTTATTTGCTAAACCAGAGGAAATACTAACACTCATTTGTAGATAAGAAAAGTGAGATATCCAGAGACTAAATGGCCTAATTCGCATAGCAACACAAATTAGGAGAGCTCAAGGTCATTGGTCTAGTGAAGCCAACAACCACCAATATGTCATGTAGTCGTTTTGTAGAAATTCTTCTGTATCATATTTAGAACATTTCCTAAATACGTAGGTTACAAAAAAGAGCTTCCAATCATAAGCTAATGCACTGCACTGCTACTTCAAAACTAGGGCAATGGTAGAAGACATTGCCCTTTAAAGATCTCCTAAATATACTTACAGTTAACAATTGTATTTATTCTTTTATGTTCATTAAGGTTGTGCTAAGACCCATGAAGTTTTGCATTTGCATGCTCCTTGTTGGTAACATCCTATGCAACTTTTAGGAGACTGAGGTAGAACTGGCAGACATTACTCAATTTGCTAAGCCAAAGAGGATAACAGCATTCTAGTAATAAAGCTGTGCTCAGAGGAGATTTCATCTTCAGTGCAAACAGCTCTTCTTGACATATATCTTTATGAATCAGTTGTATTATTGTACAGCTATCATCTTTATGGTATGTGAATCAGCAAACCCATTGTCTATGTTTCTCCTTCCCACCTCTCTATACCCTTCTCTCCTACCCTCTGGATTGTTTAGCAGACTTGCATGCACAGCAGGCAGTAATGGGGCAGGCTATTACTTTCATGTCCACACCCTGAGCCAAGGTCACAATTTCAGTTTCTTTTCTTCACGTATATAATTAGTTTTACAGAAAATGTGAAACCGTGACTTGTCATCTTATTTCACACCCTCTGGTAAAACTTATTAGTTTAGAAGCATTGATTTAAAACAGAGTGTCTTTTTCCCTTCTAGCATCTGCCAATCCTTCCCTATTTCTGTGTGTTTATGTAAATCAGGGACAGGAGACATGCAGATCCTAAATATGAGGGAATCCAGTTGGGTGGGGACTACAGAAAACTGGAGACAGTTCACTGCTCCTCAATATGACAGCAGCTACTTAACTCCAGCTAGTTATTCTCATGCAGAAATAAGTGCATTATTCTACTACACCTTTCTACTTTTTAAAAGAAACTCGAAATACAGATTTCAATATAAAATCTCAAAATTCTCAGATGTTGCAAACTAAATCAATTTTTTTCCCAACTTTTATTTTAGGTTCAAGGGGTATATGTACAAGTTTGTTAAATGAGTACATTGCATGTCTCAGTAGTTTGGTACAGATAATTTTGTCACCCAGGTGATCAGCACAATACCCAATAGGTAGTTTTTCAATTCCCACCCTCATCCTGCCTCCACTCTCAAAAAGACCTTGGTGTCTATTATTCTCTTCTTTGTGTCCATGTGTACTTAATACTAAATCAGTTTATTTTAAACCTTATTTAGCACAAACAAGTCCATCAGTGGGTCTTATTCAATCCAAAATCACTATCTACAACCTCTGCTCCAATAATTGCATAACTCTTACTGTATCCAGATTTTGTTACTTCCGGTGGGTTTGTGGTCTCGCTGACTTCAAGAATGGAGCTGTGGACCTCCCAGTGAGTGTTACAGTTCTTAAAGACAGCATAGACCCAGAGAGTGAGCAGCAGCAGCAAGAACAAAAGAATAAAGCTTCCACAGCGTGCAAGAAGACCCCAGCGGATTGCCACTGCTGGCTGTGGTTGCCAGCTTTTATTCCCTTATTTGTCCCCACTCATGTCCTGCCAATTGGTCCATTTTACAGAGTGCTGATTGGTTCATTTTACAGAGTGCTGATTGGTCCATTTTACAAACCTCTAGATAGCTACAGAGTGCTGATTGGTGCATTTTTACGGAGTACTGATTGGTGCATTTTACAAACCTCTAGCTAGCTACAGAGTGCTGATTGGTGTGTTTTGCAATCCTAGCTACAGAGTGCTGATTGGTGTGTTTTACAATCCTAGCTACAGAGTGCTGATTGGTGCACTTTACAATCCTCTTGTAAGACAGAAAGTATTCTTTCCTTCTCCAAGTCCCCACTCCAGCTGGCTTCACTTCTCATTACTAACCCTTAACTTGGAGCCATCCTTTTTTCTACTGGTGCTCCATGTCTTACCATGTTTTTCCCCAGTTAGAGGACATCACAGGGAATCTCCAAGCCTGTCTTCACATTTTTACTCTAATGCTAATAACCCTGAATTCAAATCCCCCTGCTCTTCAAGTGTCTTTAATTTTTTATAAACTTTGACTCTACCTTTCTGTTGGGATAAGATAGCTGAATCTATCTCTCTTAGCTCTTCCCAACCTAATTCATTGCATTTTGATCACTGTGTCTGAGATGCACCTCGATTACTCTGGATCTCTACCAAAAGCGCATTATTAGTTGTAGTTCTTTGCCTCTTATTTTATATAGGCCAACATCATGGTCCTGCTTAACCTGTGTTAATCCCATTTAGCTGTCTGAGCTCAGTAGGCATTTCCCCATAAACCAATAAAAGAAATGAGAGTGGCTAATAAATACATGAAAACCAATGAGCCAAAATAAAATGTCAGAAATATCTTCGATTCCCTTAAACAATTCAGAGAATGTCACATAGTATACACTTCCCAAAGTTTGCCAAAACTTTTTCGCTAGTACAACTATTTGCAGTTTGTAAAGTCAAGATGGGTGAAGTGATTCACATAGTTTATGTGGTAATCTTGGTACTCCATTTTTTCCATTTCCTTCTCTCCGGCCTAACCCTTTTTCTCTCAAGTTGTTGGGCAACATCTCATGTTTCAAAACAATGATACTCTTATTTCCATCAACGCTTTCCTTTAAAACGATGTGTTCTCTCAGATCCTTCCCTATGCTCGCCCTTTCTTTCCTCTCAAATATGCAATATTTTGTTCTTTCCCCTTACTCTATCTAGATTGACGGTTTCACTTCTTATGTCGTGTAAAATATAGAACCAACCACAACCAAATAACCTCAACTTCCCACCAAATTTTCACCCCACACCTGTGCTTGTGCCCAGATACTTTCTTCCTTCCTGTTTAAATATATGAACCACTTCTGATTTTATCTAATGTCCACCTCTCCCTTTATGCACTAGATACCATTTTTGTTCTCTATTGCTTACTTAAGTTCTTTGCTCCTCCAGTTATGCTCTATCATCTGGATCTTCAAAATTTCTTCCATATAAAAATTTTTTCAAAATCTAATTTAAACATGCTGAAATATCTCTATCTATAAATAAACTTCCTTATATAAGGTCTCTTTTTTTCTTTATTTAAAAAGGTTCTCAAATGGACCACTCTCTCCTACTCTCTCCACTTAATTTCCATTCCATTTAGACTTTCTATGTCCCTACCCCATTGAGACAATTCTTGTCAAAATCGCAATGACTCTACCTTACCAAATGCAATGGTCAATTGTAAGTCTTCAATTTATTTATTCTATGTGAGCCATATGAAATATTTAGCCACTCTTTCCTTTTTGAAACAATTTCTTCATTTGGCTTCCAGAACTCAATATTCTGATTTTGCCCCTACTTCATCATCTCCTCTTTTTCAGTCCTTATTGCCTCAGAGTGATGCACGTTAATAGTAGCAGTAGGATAATCATTGTTCTCTTTCTTTTCTCCGTCTATAATCATAGACTAATATTGCATTGAGTTCTATGGATTTAAATACAATCAATATCAATATATTGATATTTAAAATTTGTATTAACTTTTACCATTTCTATAAGATTCAGAATGATATCCCAACTACACACTTCAATCACTTTTGTAAATAATTTAGAATATATAGTAAATCTGAAAATATACATACTTTAGGACCCTGTAACTTTGCCTCTACATCACAATAGTAATTCGCAAAACATAAATGTATAGTTTTGTTTACTGAAAGCCATAGACTAGAATGTTCATGGCAGTATTTTTTGTAATAGCCCCAAATTTTAAACTATGCAAATGTCTACCAAACAAGATGAATAAATGAGTTGTGGTATATGCATATGATAAAATACCATACAGTACTGAAAATAAATGATCTCTAGCCACATGCAGGAATATAAATCATTGGCACATACATAATAATAAGAAAAAGAAGCCAGACACATAAGTGTATCTAATAAATGACTGCATTAAATAAAGTACTGAAATAGGCAAAAGTAAATATGCCTATTAGAAGTCAAGATGTTTTAATAATTATGATCTTATATTTAGAAAGACCTAAGGACCCCACAAAAAAAAACTATTAGAACTGACAAGCAAGTTAAGTTGCAGGATACAAAATCAATATACTCAAATCAGTAGCATTTCTATATTTCACAGTGAATAACCTGAAAATGAAATTTTAAAAGTGATCCCATTTGCAATAGCTACCAATAAGATTAAATACCTAGAAATTAACTTAACCAAAGAAGTGAAAGATCTCTATAATAAAACTATGTAGAACTAATGAAAGAAATTGAAGAGAACAACTAAAAATGGAAAGATATTCTATGTTAATAAATTGGAAGAATCAATACTGTTAAAATGTTCATGCTACCCAAAGCAATCTACAGATGCAATGCAATACCTATTAAAATACCAATGACATTCTTCATAGAAATAGAAAAAGCTATCCTAAAATTTATATGAAACAACAGAAGACCCAGAATAGCCAAAGCTATCCTAGGCAAACAGAAAAAAACTGAAGGAATCACATCACCTGACTTCAAATTATACTACAAAGCTATAGTAACCAAAACAGCATGATACTGACATAAAAACAGACACATAGACCAATGGAACTGAATAGAAAACCCAGAAACAAGTTCACATACCTCCAGTAAACTCATTTTCAAAAAAGGTGTCAAGAACATAAACTGGATAAAAGAGAGCCTCTCTTCAATAAGCGGTGCTGGAAAACTGGATATCCATATGCAGAAGAATGAAACTAGACCCCTTTCTCTTGCCAGATACAAAAATCAAATCAAAATGGACTAAAGACTTAAATCTAAGACCTCAGACTATGAAACTACTACAAGAATACATTGGGGAAAATCTCCAGGACACTGATCTGGGCAAAAAGTTCTTGAGTAATATCCCACAAACACAGGCAGTCAAAGCAAAAAGAGACAAATGGACTTATATCAAGTTAAAAAGCTTCTGCAGAGCAAAGGAAACAATCAACAAAGTGAGAAGATAGTCCACAGATTGGGAGAAAATATTTGCAAACCACTTATCTGACAAACAATTAATAGCCAGAATACATAAGAAGTTCAAACAACTCATCAGGAAGGAATCTAATAATCCAATTAAAAATGGGCAAATGATTTAAAAAGATATTTCTCAAAAGAAGGCATACAAATGGCAAACATATGGATACATATGGATATCCAGTTATATGAAAAGGTGCTCATCATTGATTATCAGAGAAATGCAAGTCAAAACTACAATGAGATATTATCTTACCCAGTTAAAATGGATTATATCCAAAAGATAGGCAATAACAAATGCTGGAGAGGACCTCATACACTGCTGGTGGTAATGTAAGTTAGTACAACCCCTATAGAGAAGAGTCTGGAGGTTCCTCAAAACACTAAAAATCAAGCTACTATATGATCCAGCAATCCCACTGCTGGGCACATAGTCAAAAGAAAGGAAGTGAGTATATCAAAACGATATCAGCACTTTACAGCACTGTTCACAATAGCCAAGATTTGGAAGCAACCTAAGTGTCCATCAACACATAAATTGATAAAGAAAATGTGGTACATATGCACAATGGTGTACTATTCAGACATAAAAAAGAACGAGATCCTATCATTTGTAACAATATGAATGGAACTGGA
Source organism: Symphalangus syndactylus (assembly GCF_028878055.3). NCBI lineage: Eukaryota > Metazoa > Chordata > Mammalia > Primates > Hylobatidae > Symphalangus > Symphalangus syndactylus. The sequence continues at coordinate 125,813,197 of NC_072427.2, read as the reverse complement.
GATCATTATGTTAAATGAAATAAGCTAGGCACAGAAATATAAACATCACCTGTTCTCATTTATTTGTGAGTTCCAAAAAATCAAAACGATTGATCTCATTGACACAGAGAGTAGAAGGATGGTTATCAGAGAATGGGAAGGATAGTGAAGAGGTTAAGGGAATGTGGAGATGGTTAAAGGGTTAAAAAACAGAATGAATAATACCGAGTATTTGACAACACAACAGGGTAGAAGGACGGTTACTAGAGGATGGGAAGGGTAGTGAAGGGGTTAGGAGAAGGTGGAGATGGTTAATGGGAAAAAAATAGAATGAAGAATACCTAATATTTGATAGCACAATAGGGTGACTATAGTCAATATTAACTTAATTATACATGTTAAAATAATTACAAGAGTATAATTGGATTTTTTTGTAACACAAGGAATAAATGCTTGAGGGGATGGATACCCCATTCCCCATAATGTGATTATTATGCACTGCAGGCCTGTATCAAAACATTTCACTTACTCCATAAATATGTACAACTACTATGTACCTACAAAAATTAAAAATAAAAATATTAAGATATTTTTGTTATTGAAAGGAGATATTAATAGGTCTGTTGAAATGATGGTGATTTTTTTTCTCTCTTGATCTTGGTCTTTGTATACAGGTGTACTCTGTAAACATTTAAACGTTAAAAATGAATTTCAGAAAAGAGATAAGCACATACATATGAAGAATCATAAAACTTTGTTGACAGGTATTAAAGCAAAGATAAATAAATGGAGTTATATTCTATGTTCAGTGATTGAATTCACTCATTATCACGAAATTATCAGTTTTCCTAAATTGACTTATAAAGTATATGCAATTACAATAGCCTTTTAAAAAATTACCCTTGCAACATAATTTTAAAATATATATTAACAGGAGCTAATTATGAGCATGAGCAAGATACACCTAAAGATGAAGAGGTGTGGGTCACACTCCAAGAGCAGGTTTTACACCAGTGTTATATTAATTCTTGACAGACAAATTGACCAGGAAGGATGATGGAGATCTCAGAAATAGATTTGTACGTGTAAGGAAATTTGATATACAACAGGACATTACTGATGACTACATGGGAAATATGGGTTCTTCAATAATTTTTGCTAAGAAAATTGGTTTTCATTGCAGGAAAAAATGTAATGAAATTTCTATATTAAGCCAACAATATCGTATGGTTGAAATAGTAGTGGAAGTAGAAAGTACAAAGCTTTTGTAAATCATTATAAAATATCTATAAGACTTGGGGTAGGAAAATATTTCTTTAAAAAATATCACAAAATGAAAAATACTGCTAAATGTTATCATATTAAAGTTAAAAATGATAGTGAATCTAAAGAGGTAAACTACAAACTAGGAGAAAATTTTTAGTAATCAAGTAATTGATAATGAATTAGTAGCAGAATATATACAGAAATTTTACACAGAATTTAAAAAATCAAAAAGAAGAAAATGTACAAAATGCACTCTAGATAAGTGGAAATGTGAATGACAGAAATATATAAAAACAATGCTCAACGTCATTAGACATCAGCTAAATGTGAATTAAAATCATGATACCCAATATATTTGGAAAAATAAATAAATTAGGATGAGAACACAGGCTGTCCAAGTTGTAGGAGAGCAGGAACCCTCACATACTACCACATACTGAGGTAATATATATTAATACTATCTCTTGAGGAAATAATTTGAAATTGCCTAGTACAGTTGTCTCCCTTTATCTGCAATTTCATTTTCCATGGTTATCTGTGGTCAACCACAGTTTGAAAATATCAAGTGGGAAATTCCAGTAATAAATAATTCATAAGTTTTGAATTGCACAGCATGACATGCATCATCCCATTGTCCAGCATATCCATGCCACATACTCTACCTGCCCATTAGTGACTCAGTAGCCATCTCAAGTATCAGATCAGCTCTTCCCATATCACAGTGCTTGTATTCAAGTAACTCTCACTTTACTTAATAATGAACCCAAAGCACAAGAATAGTGATGCTGTCAGGTTGTTACAATTATTTGATTTTTAGTTATTTTTAATTTTCTTACCATGCCGAAGTTATAAACTAAACTTTATCATAGGTATGTATGTATGTATGCATAGGAAAAAAACAAAGTTTATAGGATTCAGTACTATTCAAGTTTTGTTATCTGGACACAGATAACAACCTCAAAACATAATTGAGCAGGAAATGGTGCCACAGACAGTAGAGAACAAGCAGGACTGTTCTCGGGAGGACGAGGAAAGCAAATACTGAAGCTGCTGATAACAGACAGACCAGAAACCTTCTCACAGGTAAAAGACACATCTTAAGGTACACCCACTGGCATGTACTCATACTGGGATCTAAAATATTCCTGGATGAGTTTAGTGTTTGCAAAGCATAGGAAACGGAGCGAAATAAAAGCCAGACAGACTAGCTATATTTTCATTGAGTAGGCTGTCTCAGTGACTTCAAGGAAGACGGAAACTGGTGTGTTGAGCAGTATCTCAAAACTACCTATTGTTGTCATTAGGCAGCAGAAGGAAAAGGCCACATAAACTCACACACCAACTCTGAGAAATGAAAGACATTTCAGCAAGCCACACTTTCTTTAAACAAACACATAGGAAATAGCTATTATGGGGTAAAACAATACTCACCTGTTACTTAGTCAGAAAAGGAAAAAAGCAGAAAAATTTGCATGACTCTACCACATGGAAAAGGAAGAAAACATAGAGGAAGATGAAAATTGTGGCCGAATTTCACAATAATTTATTTTTTTTAAATCAATGAAGCCATTGCTTCTTTGAAACAAACCACAAGTGTACAAAGTATAGAAATTCAGGAAGCCAATAGCAAAAGAACTTAGCAGTGAGTAGGCATGTTCAGAATAAAACTGTAAGATAAACGTAATATTAACCATTATAGAAATTAAGCTAAATTTGAAAAAACAAAAAGACAATATTAAAAATGGAATAATGATCATGATTATAGAAATGAAAAAATAAAGTGAGCAAAATAAAACCATTATAATGAATAAATGATTAAAATACCTATATAGAAAATGCTGGTTATAGAAGAGAAAAAGGATAGTGTACATTTGTAAAACTGAGTACCCAAAATTTTATAAAAATCTGATATAATAACTTCATTGCTGCCTAACAAAATACCTTAAAATTCAATGACTCCAAACAAGCACCATTTCATGTACTTGGTTTTTGTGGGTGAGGAATCAGAAAGGGTTCGGCTGGGTAATTATTTTGCTCTCTGTTCTGTCAACTACAGTCAGCTGGTGGCTGTGCTGAATTACATGTTCCAAATAGATTTGGCTCTTACACGTGGCCTATCTTTCTACATGGCTAATTTGGGCTTCATCCCAGGGTAGTCTAACCATCTGACCAGCCCATAGTGGTTGGCTTCCAAGCGGGAGTGTTCCAAGTGAGGTAAAAGCAGAAGTTGTAGATCTCTTGAGGTCCGGCCTCAGAAATTGTACAGCCTCACTTCCATCACATTCTGTTGGTCAAAAACAGAGAACCTGCCCAAATTCTAGGTGAGAATATTTCCCACCACTTGATTTTGGTGGGGAGTGGCAAAGAATTTGCACCCATCTTCTACTACATAAGTACATAACTCAAGAAAATAATATGAGAAATAAAAGAAAATTTGAATAACATGCTGAAAATACATCCTGTGTTCCAGGAAAAACTGAACCTAAATAATCACCATCAAACCACAGGCTTGTCATTTTCACAGACTCCAAATTATACAAATTGCTAACACTTACTGAGTACTTACCATATGCCAGACATAAGGTTGCCAGATTTAGCAAATAAAAATGCCCCATGCAATACTTGGGACATACTTACACCAAAAAAATAAAATAAAATAAATACAACAACTCGTTGTTTTTCTGAAGTTCAAATTTTAACCAGGCATCTCTTATTTTATCTGGCAATGCTTCTAAGCGCTATTTAAGAAATCTGCTAGAGGTGGAATTCCAGCCAAACAAAAAATAATTATAAAATGAGGGTAAAACATCTAGCAGTAAGCACTGAATTTATTTAATAGCGAGCTAAAACAAATATGGGGATGAGTTTACTAAAATAAGGTGTAAACATATGCTCTGAGTATGCAGAAAGCCTGTAATTAACAAACATTTGAAGGTGAGGATGGGGGTGAAAAGTGAGCAGCAGTCTACAGATGCAGAGTTCTTCATTTTTACCGGGAAATTAGAATTTATGTTATTCCATTGGCACAAAAGTAATTGTGGTTATTGCTATTAAAAGTAATGGCAAAACCGCAATTACTTTTGCACCAACCTAATAGCACTGACTACTTAAATAATAGGTCTATACTCATAATGGCATGATGATAGACATTATGAAAAATCATAATTAAGTAGAAGATGACATTGTAGAGAAATAAGAAGAGAAAAGGAAATATTCTAATTTTATCATTGTTTATAATAGGCATATCAGTCAGGGTCCCAACAGAAAAGAGATAGCATTCTTAAAAGAAGAAAACTTAAGACAGGATTATTTTCAAAGGGATATTTTACAACATGAGGGTTTAGGGAAATCGCAGGGAATGAAGCAGGAACCAGGGTTATTATACCTATCTCAGAAAGAATGAAGAAAGCAGCATTGCTAGAATTCAGGAGTACAGAGTTATATAGAATTGGTCTCAATAAAAAGAACAGTGGTGGTAAGTCAAGGGCACAGATTTTCCATCCTCCCTCTAGCCTATGGCTTGCCAGAATTCATCATGGGCTGAGCCTAATCAGAAGCCAGAGGTTATGGGAATTTATTCGTATGGTTCCTAAGGGTCAGACTTCTCAATCAAAGAGAAGAGATAGAAAGATGGAGAGTGAATCTGAAGGGGAAAACAAGATATTTGGCGTGACAGTGTGATAGCATATACTGTCTGAAGAAGTAGATCACTTGGGGGATTATATAATGGTGTAATTATAAAAGTACCACTATGGCAAAAATAAATATATCAAAGGAAATAGACATCAAAAAACAAAGCAACACCATAGCCACATTAAAGATTTTTACAAGCTACTAGGATGGTGCAAAAGCAATTACTTTTGCACCATTCTAATATAAAATAGAAAGCAGATTATAAGATAATTTGAGATAACAAGCGTATATGCTATACCAAAAAATGCAAAAGACTTATACTCAGTAAAAGAAGCCATTCATATCAGCTTAGAAAGAAAAATGTTCCTTGCATTATTTTTAAGACATAATCTAAAGCAAAGAGTGCTGTAAGTAACAAGATTTGCAAAGAAATGTCAGTAAAATACAGACAAACGAAAAAGAGTGAATGTGACCTTTATATCAGATAAAATAAATTCTTTTAAAAGGCATTAAATGAATCATAGACAGGCACTTTCAACTCCTTATGGATGAAATATTCTATGAAGAAGTAACAGACAAAGATTTGAAAGTAGCATCAGCAATTATAAAGCTAAGATAGGAACTGAAAAATAAGTGATAATAAAAAATAAATTAACAAAAGATTTTTTTTTTTTTTTTTTTTTTGAGACGGAGTCTCTCGCTCTGTCGCCCAGACTGGAGTGCAGTGGCGCGATCTCGGCTCACTGCAAACTCCGCCTCCCGGGTTCACGCCATTCTCCTGCCTCAGCCTCCGGAGTAGCTGGGACTACAGGCGCCCGCCACCGCGCCCGGCTAATTTTTTGTATTTTTAATAGAGACGGGGTTTCAACGTGGTCTCGATCTCCTGACCTCGTGATCCACCCGTCTCAGCCTCCCAAAGTGCTGGGATTACAGGTGTGAACCACCACGCCCGGCCAAAAGATTTTAATACATGAATCTCATTCTATGATAGATCAAATGAGTGATTTTTTAAAACTCTAAGTACACATATAATCTAAATGACATAATCAATAAATATATCTCTCTATATAAAATGATTTGGGAAGTGTTCATGCCATTCCTATTTTCTGAGTTTGCATATTAACATTGCTGATAATTTTCAGCCTTAAATGTTTCATGAAATTTATGAGCAGAGCCATCTGGCCCCCCCTGGAGAAATATTTATGTTTATCAAAACTTACTCTAAAAGAAATAGGAAATCAGAAAAGAGAGTCATAAAGATGAAGAAATTATCAAAGAGCTACTTCCAAAAAAGCACCAAGTTAAGATAATTTTAAGAAGAGTAAAACATCTCTCAAGACCAGATAAATTAATACTATTTAAATTTTTCTGAAGCACAGAAAAGGAAAACTTCTGAAATTTTATTTGAAGTTAACAAAATTTTAAACTAGCAACAGCAACAAATATTGCAATAAAAAATAATGTGGCAAACCTCCCTATGACAATTGATGATAAATCTTAGGTGAAATATCAACAAACAGAAACCAGCAACCCATTGGAAAATACAATAAGGCCAAGTGAAATTTTTCTAGGAATGCAAAGATGTTAAAAAATAATAAAAAATAAAATGGAAATCTACTTATATAATTAAACATATTAATAGTTTGAAGTGGAAAATAGTTCCCACAGATTAGACAGAAATTCATAGTATTTATTTTTCAATCTTGATTTTTAAAAATTTTAATAGAATGAGATTATATTATGATATAAAATAGGATCATATGATATAAGGTAAGATGCCCATTGTCATTACTACTACTTAACATTGTTCTGAAGGTGTTATTAGTATAGTTACAAAGCAGGGAAAAGAGGAGGACGTAAAATCACTACTAATTTCAGACAATATTATTTTATATCATAAAATGAAAAAACTACAACTGAAAATCAATAACAAATAAGAGAATTTTACAAGGTAAGTGAATATCAACTTGATGACATTCAATGCTATAGATAGCGATCTATAGCATTCATATACAACGCAACGACAGTTTAAAGGTAAATAATTTTCCATTTCTGATAGCAAAAAATGTTGAAATATATAGGAATAAGTATATTAAGAAATATGCAAGACATGTACAAATAAAACTAAAAAGTCTTCTGATTAAAAGTAATATAACAGAAATTCACATAAGGTTTTTTTAAATAGGAAGGCTTCACGTTGCAAACATAAAAACTTTACATATGATAATATTTAAATGTAACCTGTTAATAATTTTAATAACAACCACATAAGCAAAGCTATGTCAAGGTAATATGGAAAACTTAAAAAGCAAGGATAGTCAGAGAACTTAAGAAATGGGAAGAATATTGAGAAATAATTAGCTTATACAGATATTAAAACTTAATATAAGTATAAAGTAATTAAAATAATGAGGAATTTGCTCATGTAAAATAAAGATACATCAATGAGATGGAATGAAAAATGTAGTAATAGATCCAAATGCAGACAGGAATTTAGTATAAGATAAAGCAGGCTTGATGGCTCACAGTGCTGGCAAAGGCACGAGGAAAGAAGCACTCGCACATACTGCTGTTGAAAATCTATCATCTATCGCAGAATCTAGCAAATGCAAATGCGCAAAGTTCTCTTTTAACCAGCTACTTCACTAGAAGACACCCTCAAATCTACTCACACAAGTGTGAAATTGTATATGCTCTCTGTTATACATAAGGTATTGCATATAAGATTTAGAAATAACCTAAACCTTCATCGATAGAGGGCAGGCAAGTAGGAGAAAATACATCCTCATGTTGAAAAACGATTTGGCCTTAAAGGAGAATTAGAGAGCTCATAATGATACGAAATTATCTCCGAGACAAATTTTAAGTGAGAAACAAAGCTCCATCCATTAAAGTAACACATGCAACTCTCTCTCTCTTTCTCTCTCTTTATATATATAATATATATATTTATATATATATATAGGTATGAATAAAATATTTTTGGAAAAATATTTAAGAGACAGAAAGCATTTTTTTCTTTATTTCTTTTTTGAAACTGGGTCTCATTACGTTGCCCAGGCTTGTCTCCAGCTTTTGAGCTCAAGCAATGAACCCAGAGAATTCTCTCACTTCAGCCTCTGGGGTAGCTGGGATTACAGATGTGCACCACCATGGCCACTGCAAGAGACAGAAAATACCGGTTGCCTATAGAACGCAGAATGGCTGAGGTCAGAGGTGGATTGAAGAGTGTTTTCTAAATACTTTATATACTTGAATTTTACACCATCTGTATGTATTACCTATTCAAAAAATCAAATACACACAATTTAAACATTTTAAAAAAGAAATTCACAAAGTGAGTAAGAGCAATTCTTAGTCGCAGGAATAAACTAAAGCATTCTCATAAATATATCAAGTATATTATAGGAAGGGAGGTTTCCAACCCCTAGAATTCTTTTCACATCCCTACCTGCTCACTCTGCAGATTTAGTCTTAAAAATGGCCTGGCTTACAATGCTCTATCCAGCCTCCAAATCTTCAAGACATCTGGAAATTCAGCATCTTCTGGTTTTATTGAAGATTTTTAAAAAGTTGACAAAGGTTTTCTTTTTTATTCTCTCTAAATTACTGCAGTTAATAAATAAAGACACAAAGAAAATATATGTGATGGGTTGCATTAAAATTTCCATGAGCATAGAGATTTGTGTTTTGAGAATTTTATTTCAGGAACCTGGGTCTGGATGAGAACCAAGTATCCACTAGCAGATGCATCTGGTGATTTCAGCAAGGGCCCTATTAGAATGATCAGAGACTCCTTTGTGGATGTTTGCCTCTGATACAAAGCAGTCTTAAGACAGGATAGATTTATGTGTATTGGCAGAGCCAAGTAGCAAATGGAATGTGTTCTCACAGTATGTCTGGCCTGAGCCTGTGTGATTAAATCCTGACTTTGATGAATCCCAGACCTTCAGGGAAGAGAAAATAAAGTCAGAAGACAGTTGGTTAATAAGAAATTACTGAATCAGTCAAGTTCTAAGATGTTGCAAAAGGACAACATTTAGTAGATACACAGAGAAATTGAGATAAAAAATTAGAGAATAAAAATTATACTTTTCCAAAAATAATAATCCCTCTTCCCCTCCATTTTGCTTCCGTATCATTGTGCAACCAAACTTAAATTATCATCCAAAGTACAGCACTTATTCCAAAGCATTACAAGATTTTGCTTATGTACCTTCTTTTTCAATAGTCTGTGGATTCCTTGCAGAGAAGGAAAGCTTGTTACTTTTTCTTACATAAGCAGGGTCTCATGTAATGTGTGATACACAGTCAACATTCAATATTTTGTTAAGAGACTGAGGCAATGAATAAATCAACTTGTAGATGGATGGATAAATACCAGGGACATCAATCTTACTAATGTGATTCCATAGTATATTTTCAAATGATGTGATATAAAATTGTAGAACAAGCTAATTTTATTTTATACACATTATAAAGCTATATATATATCAAAAAGATAATTCAAAAAGTTAGAACTAAGATTTGAAACAGATCTAGAAACTGTATCCAACATTAAGTACTGCTCAGTACATTTAAGTATTCTCAGTAGGTAGGTCACAGGTGCTTGTGAGCTTTGTGTAGATTGGTACAGAATCTTTACAGAGCTCACTAAAATCTTGACTAAGTAAAAGGCTTGAGGAGTTGAGTGCTGTGATAAAATTAGCTGTGATAAAATCACCAACTATTTATATGAGCATCTAATAAAATGTTTCTAAAATCTAGAAACCCATTCTTCATTGTTCCCTTAATAAAAGTACACTATATAATGACATTTTGATCAACGATGAACCACATGTAAACAATGTGGATTTCGTAAGATTTCAAGATACAATTTTTATTGTGTCTTTTCCATGTTTAGATATGTTCAGATAAAAAATATTTACCATTGCACTACAATTCTCTACAGGGAATTGCATTACAATTCCCTACATACTGTAGGGAACATGCTATACAGGTTTGTAGCCTAGGAGCAATAGGCTATACAATATATTCAATGTGTATATTGGGCTATACCATCTAGGTTTGTGTAAATATACTGCATTATCTTCACTCAGTGGCAAAATCACTTCACAATACGTTTCTCAGAATGTATTCCAGTCATTAAGCAATTCATGACTGTATTTTTAAAGGTGTAGTTGTTACAGAACTAATGGCCATTGTTCAGAACATTCATTTTAATGGCCCACAATTCTAGATAATTAGACTGGATATATATTGACACCAGGACAATATGTATTTTAAGCTATGATTTAGTTTCCACCTCCAATTAAAATGGGAAAACCAGGAGAATGTGATCTAAAAATCTTAAATGAAATATTTAAGAATATGCAACAATGCATATATACCACACATTGAGCTGTGTCCAGGAACTCAGTAATGGTATAATATTAGAAGTTTATTAGAAGTGACATCAATAAAAATGGTGGAGCAAGGACCTCAGAAAATATTCTCCTTCACAAAATAATGAGAATATTCTCAAAGATATCATCAGAATAAACTTTTTCAGAACTCTGGAAATTAACCAAAGGCTTACAGAAAACTAGGGAGCATTTATTTAAGAAAAATAGCTGAATGTCTGTAGGCCAGCTTGTGGCAATTTAACCTTCCCTATTCCCATATCCCCCACCTCCAAAGCTTTTGATATCATTGAATATGAACAACCTGTGAATGCAGTGAAAGTGAGCAATATAGTAGTCACTAGATGGGGCAGAAAAGGGTTTCATCTTCAAAGTCTCACTTTCAGAGCTTTTTATTATTTGACATATCTGGCAGTTCTTTGGAAGATTTCTTTTGCAAGGCTATATTTATTTAAACTGACCTGTAAGTTGCAGAATATGAACAGTCTTTTCCTGGGGCTAGGAAAAGCATTTGCCTAAAAACCAATTATAGACAAATGTTGAACATCACAGCTACCTGATATCATTGATAATAGTTGAAACACACAATAAGGTCATAAAATATTAAAATCCTGGGAAATGAGATGTCAATAGAGAACTTGAAAATGCTCTGAAAATTTTCTGGGAATCTAAAATGCCCTGGATATCAAGATTTTTGCATTCTCAAAGCTATGTACATGTTTAAGAAAGATGTGAAAAGGCTTTACATTCTTATCTCTGGCCAATGCTCTTCACAAGCAGGAAGTGAAGGCTAAGGCAGTGTTGTAAACTCTGTGAGAGTTCAAGAGATGCACTTAGACACACACATAGCCACTTGACCAAGATTTGAAGAATGATTGAGTCCAGGCATCTAAGAAATCTCTGTGCAATCATCAGCAGACTGCTATGCTAATCAAGCAGAGATTTCACATGACAAAGACAGAAATTATTTAGGCAGATAGTGAGGGTAAGGAAGTCCTCAGTAAGGTTTTCCTTTTGATGAAAAGCAGCCCCCAAATCATTTCTTTTCTAACAAAAAGCAGTCTGTAAAATCAAGCTGCAGACATAGACAAGCAAGTTGGAAGCTTGCACGAGTGAATGCTGGCAGCTGTGCCAACAGGAAAAGGCTACCTGGAGACTAGGCATATTCAACATGGTGGTTCTATCTTCCCTTTTTCTCACCAACCACTTGTGCAGTAGGGAGCAGACAACATGGCGTCAGTCAAGTGGAAAGTCCATTTGCATAATAAGAAGATTAGGATGGGGTGGCCAGCTTCCTCATGCTATGTAAGCATCACACCTGGTCCAACCAATCTGTGGGCCCTATGTAAATCAGACATTGCCTCCTCAAGCCAGTCTATAAAATCCTGGTCATTCCACTGCAGGGTGGAAGACCCATTCAGGAGTTCCTATCTCTCTCTGCAGGAGAGAGAGCTATTCTGTTTTTCTTTTGCCTATTAAACCCTCTACTCTTAACTTCACTCCACATGTGTCTGTGTCCTTGATTTCCTTGGCATGAGGCAATGAACCTCAGGTATTTACCCCAGACTATGACACTGCTTCAAAAGTATGGCCTATAAACAACAACAACAATAACAAAATCAATTAAATTGTCACTGAGAAGGCCCAGAAGTTTTACTTATTTGACAAATATTTTAAATAAACTTGTTTAGATGTGTTTGAAAAACTGAAAGGAAACCGATATGGTTTGAATTTGTGTCCCCACCCAAATCTCATGTCTAATTGTAATCTCCCATGTTGCAGGAAGGGCCTGGTGGGAGGTGACAGGATCGTGGGGGTAGATTTCCACCTTGCTGTTCTCATGATAGTGAGTGAGTACTCACGAGATCTGGTTGTTTAAAAGTGTATAGCACTGCACTTCCCCATTCACTCTCTGTCTCCTGCTCTGCAATATTAAGATATGCCTGCTTCCCCTTCACCTTCCTCCATGATTGTAAGTTTCCAAAGGCCTCTATTGCCATGCTTCCTATACAGCCTATGTAACTTTGAGTCAATTAAACCTCTTTTCTTCATAAATTACCCAGTCTCAGGTAGTTCTTTATAGCAATATGAGAATGGACTAATACAGAGACATATTTAAATAATGAAAGGAACATACAAAAATAATGTCTCACCAACTAGAAGAAGACTGTAATAAGGATATTAAAATTATAAAACACAACCAAATGGTAATTCTAGGGTTGAAAAATGCAATCACAAAAATTAAAAATTTACCATAGAAGTGAAACAGTAGATTTGACCAGCTAGAATAAAGAATATATTTCCTAGAAGATAGTTTAATTCATTACACAGTCAAAGGAAGTAAAAGAAGAAAAGAGTAAAGACAAATGAACAGAACCTCAGAGCATCATAAGGCATCGTCAAAGATACTGATATTCACACAATGGAAGCTCCAAAAGAAGAAAACAGAAGAAGAATAATGAATATGGAAAAATAATGACTGAAAATGTCCAAAATCTGATGAAAAATCTTAATCAATACATTGGAAAAGGTCAATAAATGCAAAGGAAAATAAATTCAAAGAAACTGAAACCTAAACACCTCATCACCAAAGTTTTTAAAGCCAGCAAGAAAGAAGGCACTCATCATGTACAAGTGATTCTAAATAAACTTAACAAGCTGATGTTTCATCAGAACCCCTGGGAGTCAGGAAGCAATAGGATGATATATTCAAAGTGCTGAAAGGAAAAGACTGTCATCAAGAATCCTATATCAGGTAAAATTTTCTTTAAAAGTAAAGGAGAGGGGCCAGGTGCAGTGGCTCACTCCTGTAATCCCAGCACTTTGGGAGGCCAAGGCAGGAGGATTACTTGAGCCGAGGAGTTCAAGACCAGCCTGGCCAACATAGTGAGATCTTGTCTCTAAGAAAAAAAAAAAAAAAAACATTAAATGAGGTGGGAGGATTGCTTGAGCCCAGGAGGTCAAGGCTGCAGTGAGCCAGGATCATGCCACTGCACTTCCACCTGGGTGTCAGAGCAAGACTTTGCCTTAAAAAAACAAGTAAAGGAAGAATTAAGATAAGACATTCCAAGAAAAAAAAACTGAGTTTATTGCTACCATACTTGCCCTACAAGAAATGATAAATGGAGCCTTCAGACTGAAACAAATGTAATTAGGCAATAATCATATTAAAAAGGAAGCAAAGAATCTGAATAGACCTATATCAATCAAAAGAAGATATTTAAATAGCCAAAAAGTATATTTAAAAATTCTCAACATCACTAATTATCAGGGAAAAGCAATTCAAAACCACAGTGAGATATATCACCCCAGTTAGAATAACTATTATAAAAAAGACAAAATAAATGTTGGCTAAGATGCAAAGAAAAGAGAATTCTTGTGCACTGTTGGTGAAAATGTAAATTAGTACATCCATTATAGAAAACACTATAGAGTTTTCTCAAGAAAACTAAATATACAACTACCATATGATCCAGGAATCCCATTACTGTGTATTTATTCAAAGGGAAGGAAATCTACTAATTTTGATTGCATCAAAGTATGCAATTAATACCCTCATGTTAATTGCAGTACTAATCACAACAACTAAGTGATAAAATCAACCCAAGTGTCCATCAGTGAATGAATAGATAAAGAAAATGTGGTATATATATGTGTGTGTGTGTGTGTGTGTGTATATGTATATATGTATATATGTATATATGTGTGTGTGTGTATATATATATGTATATATATATATACATATATATATACAAAAAAATACTATTCAGCCATTAAAAGAAAGAAATCCTGTCAACATAGATGGAAACGGAGGTCATTATGTTAAGCAAAACCAAACACAGAAAGTCAAATATCACATGTTCTTACTCATATGTGGGACCCAAAAAAGATGAATTCATGGAGGTAGAGGGTATAATGATAGTTGCTAGAGGTTGGGAAGAGTTGGAGGGGGCTGTAAACAGAGATTGGTTAATAGGTAAAAACATATATTTAGATAGCAAGTGTAAGTTCTAGTGTTTGATGGAACAGTAGAGTGACTATAGTTAACAATAATTTATTATGTATTTCAATATAGTGAGAAGAGAAAGTTTGAAATATTCCTAATACAAAGAAATAATAAATGTTTAAGATGAATAATTATCCTTATTTGATCATTACACAATGCATGCATCAAAAATCTCATTTACCCCATAAATATGTAAAATTATTTTGTATCAGTAAAAATGAATTTTTAAAGAAATACAGGAAGGAAAGAACTCTGATAAAGGTAACTATACAGGTAAATGGAAAAGGGAGTGTAAGTGTACTTTTTGTTTATAACCTTTTTGTCATATCTGATTTTTAAAAAATAACTGGATAAAGCAATAATTATAAATCTATGTTGTTAAGCATACAATGGATAAATATTTAATTTATGTAAAATAACAGCCAAAGGAAGTAGTTGGCATAGAATGAAGTTCATAGGAGCAACGATTTTATATATTATTGAATTTAAGTGGATACTATCTGAACCAGATTGTTATATGTTAAAGTGTTATTTTTAAATTCCAAGAAAACCACCAAAAAAAACTCAAAGGAAGTAGTAAAAGAAATGATGAGGGGATAAAATTGCTAAACTAGAAAATGTCTACTTAACACAAAAGAACTCAGTAAGAAGAGTAGAAAAAAGTATAATACATATAAAAAACAAATAGCAAAATGCTAGGTGTAAATTCTACCATATCAGTAATTACATAAAATATAAATGGATTAAATAATTCAAATCAAAGGCAGAAAATGATGGACTGGATTAAAAAACACCAAGATTCAAATACATACTGTCTATCAGGATAGGCTTTTTAGATTCAAAATACAAATAAGCTGAAAATAAAAGGATGGGAAAAGATATTCCATGCAAAAAGTTACCAACAGAGAGCTAAAATGGCTAAACTATTATCAGACAAAATAGACTTCAGGGCAAAAATTGTTACTGGAAATAAAGACTAAAGATGAAGCAGTAAATCCATCAAGAATATATAACAACTCTAAACAATATGCACCTAACAATAAAGCCCCAAAATACATGAAGCAAAAACTGACAGAATTGAAGGGAGATGTCCCTATGAAAACACAATTAATTATACACACCATTCACGTGAAAAAATAACCATACAGTCAGGTCTACATAACAACCAGCCAACAGCACAATGGCAGGATCAAATGTTCACATATCAAAACTGACCCTGAGTGTAAAAGAACTAAATGCCCCACTTAGGCATAGAGTGGCAAGCGGGACATCAAAGCAAGATGCAACTGTCTGCTATCTTCCAGAGATCCATCTCACAAGTAAGAACATCTATAGGTTCAAAATAATGGGATGGAGAATGGTCTATCATGCAAACAGAAAACAAAACAGAGTGTGCATAACGATTCTTATATAAGATAAAACAGACTTTAAACCAACAATAATCAAAAGGGACAAAGAGGAGCATTAAATAATGATAAAAGTCTCAATTAAACAAAAAGACTTGATGATCCTAAACATATACTCATTCAACATTGAAGCACCAAGATTCATCAGACAAGTTCTTAGAGATCTATGAAGACATCTGAGCAACCACACAATAATACTGGGAAACTTCAACACCCCAGTAACAGCATTAGATAGATCACTGAGGCAGAAAACTAAGAAAGATATTCCGGACTTGAACTTGACACTTGACCAATTGGACATAATAAACATCTACAGAATACTCCACCCAACAACAATAGAATATACAACATATACACATGGCACATACTGTAGCCAGAAAGCCAGTCTCAATAAATTCAAAACAATAAAATTAAAATTATAACAACTGGTACAATCAAAGACCTCAGAGCAATAAAAATAGAAATAAATACAAAGAAGATTGGTAAAAACCATACAATTACACGGATGCTAAACAACCTGCTCCTGAATGACTTTTGGGTAAAGAAAGAAATTAAGGCAGAAATAAAACATTATTTGAAACTAATGAAAATAAAGACACAACATACCAAAATCTTTGGGACACAGCTAAAGCAGTTTTAAGAGAAAACTTTATAGAATTAAACACCTATATTAAGAAGTTAGAAAGATCTCAAATTAACAACCTAACATCACACCTAGAGTAACTAGAAAAACAAGAGCAAACAAACACCAAAGACAGAAGAGGAGAACAAATAACCAAAATCATATTAAACTGAATGAAACTGAGATGTGAAAATCCATACAAAAGATCAACAAAATAAAATATTGTTTATTTGAAAGATTAAACATGATTGGCAAACCACTAGCACATTAATTTAAAAAAGAGAAGATCTAAATTAAAACAATCAGAAATAACAAGTGGGACATTACAACTAATCCCATAGAAATACAAACAACTCTAAGAGACTACCACTGAGAACACTACTATGCATGTGAACTAGAAAACCTAGAAGAAATGGATAAAGTTCCTATAAACACAGATCCTCCCATGACTGAACCAGGAAGAAATTAAGATTCTGAATAAACCAATAATAAGTTCCAACATTAAATTACTAATAAAAAGCTTACCACCCCTCCCTTCCCCAACACACACACACACACACACACACAAACTTAAAAAAAACTCTGGACAAGATGAATTTACATCCAAATTCTACCAGATGCATAATGAATAGCAAGTCCCAATCCTAAAATTACTTCAAAAAATCAAGGAGAAATATCTCCTCCCTAACTCATTCTATAAAGCCAGCGTCATGCTGATACCAACACCTAGATGAGACAAAACAAAAAAAGAAAACTTCAGGCCAACGTCTCTGATAAACATAGACACAAAAATTCTCAACAAAATACTAGCAAGCCTAATCCAGGAACACATTAAAAAGCTAATTCACTATGGTTAAGTAGGCTTTATTGCTGAGATACAAAGTGTGTTAGCATGTGCAAATCAATAAGTGTGATTCACCATATAAACAGAAACCACATAATCATCTGAATAGATGCTGAAAAAGTCCTTTGATAAAATTCAACATTGCTTCATATTAAGAACCCTCAAAAAATTAGGAATCAAAGGGACATCCCTCAAAATAACAAGAGCCATCTACGAAAAACCCACAGCCAACATCATACTGAACAAGTAAAAGCCAGATGCATTCTTCTTGAGAACTGGAACAAGAACTCTTATTCTTACCACACTTACTCA
Organism: Symphalangus syndactylus; assembly: GCF_028878055.3. Classification (NCBI taxonomy): domain Eukaryota; kingdom Metazoa; phylum Chordata; class Mammalia; order Primates; family Hylobatidae; genus Symphalangus; species Symphalangus syndactylus. The sequence goes on along the minus strand of NC_072427.2, from coordinate 125,795,727 downwards.
ATGTAGTACTAGAAGTGATAGCCAGAGCAGTCAAGCGAGAGAAAGAAATAAAAGGCACTGAAATCAGGAAAGAGGAAGTCAAACTATCTCTCTTCACAGACTATATAATTCCATACTTAGAAATTTCCATACAATCCACAAGAAGACTTCTAGAACTAATAAGTGACTTCAGGACACAAAATCAATGTACAAAAATTAGTAGCATTTCTATACACCATAATGTCCAAGCTCAGAGCCAAGTCAAAAATACAATTCCATTTATTGAAATACAATAGGCACTAACAGAATAAAATATCTAGGAATAGAGCTTACCAAGGAGGTGAAAGATCTCATAAGATTACAAAACACTGCTGAAAGAAATCAGAGATGACACAAACAAATGGAGAAACAGTCCATGCTCATGGATAGGAAGAATAAATATAGTTAAAATGGCCATGCTGCCCAAAGCAATCTACAGATTCAATGCTATTCCTATCAAGTTATCAGCATCAATTTTTATGGAATTAATAAAAACTATTCTAAAAATTTACATGAAACCAAAACAGTGCTTGAATCTCCAAAACAATCCATAGTAAAAAGAACAAAGCTGGAGGCATCCCACTATCTGACTTCAAATGATACTACAAGGCTACAGTAACCAAAGCAGTGTGATACTAGATCAAAAACACACATCAACCAAAGGAATGGAATAGAGAACCCAGAAATAAAGCCACACACCTACAGCTTCCTGATCTTCAACAAAATTCACAATAACAGACAATGGGGAAAGACTTCCCTATTCAATAAATGGTACTGGGAAAATGGCTAGCCATATGCAGACAATTGAAACTGGACTCCATCTTTTACAGTATATAAAAATTAACTCAAGATGGATTAAAGACTTAAATGTAGACATAAAACAATAAAAATCTTTTTAAAAAACCTAGAAAATACCATTCTGGATATCAACCTTGGCAAAGAATCGATGACTAAGTCCCTAAAAGCAGTTGCTATAAAAAATACATTGACAAGTGAGATCTAATGAAATTTAAGAGTTTCTGCACAGCAAAAGAAACTATAAACAAAGTTAACAGATAACCCACAGAATGGGAGAAAATATTCACAAACTATGCATCTGACAAAGGCCTAATATCCAGGATCTATAATGAACTTAAACAAATCAGCAAGCAAAAAATAATAACTCCGTTTAAAAAATGAGCAAAGGACACTTGAGCAAGGGACATGAACAGATACTTCTTAAAAAAAAGACATACATGCAGCTAATAAATATATTTTTTAAATGCCATCTAAACTAATCATTAGAGAAATGCAAATTGAAACCACAATGAGATACCATCTCACATCTGTCAGAATGGTGGTTATTAAAAAGTCAAATAACAACAGATGCTGGCAAGGTGGAAGAGATAAGAGAACACATATACTGCTGGTGGGAATGTAAATTATTCACCCACTGTGGAAAGCGGTGTGGAGACTTTTAAAGAACTTAAAATAGAACTGCTATTTGGTCCAGTAATCCTATTATTGGGTATATATATAAAGTAAAATAAATTGTTCTACCAAAAAGACATGCATTATACACACTAGCAAAGAAATGGAATCAACCAACGTGCCCATTAATGGTGGACTGGATATAGAAAATATAGTACATATACATCAAGGAATACTACATAGCCATAAGAAGAAATGAAATTATATCCTTTTCAGCAACATAGATGCAGCTGAAGGCCATTATCCTAAGTGAACTAATGCAGGAACAGAAAACCAAATACCACATCTCACTTATAAGTGGCAGCAAAATATTGAATACACATGGACACAAAGATGGAACAACAGATACTGGGGACTGCTTGAAGGGAGAGGGTAGCAGTACGAGTGGGTTGGATAACTACATAGTGGGTACTGTGCTCACTAATTTGGTGGTGGGATCATTCATACACCAAGCCTCAGCAACAAGCAATTTACCCATATAACAAATTTGCACATGTACCTGGAAAATAAAAATTAAAAAAAAAAAGAATTGAAGGGAGAAATAGACCAAAAAAATTAATAGTTCCAGAATTTAATGCTTCACTTTCAATAATGTATAGAACAACTAGACAGAAGATCAAAAAGAGGATAGATCACGTAACCAATACGATAAACCAAATAGACCAAACAGATACATATAGAAAGTGGAAAACTAACAAGAGCATAATATAAAGCCGTATTAAGTACACATGAAACATTCTGTAGGATAAATGATATACTGGTCTACAAAAACAACTCTAAATCAAATTAAAAGAATTGAAATTTTGAAAGTATGGCTTCAATCACTAAAAATAATATAAATCAATAATAGAAGTACATTTGCAATTCAATACGGACATTAAACAACACACTGCTAAACAACAGGCCAAAGAATAAGTCACAATGGAAATTAGAAAATATAGTGAGATGAATTAAACAAAAATACAACACACCAATATGTATAGCATGCAGCTAAACCACAACTTAGAGGAAAATTTATGGCAGCAAAAACCCAGATTTGAAAAAAAGAAAAATCTTAAGTAATCATTCATCTTAGGAAGTCAGAAGTAAGAAAGCGAACTAAGCCCCAAGTAAGCAAAAGAAAGAAAATAATAAGAGTTTCAATGCAAATAAGTGATATCAAAAATATAAAAGCATTAGAGAAAGTATGCAAAACTAAAAGTTGGTTCATTGAAAGGTGAACAAAAATGAAGCCAAAGCTAGATTGACCAATAGAAAAGTAAGAAATTGTTTCATCACTAAAATCAGAAATGAAAGAGTGGGCATTACTACTGACTTTTAGAAACAATATTATTAACAATCACATGCTGAAAAATTAGATAATTTAAATGAAATTAATATGTTCCTAAAAAGACAACACAAACTATTGAAACTAACATAAAAAGAAATTGAAAATCAATATAGACCTATAACAAGTAAAAAGATTGAAATAGTAATTAAAAGAATTCTCACAAACAAAATCCCAAGACCAGTAGTCATCGGTGAATTCTCTCAAGTATTTAAAGAGGAACAAACATCATTCCCACACAAACTCTTATAAAAAGTAAAAGAGAAAGGAAGGCTTTCCAGTTCATTCTATCAAATTATTAATAGCCTAATAATAAATTCAGACAAAGGCATCTACAAACCAAAAGAAAACGACAGAACAACATCTCTTATGAATATAGATGCAAAACCTTCAAACAAATATTAGCATTTCAAATTCAGCAATATGTAAAAAGGGATAACATACCATGACCAAATGGAATTTATCCCTGGAAAGCAAATTTATTTCAACATACAAAGATCAATCAATGTAATACACTATATTAATGGAATAAAATACTAAAATCACATGTCCATCTCAATAGATAATAGACAAAAGAAAACATATTTCAAGAACTATAGCAAAAGTATTTGACAAAAATAAAACACTCATTATTAGGAAAAAAGTAACTAGAGATACAGGGAACTTTCTTAATTAGAAAATGGACGTAAATAAAAAACCCATAACAGCATGCTTAGCAGTGAAATACTGAAGTATCTCTCCTCATGATCAGGAAGAAACAAGAATCTCCACTCTCACCACTTCTATTCAACCTTGTGCTAGAGGCCCTAGTGAAGACAATTAGAAAACAAAAGGCCGGACACGGTGGCTCATGCCTGTAATCCCAGTACATTGGGAAGCTGAGGCGGGCAGATCATGAGGTCAAGAGATCGAGACCATCCTGGCCAACATGGTGAAACCCTGTCTCTACTAAAAATACAAAAATTAGCCAGGCATGGTGGCAGGTGCCTGTAATCCCAGGTACTCAGGAGGCTGAGGCAGTAGAATCGCTTGAACCCAGGAGACAGAGGTTGTAGTGAGCCAAGATCCCACCACTACACTCTAGCCTGGTGACAGAGTGAGACTCTGTCTCAAAAAAAAAAAAAAAAAAAGAAAAAATAATAATAATTAAAAGGCATGCATTCCAACTGGAAATAATGAATTGAAACTGTTTCTATTTGCAGATGACATAACCTTGTAAATGGAAATTTATTTAAAAATTACTGAAAAATTATTAGAGCTACTATTATTAGATTGTTTGGTGCTAGTCTAGAGATTAATATGAAGCTCAATGAAATAGAATTGGGAGTTCAGAAAATATCCCAGACATTATGGCAACTTGGTTGTTGGCTAAGGTACCAAGAATAGTCTTTTGAACAAATGTTGAGGACAACAAAATAGACACATGCAAAAAAATTAATTTGGACCCCTACCTCACATCTCATACAAAACTAACTCGATTTGGACAAAAGTCCTAAATCTAATAGTTACAATTATAAAAATTTAAAAATAAAAAATAATGTTAAATATTTGTGGCCTTGAATTAAGCAGTTGTTTCTTAGATATAGCAACAAATCAGAGGCAATGAAAGAGAAAAAATGATAAATTGGCTTTTCTCAAAATTAAAACGGTTGTACTCGAAAGATACTACCAGTAAATTGCAAAAGTAAACCACAGAATAAAAGAAAGTATTTGCAAATTATATATCTGATAAGAAAGTTATATCAAGAATATATAGAGGACTTTTACAACTCAACAATAAACTAAAAATAATTTAAAATTTCTTCAAAGGATTTAGACATTTCTCCAAAGAAGGTTCATTTTTAATGGCAAATAAATGCATGAATAGGCTTTTTAACATCACTAGTCATCACAAAAATCACACTAAAATGTGATGCCACTTCACACCTACTATAATACCAAAATCAGGAAAGGACATAACAAAAAAGAAACTATAGACCAACATCCCTGAATAACAGAGATGCAAAAATCCTCAACAAAATACTAGCGAATCAAATCTAGCAGCATATCAAAAAGATAATCCAGCATGATCAAGTGGGTTTCATACCAGGGATGAAGGGATAGTTTAACATATACAAGTCAATAAGTATGATCCACTTCATAAAGAGAATTAAAATAAAAAATCACATGATCATCTCAATAGAGGCAGAAAGAGCATTTGACAAAATCCAGAATCCTTTTATGTTTAAAACCCTCAGCGAAATCAGCATAGAAGAAATATACTTTAAGGTAATAAAAGACATCTATGACAAACCCACAGCCAACATTATACTGAATGGGGAAAAGTTGAAAGCATTTCCCCTGAGAACTGGAAGAAGAAAAGGATGCCCACTTTCACCACTTCTATTCAACATAGTATTGGAAGTCCAACCAGAGCAATCAGACAAGAGAGAGAAATAAAGGGCATCCAGATTGGTAAACAGGAAGTCAAACTGTAGCTGTTCACCAATGATTTAATCATATACCTAGAAAACCCTAAAAATCTCACCAGGCCGGGCACGGTGGCTCACTTTTGTAATCCCAGCACTTTGGGAGGCCAAGGTGGGTGGATCACCGAGGTCTGAAGTTTGAGACCAGCCTGGCCAACATGGTGAAACGCCATTTCTACTAAAAATACAAAAAATTAGCCAGGCGTGGTGGCAGGCACCTGCAATCCCAGCTACTGGGGAGGCTGAGCCAGGATAAATCGCTTGAACCTGGGAGGCAGAGGTTGCAGTGAGCCAAGGTCACGCCATTGCACTCCAGCCTGGAAAACAAGAGCGAAACTCTGTCTCAAAATAAAATAAAATAAAATAAAATAAAATAAAATAAAACTCATCCAAAAAGTTCCTAGAACTGATAAATGAATTTAGTAATGTTTCAGGATACAAAATCAACGTACCCAAATCAGTAACACTGCTATCCACCAACAGTGACCAAGCTGAGAATCAAATCAAGAACTCAATCCCTTTTACAATAGCTGCAAAAACAATAAGATACTTAGGAATATACCTAATTAAGGACATGAAAGATCTCTACACGAAGGAAAACTACAAAACGCTGCTGGAAGAATTCATAGGTGACAAAAACAAATGGAAACACATCCCATGATCACGGATGGGTAGAATCAATATTGTGAAAATGACCATACTGACAAAAGCAATCTACAAATTCAATGCAATTTCCATCAAACTACCATCATCATTCTTCACAGAACTAGAAAAAACAATCCTAAAATTCATATGAAACCAAAAAGAGCCCACATAGCTAAAGCAAAACTAAGCAAAAAGAATAAATCTGGAGGCATCACACTACCCAACTTTGTAATATAAGGCTGTAGTCACAAAACAGCCTGTTATTGGCATAAAAATAGGCACATACATCAATGGAACAGAACGGAGAACCCAGAAATAAAGCCAAATGCAGCCAACCAATCTTCAGCAAAGCAATCAAAAACAAAAGGGCAAAGAATATCCTATTCAGCAAAAGGTGCTGGGATAATTGACAAGCCGCATGTAGAAAAATGAAACTGGATCCTCATCTCTCACATCATACAAAAATTAACTCAAGATGGATCAAAGACTTAAATCTAAGACCTGTAACCATTAAAATTCTATAAGATAACATTATAAAAACCCCTTCTAAATATTGGCTTTGACAAAAACTGTATCACCGAGAACTCAAAAGCAAACACAACAAAAACAAAGATAAACAGATGATACTTAAACTAAAAAGCTTCTGCACAGCAAAAGAAATAATCAGCAGAGCAAACGGACAACCAACAGAGTGGGGGAAAATTTTCACAAACTATGCATCCAACAAAGGACTAATATACATAATCTACAAGGAACTCAAGTAAGTAAGAAAAACAATCCCATCAAAAAGTGGGCTAAGGACACTAATAGATAATTCTCAAAAGAAGATACACAAATGGCAACAAACATATGAAAAAAATACTCAACAACACTAATTATCAGGAAAATGCAAATCCAAACCACAATGTGATACCACCTTACTCCTGCAAGAATGGTCATAATTTAAAAATAAAAAAAAACAGATGTTGACGTGGATGTGGTGAAAAGGGAACACTTTTACACTGTTGGTGGGAATGTAAACTAGTACAACGACTATGGAAAAGAGTGTGGAGGCTCCTTAAAGAACTGAAAGTAGATCTGTCAATGAATCCAGCAGTCCCACTCCTGGGTATCTACCTAGAGGAAAGGAAGTCATTATACAAAAAAAAAAACACACTTGTACATGCATATTTATAGCAGCACAATTCACATTTGCAAAAATGTGGATTTTTTTTCAGCGATACAGATTTAGATATAGATACCTAGATATATCTCCAGAAAAACCTCAAGGAGTGTGTGTGTGTGTGTGTGTGTGTGTGTATAACCAGAAAAACTCCAGATGTATGGATGTTTTTTCATGTGGTTGTTTTTTAGAGACAAAGTCTTGATCTATTTTCCAGGCTTGAGTACAGTGGTGTGATCATAGTAGCCAGATAATTATTCTTTTTCTAAAGTTTTATTTTAGGTCCAGGGTACATGTGCAGGTTTGTTATATAAGTAAACTTAGGTCATGAGGGTTTTTTGTAGATTGATTCATTACCCAGGTACTAAGCCTAATACACGATATTTATCTTTCCTAATGTTCTCCCTCCTTCCACCCTCTGCCCTCAAGTAGGCCACAGTTGTCTGTCCTTCCCCTCTTTGTGTCCATGTATTTTCATAATTAAGCTCCCACTTATAAATGAAAACATGTGGTATTTGGTTTTCTGTTTCTGCATTAGTTTGCTAAGGGTAATGGCTTTCAGCTCTATCCATGTTCCTGCAAAGGACATGCTCTCATTCTTTTTTATGGCTGCATAGTATTCCATGGTGTATATGTACCACATTTTCTTTATCCAATCTTCCATTGACGGCTATTTAGGTTGATTCCATATCTGTGCTATTGTGATTAGTGCTGCAAGAAACATGTGCATGTGTCTTTGTAGCAAGATGACTTATATTCCTTTGGATATATACCTAGTAATGAGATTGCTGAGGGAAATGGCAGTTCCGTTTTCAGCTCTTTGAGGAGTTGCCACACTGCTTTCCATAATGGTTGAACTAATTTCCATTCCCACCAAGAATATGTAAGAATGTCTGTTGTTTTTTGACAGTTTAATAGTAGCCATTCTGACTGGTGTGAGATGGTATCTCATTGTGGTTTTGACTTACATTTCTCTGATGATCAGTGATGTTGAGCTTTTTTAAATATGCTTGTTGGCCTCATGTATGTCTTCTTTGGAAAAGTGTCTGTTTATGTCCCTTTCCCATTTTTTAATCGGGTTGTTTGTTTTTTTTCTTGTAAATTTGTTTACATTCTATATAGATGCTGGATATTAGAGCTTTGTCAGATGCATAGCTTGTAAGTGTTTTTTTCCCACTCTAGAAATTGTTTAAGCAAGGTTAGTTCAACATATAAAATCAATAAACATAATTCATCAAATAAACAGAACTAAAGACAAAAACCACATAATTATCTCAATAGATGCAGAAAAGGCTTTTGATAAAATTCAACATCCCTTTATGTTAAAAACTCTCAATAAACTAGCTACTGTAGGAACATATCTCAAAATAATAAGAGTCTTTTATGACAAACCCACAGCCAACATCACATTGAATGGGCAAAAGCTGGAAGAATTAGCCTTGAAATCCAGCACAAGACAAGGATGTCATCTCTCACTACTTCTATTCAGCATACTATCAGAAGTCCTGGCCAGAGCAATCAGGCAAGAGAAAGAAATAAAGGGCATCCAAATAGGAAGAGAGGAAGTCAAACTATTTTTGTTTGCAGATGACATTTTATATCTAGAAAACCCCATAGTCTCGGCCCAACAGCTCCTTTAGGTGATAAACAACTTCAACAAAGTTTTAGGATACAAAATCAAGCTATAAAATTACTAGCATTTCTGTATACCAAAAACAGCCAATCCAAGAGCCAAATTAAAAATGCAATCCAATCACAACTGCCACAAAAAGAATAAAATACCTAGTAATACTGCTAACCAAGGAGGTAAAAGATCTCTACAATGAGAATTATAAACCACTGCTCAAATAAATCAAAGATGATGGAAACAAATATATTAGGTTTGTGTAAAAGTAATTGTGGTTTTGCCATTTTTTTTTTATTATTATACTTTAGGTTTTAGGGTACATGTGCACAATGTGCAGGTTTGTTACATATGTATCCATGTGCCATGTTGGTTTGCTGCACCCATTAACTCATCATTTAGCATTAGATATATCTCCTAATGCTGTCCCTCCCCCCTCCCCCCACCCCACAATAGTCCCCGGAGTGTGATGTCCCCCTTCCTGTGTCCACGAGTTCTCATTGTTCAATTCCCACCTATGAGTGAGAACATGCGGTGTTTGGTTTTTTGTCCTTGCGATAGTTTACTGAGAATGATGTTTTCCAGTTTCATCCATGTCCCTACAAAGGACATGAACTCAACATTTTTTATGGCTGCATAGTATTCCATGGTGTATATGTGCCACATTTTCTTAATCCAGTCTATCGTTGTTGGACATTTGGGTTGGTTTCAAGTCTTTGCTATTGTGAATAGTGCCGCAATAAACATACGTGTGCATGTGTCTTTATAGCAGCATGATTTATAGTCCTTTGGGTATATACCCAGTAATGGGATGGCTGGGTCAAATGGTATTTGGTTTTGCCATTATTTTTAATTGTTTTAATAAAAACATTCCATGCTTATGGATAGGAAAAATCAATATCATTAAAACAGCCATACTGACGAAAGCAATTTACAAATTCAATGCTATTCCTATCAAACTACCAATGACATTCTTCTCAGAACTAGAAAAAGACTATTTTAAAATTTATATGGAACCAAAAAGGAGCCCAAGTAACCAAGGCAATCCTAAGCAAAAAGAACAAAGCTGGAGGTATCATGTTAACTGACATCAACTATACTACATGGCCACAGTAACAAAAACAGCATAGTACTGGTACAAAGACATATAGACCAATGGGACAGAATAGAGAGCCCAGAAATAAGGTGACACACTTACTTACAACCGTCTGATCTTTGATGATGCTGACAAAAACAAGCAATGGAAACAGGACTTCCTACTCAATAAATGGTGCTGGGACAACTGGCTAACCATATGCAGGAGTTGAAACTGGACACCGTTCCTCAAATCATATATTAATATAAACATCAACTCAAGGTGGATTGAAGATTTAGATGTGAAATCCAAAAACTATAAGAACCCTGGGAGACAACCTAGGCAACACCCTTCTGGACATAGGAACTGGCAAGAATTTCATGATGATGACACCAAAAGCCACTGCAACTGTTTTACTCCGGTCCATTTATCAAATGACTTGAAAGGCTGCCAGTTTTGAGTGGGGTCCAGAACAGGAGAAGGCTCTGCAACAGGTCCAGGCTGCTGTGCGAGCTGCTCTGCCACTTGGGCCATATGACCCAACAGACCCAATGGTGCTTGAGGTGTCAGTGACAGATAGGGAAGTTGTTTGGAGCCTTTGACAGGCCCCCATAGGTGAATCATAGTGGAGGTCTCTAGGATTTTGAATCAAGGCCCTGCCATCTTCTGCAGACAACTACTCTCCCTTTAAGAAACAGCTCTTGGCCTGTTATCGGGCTCTGGTGGAAACTGAACATTTGTCTATGGGTCACCAAGTCACCATGTGACCTGAACTGCCTATTGTGAACTGGGTGCTTTCTGACATATCTAGCCATAAAGTGTGATGTGCACACCAGCATTTCATCAACAAATGGAAGTGGTTTATATATGATTGGGCTCCAGCAGGTCCTGAGGGCACAAGTAAGTTACATGAGTAAGTGACTCAAATGCCCATGGTCCCCACTCCTGCCGTCCTGCCTTCTCTTCCCCAGCCTGCACCGATGGCCTCATGAGGCATTCCCTATGATCAGTTGACAGAAGAAAACAAGACAAGCACCTGGTTTACAGATGTCTTTGCATGATATGAAGGCACCACCCAAAACTGGACAGCTGCAGAACTACAGCCCCTTTCTAGGACATCTCTGAAGGACAGTGGTGAAGAATAATCTTCCCAGTGGGTAGAACTTCAAGCAGTGCACCTTGTTGTGCACTTTTCTTGGAAGGAGAAGTTGCCAGATGTACAATTACATACTGATTCATGAGCTGTAACCAATGGTTTGGCCAAATGGTCAGGGACTTGAAAGAAGCATGATTGGAAAATTGGTGACCAAGAAATTTGGGGAAGAGATATGTGGATGGACCTCTCAGAGTGGTCAAAAACTGTGAAGATATTTGTATCCCATGTGAGTACTCAGCACAGAATTTTAATAATTGGATAGGATGACCTGTTCTTGGACACCATTCAGCCTCTTTCCCCAGCCATCCCTGTCATTGCCCAATGGGCCAATGAACAAAGTGGCCATGGTGGCAGGGTTGGAGGTTACACATGGGCTTAGCAACATGAACTGCCACTCACCAAGGCTTACCTGGCTAAGGCCACTGCTGAGTGCCCAATTTGCCAGCAGCAGAGACCAACACTGAGCCCTCGATATGGCACCATTCCTCAGGGTAATCAGCCAGCTACCTGGTGACAGATTGACTATATTGGACCTCTTCCATCATGGAAAGGGCAGTGGTTTGTCCTCATTGGCATAGACACTTACTCTGGGTATGTGTTTGCCTATCCTGCATGCAATGCTTCTGCCAAGACTACCAGCCATGGACTCATGGACTGCCTTATCCATTGTCATGGTATTCCACATAGCATTGCCTCTGACCAAGGCACTCACTTTATGGCTAAAGAAGTGTAGCAGTGGGCTCGTGCTGATGGAATTCAGTGGTCTTACCATGTTCCCCATCATCCTGAAGCAGCTGGATTGATAGAATGGTGGAATGGCCTTTTGAAGTCTCAATTACAATGCCAACTAGGTGACAATACTTTGCAGGGCTGGGGAAAAGTTCTCCAGAAGTCTGTGTATGCTCTGAATCAGCACCCAATATATGGTACTGTTTCTGCCACAGCCAGGATTCATGGGTCCAGGAATCAAGCAGTGGAAGTGGAAGTGGCACCACTCACCATCACCCCTAATGACCCACTAGCAAAACTTTTGCTTCCTGTTCCTGTGACATTATGTTCTGCTGGCCTAAAGATCTTAGCTCCAGAAGGAAGAACGCTGCCACCAGGAGACACAATGATTCCATAAACTGGAAGTTAAAATCGTCAACTGGCCATTTTGGGCTCCTTTTACCACTAAATCAACAGGGTAAGAAGGGAGTTACAGTGTTGACTGGGGTAACTGACCCAGAATATCAAGATGAAATCAGTCTACTACTCCACAAGGGAGGTAAGGAAGAGTATGTTTGGAATACAGGAGCTCCCTTAGGGCGTATCTTATTATTACCATGCCCTGTGACTAAGGTCAATGGGAAACTACAACAGCCCAATCCACAAATGGCCTAGACCCTTCAGGAATGAAGGTTTGGGTCACTATACCAGGTAAAAAACCCATGACTTGCTGAGGTGTTTGCTGAAGGCAAAGGGAATACAGAATGGGTAGCTATTATCACGTGACCAGTTGAAGAACTGAGGATTATAATTGTCATGAGTATTTCCTCCTTATTTTGTTAAGAACATGTTTGTGCATATATACACTTGTACTAAGAAAATATCTTCATCTTATTCCCTTTATTTTTCCTTTATCATGTGACATAAGATTTATTGACTTCATATCAACATTTAAGTGTTGTTAACTTTATGTAATAGCATTGGAATTGGGGACTGGTGCATTTCTGGTTGTATAAAGGATAGCTGTATTATGTTAGGTATAATTATGACCTTAATATTGTCTTTATTTGAAGTTTATACATGATTTCAGGAGATGTGTATGGGTTCACGTTAACAAGGGGTGGACTTTTGATGGTTAATATTGAGTGTCAACTTGATTGGATTGAAGGACGCAAAGTATTGTTCCTGGGTGTGTCTGTGAGGGTGTTGCCAAAGGAGATTAACATTTGAGTCAGTGAACTGAGAAAGGTAGACCCACCCTCAATCTGGGTGGGCACCATTTAATCAGCTGCCAGTGGAGCCAGAATAAAAGGAAGACAGAAGAACATGAAAAGACTAAACTGGCTTAGTCTTCCACCCACCTCTTTCTCCTGTGCTGGATGCTCCCTGCCCTGAACATTGGACTCCAAATTCTTCAGCTTTGGGACTCTTGGGTCTTCAACCACAGACTGATGGCTGCACTGCTGGCTTTCCTACTTTTGAGGTTTTGGGACTCAGACTGGCTTTCCTGCTCCTCAGCTTGCAGATTGGAATTATTGAGATGGATGAAATGTCATTTGCATTTAAATAAATACAAAAAACATAAATTTGGGTGACCAGGGAAAGAATGCTATAGTTTGAATGTGTCCCCCAAAGTTCTTGTGTTGGAAAGTGATACCTAATAAAAGGTGATTAGGTCACGAAGTCTCTACCCCTATAAATGGGTATGATGGTTAATACTGAGTGTCAACTTGATTGGATTGAAGGATGCAAAGTATTGATCTTGGGTGTGTCTGTGAGGGTGTTGCCAAAGGAGATTAACATTTTAGTCAGTGGGCTGGGAAAGACAGACCCACTCTTAATCTGGGTGGCCATCATTTAATCAGCTGCCAGCAGAGCTAGAATATAAACAGGCAGAAAAAATATGAAAAGGCTAGACTGGCCTAGCCTCCCAGCCTACATCTTTTTCCCATGCTGGATGCATCCTGCCATCGAACATCAGACTCCAAAGTTCTTCAGTTTTGGGACTCAGACTTGCTCTCCTTGCTTCCCAGCTTGCAGATGGCTTATTGGGGGACCTTATGATCATGTGAGTTAATACTTAATAAACTCCCCTTTACATACATATATAATAGGATATATATGTATATCCTATTATTAATAAACTCTTCTTTACTTGTATATATAGATGTTTATTAATAATAGGATATATATATATATATATATATATATCCTATTATTTCTGTCCTTCTAGAGAACTCTAATACAATGGGTTAATGTCATTGCTATTGGAGCAGGTTAATTATTACAAAAGTGGATTTGTTATAAAAGTGAGTTTGACCCCCTCTTTCTCTCTTGCTTTTTCATAATCCCTTTCTCTTTTATGCTCTCTTGCTCCTCCACTTTCTACCATGGTATGGCACTGCATGATAGCCATTGTGTGACCTCACATTGTGATCCTTTGAGTTAATACTCCTTAATAAACTCCCCTTTATATATATATATCTATCCTATTAGTTATGTCCCTCTAGAGAACCCTGACCAATCCAGCAACAAAAGCAAATATTGACAAATAGGATCTAATTAAACTTAAGCCATATACTTTTAAATAACACAATAGCTTAAGTAGATAACAAAAAGGCATTAGAAAATATATTAATTGAATGATAATTGAAATGTTACATAAAAAATAGAAAAACTTCAAGCTACACAGCTAAATTAGTGCTTAGAAAGAAATATAGAAGTTAAAATGCATGAAAGAAAGTGAAGAAATTAATACAAGTATCCATTTCAAAAAGTTACTCCATAACAGTGAAATTTTTTGAATTTTCAAAGAAAATTCATAAATTGAAATAGGAAAATGACAGAAGCTATTAATAAAAAAGATAAATGTACAATTGGGAAAATAGTAACAAATGCTTGGTCTTTGAGAAGACCAATACAATTGATAAATCCACAGCAAAGCTAATAAAAAGAAGAAATCACAGATGATGAGTATCAAGAATTTTTTCACAAGGGAAATCCCTGCAGATTCTAAAGACATGAAAACAATAACAAAAGTAATCTTGCAGGAAACGTAGCCAATAAATTGGACTAATTCACTTTACTACAGAAAAGTGGCTTAAGAAGAAAATCTAACCTTATTTTATTAAATAAATCAAAATCGCACATAAAATGTTTTTACAAATAGAGCATAAGGCCCAGACGGCTGCCTTTTAAGTTCTTTCGAAGTTTTTAAAATTAAGTAGTGTCAACCTTCTAAAACTTCAGAATATATATACATAGACACACATTTAAAAAAACATATTATACACACATTAAAAAAAGACAACACTTTCCAACCCATTTTATGTGGCCAGCATGAATTTGATGTCAAAAGCTGACAATAACATGAAAAGAAGCAAAAATTTCAGACTAATCTCCCATTATTAACACAAATTCTACTTCAAATAATAGTAAATTGAATTTTATAATATATATAAAATATGAACATTTGAGTTATTCCATGAGTGCTAGTTTGGTCCAACATCAAGAAATAATACTACATAATACAATTCACTATATTATCAGCAGAAAACAAATCATGAAACCATTTCAACATATGCCATAAAACTCTTCATCTATTTCAGCATCTGTAATACAAACTCTTAGCAAACTGTAGAGGAAAGGAACTTGCTTATACTGATAAAGAGTTCCCACAAAATATGTTATACTTAATGGTAAAAAATGGAATTTAATCCCTCTGAGACAGTGAACCACGCAAGAATAACTTGCTATCACCACTTCTATTTAATAATATATAAGAGATAATAGCAAGTGCAGCAGGTTAAGTAATAAAAATTATAGGTAGACATGTGAAGCAGTTTTGAAACCAAATGTCATCCAGGAGATGACTACAGCTGATCCCAGCCAAGCCTAAAAGAACTATAGCCTACTTGCACATCCATGAGAAGGAATTAATACTCACTGTGGCAAACAATTAAGTTTTGGATTATTTTTATGTAACATTATTTCAACTGAAACCTGAACAATGCAGCTTTCAAAGATCTAATGTACAAATGGGTAATTCTTAACTTCAATGTGTAAACTCATAAGGCCTTTGAAAAATTGAGCTAGAAATCATAAAAAGACAGGAAAATAAAATAATACTCGATAGTTAATGTAAAATTATAGTATTTTAAATGAATTAATATATTTCTATTGCATGTCATTGTTCTATAGTTTTTCACAATTTTTTTTCTTTTTCTAAAAAAATTTACTTTAAGTTCTGGATACACGTGCAAAACATTCAAGTTTGTTACAGAGGTATACTTGTGTCGTGGTGGTTTGCTGCACCTATTGATCCACACTCTAAATTCTTTCCCCTTGCCCTCCAGCCCCCAACAGGCCCTGATGTGTGTTGTTCCTCTCACTGTGTCCATGTGTTCTCATTGTTCAACTCCCACTTATGAGTGAGAACGTGTGGTGTTTGGTTTTCTGTTCCTGTGTTACTTTGCTGAGGATGATGGCTTCCAGCTTCATCCATTTCCCTGCAAAGGACATGATCTCATTCCTTTTAATGACTATGTAGTATTCCATGGTGAATATGTGCCACGTTTTCTTTATCCAGTCTATCACTGATGGGCATTTGGGTTGGTTCCATGAATTTGCTATTGTAAATAGTGCTTCAATAAACATATGTGTGCATGTGTGTTTAGAGGAGAATGATTTACATTCCTTTGAGTATATACTCAGTAATAGGATTGCTGGGTCAAATGATATTTCTGGTTCTAGATCCCTGAGGAATTGCCATACTGTCTTTCACAATGGTCGAACTAATTTACATTCCCACTAACAGTGTAAAAGCATTCCTATTTCTCCACAGCCTCGCCAGCATCTGTTGTTTCCTGACTTTTTAACAAACATCATTCTTACTGGCATGAGATGGTATATCATTGTGATTTTGATTTGCATTTCTCTAATGATCAGTGATGTTGAACTTTTTTTTCATTTGTTTGTTGGCTTTGTAAATGTCTTCTATTGAGAAGTGTCTGTTCATATCCTTTGCCCATTTTTTGATGGGGTTGTTTTTTTCTTGTAGGTTTGTTCAAGTTCCTTGTAAATTAGACCTTTGTCAGATGGGTAGATTACAAAAATTTTCTCCCTTTCTGTAGGTTCCCTGTTCACTCTGATGATAGTTTCTTTTGCTGTGCAGAAGCTCTTTAGTTTAATTAGATCTCATTTGTGAATTTTGGCTTTTGTTGCAATTGCTTTTGGCATTTTCCTCATGAAGTCTTTGCCCATGCCTGTGTCCTGCATGGTATTGCCTAGGTTTTATTCTAGGGTTTTTGCGGTTTTGAGTTTTACATTTAGATTTTTAATCCATCTTGAGTTAATTAATGTATAAGGTGTAAGGAAGGGGTCCAGTTTCTGTTTTCTGCATATGGCTAGCCAGTTTCCCAGCACCATTTATTGAATAGATCCTTTCCCCATTGCTTTTGTCAGGTTTGTCAAATATCAGATGGTTGTAGATGTGTGGCATCATTTCTGAGATCTCTGTCCTGTTCCATTGGTCTATATGTCTGTTTTGGTATGAGTACCATGCCGTTTTGGTTACTGTAGCCATGTAGTATAGTGTGAAGTCAGGTACTGTGATGCCTCCAGCTTTGTTCTTTTTCCTTAGGAGTGTCTTGGCTATACAGGCTCTTCTGTGATTTCCTGTGAAAGTTAAAGTAGTTGTTTTCTAATTCTGTGAAGAATGTCAATGGTAATTTGATAGAAATAGTATTGAATCTATAAATTATTTTGGGCAGTATGGTCATTTTTATAATATTGATTGCTCCTATCCATGAGGATGGAATGTTTTTCCACTTGTGTATGTCCTCTCTTCTTTCCTTGGGCAGTGGTTCTTCTTGAAGTAGTAATCTATTCTTTCACTTGAATTAGTTCTCCTTGAAGAGGTCCTTCATGTCCCTTATAAGTTGTATTCCTAGGTATTTTATTTTCTTTGTAGCAATTGTGAATGGAAGTTCATTCGTGATTTGGCTCTCTGCTCATCTGTTGCTTATGTAAAGAAATGCTTGTGATTCTTGCACATTGATTTTGTATCCTGAGACCTTGCTGAAGTGGTTATCAGTTTAAGGAGTTTTGGGGCTGAGGTTGTGGGGTTTTATAAATAAAATGTTACGTCATCTGCAAACAGAGACAACTTGACTTCCTCTCTTCCTATCTGAATACCATTTATTTCTTTCTCTTGTCTGATTGCCCTGGCCAGAACTTCCAATACTATGTTGAATAGCAGTGGTGAGAGAAAACATCCTTGTCTTGTACTGGTTTTCAAAGGGAATGTTTCCAGCTTTTGCCCATTCAATATGATATTGGCTGTGGGTTTGTCATAAATAGCTCTTATTATTTGGAGATATGTTCCATCAATACCTAGTTTATTGAGAGTTTTTAACATGAAGGAATGTTGAATTTTATTGAAGTCCTTTTCTGCATCTATTGAAATAATCATATGGTTTTTGTCTTTGATTCTGTTTATGTGATGGATTTTGTTTATTGATTTTTGTATGTTGAACTAACCTTGCATCCCAGGGATGAAGCCAACTTGTTCGTGACGCATGAGTTTTTTGATGTGCTGCTGGATTTGGTTTGCCAGTATTTTATTAATGTCACACAAATGTTCATCAGGGATATTGGCCAAACATTTTTTTTATTGTGTGTCTGTCAGGTTTTGGTATCAGGATGATACTGGCTTCATAAAATGAATGAAGGAGGAGTCCCTCCTTTTCAGTTGTTTGGAATAGTTTCAGAAGCAATGGTACCACCTCCTCCTTGTACCTCTGTTAGAATTTGGCTTGAATCTGTCTGGTCCTGGACTTTTTTTGGTTGGTAGGCTATTGATTACCACCTCAATTTCAAAACTTGTTTTTGGTCTATTCAAAAATTTGACTTCCTCCTGGTTTAGTCTTGGGAGGGTGAATGTGTCCAGGGATGTATCCATTTCTTCTAGATGTTCTAGTTTATTTGCGTAGAGGTGTTTATAGTATTCTCTGATGATAGTTTGTATTTCTGTGCAGTCAGTGGTAATATCCCTTTTTGTTTTTTATTGCATCTATTTAATTCTTCTCTCTTTTCTTCTTTATTGGTATAGCTAGCAATCTATTTTGCTCATTTTTTCAAAAAGTCAGCTGCTGGATTCATTGGTTTTTTTTGGAGGTTTATTTTGTTTGTTTCTTTGTTTGTTTTTGTCTCTATCTTCTTCAATTCTGATCTGATCTTAGTTATTTCTTGTCTTCTGTTAGCTTTTGGATCAGTTTGCTCTTGCTTCTCCAGCCCTTAGGGTGTCAATTTGAGATCTTTCTAGCTTTCTGACGTGGGCATTTAGTGCTATAAATTTCCCTCTTAACACTGCTTTAGGTGTGTCCCAGAGATTCTGGTACATTGTCTCTTTGTTCTCGTTGGTTTCAAAGAACTTCATTATTTCTGCCTCAATTTTGTTTTTTACCCAGGAGTCATTCAGGAGCAGGTTGTTCAACTTGTATGCAGTTGTTTGGTTTTGAGTGAGTGTAGTTGCTTGGTTTTAATCCTGAGTTCTAATTTGATTGCATTGTGGTCTGAGAGACTGTTAGTTATGATTTCTGTTCTTTTGCATTTGCTGAGGAGTGTTTTACATCCAATTATGTGGTCAATTTTAGAATAAGTGTCATGTGGCACTGAGAAGAATGTATATTCCCTTGATTTAGGGTGGAGAGTTCTGTAGATGTGTATTAGGTCCACTTGATCCAGAGCTGAGTTCAAGTCCTGAATATTCTTGTTAACTTTCTGTCTCATTGATCTGTCTAATATTGACAGTGGGGTGTTAAAGTCTCCCAGTACTATTGTGTGGGAGTCTAAGTCTCTTTGTAGGTCTCTAAGGACTTGTTTTATGAATCTGCGTGCTCCTGTATTGGGTACACATATATTTAGGATAGTTAGCTCGGCTTGTTGAATTGATCCCTTTACCATTATGTAAGGCCCTTCTTTATCTTTTTTGATCTTTGCTGGTTTAAAGTCTGTTTTGTCAGAGACCAGGATTGCAACCCCTGCTTTTTTTTTACTTTCCATTTGCTTGGTAAAATTTCCTCCATCCCTTTATTTTGAGCCTATGTGTGTCTTTGAAGGTGAGATGGGTCTCTTTAATAAAACACACTGATGGGTCTTGGCTGTATCCAATTTGCCACTCTGTGACTTTTAACTGGGGCATTTAAATGTAAATAGAGGTAGCCCATTTAGATTAGTATTGTTATGTGTGAATTTTATCCTGTAATCATGATGCTATCTAGTTAGTTTGCACACTAGTTGATGCAGTTTCTTCATAACATCATTGGTCTTTATATTGTGGTGTATTTTTGCCATGGCTGGTACTGCTTTTTCCTTTCCATATTTAGTGCTTCCTTCAGGAACTCTTGCAAGGCAAGCCTGGTGGTGACAAAATATCTCAGCATTTACTTGTCTGGAGAGGATTTTATTTCTCCTTGCTTATGAAGCTTAGTTTGGCTGGATACGAAATTCTGGGTTGAAAATGCTTTTCTTTAAGAATGTTGAATTTTGGTTCCTAATTTCTGCTGGCTTGTAGGGTTCTTGCTGAAAGGTCTGCTGTTAGTCTGATGGGCTTCCCTTTGTAGGTTACCTGGCCCTTCTCTCTGGCTGCCCTTAACATTTTTTCCTTCATTTCAATCTTGGAGAATCTGATGATTATGTGTCTTGGGGTTGATCATCTTCTGGAGTCTCTTAGTGGTGTTCTCTGTATTTTCTGAATTTGAATGTTGGCCTGTCTTGCTAGGTTGGGGGAAGTCCTCCTGGATAATATCCTGAAGGGTGTTTTCCAGCTTGTTTCCATTCTCCCCATCTCCTTCACGTACTCCAGTGAATCGTAGGTTTGGTTTTTTTACATAGTCCCATATTTCTTGGAGGCTTTGTTCGTTCCTTTTTATTCATTTTTCTCTAATCTTGTCTGCATGCCTTATTTCAACAAGGTGGTCTTCGAACTCTGATATCCTTTCTTCTGCTTGGTTGATTCTGCTAGTGGTATTGTATATGCTTCATGAAGTCCTCGTGCCGTGTTTTTCAGCTCCATCAGGTCATTTTTGTTCCTCTCTAAACTGCTTATTCTAGTTTGCTGCTCCTCTAACCTTTTCTTAAGGATCTTAGCTTCTTTGCATTGGGTTGCAACATGCTACTTTAGCTCAGTAGAGTTTTTTTTTTGTTACCCATCTTCTGAAGCCTACATCTACCAATTCATCCATCTCATCCCCCATCCAGTTCTGTGCCCTTGCTGGGGAGGCACTGTGACCATTTGGAAGAGAAGAGGCACTCTGGCCTTTTGGGTTTTCAGCTTTTTTTTATTCTTTCTCATCTTCCTGAGTTTGTCTAGTTTCAATCTTTGAGGCTGCTGACCCTTGGATGGGGTTTTGGTGGGGGCTTTTTGTTGTTGTTAATGCTGTTGTTGTTGCATTGCTTGTTCTTCTTTCAATAGTCAGGTCCCTCTTCTGTAGGGCTGTGGCAGTTTATGGGGGGTTCACTTCAGGCCCTATTCATCTGGTTCACTCCCATGCCTGGGTGCCTGGAGGTGTCATTCAAGGAGGCTGGAAGACAGCAAAGATGGGTGCCTGCTCCTTCTTCCAGGATCTCTGACCTCAAGGGGCACCAATCTGATGCAGGTAGGATTGCTCCTGTATAAGGTGTCTAAAAACCCCTGTTGGAGGGTCTCACCAGGTTGGGTGCATGGAGAACAGGACCCATTTAACGAAGCACTTTGTCCCTTGGTAGAGAAGGTGTATGTCGGTTGGGGGAGGCCCACTTGTCTGGGCTGCCCGGATTCCTCAGAACTACCAGGAGGAAAGCCTAAGTCTGCTGGTTCACAGAGACTGTGGCCACCCCTCCCCCTAGGGTCTCAGGCCCACAGAGATCAGCTTTCTGTCCCTGAGCCTCTGGCTGGAGTTGTTGGAGTTCCTGCAGGGAGGCCCCACCCAGCGAGGAAGGATGCGTCAGGGTCAGACCTGAAGAGGCGCTCTGGCTGCAGTCTGCCACAGCTGGAGTTTTGGGCTGTAGGGGACACCTCTTGAGACCAAGCCGTCCAGCCTCCCCGGCTCCAGCAGGGAAAAAGCACAGCCTGGAGCTACAGAGATGGATGCCGCCCTTCCCTCACCCAGGGAGCTTAGTGTGTTAGGCAGTTATGAGTCCCAGTGCTGGCTGCTGCCCCTCCTGCAAGAGCTCAAAAGGCTTAGACAGCAGGTAGCTACAGCTGTAGTGCTGGTCTCCCCTCCTCCCAGGAGCTCCGCAGGCTTAAGTAATTCTAGCTGAGGGGCTGTTGAGAATCTGCCCTGCTCCAGGGTTGGGACCCTAGGCCCCGGTGGCGTGGGTTTGCAAGTGGGATCTTCTGATCCGTGGGTTGCATAGTTCCATGGAAAAAGCACAATTTCCCGAGTTGGGTAGCATACTCACTCACCGCCTCCCTTGGGTGGGGGTTTGGGGGTCTCCTGAGCCATGTGGTTCTCAGGTGGGCCACCACACCACACTGCTCTTCCTTCCTCTCTGTGGATCATGCCAGCCAAGTAGTCAGTTCTGATGAGAGAACCTGGATACCTTGGAAGCTGGTGCAGGATTCACGGTGTATTATGGTTCTTTTTAATGGAAGCCTCTGTTTGCCACTGCTTCTAGCCAGCCATCTTGGCCCTGTCCCCCTTTTTGCAATATTTCAGTGCATTGACACATAGAAATATATGAGTGATTGGGGAGTGGAGTATTTTCCTTCAGTAGAATGAATGCAAAACTTCCCGTTTCCCCTAGTGGATGATGAAAACATTTACACAGTTCTTTTGCTTCTGGTGACATTTTGACTCCATCCCTCTCTTGTGCTAAGCATACATGGAGATTACAAGAAAGTGCATGAAGAGCCTGAGAACAGATACAAGAACTGAGATCTGTGCTTTTCTTTGGAAGCGTATGGAACAACACAAGCTACATTTTCAGCACACACACATATGCACACATGTCTATGACTCTGCCATAGCCTTCAGTCTAATTGCATGATTTTCACAATTATGTTTCTTTTCACATGTAGTCCAAGATACAAAGTGCCAGTTTTTTCCAGCTGGGAGATCCCCAGAATTATATCCACGAGAACTGCTGCACAGATATATTTTTATTACCTCTTCCTCTCAGTGCTGCCAGTAGCAAATGATGTAGTAAATCCATTCCAGGCTTTCACAAAAAAAGTCCCTTAGCATTTTGCAAGGCCGAAACACAGATGGGCACTATTTTTAACTTAAAAGTACAGTCAGATGTTGAAAAGAAAAAAGGCTATTCTTATAAAAGGATCAAATAAATATATTCTTTTAAAAACTACTTATTTTTTCTTTGTCCCAACTTATAAAAACCATTCTTATTTGTAAATATTGTCTTAATCATGATTATCTACATTCTCATTTTATGCATTTTTTTTTTCACCTTGCTCTGCACCTGGAGTGCAGTAGCATGACCTCGGCTCACTGCAACCTCCACCTCCCAGGTTCAAGCAATCCTCCTGCCTCAGCCTCCTGAGTAGCTGGGATTACAGGAACACACCACCTCGCCCAGCTAATTTTTGTATCTTTAGTAGAGACAGGGTTTCACCATATTGGTCAGGCTGGTCTCAAACTCCTGACCTCAGGTGATCCACCCGCCTTGGCCTCCCAAAGTGCTGGGATTACAGGCGTGAACCACTGTGCCCAGCCTATGCAGATTTTTACACTTATTTTGTTATACAAATATGGGCATCACCACACGTTCCTGCTATAGAGCTTCCTAATAAGATGTCAACTGAAAGAAAAACAGACTTCTGCTAATATCAATGCCAGATACCTAAGGGATCTATAGAAACAACAAAAAAAAACCTTTTATAACATTTAATATCTGTAAGTATATAAATGTTTTTAACATCTTTAAACATAGGAAATCCTGCATATCCAAATGTATCCCTTGTAGTTGTAAATAATTACGGCATTCATTCATATAATCAATACTCAATCACAGTATATCCTTGGTAATCTCTTGGTTCTGTATTTTATTCTATTGAGAAGATGAAATTAGGGATACTTTGAGGTTTTCTTTAATTAAAAAAATCCAACAGATGTAAGTAGGACATGCTTTTTTTCAAATTAAACCCTTTATTTTAAGATACTCATAGCTGCACATGCTGTTGTAAAAAATAATACAGAGAAATCCCATGTACACTTTACCGTTTCCCCAAAAAAGAATCTTGCAAAACCATAGTACACTATCACAACCCGGATCCTGCCATTGATACACTCAAGATAGAGAATACTACACTATCACAACCCGGATCCTGGCATTGATACAATCAAGATACAGAACACCTGTATCATCACAATCTTTCCTCATGCATTTTTTTTTTTTTTTAAGAGATGAGGTTTCTGTTGCCCAAGCTGGAATGCAGTGGCACAATCAGAGCTCACTACAGCTTCAAACTCCTGGGCTCAAGTGATCCTTTACCTCAGCTTCCCAAGTCACTGGGACTACAGGAGCCCACCACTACCCTGGCTAATTTCATTTTTTTAGAGACGAGGCCTGGCTATGTTGTTCAGGCTGGTTTTGAACTGTCAGCCTCAAGCAATCTGCATACTTCAGCTTCCCAAGTAGCTGGGATTACAGGCATGATACTCTTGCATTTTGTAACCACACCCACTTTCATCCACATCCACCTTTTCTTCAACCCCAGGCAAAATCATTAATGTGTTCTTTATTTCTACAATGTTGCCATTTAAAAAATGTTATTATAAATAGAATCACACAATATGGAACTCTTCAGGATTGGCTTTCTTTCCCCCTTTTAATTCTCTGGAGATGCATCCAGGTTGTTGCATGTGTCTAACTTGTTCCTTTTTACTGCAGAGTGGTATTTCATAGTGTGGATATACCATACTGTGTTTAACCATTTACATTCTGAAAGACATCTCACTCTTTTTCCAGTTTAAGCTATCATGAATGAAACTGTTAAAAAGATTCTTGTACAGCTTTTTGTGTAAACATGTAAGTCTTTATTTCCCTGGGGTAAATGCCTAGGAATACAATGCTGGGTAATAAGGTAATCACATAGTTCATTTTTAAAGAGATTGCCAAACGATTTTCCAGAATGAAATCAGCTCTTCATCCCTGGAATAAACCTAACATGTTCATAGTGTACAATCTTTTTTATATATTATTAGATTTCATTTGCTAAAATTTTAAGGAGTTTTGTTTCTATATTTATGAGGGGATATTAGTCTGTAATTTTTTTTTGGCATTGGTTCTGTCTGGTTTTGAAATCAAGGTAATACCAGCTTCTAAAAATGAGTTGAGAAATCTTCTTTACTATTTTTTGAAAGACACAATGTAAAATTTGTTTTACTTATTGTTAACATTTGGCATATTTCTATAGTAAAACCAGTGAAACTCACTGTGGTCCCAGAACCAAGCTGGGTCTGGCTGCATTTTCTCGAGGCTCAATAACAAGAAGCAGAAAAACTAGGAAAGAAGGGAATTCATTGCTGTAACTGGATACAGGGAGAAGGCTGGAGATAATTCCACCAGACCAACTCAAAGTTGTACAATTTTCTTAGTGCTTATATTGGTTAGGGTTACGTGCCTACGTACAGTATAGCATTTGCCTAAGTCTATTGGCAACTAATTTTGTTTCAACTAGAAGGTCAGAGGCTTGCTAAGTTTGATTAAGCTGTGAGAACCCCAGTACCTTTAAGGCCTGTCTATTGTGTTACTGGGGTGACTATTTCTATCTTCTCTCTTTCACAGCTTCGTCTGGAGAGCTGCCTTAGACTCTCCAATGAATTTATTCAAACAGTTGCCTTTGTGCTGCTGTGTTTTGCTTATCTAGGAGAGAGAGTTTCTGTGTCTGTTCCCAGACATCTTCTTGCAGCTGCAGGCATTCCAGCCCCCCAGTCCCCCACCCCCGTGGCCACTTCTAGCTTCCCTATACTGTTAGTCTGTGCTGCTCTGTGGAAATTTGTCTGTGTAACTGAAGTGCTATGCAGGCCTGTTTGTGTGATTGTCACGCAGGCTTGTTTGTGTGGTTATTAGAGAGAACTGGCCTGCCACAACTGAGCTTGTAGATTTTTTTTTTCCATTGGTATTTTTTAAATTATAAATTTTTAATAGTGATAAGGCAATTAAAATTATCTATTTCAAAATAATGAGTTTTGTAGTTTGTATTTTTAAAGGATTTTTAGTATCTAAGTTGTAAAATTTTATATGTGGAGAGTCGTTTGTAGTATTCCCTCATTATATACCTTTTGCTGTTTACAGACTCTAGTGATACTTCCTTCCATTCCTGATACTGGTAATGGTGCTTTCTTGTTTTCTGTGTAATTCTCGTTAGAGGTTTGTCAATTTTATTATTGTTTTTGAAGAACCAGTTCTCTGTTTCATTGCCCTTCTCTATTTATTTCTTTTCAATAACATTGTTTTATGGTATTTTCTTATTTCCATTAATTATTATTATTATTAATTTCCTTATGTTAGCTTTGGATTTGGTTTGTCCATGTTTGTTTTACCTGTCTGTGCTTGTGGGGTATTACTCAAGATATCTTTGCCCAGACCAATGTCCTGGAGAGTTTCCCCAATGTATTATTTTAGTAGTTTCATAGATTGAGGGCTTAGATTTAAATCTTTAATCTATTTTGATTTAAATTTTGTATATGATGAGAGATAGGTGTCTAGTTTCATTCTTCTGCATACGGATATACGGTTTTCTCAGCACAATTTATTAAAGAGACTGTGATTCCCCCATTGTATGTTCTTGGCTTCTTTTTTAAAAGCGAGTTCATTGTAGATGTGTTGATTTATTACTGAGTTCTGTATTCTGTTCCATTGGTCTATGTGTCTGTTTTTATGCCAATACCATGCTGTTTTGGTTACTATGTCTTTGTAGTATAATTTGAAGTCTTGTAATGTGGTTCCTCCAGTTTTGTTCTTTTGGCTCAGTATCAATTTCACAATTGTGGGTCTTTATAGTGGTTTGATATAAATTGTAGAATTATTTCTTCTATTTTTATGAAGATTAAAATGGTATTTTGATAAGATTGCATAGAATATGTAGATTGCTTTTAGTAGTATAAACATTTTAACAGTGTTAATTCTTCCAATTCCTGAACGTGGAATATCTTTTCGTTTTTTGTGTCCTCACCAATTTCTTGCATCAATGTTTTATAGTTATTGTTATATAGATCTTTCACATCTTTGGTTAAGTTTATTCCTAGGTATATTATTTATTTGTAGCTATTGTAAATGGGGTTACGTTTAAAATTTCTTTTTCAGATTGTTTACTCTTGGCATATAGAAATGCTACTGATTCCTGTATGTTGAATTTGTACCCTTTAACTTTACTGAATTTGTTTATCAGTTCTAACAGTTTTTGGTGGGATCTTAAGATTTTCTAAATATTAAAATCATATCTCTGAAAACAAGGATAATTTGACTTATTTTATTCCAGTTTGGATGTCTATTTCTTTCTCTTATCTGGTTCCTCTACCTATGACTTGTAGTACCGTGTCGAATAACAGTGGTGGAAGTGGGCATCATAATTTTCCAGATCTTAGAGAAAAGGCTTTCAGTTTTTCCCCATTCATTATCATACTAGCTTTGGGTTTGTCATATATGGCTTTTATTGTGTTCAGGTATGTTTCTTGTATCCCCAGGTTTTAGAGTTTTTAATATGAAGGGATGTTGAAATTTAACAAATGCTTTTTCAGTATCAATTGAAATTATCACATTTTTGTCATTCATTCTGTTGATATGATAAATCACATTGATTAATTTTCATATGTTGAACCATCCTTGCATCACTGGGAAAATCCTACTTAGTCATAAAAAATGTTCATATTAATGTGTTGTGGAATTTGGTTTGTTTGTATTTTGTTGAGGATTTTTACATCAATGTTCATCAGGGATATTGGCCCTCAGTTTTGTTTTGTTTACTTTAAGTTCTGTGATACTTTGTGCTGAACGTGCAGGTTTGTTAAGTAGGTATACATGTGCCCTGGTGGTTTGCTGCATCTATCAACACGTCATCTAGGTTTTAAGCCCTGCATGCATTAGATATTTGTCCTGATGTTTTTCCTCCCCTTGCCTCTACCCCCCAGCAGGCCCCGGTGTGTGATGTTCCCTTCCTGTGTCCATGTGTTCTCATTATTCAAGTCTCACTTTTGAGTAAAAACATGCAGTGTTTGGTTTTCCCTTCCTGTGTTAGTTTGCTGGGGATGATCGTTTCTGGCTTAATCCATGTCCCTGCAAAAGACATGAACTCATTCTTTTTTATAGCTGCATAGTATTCCATGGTGTGTATGTGCCACATTTTCTTTATGCAGTCTATCATTGATGGGCATTTGGGTTGGTTCCAAGTCTTTGCTATTGTAAATAGTGCTGCAGTAAACACACATGTGCATGTGACTTTACAGTGAATGATGCATAATCTTTTGTGTAATGGGATTGCTGGGTCAAATGGTATTTCTGGTTCTAGATCCTTGAGGAATCGCCACACTGCCTTCCACAATGGTTGAACTAATTTACACTCCCACCAATAGTGTAAAAGCATTCCTATTTTTCCACATACTCGCCAGCATCTGTTGTTTCCTGACTTTTTAATGATTGCCATTCTAACTGACGCGAGATGGTATCTCATTGTGGTTTTGATTTGCATTTCTCTAGTGACCAGTGATGATGAGCTTTTTTGTTCATATGTTTGTTGGCCACATAAATGTCTTCTTTTGAGAAGTGTCTGTTCATATCCTTCACCCACTTTTTGATGGGGTTGTTTTTTTTCTTGTAAATTGGTTTAAGTTCCTTGTAGGTGCTGGATGTTAGACCTTTGTCAGATGGATAGATTGCAAACATTGTCTCCCATTCTGTAGGTTGCCTGTTCACTCTGATGATAGTTTATTTTGCTGAGCAGAAGCTCTTTCATTTAATCAGATCCCATTTGTCAATTTTGGCTTTTGTTGCAATTGCTTTTGGTGTTTTACTCATGAAATCTTTGCTCATGCCTATGTCCTCCATGGTATTGCCTAGGTTTTCTTCTAGGGTTTTTATGGTTTTAGGTTTTATGTTTAAGTTTTTAATCCATCTTGAGTTAATTTTTGTATAAGGTGTAAGGAAGCGGTCCAGTTTCTGTTTTCTGCATATGGCTAGCCAGTTTTCCCAGCACCATTTATTAACTAGGTAATCCTTTCTCCATTGCTTGTTTTTGTCAGGTTTGTCAAAGATCAGATGGTTGTAGATGTGAGGTGTTATTTCTGAGGCCTCTGTTCTGTTCCATTGGTCTATATATCTGTTTTGGTACCAGTACCATGCTATTTGGTTACTGTAGGCTCGTAGTATAGTTGGAAGTCAGGTAGTGTGATGCCTCCAGCATTGTTCTTTTTGTTTAGGATTGTCTTGGCTATATGGGCTCTTTTTTGGGTCCATATGAAATTTAAAGTTTTTTCTAGGTCTGTGAAGCAAGTCAATGGTAGTTTGATGGGAACAGCCTTGAATCTATAAATTACTTTGGGCAATATGGCCATTTTCATGATATTGATTTTTCCTATCCATGAGCATGTAATGTTTTTCCATTTGTTTGTGTCCTCTCATATTTCCTTGAGCAGTGGTTTGTAGTTCTCCTTGAAGAGGTCCTTCACATCCCTTGTAAGTTGTATTCCTCTGTATTTTATTCTTAATGTAGCAATTGTAAATGGGAGTTGACTCATGATTTGGCTCTCTGCTGCTTGTCTATTATTGGTGTATGGGAATGCTTGTGATTTTTGCACATCGATTTTGTATCCTGAGACTTTGTTGAAGTTGTTTATCAGCTTGAGGAGTTTTCAGGCTGAGATGATGGAGTTTTCTTGAAATCTATTTTCTGTGATGTAAGTCAAGCTACTCTTGCTCTTTGTTGATTTCTTTTTGAGTGGAGTATCTTTTTCCACCCTTCAGTTCTGCTCTGATATTAGTTATTTCTTGTCTTCTGCTAACTTTTGAATTGTTTGTTCTTGCTTCTCTAGTAGTTCTTTTAATTGTGATGTTAGTGTGTTGATTTGAGATCTTTCCCACTTTCTAATGTGGGCATTTAGTGCTGTAAAATTCTCTATTAACATGCTTTAGCTGTGTCCCAGAGATTCTGGTATATTGTCTCTTTGTTCTCATTGGTTTCAATGTACTTTGTTATTTCTGCCTTAATTTTGCTTTTTAACCCAGTGTTCATTCAGGAGCAGCTTCTTCAGTTTTCATGTAGTTGCGCAGTTTTGAGTGAGTGTCTTAATTCTGAGTTCTAATTTGATTGCACTGTGGTCTGAGAGACTGTTATGATTTCTGTTCTTTTCCGTTTGCTGAAGAGTGTTTTGCTTCCGATTATGTGGTTGATTTTAGAATAAGTGCTATATGGTGCTGAGAAGAATGTATATTCTCTTGATTTGGCGTGGAGAGTTCTGTAGATGTCTATTAAGTCCGTTTGGTCCAGAGCTGAGTTCAAGTCCTAAATATCTTTGTTAATTTTCTGTCTCATTGATCTGCCTAATGTTGACAGTGGGGTGTTAAAGTCTCCCACTATTATTGTGTGGGAGTCTAAGTATCTTTGTAGGTCTCTAAGAACTTGTTTTATTAATCTGTGTGCTCCTGTATTGGGTGCATATATTTTTAGGATAGTTAGCTCTTCTTGTTGTATTGATCCCTTTACCACTATGTAATGTCCTTTATCGTTTTTGATCTTTGTTGGTTTAAAGTCTGTTTTGTCAAAGACTAGGATTGCAACTGCTGTTTTTTTGTTATTGTTGTTTGTTTGTTTGTTTGTTGCTTTCCATTTTCTTGGTAAGTATTCCTCCATCCCTTTATTTTGTGCCTGTGTGTGACTGTACATGT
This sequence comes from Symphalangus syndactylus, assembly GCF_028878055.3. Taxonomy (NCBI): domain Eukaryota; kingdom Metazoa; phylum Chordata; class Mammalia; order Primates; family Hylobatidae; genus Symphalangus; species Symphalangus syndactylus. The sequence continues at coordinate 125,765,192 of NC_072427.2, read as the reverse complement.
GAGATGGGTCTCCTGAATACAGCACACCAATGGTTCTTGACTCTTTATCCAATTTGCCAGTCTGTGTCTTTTAATTGGGGTGTTTAGCTCATTTACATTTAAGGTTAATATTGTTATGTGTGAATTTTCTTGGTATCAGGGTAATACTGACTTCATGGAATGAGTTTGAAAGTAATCCTTTGTCTTCTCTTTTTCAGAATAGTTTTGGTAGAATTGGTATTAGCTCTTCCTTAAATGTTTGGTAAAATTCAGCAGTGGAGCCATTGGGTCCTGAGCTTTTCTTTCTGAAAGACTTTTTATTATGTCATTGATATCATTAATTTTTTAAAAAAATATTTTAATTTAGGTTCAGTGGTACATTGCAGATTTGTTATATATCATATAACAGAAATATTAGATTTGTTATATTTGTATATATATTTGTTTTATAGTTAACTTTGTGTCATGAAGATTTGTTGCACAGATTATCCACAACCCAGGTACTAAGCCTTGTACCTAATAGTTATTTTTCTGTTCCTCTCCCTCCTCCCACCCTCCATCTTCAAGTAGACCCCAGTGTCTGTTGTCTCCTTCTTTGTGTCCATGAGTTCTCATCTTTTAATCCCCACTTATAAATGGAAAATACTGCATTCAGTGTTCTATTCTTGCATTAGTTTGGTGAGGACAATGGCTTCCAGCTGCGTCCATGTTTCCACAAAAGACATGATCTTTCTTTTTATGGCTGCATAGTATTCCACATTTTCTTTATCCAATTTGTCATTGACGGGCACTTAGGTTGACTTCATGTCTTTGTTATTGTGAAAAGTTCTGCAATGGTTTAATTACTTCTTTTTGGTCAGTTGGGATTTTGTGTTTCTTTACGGTTCAATCTTGGTAGGTTGTATGTGTCTAGGACTTTATTTTTTCTAGGTCTTCCAATTTATTGGCATATAGTTGCTCATAGTAGCCTCTAATGTTCTATTGACTTTTTGTAATATCAGTTGTAGTGTATCCCTTTCATCTCTGATTGTATTTATTTGAATCTCCTCTCTTTTTTTCAGTTAGTTGGACTAAAGGTTTGCAAATTTTATCTTTTCAAAAAACCAACTTTTCATTTCATGGATTTTGTTATTGTTATTTTTTGTTTCAATTTCACTTATTCTGATATTAATTATTTTTCTTCCACTGATTTTAGCTTTAGTTTGCTCTTGCATTTCTGGTTCTTTATGTGCATTGTTAGGTTGTTTACTTAAAGTTTTTCTACTTCTTTTATGTAGGTGCTTATTACTATAATTTTTTTGCTATTAGTACTGCTTTTGCTGTGTCCCATAGATTTTAGTATGTTGTGTTTCTATTTTCAATTATTTTAACAAATCTTGAAATTACCTTCCTAATTTCTTCATTGACCCACTGGTTATTCAGGAGTATATTGTTTAACTTCCATGCACTGGTAGGTTTCCAAAATTCCTCTTGTTATTGATGTCTAATTTCCTTCCACTGTAGTTAGATACTTGATATAATTTTATTATTCTTTTGTAATTATTTAGGACTTGTTTTGTGGCCTAACATAAGGTCTATCCCTGAGAATCACCCATGTGCTGAGGACAAGCAGGTGTATTCTGTAGTTCTTGGATGAAATAGTCTGTAAATATATATTAGGTCTATTTTGTCTACAGTGCAGGTTAAGTCCAATGTTTCTTTGTTGATTTTCTGTGTGGATGATCTGCCCAATGCTGAAAGTCAGTGTTTAAGTCTCCAGGTCTTATTGTATTGGAGTATATCTCTCTCTTTGGTCTAATAATATTTGCTTTGTATATCTGAGTGCTCCAGTGTTGGGTGCTTGTTTACTCTGCTGATTATTTCTTTCACTGTGCAGAAGTTTGTAGTTTAATTAGATCCCATATATTTATCTTTGTTTTTGCTGCATTTGCCATAATTAGGAAATCAAAAAATAATAGATGTTGGCATAGATTTGATGAAAAGCGAACACTTTTACGCTGCTGGTGAGAATGTAAACTAGTACAACCATTATGGAAAACACTATGGAGTTTCCTTAAAGAACTAAAAGTAGAACTGCCATTTGATTCAGCAATCCCGCTACTAGGCATTTACCTGGGAGAAAAGAAGTTATTATAAGAAAAAAATACTTGCATACATGTGTTTATAGAAGCACAATTCACAACTGCAAAAATATGCAACAGCCTAAATGCCCATCCACCAACAAGTAAAGAAAACGTGGTATACATATATCATGGAATACTACTCTGCCATAAAAGAGAATGAAAGAATGCCATTCACTGCAACCTGGATGGAGTTGGAGACCATTATTCTAAAAGTAACACAGGAATGGAAAACCAAACATCATATATGCTCACTTATAAGTGGAAGCTAAGCTACAAGGACTCAAAAGCATAAGAATTATACAATGGACTTTGGAGACTTAGGGAAGAGGGTGGGAGAGGGGTGGCGGATAAGAGACAACACATTGGGTACTGTGTACACTGCTTGGCTGACAGGTGCACCAAAATCTCAGAAATCACTACTAAAAAACTTATCAAAAAAGAAAGAAAGAAAGAAAGAAAGCTGCTCATATATGTGTGTGTGTGTGTGTGTATGTATATACACACATAGAAACATATATGTGTGTGTGTGTGTGTGTGTGTACATTCAACTTTACAGGATTTCATTGGGACAACTTTCCCTATTATTAGTGAGTACATTTTTTATTAATTATTTATCCATATATTTTGTGGGGTTTTTTGTGTGTTTGTGTGTGTATTTGTGTGTACACATGCTGTTTCTCTTCTGTTTTTATCATGGGAAAATGAGAGATAGTAGCTGCACATAGATACGATTTTTTTTAGGGAAGTCATTTGAAGAATTCTTTTTTGTGTGATAGATATATAACTGTGTAAAGCAAATATTCACAAACCTTATTTATTAGGCCACTCTGACATGTTGAATTCCTAAAGATCTGTAAAGAAATCTTCACTTTCTTCCATTCTGTTTTAATAATCTTAGCTAATAAGAGGAGGAACAGAAATAGTGCCCATGATCTCATCTTACCAAGATATCTGCTAAGAAACAATCATATGATCATTTGTTTGGCTATCTAACAAAATAAGATTTTCTTTGAATTTATAAATTTAAAGAAGATAAATGTTAGTGAATGGAAAGTATGTGAGGTTATGGGAGGCTAACGGTGGGAACTGGCATTTATATCTCCTGACTTCTAGGCACTGTGTTAGAAATTAATCACTTACTTACTTTTTTCTTATGTACATTTTAAAGGTAAGTTGAAGAAGAAGGAAGTAAACAAACTGGCCCAATATTGCACAGTAAAAGAGACTTGCCTGAAAAGCTCATGATTATTCCTTCTTTTTAATATACATATAAGCCATTTGGGACCTGTGATGGTTAATTTTATGTTTCAGCTTGAATGGATCATGGGGTCTCACATATTTGACTAAACATATTTCTGGTTGTGTCTGCGAGGCTTTTTCTAGATGAGACAAGCATTTGAATCAGTTTACTCTCTAAAGCAGAGTGCCCTTTCTAGTGTGGTTGGACATCACCCAAGCTGCCGCATAGAACAAAAGGCCATGGGAGACAGCTCAAGGAGATAGGCAGAAGGGGTACAGAAGGCTGTTCATGGAACTACCCAAAGCTCAGGCCAATAAAAAATATAAACATTGCTATGCATCCCAAAAGGTTGAAAATGGAAAGATAAAATCTCAGAAGGAAAAAGGAAAGGGACATTGCTTCAGAGGGCCTCCAAAGTCAGGGCCAACGAATCTTTGTTCAAGACACTTTGCTAGATATGTGACTATGGGAAATTGCTTAACTTTTCCGAGTCTGCCTTCTCATCTGCAAAATTGACTATCCTAAGAACTGAATGAGATGTTAAAATATCGTAATGTGGTATGCAGTGAGAACTCAGTAAATATTTATTATTGATCAAGAATAGGTTGTTGAAGACTATAAATGTGTGATCTGGACAGCGATGTGATCTGTTGAGTGCATCCCTGCTTCCTTTGTCTCTTCATATACTGCAGTCAGTGCTATGAGCAATGCCCAAAGCTTCTGTAAAAACAGGGTTGCAATGCTGCTGGCAATATAGTCAGTCCTCTGTCTACTCCGGTTCTTCATCCACAGATTCAACCAACCATGGATCAAAAATATTTGAGAAAAAAACAATAAAAAATAACATACAACAATAAAAATATAATACGTATGAAAACCAACACAGTATAACAACTATTTACATAGCCTTCATATTGTATTAGGTACCATAAGTAACCTAGAGATGATTTAAGCTATACCGGAGGATGTGGGTAGGTTATATGCAAATACTATGCCATTTACACAAGGAACATGAGCATCCTCAGATTTCGGTACTAGGGAAGGTCTTGGAACCAGTTCCCTGAGGTATCTTAGGGACGACTGTACCTAGATGCAAAATATGTCTAGCAACAATAGGAATGTCCAAGGCTGATCACATTTCTCCAGGCTTTCTCCTCGGTGATGACATATCCTATTGCTGGGCCTCCAAAACATGGTAATTGAAGCCAAAACATGGTAATTGAATCTATCACATCCTCCCACACCTGCAAATTAGATTTTCACTTGAGGAAAGAGTGCTTACATGTGAAAAAGTTGGAAAATAAGTGATCATCAGGGACAACTTTTGATGTTGCTGCTACTCTGACTTGTGACTGTTGGTCAAATTTTGAAACTTATGTCCTCCATCAAATTTGCAAAAATGCAAACTTGGCAAAAATATATATCTCTAAAATAACATTCTGAAAAAAATGTATGATAGAAATGATAACCAAAGAAAATCTCTTGGAAAGGGAAGAATGAAAGTAATATAGCCATGTGTTACATAGCAATGTTTTGGTCAATGAGGGACCACATATATGAAAGTGTTCCACAGAATTATAATACTGCATTTTTACTGTACCTTTTATATGTTTAGCTATATGTAGATATAAAAATACCATTGTATTACAACTGTCTACAGTATTCAGTACAGTAATATGCTGTCAATGTTTGTAGCCTAGGAATAATAGGCTCTACCATATAGCCTAGATGTGCAGTAGGCTATTAGTATGTAGGTTTATGTATGTACACTCTATGATGCTCAAGCAAAGACAAAATTGCCTAATGACTCATTTCTCAGAATGTATCCTCATTGTTAAGTGATGTATGACTGTACCTATTGGTATTTCTAATAGTATAAGATACTCAAAACAACATACAATGAGTATTTCTATTCTGTTTTAAAGATGTGGAAAGTGAAGTTGAAAAGTAAGACACTATCCAAAGCACATAGCTAATAAATGGCATAAAATGAATCAAACTAAGTTTATTGTTTTAGAAGACCTCAAAAGTGCACAAGAAGTTATTTACTACAGAAAAACTTTAAAAACAAGTAAATAGAAGAAAATAATCACTCCCAAGTAAAATAACCATTTAAGTATCTTCACGTATAGCTTCTGTTTTACTACAACATCTCTCTCTCTCTCCGCCTCTCTCTCTCTCTCTCTATATATATATATATATATATATGTATGTATATATGGAAATAAAAATTGAATATATATTCAATTTTTCAATTATATATGTATATATATATATATATTCTATTTTTATTTCCATAGATTTTTGGGGAACAGGTGGTATTTGGTTACATGAGTCAGTTCTTTAGGGGTGACTTGTGAGATTTTGGTGCATCCATCACCCAATTTGTAGTCATTTATCCCTCACCCTCCTGCCACCCTTTTCCCCAAGTCCTGAAAGTTCGTTGTTTCATTCTTATGTCTTTGCGTCCTCATAGCTTAGCTCCACATACGAGTGAGAATACTTGATGTTTGGTTTTCTATTTTTGAGGTACTTCAGTTACAATAATAGTCTCCAGTTCCATCCAGGTTGCTGCAAATGCCACTAATTCATTCTTTTTTATGGCTGAGCAGTATTCTATCGTATATATACACCACAATTTCTTTATTCACTCATTGATTGATGGACATTTGGGCTGGTTCCATATTTTTGCAATTGAGAATTGTGCTGCTATAAACATGTATGTTCAAGTATTTTTTTTCATGTAATGACTTCTTTTCCTCTGAGTAGATACCCAGTAGTGGGATTGCTGGATCACATGTTAATTCTACTTTTCATCTTTTAAGCAATCTCCACGCTATTTTCCATAGTGGTTGTACCAGTTTACATTCCCACCAGCAGTGTAAAAGTGTTCTCTTTTCATCACACCCACATCAACATCTATTATTTTTTAATTGTTTTTATTTTGGCCCTTGTTGCAAAAATAAGTTGGTATCGCGTTGTGGTTTTGATTTGCATTTCTCTGATTATTAGTGATGCTGAGCATTTTTTCATGCTTGTTGATTATTTGTATATCTGCTTTTGATAATTGTCTTCATGTCCTAAACCCACTTTTTGATGGGATTGTTTGTTTTTTTTTCTTGCTAATTTATCTGAGTTCCTTGTAGATTTTGGATATCAGTCCTTTGTCAGATGTGTAGATTGTGAAGACTTTCTCCCACTCTGTGCATTGTCTGCTTACTCTGCTGACTGTTACTTTTGCTGTGCAAAATCTCTTTAGTTTAATTAAGTCCAACCTATTTATCTTTGTTTTTGTTTTTAATAAAATATATACTCTAAGTAGGTTTTTAAAATATATTTCTTCACTTAATATTTTAAGGCAAGACAAGTATATCAGCAAATGCATTTTAAAGCACCACTTTAAATATCTATATAGAATTATCTTGTTTCATTTTACCAATTCCCCATTTTTCTACTGTAAATAACACTCTGATGAACATCTTTATAGCCAAATACTTGGTAAAATTTCACTTCTGTTCCAGAAATGTATTATGTTGAAATACACAAAGACATAAGGCAAAGCAATAGGCAACTGTATATATAATATTTTAAATTCTTGGTACCAAATTATCTTCTTTATTATATTAATTTTATATCAATATTATATGCTATTATTCCAGTACAATACCAATTTTTATCAGTACATAAAAGTATATTTTTTACAAATGGTAAGAAGGGAATTGTTTTTAAATAAGTTTTAGCAATTTGACCATGAAAGATATAAATATACATTTTAACAGGTATTTTCATTCTCAGAAATAATATGATTTTAAAATATGTTTTCTGGCCAATTACATTTTTCCTTAATGAATTTCTTATTTATATCATATGTAGATTTTCTATTAGGTTGATTTTTATTTTTCTAATTAAGTTATTATTCATAATATATTTATAATTTTAATTTTTTTCTTATGTAGTCAAATAATCTTTATTTTGCATGACTTCTCTACTTGATCTCTTTCTTTTAGGATTCCTCCTCATACTCAAATGGCACAAATAGTTATCCTTATGTTCATTTCTCTGTGTTTTCCATGCTTAAACCTTTCATACATTTTGAATTTATTTCATCATAAGATGTAAGATAACAACATAATCCTAAGTTTAAGTTGCCTAGCTGTCAACATTTTAAATAATCCACCCATTTGTCATTAATTTAAAATTCCAATTTAATTATATATTTAATTCCTGTCATTTAAGCTTATATGTCTATTTTAATTATTATAGCTTTATTATGAGTGGTGCCCAGATAATTTAGTTTTTTACAACCTTTGAGACCAGCTGATAGAGATGCTACTCTTTACCCCAACTATGCCAGCAAAAACTCACCTGGGTACCTGATGACTGTTGAAACAGTTCTATCCCTCTTCCTTCTCTTTGTGTCCTCTATTAGATGTGTTTAAAGTGATAGAACACTCTAACCATTAACTTCCATCAATGACTAGATATCTTCCTCCTTCTTCACCCACCAGTTTATAAAGACCAGTGACAGTACTAAAATATACTCATGCTTTATCAAAACTTTTCATGTCTCCATTCTCTATGAAAGTATTCAAGATAAGAAATAAAGTTAACATCTAAAACAAAAAAGTTTGTTCTTATGCAAACGCTCACCTTCACTACCATTTTTTTAGGAAGAATTTCCAGACAATTTGATAAAACTGATCCTCATGTAATTTCTTATTCAGTGTAAGACTCTTCCTTTAGATTGTAATTTCTCTGTGGGCAGGGTCTTGTCTATCTTCTTATCCACTGTCCCTAGTACCTCGCATAAGAACTGTAATAAAAAGATACTCAGTAACTATTTTCATTCATTATGCTTTACTATTTCATTAGGGTTTTTTTTTGCCTTCATGAAAGGTTATTTAATCAAGTTCCCCTAAAAATTAACTGTGTAGTTTTAATTGAAAATACTATAATTTATTCATGTGCTTTGTTGAAAGAATCAAAATCTTTAAAATATTGACTCTTCCCATTTGGGGAAATGGGATATGACTGTCTATCCACTGAGGTCTCATTTAATGTATTTCATAAATATTTATCTTTCCTTTCATGTAGTTTGTTCACAGTTGTTGTTACATTTAAATCTAAGTAGTTTATAATTTGTGTTGCTATTGTGAATGAGATTTTTCTTACATTATCTTAGGATTTGTAATCGATGTAAATTATAAAACATTATTATAAAATAATAATTGTATGTATTTATATGGTAACTGACCATATAACTGAAATCTCTTTTATCTCTTTTTAGTTCTAGTATTTATACAACTTTTTCCCTTCAAGTTCCTAGAAATACAGTTACATAATCTGCAAATGATATTATTTGTATACGTCTAAAAACTAGTATGGTAGTAAGTACTTAGGAAATATTGCTGAAAAATGTGTAATACTTGTATGTTGGTTAAATATTTGTTAAATGAATTAATAAATGATTGAATACATATTGAAGTATAATCAAAAGGAGAATATTAAAATTATACTAAGAGAAGTACATTGTTATTTTGCGTTATATTTTGTATTTGTTTTATTCCTCTGATTTTCCAGGTTATATGTACAAACACTAGTTAAAAGTAACTGGAGGGGATCAGGTAACAAGCGAAGTTCTGCTTCCACATAGAATGCAAATTCTTGAAGAAAACATCATACTAACAGTGAGAATGTTCCAAATAATAGATAAAATAATTTATTCAGTGCATCAGAGTATTGAGATGATTAAGATTCTAGAGTGAGAAACTGTTCTAGTGAGAGGTAGATCACTCAACTCTTTTCCATTTGACATAGCATAAAAAGAAGTAGCTGTCAAAAATAAGGTAAAAGCATAATATCTGAATTTTTGACAAATTCTTGAGTCCATTATGGCCTAGCATGAAAATTTAAAATCACTGAAAGCCTCAGATATATAGTTCACAAAAATTCATCAGATTTTTTTCCAAGAGCCTTCCCATCAGAAGCTCATGAAGAATTGATGTCAAGGCAGGAGGACTGATAGAAACTTCCTTGAGGTCATAGTCACCCACTCATATCTTCCCACATCAACAAGAATTCCGTACCCATCCACAGACAAAAATATCTTTGTGGGAACCCTTTAGATTCAAGTAGGAGGTTGGGATATCTCAGTGAGTCCAAGACCTAGAAGGGTCATTTTGAGACCTACACCCAGGTGGCTGACTCACTGATTGTGGTCTCAGCTTCAGACCTAGAAACAACCCTGTTCCCCAAAAGGCATGGCTACAGCCTGTTTGGCCTTGAGCCTGCTACCAATATCATCCTTCATGGAGTCTGGGAGGAATAACACATTCTAGTACCTTGGCAGACAGGCTCATCTACCTGCCAACATCAATTTCAGCAGTGGACCTGAAAATCAGTTTATGACTTAGTAGTCTGGGAACTGTCCTTCCTGCATAGAGATCTGCTTGGAGTATCACCCTTGGTACCACTGGGTTGAGCTTGCCAACACAAGTCTGATGGAAGACTTTTAAATAACCATGAAACTCAGTTTCAGCTCCTCCAAGAAGTGGACTGGGAGTGGTTATACCCACCTAGAGACCTGGAGGGAGGTACACCCAGGAGTGCCCCTGAAGCCTGATGCCCTGACCTCAGTCACATTATGCATTTTAAAATAACCTCATAGCCTTTCTCAGCTGCAGTCTGAAAGCATAACTGCTCACCCAGGAAACTGGAAAACACACCTATCTATGCACTAAAGACAATCCTGAAGACCTTGGTGTCGGCTGTGGATGCTGAAATGACCTCGTGTTTCAGTTCCAGTCTGCCGCAGCAACAGACTGGGGCAGTACAGTGCCAGCCCAGGGACCCATCCAGTGATCCAGTGGGATCTCTCCCAGAGACCTAGAGGAAGCCACGCCCATCAGAACACCTGGTAACAGGCCTGCCATATGTAAGTTCTGAAAAAGATCTTCATCCCAGTGCCAGCACCACAGACCAAGGTCCTGTAGACAGTCCAATACACCTAGGGACCAAATAGTACCCACACCCACTAGAGTCTCTGGTACCAGCCGTGCAAAACTTTCTCTCCAGTATGGACCTAGCATCAACCACAAGACCCTTATCCAGCCCTAATTTATCATGATCCCACAGGCAACTTCATCAGCCCAGAGACCTAACAGGAGAAGAATTTAACATGCCAAAAAACTCATCTGTGAAGACTGAAAGACGAGTTTTCCCCTTAAAATGCAGAGATCCAATGTAAGGTTATACAAACTACAATAAATCAAAGAAACATGACACCACCAAAGTAAATTAGTAAACTCCAATAACTGACCCTAAGTTAGCGGAGATACATAAATTGCCTGAAAAAGAATTCAAAATAATCATCCACAAGGAGCTAATGAGATGTAAGAAAATACAGGTAGACAACTAAATAAAATTAGAAAGACACAAACAAAATTCTGAACAAAATGCCTAAACAAAATGTGAAGTACAGGAGAAAATAAAAACCATAAAAAAACTAAAGAAGAATCCTAGATCTGAAGAATACAATGACAGAAATGAAAAACTCAATGGTTTCAACAGCAGACTTAGTCATGTAAAATAAAGAATTAGCAAATTTAAAGACAGGGCATTTGAAGCCAACCAATTAAAGAAACAAAAAAAAAAGAGAGAGAGAGAGAAAGAGTAAATAAGGCTGCCAGGTGTGGTGGCTCACGCCTGTAATCCCAGCACTTTGGGAGGCTGAGGCTGGTGGATCACCTGAGGTCTGGAGTTTGAGACCAACCTGGCCAACATGGTGAAACCCCATCTCTACTAAAAATATAGAAAATTAGCTGGGTGTGGTTGTAGGCACCTGTAATCCCAGCTACTCCGCAGACTGGGGCAGGAGAATCACTTGAATCCAGGAGGCGGTGGTTGCAGTGAGCCAAGATCGTGCCATTGCACTCTAGCCTGGGCGACAAGAGCAGAACTCCATCTCAAAAATAAAAAAAATGAATAAAGCATAAGAGACTTATGAAACACTATCAAATATGTAAACATATGAATTATGAGTAGTCAGATGGAGAAAAAAAGAAAAGGGCAGAAAGCTTATTTATAGAAATATCTGAAAACTTCCCCAATCTTAGGAGAAATATGGACAAAGAAATTCAGAAAACTCAAAGAATCTCCAGCAAGATCAACTCAAAAAAGAATACTCTGAGACATGTTACAATTGAGTTTTCAAAAGCTGAAGACAAAGAAGTAATTTTAAAGACAGCAAGAGAGAAAAACTTATAACATGCAAAATATCTCCCACAGGCTATCAGCAGACTTCTCAACAGAAAATGCAGACAAGATGGAAATGGAATGACATACTCAAAATGCTAAAAGAAAAACAAAAATGCCAAACAAAAATACTATACCTAGCAAATTTGCACTTCAAAAATATAAAAAGAGATAAAGATGTTCCAAGACAAACAAAAGCTGAGGAAGTTCATCACCATGAGACTAACCTTATAAGACATGCTAAAGTGAGTTCTTCAAGTTGAAATGAAAGAAAAGGCCGGGTGCGGTGGCTCACGCCTGTAATCCCAGCACTTTGGGAAGCCGACACGTGCAAAGCAGGAGGTCAGGAGATCGAGACCATCCTGGCTAACACGGTGAAACCCATCTCTGCTAAAAAAAAAAAAAAAAAAAAATTAGCTGGGTATGGTGGTGGGCGCCTGTAGTCCCAGCTATTTGGAAGGCTGAGGCAGGAGAATGGCATGAACCCAGGAGGCAGAGCTTACAGTGAGCTGAGATCGCGCCACTGCACTCTGGCCTGGGTGACAGAGTGAGACTCTGTCTCAAAAAAAATAAAAAATAAAAAAAAGAAAGATAAGTAACAACATAAAAACACAAAAGTGTAAAACTCACTGGTAAGGGAGTAAGGGAAATATATAGTCAAAACCAGAATACTGTCGTACTGTAGAAGCACTGCATAATTCACTTCTAGTATCAGAGTTAGACAAATATATTAAAAACAACTATAATTGTAAACAATGAACAGATACAAAATATAAATAGATGTAAAGTGTGACATCAAAAGCATAAAATGTGGGATTGAAGTATAAATTTAGAATCTCTGTATACAATTGAAGACAAGGTACTTGAAATTGAAATTAGGAAATTTAAGCTATAAAAGCTATTTTATATAAGCCTCTTGGTAACCACAAAGAAAAAAAACCTCTAGTAGTCATACAAAAGATAAAGAAAAAGAAAGCATACCACCAAAAAGTACAATATATCACAAAGAAAGACACTAGGATTATAAGGAACAAAATAACTACAAAACAATTGGTAAAAAATCATCAAAATGCCAGTAGTAAGTTCTTACCTATTAATAATTCCTTTAAATGTAAATTCATTATCCAATCAAAATACCTGAGTAGTTAAATGGATATAAAAACAAACAAGATCCAGCAATATACTGCCTAAAGACACTCACTTTAGCCTTAAGAACTCACAAACACTGAGTGAAGAGATGGTAAAATTTATTCCACACACATAGAAACCAGAAGAGACCCAGATGACTATACTTTTAACAAATAAAATAGACTTTAAGTCAAAAATGGTTTTAAAAATGTTTTAAAAGGTTATTTTATAATAATAAAGGGGTCAATTCATCAAAAAGATAGAACATTTTTAACATATATGTACCTAACATTGGAACATCTAAATATGCAAAACAAATATTAATAGATCCAAGGGTGAGATAGACTGCAATACATAATAGTAAAGGACTTTTGATAATGGATGGATCAACCAAACAGAAAATCAATAGGGAAACCGTGGACTTTAATAACATTTTAGAACTAAAAGACCTAACTGACATATAGAAAACATTCCATCCAATGACAGCAGAATACACATTCTTCTCAAGCACACATAGTCCTTTCTCTAGGACAGATGATATATTAAGACAAAAAACAAGTCTTAACAAATTTAAAAAGATTGAAATTATATCACATGTCTTTTCAGCATACTAGAATTAAACTAGGAAACAATAATGGGAGTTATTTTGGAAAATTAACAAATACGTGGGAAATTAATCAACATGATCCTGAACAACCAATGGGTCAAGAAAAATTTTTAAAAAACTGAGACAAATTAAAACTAAAACACAAAATTCCAAAACATGATATGCAACAATATTGATTCCCAGGTGGTAGTCGCTGTGGTTTGTTTGTTCCCACCAAATATCATTTTGAAATTTGATCCCCAGTATGGCTGTGTTACAAGGTAGGATCTAGTGGTAGATATTTTGGTCATGGTAGAAGATTCTTTATGAATGACTTGAGGGCAGTTTCATTGTAGTGAATGAGTTCTCATTCTTTTGAGGCTGCATTGGTTCTCGAGGAAACAGATTAGTTCCCAAGAAAGTGGGTTGTTATAAAGAAGGAAACCTCTGGGTTTGGTCCCTCCTCACACATGCCCACTTACCCATTGACTTTCTTTTTTTTTTTTATTTTATTATTATACTTTAGGTTTTAGGGTACATGTGCACAATGTGCAGGTTTGTTACATATGTATCCATGTGCCATGTTGGTTTGCTGCACCCATTAACTCGTCATTTAGCATTAGGTATATCTCCTAATGCTGTCCCTCCCCCCTCCCCCTACCCCACAACAGTCCCCGGAGTGTGATGTCCCCCTTCCTGTGTCCACGAGTTCTCATTGTTCAATTCCCACCTATGAGTGAGAACATGCGGTGTTTGGTTTTTTGTCCTTGCGATAGTTTACTGAGGATGATGTTTTCCAGTTTCATCCATGCCCCTACAGAGGACATGAACTCATCATTTTTATGGCTGCATAGTATTCCATGGTATATATGTACCACATTTTCTTTATCCAGTCTATCGTTGTTGGACATTTGGTTTGGTTCCAAGTCTTTGCTATTGTGAATAGTGCCGCAATAAACATACGTGTGCATGTGTCTTTATAGCAGCATGATTTATAGTCCTTTGGGTATATATCCAGTAATGGGATGGCTGGGTCAAATGGTATTTATAGTTCTAGATCCCTGAGGAATCACCACACTGACTTCCACAATGGTTGAACTAGTTTACGGTCCCACCAACAGTGTAAAAGTGTTCCTATTTCTCCACATCCTCTCCAGCACCTGTTGTTTCCTGACTTTTTAATGATCGCCATTCTAACTGGTGTGAGATGGTATCTCATTGTGGTTTTCATTTGCATTTCTCTGATGGCCAGTGATGATGAACATTTTTTCGTGTGTTTTTTGGCTGCATAAATGTCTTCTTTTGAGAAGTGTCTGTTCATGTCGTTCACCCACTTTTTGATGGGGTTGTTTGTTTTTTTCTTGTAAATTTGTTTGAGTTCATTGTAGATTCTGGATATTAGCCCTTTGTCAAACAGGGAGCCAAATCATGAGTGAACTCCCATTCACAATTGCTTCAAAGAGAATAAAATACCTAGGAATCCAACTTACAAGGGATGTGAAGGACCTCTTCAAGGAGAACTACAAACCACTGCTCAATGAAATAAAAGAGGATACAAACAAATGGAAGAACATTCCATGCTCATGGGTTGGAAGAATCAATATCGTGAAAATGCCCATACTGCCCAAGGTAATTTATAGATTCAATGCCATCCCCATCAAGCTACCAATGACTTTCTTCACAGAATTGGAAAAAACTACTTTAAAGTTCATATGGAACCAAAAAAGAGCCCACATCGCCAAGTCAATCCTAAGCCAAAAGAACAAAGCGGGAGGCATCACGCTACCTGACTTCAAACTATACTACAAGGCTACAGTAACCAAAACAGCATGGTACTGGTACCACAACAGACACGTGGATCAATGGAACAGAACAGAGCCCTCAGAAATGATGCTGCATATCTACAACTATCTGATCTTTGACAAACCTGAGAAAAACAAGCAATGGGGAAAGGATTCCCTATTTAATAAATGGTGCTGGGAAAACTGGCTAGCCATAGGTAGAAAGCTGAAACTGGATCCCTTCCTTACATCTTATACAAAAATTAATTCAAGATGGATTAAAGACTTACATGTTAGACCTAAAACCATAAAAACCCTAGAAGAAAACCTAGGCAATACCATTCAGGACACAGGCGTGGGCAAGGACTTCATGTTTAAAACACCAAAAGCAATGGCAACAAAAGCCAAAATTGACAAATGGGATCTAATTAAACTAAAGAGCTTCTGCACAGCAAAAGAAATTACCATCAGAGTGAACAGGCAACCTACAGAATGGGAGAAAATTTTTGCAACCTACTCATCTGACAAAGGGCTAATATCCACTGACTTTCTTCACCATGTTTTGATGCAGCACAAAAGCCCCTACCAGAAGCCATGCAGATACTGGTACCATATTTCTTTTACAGCCTGCAGAACCATAAGATAAATAAAGCTCCTTTCTTTTTAATAAATTACCCAGCCTCAGGTATTCCTATATAACAACAATAACAGACCAAGGCAGAAGTTTGTAGAAATAATTGCCTACATCAAAAAAGAAGAAAGATTTCAAACAAACAACTTAATATTCCACCTCAAGGAATTAAACAATAAAGAGAAAACTAAGACCAAAGTCAGAAAAAGGAAGAAAGTAATAAAAATCAGAACATAAATAACTGAAATAAATACTAAAAAGATAAAATAAAAGATCAACAAAATGAAGAGTTCACTTTTTGAAAAGAAAAATAAAATTAATAAACTTTTAGTCAAAGAAAAATGAGACTAAGACAAATAAAATTAGAAAAGAAAGAGCAGACATTATAATTGATAAGACAGACATATAAAGGAGTATAAGAAACCACTATGAACAATTCTATGCCTACAAATTGGATAACCTAGAAGAAACGGATAAATTTGTAGACACATAAACCACAAAGTTTGATTCAAGAAGAAATAGAAGATCTGAACAGTCAAAGAATAAGGAGGGTGACTCAATAGTATAACAATCTCCCATCAAAGACAGAAGTCCTGCACCAGATGACTTCACAGCAGAATTCCACAAACGTTTAAAGAATAACTAATACAAATGTTTCTCAAACCTCTTCCAAAAAATAAAAGACTATGAAATACTTCCAGACTCATATTTTGAGGCCAACATTGTCCTAATACCAAAGCCAGAGAAAGATATTACAAGAAAATAAAAATTACAGGCCAATATCGCTGATGAACATAGATGCAAAAATCCTGAACAAAGTAATAGCAAAACAAATTCAATAACACTTTAAAAGGATCATTCGCTGTGATCAAGGGTGGTTTATCCCTGGGATACAAGGATGGTTCAACGTCTGCAAATAAATAAATTTGATACCCACATTAATGGAATGAAGGAAAAAACATTACAGTCATCAAAAGAAAAAGAAAAAGCGTTTGACAAAATTCAAAATGCTTTTATGTTAAAAACTCTAAAGAAATTAGACATAGAAGGAATCTATATACAATAAGGGCTATAAATGAAAAGTCCATAGCTAACCTCCCACTCAGTAACAGATACTTAAAAGCTTTTCTTTTAAGATCAGAAACGAAACAAGGATGCCTACTCAACTATTCAACATATTAATGGAAGTTCTAGCCAGAGCAATAAACAAGAAAAAGAAATAAAAACATT
Organism: Symphalangus syndactylus; assembly: GCF_028878055.3. Classification (NCBI taxonomy): domain Eukaryota; kingdom Metazoa; phylum Chordata; class Mammalia; order Primates; family Hylobatidae; genus Symphalangus; species Symphalangus syndactylus. The sequence goes on along the minus strand of NC_072427.2, from coordinate 125,748,241 downwards.
CAAATAGGAATGGAAGAAATAAAATTTTCTGTTGGTTAATGACACGATCTTCTATGTAGAAAATTCTAACGGTTCCACCAAAAAACTATTAAAACTGGCAAATTAATTCAGTAAAGTTGCAAAATACAATATAAACACACACAAATTAGAAGATTTATTTACATTTTCTTAATTCAGTCTATCATTGTTGGACATTTGTGTTGGTTCCAGGTCTTTGCTATTGTGAATAGTGCCGCAATAAACATACATGTGCATGTGTCTTTATAGCAGCATGATTTATAATCCTTTGAGTATATACCTAGTAATGGGATGGCTGGGTCAAATGGTATTTCTAGTTCTAGATCCCTGAGGAATCACCACACTGTCTTCCACAATGGTTGAACCAGTTTACAGTCCCACCAACAGTGTAAAAGTGTTCCTATTTCTCCACATCCTCTCCAGCACCTGTTTCCTGACTTTTTAATGATCGCCATTCTAACTGGTGTGAGATGGTATCTCATTGTGGTTTTGATTTGCATTTCTCTGACGGCCATATAATTAAAAAAAAAAGAAGATTTATTTACACTAACAACAGACTATCTTTAAAACAAGAAATCAATACAATTCACAATAGAATTTAAACATGAAATACTTTGGAGTAAACTGAAAGAAATGAAAAATCTGTATATGAAAAGCTATAAAATATTTATGAAAAAAATAGTAGACACAAATAAATGGAAAAACATCTCACATTTATGGATTGGAAGAATTAATATTGCTAAAATGCCCATACCACTCAAAAAGAACCACAGATTTAATGTAGTCCCTATCAAAAATTCAAAAACAATTCTAAAATTCATCTGGCACCAAGAAGACTGCAAATAGCCAAAACATCTTAAGCAAAAGAACAAATTTGGAGGCATTATACTTGCTTTCTTCAAGCTCTATGTCAATCATTTAGTTATCAAAACAGAAATGGTACTGGCATAAAAACAGACACATTGGCCAATCAAACAGGATAACGAGCCCAGAAATGAACCCAGGCATTTATGGTCAATTGATTTTCAACAAAAATGCCAAGAACATGTAATGGAGAAAGGAAAGTGTTTGTAATAAATGGTGTTGGGAAACCTAGATATCCACAGGCAGAAGAAAGAAATTCAATTCTCATTTTACACTGTATACCAAAATCAACTTAAAATGGATTAAAGACTTAAATATAATACTAAGGCCAGCCACAGTGGCTCACGCCTGTAATCCGAGCACCTTGCAAGGCAGAGGCAGATGGATCACTTGAGGCCAGGAGTTTGAGACCACCCTGGCCAACATGATGAAACCCCATCTCTACCAAAAATACAAATTTGGCCATGAGTGGTGACATGTGCCTGTAATCCCAGCTACTTGGGAGGCTGAGGCAGGAGAATCGCTTGAACTCAGGAGGCAGAGGTTGCAGTGAGCTGAGATGGCACCACTGCACTCCAGCCTGGGTGACAGAGTAAGACTCCATCTCAAAAAAAAAAAAAAAAAAAAAAAAAAGTAATACTATACTAGAATAAATCATAGTGAAAATCCTCCACAACACTGGTTGAGGCAGAAATTTCTTTGGTATGATACAAAAAGCATAAGCAGCAAAAACAAAAATAAACAAATGAGACTGCATCAAACTAAAAAGCTTTTGCACAGCAAAATAAGCAATTTATAGAGTGAAGAGACAACCCTCAGATAGGAAAAAATAATTTTCACATTGTAGATTTGATAAGTAGTGAATATCCAAAATACATAAAGAATTTGAACTTAATAGCAAGAAGAAAAAAAATTTGCAAAATGGGCAAAATATCCAAATAGATATTTCTCAAAATAAGACAAATGACCAACAAATATATATTTTAAAATACTCAACATCACTCATCATTAGGGAAATAAAAATTCAAAGTACAATGATATATCACCTAACACCTATTAGAATGGCTATTATTTTAATAAAAAAAAAAAAAAAAAAAAAACACGGCCAGGTGTGGTGCCTCATGCTTGTAATTCCAGCACTTTAGCAGGCCGAGGTAGGTGGATCACCTGAGGTCAGGAGTTCAAGACCGGCCTGGGCAATATGGTGAAACCCTGTCTGTACTAAAAATACAAAAATTAGCTGGGCATGGTGGCGCGTGCCTGTAATCCCAGCTATCCTGGAGGAAGAGGCAGGAGTATCATTTGAGCCTGGGAGGCAGAGGTTGCAGTGAGCTGAAATTGTGCCATTGCACTCCAGCCTGGGTGACAGAGAAAGACTCTGTCTCAAACAAATAAACAAACAACAAAAAAAAACCATACACACAAAAATTTACAAATGTTGTTGAGGATGTGAAGAAAAAGAAGACCTTATGTACTGCAGATGAGAATATAAATTAATACAGCCATTATGGAAGTAGTATGCAGATTCCTTAGAAAACATAATAAAATTACCATATAATTCAGCAATCTCACGGCTGCGTGTATATCCAAAAAAAAAAAAAAAGTGGAATCAGTATGCTGAAGAGATATTTCCACTTCTATGTTCATTGCAGCATCATTCACAATTATCAAGTTGTGGATTCAACCTAAGTGCCATCAGCAAAAGAAAGAAGGACACACAATTTCAAGATGGCTGACTAGAAGTGGCTAGTGTGCAGTGCTTTCATGGATAGGAAACAAAGTGGTGAGTAAATACTGACTCTTCAGGTGGATCACCTAAGAAACCATGTCAGGATGTATCAAGGGAGTGTGGGGACACACAGACAACAAAAAAGAGCAGAGCTGGGCAGCCATGTACCTGAGACCAGCATGGAGCTAGAGGAAGCTACCTGACACAAAGAAAGGGTGAGAGAGTAAGAGCCAAATGGGATCCACACTTCCCATGGGGATCTGTGCAATCCTGGGAAAAAAAAAAAAACCCTCCTGACTTGCCTGGGTATCTACACTGATACAAAGAGCCACACAGAGTTTTTGCAGGGGCACTGCTCAAGACCATGTTGAGCCCCACAGGACTTGGATCCCTGAGGAGCCTGGCACCAGCTGCCGTAATACCAATAGAGGCTGCAATCATGGTGACAGGGTGCCATAAGATCACTCCACTTATTTCCAGGAAAGACCTGAGTCTTAGTTACAGCCTAGTGACGCTGCTCTTGTCTGAAGTCTGGCAGCCTGCACAGAGATGCATTCCCCCAAGACACCCTTAGATGCCTGACCAGGTGACTCCAGGCACCCCTGCTGCTCCTAGCAGACTCACTGGCTTGGCCTGCCAGCACAGTGGCCCCACCAATTTCTGTGTTTCTCCAAGAAAAACCTATACAGTGAACCAGATGACTCTCCCCACCCACACTTCGTCTAGCCAGGCAAGCCTCACTGGGTTGGGCAATGTCCAAGCAGGGCAGGCGTCCCCACTCTCAGAATACTGAGAGGAGTGAGATACCTGTAATCATGGGCCCACAGGGCAGTGAGGCATGCCTCACTCCACAGAGCCAGTTCAGGAAGGATGTGACCTGCCTGCCAGTCACAGCTTCTGCCTGAGAGAGTCCATAGCTTGAAATACCTAACAAAGGAAACACAGGCATGGCACCAGTGATCAGAATGGACTTCTCTAAGGCGCAGGAGTAAACCTGGTAAGGGGATCATCACTGTCCTCCTCCACAGAGCACTACTGTGAATTTGCTGAAATACAAAAGAATGCTACCACTAAGCGCCCATCTGCCAGCCATCACTCTTAAGTGCCATGTACTGGATTACAGCCCAAACAACCACACCAACAATTTGCCAGTAAACAGCATCTGAGAAATCTAAGGCAAAAATTCAACCACAAATGAATATCCTGTATGAGACCTGTCCCTCTTAAAGTGCCCAGAAATGAAGTCAACTGATCATACTCATCTTACATCACAGTCAAAGAAACATCAGCCCTCTCAGATGAGAAAGAACCAGAACAAGAATTTTAGCAATTTAAAAAGCCACAATGTCTCCTTACTTCAAATGAATACACTAGCCCCACAGCAACTGTTCTTAACCAGACTAAAATGATAGATATAGAATTCAGAATCTGGATGGCATGGAAGCTCATTGAGAGCCAGGAGAAAGTTGAAAAACAATCCAAGGAATCCAGTAAAATAATCCAAGAGCTAAAAGACAAAATAGCCATTTTAAGAAAGAATCAAACTGGGCTGGGTATGGTGGCTCACGCCTCTAATCCCAGCATTTTGGGAGGCTGAGGTGGGTGGATCACTTCAGGTCAGGAGTTCAAGACCAGCCTGGCCAACATGGTGAAATACTGTCTCTACTAAAAATACAAAAAAAAAAAAAAAAAAAAAAAAAAATTAGCCAGGCCTGGTGTGGCAGGTGCCTGTAATCCCAGCTACTCTGGAGGCTGAGGCAGGAGAATCACTTGAACCTGGGAGGCAGAGGTTGCAGTGAGCTGAGATTGCACTATTGCACTCTGGCCTGGGTGACAAGAGCGAAACTCCATCTCAAAAAATAAAATAAAATAAAAAGAACCAAACTGAATTTCTAGAATTGAGTAATTCACTATAAGAATTTCTGATATAGTCAGAAGCATTAACAGCAGAACAGCCCAAACTGAGGAAAAAATCTCAGAGCTCGGAAACTGGTTCTGCAAGTCAACTCAGTCAGAGAAAGATAAAGAAAGACCCCCAACAAATATGGGATTATTTAAAGACACTAAATCTATGACTCATCGGCATTCCAGAGACAATGAGAGTAAGGAACTCAGAAAACATATTTGAAGATATAGTCCATGAAAATTTCCACAATCTTACCAGAGAGGTGGAGATGCAAATTTGAGAAATACAGAGAACCCCTGTGTGATACTATAGAAGACAACTATCCCTAAAGCACATAGCCATCATATTCACCAAGGACAATGCAAAAAATAAGATCTTAAAGGCAGCTAGAAAAAAGATCAGGTCACTTACAAAGAAAATCCCATCAAAGCATCAGCAGACCCCTCAAGAGAAACTTTCCAAGCCAGAAGAAATTGGGGGCCTATGTTCAGCATCCTCAAAATAGAAATCCCAGCCAAGAATTTCATATCCTGACAAACTAAGTTTCATGAATAAAGATGAAACAAAATCCTCTTCAGACAAGCAAACACTAAGAGAATTCACTAACACCAGACCAGCCTTTCAAGAGGTCCTTAATGGAGTAATAAACCTGCTACCACAAAAACACACTCAAGCATATAGCCTGCAGACAATATAAAGCAATTACACAAACAAGTCTACCAAACAGCCAGCTGGTATGATGACAGGTATGGTATGATGACGGTATGGTACAACACAGGACCAAAACATCACATATCAATACTAACACTGAATGTAAATGGCCTAAATGTCCACATAAAAGGTGTAGAGTGGCAAGCTAGATAAAAAGACAAGACTCAACTCACTGCTGGCTTCAAGAGACTGAATTAACATACAATGACACCCACAGGCTTAAAGTAAAGAGATAGAGAAAGATTTACCATATAAATGGAAAATAAAAAAGACATGTAGTTGCCATTCTTATATCAGATAAAACAGACTTTAAGCCAACAACAATCAGGAAGGACAAAGAAAGAAGGGCATTACATAAAGGTAAGGGTTTCAATATAACAAGAATACAACTATCCTAAATATATATGCGCCCAAAATTGGAGCACCAAGATTCATAAAGCAAGTTCTTCTTGACCTACCAAAAGACTTAGCCATGCAATAGTAGTGGGAGACTGCAACAGTCCACTGACAGCATTAGACAGATCATCAAGGCAGAAAACTAACAAAGAAATTTTGGACTTAAGCTCTACACTTGACCAACTGGGACTAATAGACATCTATAGGATATTCCATCCAACAAACACAGGATATACATTATTCTCATCCACACATGGAACATATTCTTAGATTACCCACATGCTCAGTCATAAAGGAAGTCCCAGTAAATTCAAAAATAAAATAAAATCATACCAAGTATACTCTCAGATCACAGTACAATAAAGGTGGAAATCAATACCCAGAAGTTCTCTCAAAACTACACAAAAACATGGAAAATTTTAAAACTTGCTCCTAAATAACTCTTGTTGAACAATGAAATTAAGGCAGAAATAAAAACTAAATTCTTTGAAATCAATGAAATTATAGAAACAGCTTATGAAAATCTTTGGAATTTGGCTAAAGCACTGTTAAAGGAAAGTTTGTAGCACTAAATGCCTTCATCAAAAAGTTAGCAAGATCTCAAATTAACAATTTCACATTGCACCTAGAGACACTAGAAAAAAATTAAAAACAAACCACAAACTATCAGAAGATAAGAAATAACTTTAATCAGAGAAGAACTGAATAAAATGGAGAAACAAAAGTCCATACAAGGGGTCAATGAAACCAAGAGTTGATTCTCCAAAATAATAAACAAGATTGGTTGACCACCAGCTACATAACAAGGAGAAAAAGAGAAGATCCAGATTAGCACAATCAGAAATGACAAAGATGACATTAAAACCAATGCCACAGAAATACAAAAGATCCTCAGAGACTATTATGAACACCTCTATGCATAAAAATTTGAAATCTAAAGGAAATAGATACATTCCAAGAAAACACAACATCTTAACATTGAACCAGGAAGAATGCGAAAACCTGAACAAACCAATAACAAATTCTGAAATTGAATCAGTAAAAATTAAACTACCAAACAAAGAAAGCCCTGCACCAGATGAATTCACAGCTAAATTCTACCAGACATACAACAAAAACCTGGTACCAATCCTATTGAAACTATTCCCAAAAAATGGAGAAGAAAGAGCTCCTCCCTAATTCATTGCATGAAGCCATCATCATCCTGATACCAAATTCTAGCAGAGACACAATGAACAAAGAAAACTTCAGGCCAGTATCTCTGGTGAACTCAGATGTAAAAATCCTCAAGAAAATATTAGCAAACTGAATCCAGTAGCACAACAAAAAGTTAATTCACCACAATCAAGTAGGCTTTCTTTCTGGGTTACAAGTTTGGTTCAAAACACACAAATCAATAAATGTGATTCATGATATGAACATAATTAAAAACAAAAATGACATGATAATTTCAATAGATACAGAAAAAAGCGTTTGATAACTTTCAACATCCCCCATGATAAAAACCCTCAACAGGCTAGGCATCAAAGGAACTTACCTCAAAATAATAAGAGTTATCTATGACAAAACCACAGCCAACATCAAACTGAATGGGAAAAAGCTGGAAACATGAGAACTGGAACAAGACAAGAATGCCCACTCTTACCACTCCTATTCAACATAGTACTGGAAGAGCTAGCCAGAGCAATCAGGTAAAGGAAAAAAAATTCAAATAGAAAAAGAGGAAGTCAAACTATCTTTCTTTGCTAATGATATGATTCAATGCATAGAAAGCCCTAAAGACCCCTCCAAAAGGCTGCTGGAACTGAGAAATGACTTCAGTAAAGTTTCAGGTTAAAGAAACAATGTAAAAAATCAGTAGCATTTTTATACACCAATAATATTCTAGCTGAGAGCCAAATTAAGTCACAATCCCATTTACAATAGACACACACAAAAATGAAATACCTAAGAATACATCTAAGCAAGGAGGTAAAATATCTCTACAAGGAGAACTATACAACGCTACTGAAATAAATCATATATAACAAAAATAAATAGAAAAACATTCCATGCTGATGGATAGGAAGTTATTATAGTTAAAATGGTCATACTTCTGAAAACAATTTACAGATTCCATGCTAGGTCTATCAAAATACCAAGATCATTTTAGACAGAAGTAGAAAAAACTATTCTGAAATGCATACAGAACTAAAAAAAAACAGCCCAAATAGACAAAGCAATTCTAAACAAAAAGAACAAAGCCAGAGGCATCACATTACTCAACTTCCAACTATACTATAAGGCCACAGTAATCAAAACAGCATGATACTGGGACAAAAGCAGACACAGAGACTAATGGAATAGAAATAGAGCACCCAGAAATAAAGCTACACAGCTACAACTATCTGATCTTTGACAAAGTTGATACAAATAAGCAATCAGGAAAGGACTCCCTATTCAATAAATAGTGTTAAGAAAACTGGCTAGCCATATGCAGAAGAATAAAACTAGACCCCTACTTTTCACCATATACAAAACTTAACTCAAGATGGATTAAAAGATGTAAACGTAAGAGCTAAAAGAAGAAAAAATCCTAGAAGAAAACCTAGGAAATAATCTTATTGACATCAGCCTTGGCAAAGAATTCCTGGCTACATCCTCAAAAGCAATAGCAACAACAACAAAAAACATGGACAAGTGGGACCTAATCAAACTAAAGAGCTCTGCACAGCAAAAGAAAATATCAACAGAGTAAACACACCCACTACAGAATGGGAGAAAATATTCACAATCTATGCATGCAACAAAGGTCTGGTAATAACCATTTTGAACATTTTCATACTTAATATATAAGTGAGATCATGTGGTATTTGTTTTATTGTTCCTGGTTTATTTCACTTAACATAATGCCCTCCATGTTAATTCATATTGTCATAAATAACAAGATTTTCTTCCTTTTTAAAGCCAAATAGTATTCTATTCCATATATACACACCACATTTGCTTTATCTATTCATTTATTGATGGTACTTAGGTTGATTTTATAACTTTCTATTTTGGATAATGTTGCAGTGAACAGGGAGTGCAGATATTTCTTCAGCGTAACGATTTTGACTTCAACTATTTTGGATAGAATGGCAAAGTGGAATTGCCAGGTAATATGTTAATTATATTTTTTAACTTTTTAAGAAACCTCCATACTATTTCATAATGATGGTACCAACTTACTTTCCCATCAACAGTGTACAAAGTTTCCCTTTTCTCTACATTCTCACTAGTACTTGTTATCTTTTGTCTTTTCAATAATAGCCATTCTAACAGATGTAAGGTGATATTTCATTGTAGTTATGATTTGCCTTTCCCTGATGATTAGTGATACTGAGTATTTTTCACCTACCTTTTGGTATGTATATGTATTCTTTTTTGAAATATATAGTCAAGGTCTTTGCCCACTTTCTAACTGGGTTCTTTGTTTATTTGCTATTGCGTTGTTTGAAGGCCTTACATATTTTGCATATTAATTTTTTATCAGATGTATGGTTTGTAAACATATTCTTACATTCTGTAGGTTGTAGGTTGTCTGTACTCTGTTGATTTTTTTTCTTTTTCTGTGCAGGAGCTTCTCAGTTTGACAGAATCTCATTTGTCTGTTTTTGTTTGTATGTCCAAAAAAATCTTTACCTTGACCAATATCATGGAGTTTTTCCTCCTACATTTTCCTCCAGTATTTTTTAGTTTCAGGTCTTATACTTAAGTCTTTAATCCATTTTGAGTTGGTTTTTATAGATGGTGTGAGATTAAGGTCTAATTTCATTTTTCTTCATGTAGATATCTGGTTTTCCAATACTATTTATTAAAGAGACTGTCCTTTTCCCCATTTTATGTTTTGGGCATCTTTATTGAAAACAAATTGATCATAAATGCATGAATTTATTTCTGGGCTCTCTATACTATTCTATTTGTCTATGTGTCTGTTTTTACACCAAAAATATGCAAAAAATACTTAACTACTCAAATGTAAGAAAACCAACAACCTGCCTTAAAAATAAGCCAAAGACCTTAAGAGGCATCTCACCAAAGAGGATATATAGAGGACAAATAAGTATATGAAAAGGTATTTCACATCATATGTCATTAGGGAAATGTAAATTTAAACAACAATGAGATATAAGTACAGTCTTATTAGAATCTCTAACATTCAGAACACTGTCAACAGCAAATGCAAAGATGTAGAGCAACAGGTACTCTCATCCATCACTGGTGGGAATGCAAAATGATGTAGCCCTTTAGCAGGACACTGGCAGTTTCTTATAAAAATAAACATACTTTCACCATACGATTTAGCAATTGCACTCCTTGCTGTTTATGCAAAGGAGTTAAAAATGACCACACAAAAACCTGCACTAAGATTTTTATAGCAGGAGAGAGGTATGAACTGGCCGAGCACAGAACACTTTTGGGGCAGCAAAATCACTCTGTATGATAATATAATGATGGATACATGTCATTACACATTTGGCCAAATCCATACAACACCAAGAGTGAACCCTAATATAGACTTTGCATGAGAATGATGTGTCAATGTAGGTTCATCAGTTGTAACAAATCTACCACTGTAATGGGAATATTGATCATGGAGGAGATGATGCAACTGTAGGGGCAGGGTATATATGGGAAATCTTTGTACTTTCCATTCAATTTTGCTGTGAAACTAAAACTGCTCTAAAAAATAGTCTACTAATAAAAAAAAGTCACACAGATTCTACCTCAGTAGCTCTGAGGTGGCATCCTGAAATCAACATTTTAACAGGCATTCCATATGACTCTGATGCATGTGATCTATGGATTTCGCTTATAGAAGCAACTAAGCTGCAACTCTAATGAATTTTCATAGAGTAGGCATATTTTGCTGATTCAATGATAGTTTGTACTTTCTCAATTATTTATACCGAAACCAAGTACAACCAGGTTGAATTGGTAGAAGTCATGAAAATGGCAACTGTGGTCTAGAAGACATTACTCTTCTGGAATATAGTGGAAAAATCTCACCAACCCCCACCTCTAAATTGAGGGTTAAACAACAAATATATACTACTACAATACTAGTGTATACTAACCAAAGACTCACAGATAAAAACTCGTAATAAAGGTTTTTTATTAAGTGGTAGTGGTAGAATCTAAGGTGCCCTGAAAGCTCAGTGGGTAAAGCTATTTTTAGGCAGGCTGTCTTTATACTGTTAGGCAAGTAGTATTTCATGGGGATCTACATATTTGTCAAGTTGATCTTGATTACTGTATCTTACTGGCACTAAGCAAAGTTAAACAGAGCTTAAAAACCACGAACTTTCTATCAGCAAGCTACTGCAATCTAAGAAGATGATAGAGATGAAAGTAAATGCAATGAAATACATGGCATTAAATTACTAGCATTTTATTTTATTTTATTATTTTTATTGTGAGACGGAGTCTCGCTCTCCCAGGCTGGAGTGCAGTGGCACGATCTCAGCTCACTGCAACCTCCACCCTCGGGTTCAAGCAATTCTCCTGCCTCAGACTCCCAAGTAGCTGAGATTACAGGAGCACGCTGCCACGCTCGGCTAATTTTCGTATCTTAGTAGAGATGAGTTTTCACCGTGTTGCCCAAGCTGGTTTCAAACTTCTGAGCTCAGGAAATCCGCCCACCTCAGCCTCCCGAAGTACTAGGATTACAGTCGTTAGCCACCATGCCTTGCTATAGTCTTTTATATCCTCTTTCCCAATCATATTAATTATAATGAAATTTGTCTACTTAATTTTAAATATTTTCTATCTTTGTAGCTGCATACTTTTCAGCCTGCTAAACAATGAATACACAAGAGAGCTCTGAGTATAAATTTCTTTGTTTTGAATGACAGTTTGCATCTTTTTAGTAACACATACTTAAATAACACAGCATTATCTATCCTAGGAGAATTTTCCTTGTAGCTATTTCCTATATTGTGTGAGAAAATTTGCAAGCTGAATGCCATATTAACATATTCATTTAATAAGGTCATGAGATAATGTGTAAAGCACTGTCTGCCCCTTCTCTTTCAAATGTTTAAATGGAAAAATTTCCTTTTCAAATTCCAACTTTCAGGTTTTCAGGCAAATGACATCATGCAGCAATTTAAGGGTAGACTTGGTGTTAGCAATAATGCTGCTTTGTCATCTCACCTTTCCCTCAGCACTGGCAAGTCAGGTTCTGCAGCTGAAAGGACTGAATGACTCTGAGTCACAACTTTTTTTTTTTTTTTTTGGTAAAGAAAATGACATTGGCGTTATGATGATTCAGAACTACAAAGCAAATAATGTCCATTTTGTAGAGTCCTGCTCTGTACCTCTTGACTTTCAGAAGCAACCATTTCATAAAAGTCCTATTTACTTTTCCTTTAATTTACAATTATTGAAATTTTCATAAGGATTTTGCAACAGCACTAGACATCACATCCTGCCAGGAAAGAATTATAACTTTGCTGAAGCCTGAACTGACAGCTAACTCACAAAAATGAATGACATTCTATATCATAACATCTCATAGGCTGTTCAGAATTCTAATGGCTTACTTCATCTTTCTTTAGCATAATGAGGCAGACAGTATAACAATATTCAACATGAAAATGAAGATCAAGAAAATATGAATTGAGGCAGGAAAGTAACATTTAATAAGATTCAGACAACATTCAGATTAACAGTTTCAATTAGCAAGCTTTTTATCACAAAAAAGCTTTGTTACCCAAGACCAATCACTATTTCAAAAAATATTTATCTGTAGACACACTTAGCTCTTCAGTCTCTGTTCTAATATGTCCCAAAGTTTCTTACCCAATTCAGCACTGCAAGATTCATTGAATCAGATGAAACTATAACAGGTCATTGAGCTAAAATGATTTTAAAATATATTTTAGACATGTAACTGAGATAATATTTATGTCTGTGTAAATGGTTCTATAATCCAGAAGCCTTGTATTTCTACATTTTAAAAAACTCTGCAGTTTATATTTGGATTGAGATTATTCAAAAGACAGTTGAGGGCATGTGAATTTAAATATATGTATTATATAAATATGTCTTATATAAATATATGTTTATAAATATATAAAATATTATGTTTTAATATTTTTATGTATTTACCATTTTGAATGAAAAGAGCAATAACCACAAAGAATGGATGAAATAAAGTCAGATTCTCATAGTAGCATATAAATGAAACAAAGTCAGATTCTTATAGTAGCATATAGAACTTGAAACTGGTCACTCATCTTTGCAAAATTATACTACAATTTGCACCTAAACAGGGTATTTGGGGGTTTTATATTTTTATATAGAATCAGCCTAGTTAGAGACATTTAGTTTGTCATCTTTCTATATATTTGATGTATCAATACAGCAAATTTTAGTTAGTTATGATGCCTGAACTGACCAAATGAAGTAGACAGAAAGAGAAAGTGTTTAAGGTCAGCATCAGATGGGGCAAATGTGAATTCTGAAGCTGAATACAAACTGAGGGAGGTGAAAGTGACTAGGGACAAGTTAGCTGTGCCTGATATACTGCCCGTGAGACAATGAGTAAGAAAATAATAATGTAACATATTTGAGGGTTGCCATATCTCCTATGTAACTTATTCATGGTGTCAGAAGACACCAAAATAATAGAAAATAAAAATGCGTTCTTCACATTTTAAAATAACTGAGACTTATTGTAGTCTGATTAAATTTTGCTCCTCACTTTTCAAAATGTTAGATCACTGCCAAAATCCTTTAATGAGTGCTGTATCATTAGCAGTGACTTGAGACTTCTAGAAACTTGTGTTCAGTTATATTCTTTAAATTTCGTTATAATTCTTCTTTAATTTGGATGACATCTAGTTTTTTTTTTTAGATGAGTGCAGAGTTTCTTGACTATACCAACTAAACTTTTTTGTTGTTGTTTTTCTGAGTCAATGCTAATTGCACATGTGTTTTCATGTATTACCTAACTGTCTCAAGGTCTTCAAATTACAGCTTGAATTTTCATTCAGTGCTTCAATTACTATGGACTCTTATGGGTACATTACAAATTTTTTAGTGGAATTACTAAATAGCTGTAGACTTAATGATTTGTTGAATTCTTTGAATTTATCATATTGTGTTAATTTTATCTTGGAAGGTTTTCCTATATTTATCCATTGTATCTAATATTTGTTCCATTAATAATTATAAATTCTGGTACGGGTAACATCTAATTATAAATAAAAGTAATAATTATTTCAATTTTCTTTCCTTTTCATGATTGCCCTAGTTATTTAGACCATGAGCCACATTGTGTTTGTTTTGGATCCTAATCTTAGGAAATCAAAGTTTATGCTTTTGTTTTTTTTTTTGATGCAGAGTCTCACTCTGTTGCCCAGGCTGGAGTGCAGTGGCAAGGTCTCGGCTCACTGCAATCTCTGCCTCCCAGGTTCAAGCAATTCTCCTGCCTCAGCCTCCCAAGTAGCTGGGATTACAGGCACCCGCCGTCACACCCAGCTAATTTTTGTATTTTTATTAGAGACAGGAGTTCACCATGTTGGCCAGGCTGGTCTCAAAATCCTGACCTTAGGCGATCCGCCCACCTCGGCCTCCCAAAGTGCTGGGATTACAGGCATGAGCCACTGCGCCGGGCCTGTTTATGCTTTCTTTTTAGAGCTGAGGATCTCTGAACTTTATCTTTTTCTACAGTGTTTTAAGTGAGATTTGCTCTTGTTAAATAGTGTATCTTTGAGATCATGCAACTTAGTGTTTCTTTTCACAAGGTCAAGAAAACGTATTTTGAAAGGATTATAAGGCAAAGGAGAGACTGGGCCTCTTTTCTGCCCCTAGTTGTCATTGATGATACCTATATAAGTAGTTTAATATTCCTGCATATGAACTTGTCTCAGAAACAAAATGGACAGATTCTTTCTGTTTTACTTTTTCACTTAGGTTGATCTGTTTTTCTTCTTTGTTGTCCAATTGAAGCAAAGTCTTTAAACTTACCAAATTTCAAAAGAGTAAAGCAACTTTCAGGAATAGTATAGGCCAAATCAAGGAGCGGAGATGATATAAAAGGGTAGCGCAACCATTTGAGTTAACAGCCCAGAAACAATAAGGAACTAAATTCTCAAGATGACCCAGAAGTGCATTCAACATCCTGGTTATGGCATGGGTTTTAAAAATCACAGTTATAATACAGATTTGAATAACATTTACAGTGCAGCTTTTGACACATTAACTCTTACTTCTTTGTGCCTTTTTTTCCATAAACATAATAGGAATAGCAAAACCTGCTTCTGAATGTTGACATAAGAAGTAAATAAAAGAATGAAGGAATGTGATCATCACAGTATTTAGCAAATAATGGGAATGTTAAATAGTAAGCAATTTGTATTCATTTGTACCGGCCTTCATTAATTTGATATTTCATGAAAAGATAGTCTGAAACAAGCAAAACCTACCCTGGCAGTGTAAGCAAAAAGTGACCTTTCTGTTTCAGAATATTTTAGTGAAGTTTCTCTCCATATTTAAGAGACAAGCATTTATGTAAAATTCAAACAACTCACGTAAGAAATAGCTCAAATTAACCCTTGTGAAAAATGCTCCTTTCTGGAAGAAACCGCTTTGAAGATGATAAATGTAAAGCTGTCTACATGTGCAAATCTAGATGTGCAGTTTTCTGATGTAACTGCAGAATTAATCTGGTAAAATAACACTATAAATCATGGCAAACGTGCACTGTGTAGGTTCTAAAAATTAAATTGACGTTCTTGTCTGAGTTGTGAGAATTATGTACTATGGTTTAAGTTATGTCATGTAGTAAATGTTTCTGGTGGAGTGCAGGAAGGACAGGCATAAATCAAATATTTTTGACTAATGATTTAAATAAAGGTATAATTTGATTTAATTTTAATTTCATTTATTCTAACTCTAGTCAATTTCTGATTAGCTGCAAGTATAGATGCACAAGACAAACAATTCAAGTAGTTTAGGAACTGATGTAGCAACTGATGTCATGTCAGTCAAGGAGCCTCTAGCCTTCCGTTCATTGAAAAGAAATAAATTGGGTACATATTGGAAATCATGGACTAACTTTGGTGGGATTCCAGAGACATCTCCATAGGTAGTGACAAATTAGACTTATCACTTAAATGAATGAGTCATAGGCAGGTCTATGGGAAGAAAAGAACTTTGCTAGCTTATGAAATAAAAGTTTTTTTTTTAAAGAGCACTTAAGAATTCACAGATATACAATCTAGAGAAAACTGTGTTGGGCTGCATTGTGGCTTGCAGAAATACTCCCCGGCATTGGAACCAGTCCAAACTTGGTTTCAATCCTGATACAGTCACTTATTAGCTAAGCTATATTTACCAACTCACTTAACTTCTCTGAGCATCAGCTTGGTCATCAATAACAGTAAGTAGGAATAATAACACTTTATTTAGATTGTAAAAAGGATTAAAGAATATATATGCAAACAAAATAGTCAGTGTTAAGTAAATGGTAGTTATTACTATAAATTGATGATGATAATGATGATGATGACTACCCCTTGCTTGCCTACAAATTGCCCATTTTTGAGAACTCTTATAATTCTTCTCACCTAGGAAGGTACCCTTGATGTTTGTTTTAAGCACATTTCACTTACATATAAATAAATGGAAGGAGAAAAGAATGTAATCTGAATTTCTAGAACCTCATATTTTTACTCTTATCCCTCAGCCCCTACCCAGGTTGGTACTATAAAAAGAGTAGGAATCTGCCTAGTACATTTCCACTTTCAGTAAGAAGCCATCCAAGAATAGAGAAACCAAAGCTTGATGGCTATCTCCTACAAAAGAATAGAATAAAGTGAACATATTTAGATATGACAAAGTATTTTCCATCTTATAACCACAAAACAAGGTCATCTTATTTGTCAGTCCTTAAGTGACAATGACTCAAGTTCCCATCTCTCTACTCTATAGTAAGTACATTTCTTCTTTCTTTCTCTTTCCTTCTTTCTTTCCTTCCCTCTTTCCTTCTTTCCTCCTTTCTTTTTCTTTCTTCCTTTTTCTTTATTTCTTTTTCTTTCTTTCCTCCTTTCCTTTCCATTTTAGTTTTATTGATTTGTTCATTCGTCTTACTTCCTCAAATACTTTTTGGATTCCCCAGAACAGGCTTATATATTTCACACATCTGTAATGATGTCTCTTGTGGCTCAACCATCCATTTGGCTGGCTCCACTGCTGACCACCTCAACAGTTTCTGAAGTACTTATATACAGACTAAAAATCTAAGATTACTTTTGTTGCATATGAGGGGACAAACACTTTCCTGAATTTTCAACAATGATAGCTGAAACAGTTTTCCATATTTAAACAATTTTTGCAAAAGTTCAAGAATAATGGAAGAAATATAAGTACAGCACAGATAATAAAGTGCTGCTAGATGTGATCAGCCCACAAGCATGTAGATTTAAATCCAGACTCAGTCGTAGATCAAATAGGGTATCCTTGTCCAGGTCCCTGACAACTGCTCTGAAGCAGGGGGTGAATTACTTCTGTAGAACGATGTATTCTCTACTTGGAATCCAAGGTGATAACCACAAATTCAGAGAGGGGGAAAAAAACCTTCATCACCAGAGTACAAGATTTTCCTTTTTAACCCATGTTTTTTGTCCTCTCTTCCAAGAATGATTTATGGTGGGTATTTCCAAAGCTTTCAGAACACCCACTTATCCTCACATCCTCAGACAATCTTGATTGATGAGCATCCATGGAGTAATCCAGCAGCACATAATTGCATGATAGGAGCATCTTCCCTAAGCCTGGGTATTCATTCACACCTGAGACACCATCAGACTGCCCCAAGTTAAGCCTCAGTGATCCAGGCCAGTCCTTTTTACTATCTTATCCATTGCCTTGGGATGAAAATTGGGCCTGAACATTTTTTTTCTGTAATCTCTGTGAGACTACTTGCCTTCCTAATAAAATAACTAGTTGAAAAAATTAAACACAGGCATTCCCTCCAAGATTAAGGGATGATTTTCAGAGATAGTAAAGTCTAAATCCTTACATGAAAAAAATAAACCATTAGCTGACCTCAAAACAGAATATCAGCATATATGGACACCCATTCACATTTACCAACCATATATATATGCAGTAAAAGGATTACCACAATTGAGCTAATTAGTGTATCATCACCTCATAGTTACATGTGTGTGTGTGTGTGTGTGTGTCTGTTGAGAACACTTAAGATCTATCCTCTTAGCAAATTATAGTAAACAATACGATATTATTAACTATAATCACCGTGATGTAGTTTAGAACTCTAGAACTTACTGATTCTGAATAATTAAAAGTTTAAATCCTTTGGCAAACATCTCCCCATTTCCTCCTCCCCGTCCCCCTCCAGCAACCTTCATTCTATTTTCTGCTTCTATGAGTTCAACTACTTAAGATTCTTTATATGAGTGGGATCATGCAGCATTTGTCATCCTGTGCCTGATTTCTTTCACTCAGCATTTCTTCCAGATTCACTTGTGTTGTTAGCAAATGACATAACTTCTTACTTTTTTTTTTTTTTTGAGACGGAGTCTCACACAGTTGCCCAGGCTGGAGTGCAGTGGTGCCATCTTGGCTCACTGCAACCTCCGCCTTCTGGGTTCAAGTGATTCTCCTGCCTCAGCCTCCCAAGTAGCTGGGATTACAGGCACCTGGCACAACGCCCAGCTAATTTTCTGTATTTTTAGTAGAGATGGGGTTTCACTATGTTGGCCAGGCTTGTCTCAAACTCCTGACCTTGTGATCTGCCTGCCTCAGCCTCCCAAAGTGCTGGGATTACAGGTGTGAGCCACCATGCCCGGCCAACTTCTTTCTTTTTAAGGCTGAATAATATTGTCTATATATACCACATTTTCTTTATTCATTCATCCATCAGTGGACACTTAGGTTGATTGCATATCTTGGCTATGGTGAATATTGCTACAATAAACTTGAGTGTGCAGATATATCTTTGACATACTGATTTTAATTCCTTTTGATACATACCCAGACATGGGATTGCTGGGTAATATGCTAATTCTATTTTCAATTTTTTGAGGAAACTCCATACTGTTTTTCATAATGGCTGTACCAATTTACATTCCCACTAACGGTGTATAAGAGTTCCCTTTTCTCCACATCCTCATCGATACTTGTTATCTTCTATCATTTTGGCAATAGCCATTCTAAAAGGTGTAAGGTGATATCTTGTAGTTTTGATTTTCATTTCCTTGATGATTAGTCATGTTGAGCATTTTTTTCACATACCTATTAGCCATTTCTATGTCTTCTTAAAAAGATTTTTAATGTAGCACATGCTTTTCCCTGGAATAATGGTTGAATACTTATTTTATATATGCATAATTAAATGACTTTTTTTTGCTCTTTTTCAGAAAAAAAGGGAAAACTTCAAAGGCAAACTCATGTGACAACCTCCTTGGAACAGAAATTTGCCCCAAATTTTGAATTTACTGTCTTTCCATTTAAGTTTCAGAAATTAAAAAAGAGAGTGCAGCACCATACGTAAATGTATTTAAGAGTCTTTATAAAAATATGCTATTCATTACAAACACTCATGTCTGTAAGGGTAGACCCTTTGAAATGACATGCAGCTATCCCAAATAGCTTTCTTGATAGACCTGCAGAAAGACAGACTCTCCAGGTATATACCCTCCTCAAGCTCATAGCTTACCTCACCTAAGTATTCTTTACAAAATTAGAAAATGAGGTTCATTATCTGCTGCAAACTGGGGAAAGCAGTCCCAGTCCAGTGTCCGGAGTTGGAGAGCAGAGCATTAGTGCGATTGTGCTCCACTTTCCCCATTGATGGGCATCCTCATAGAAGATGCAACCTGTAAAACCTTATGCAGTGGCTTTGCATCAGGACAGCAGGTATAATTGTGGCAACACGTATGCTATTGGGGATCTCTAAAACTTCTTATTTCTCCAAAGCTAGAGATTACACTTCTGGGTTCCTACTTATAATAAAGTGTATTTATTATGTTAATTTAGAATTTTGTGTAAGTAGTATAACCATATTAAATTACTTTTTAATCAAAATAATTGGCTTCTTTCAAATTCAAATTCTGAATTAGACATTAACCCAGAGTTCAAGGCTAGAAGCAGATGGTGAGAGGGGACTAATAGGAAGGAAAATCAAATTTGTGTACTAATTGCCAGAGACTTTCATCATTACAAAAAATGTAGAAAACAAGAGAAGCATGGGGGGGTGGGGGGGGTGGCTCATGCCTGTAATCCCAACACTTTGGGAGGCCAAGCCAGGTGTATCACCTGAGGTCAGGAGTTCGAGACCAGCCTGACAAACATGGAGAAACCCCATCTCTACTAAAAATACAAAATTAGCCGGTCATGATGGTGCATGCCTGTAATCCCAACTACTCAGGAGGCTGAGACTGGAGAATTGCCTGAACCTAGGAGGTGGAGGTGATGGTGAGCTGAGATTGCACCATCGCACTCCAGCCTGGACAACAAGAGCAAAACTCCATCTCAAAAAAAAAAAAAAAAAAAAAAAATCAGCATAACTGAAAACAATCAAATCTTCTTTACCAGAAGAATAAATTGTTGTTTATTCATACAATAAAATACTATTATAAACCAAAAATAAAATTCTAAGGTGCCCCAACCATCTGAATGGATTCCCTCCTCAGCCAGGGTACTCTGCAATTTAACCTGAAAGACTGATTGGAGCCATGATGGAAAGTGGGGGTCAAACATGCCTCATTATCATACCCCGGCAGCATTAACATCAACAGAGACCTTAAGTCTGATAAGAAATATTTATGATCTATTTTCTCTGAAGCCTGCTACCTGAAGGCTTCATATGCATGATAAACCTTTGGTCTCTACAACCTCTTATCACAACCCAGACATTTCTTTCTCTTGATAATAACTCTTTCAACCAATTGCCAATCAGAAAATGTTTAAGTCTCCCTATAACCTGGAAGCCCCCTCTTCCTTTGAGTTGTGCTACCTTTTGGACAAAACCAATGTAGTTCTTAAAAGTATTTGATTGATGTCTCACATCTCCTTTATTAAAAGAAACACTTTAGTCAAGTTAAAGGAGTTCAACTGAGCAATCAATGATTCACAAATACGGCAGTCCCCAGAATCACAGCAGACTCAGATACACTCCAGTGCAGCCACATGGTGGAAGAAGATTTATAGACAAAAAAAGGGAAATGGGGCACAAAAAAAGGAAAGTGAGGTATAGAAACAAGTAGATTGGTTACAGCTCAGTGTTTGTCTTATTTGAACACAGTTCGAACACTTGGCGGTGTAAGAGTGGTTGAAGTACGGCTGCTGGGATTGGCCAAGACTCAGCTATTGTTACAGGTGCCTACTTCCAAGTTAGGTTTTCAGTCTTGTCTACCTATAAATCAGGTTGCAGTTCATCCAGAAGGACTCAAATATAGGAGTATGGAGTCCTCACGCCATATTGAGTTCACTTTAACAATTCCCTCCTTTTGGTCACTTTCTCAATTTTAAGAGATTGACCAAAACTTTAGCCATTGATGTAACTATTACCATTGCAAATGAATTTATTTGGTCTTAAAACCCACAGGGAAAGAGTAGAACAGTGAGTTTTGTTAAGGTAGGAACAAGGACTGAGTAAAGGGTAACTCCCTTATGCTGGAACGTCCTGTTTACAGGAGAAAAACAAAACCTGGTCTGTTCTAGGATCTATGTGTTTCCTTAAAGAGTTAGTTTGATTATGGCACATTTAGCACGAGTGACTCCATTTTGATTTGGTTTGGTCATTTGGGGTATAATGTATGAGCTGAGTCTAAAACGATGCCAGCTCACAATTTTGTTTAAAAACAAAGTCCCCTTTTTTGGTCAGTTTCTCACGTAGGTGAGAGTGTGACCAAAACTTTGGGCCTTAGTGCCACTCTCAGTTACCACCATTTTGGTTTTCCAGTCTCATTATGTCAATCATAGGTTACAGTGTCCTCATGGTTGTACATTTCTTTCAGCTCTTGTCATTCCAGTTGAAGAGACACCATGGCTGTATGCAAACATTTAAAACCTTGATGGAATATAGCACACAAAGGAGACTGTTACTGTAACTATCAGAAGGATAATACCAAGAGTTTGGAGTATGCTTTTTACCCAGGGTCCCCATAATCCTTAAAGCATTTAGCAAACCTAATATCTGAACTAATAGACCAGATATCTTTATTTTATCAATAATTCTTAAAGCCGTTTTTATTTCCCAAAGATTACTAGTTACGTGAATTAAGACATTAGAGTTTTTATTTTTCTTTCAAAATGTTTAAGTGCTTAGTTTTCTTTAAGCCAATTAATTAGAGCTCTTTTATATAAACATTACACACACAACACATATATAACTATACAGACAGAAGAAGAACCAGTAGTTGTAGAATTTTTCATCTGCCAGTTTCTTAATTGGCTTACTGGCCTCAGGGTGGAACCCTTCAAGAAACAACGCTAGGAAAACATGCAGTTTATAGGGACTAATAAGCAGGCACAGCTGGAAGACAAAAACAGATCCCTAAACTTAAGGGTCTCATTTTTATATCAGATCTTAGATCCCCCCAAAGAGGGAAATGTTATAGGAGTAATGCATAGCTACCCAAAACCAGTTGGCCTGTTTTTGCACATAGCCCATCCCCCACGGGAGTCTTATTTTTCTTTGGGGGTAGGGATGTTGCCATACCTCGCAGGTGACTAACAGCATGTTTCTCTGATTCAAACATGCAGAGTCCCATAATCCCCCCATAACTGCCATTAGCCATCACTAAAATATATTTAGCCTTAGATTTTCAGAGAGATCTATCTACCTCCCATTCCTGGAGTTTCATGAGGAAAACAGAGGTTTTTTTCCAAAACAGAATCTGTGGTGCCTCCTGTTTCTGCCAAGGAGTCTCAGGCTATTAGAGCTTGAATATCCACTTTTAATTAAGCTGACTTGTAACCATAGTGCTCTTTTAAAATGTCCTTTTAAATTTCTTATTACTGGACTATAGCCACACCAACCTGCCAATATTTCTGGCTTTTGAACTTTACCAAAGGTACCCTTCTAGGTGCTCAAAGAAAAATTCAAGATAGCTTGTGGAGGGGAAGAGAATCAACAAATGGAAAAGGTTACACAGATATCGAACCAGAAAAGACTCATTCCCTAAGCTGGGAATTGAACCCTGGCCACCATTGTGAAAGAACAAAACCTTAGCTACTGAGCTATGGCACTCGGAGTCTCTACTTCCTTTCCTGGAAGGAGTCTAGAGTAGTTATTTTTGCGCTTGCAAAGTCTTTTAATTACTCAAGATAATTTTTAGAGCTACCTATGACATTAAACCCTAAAATTTGTGTTCCCTGGAAGGCAGAGACCAAGAGAAAGTACTGCCACATGGTTACAAGGCCAAACTCCCTAAGACATAAAACAAGATGGAGACCTCATCCAGTTTTTTTGCTTGTTTGTTTCAGGGAACTACAGCAAAGTTTGTTATTGACCAGCTTGCTGGGCCATCTTCCACAGCGAGCTTATGGGATCCTAAGCCCATGTTCTATCCTAAGGTACCCCTCTTCATGACAGAACAACACAGAAAGACAAATTCATAGCACAAAATACACCAGATTTGCTACAGCTCAAGACTAGCCTCAGAATTATTTTTCGCATTAATCAAAACTTTACAGAGGAGATAAACAGTGATTGTTACAATTCATTTAACTGGTTTGCACAGAGAGACACCAAAAGTCTGACTGGTAGGAAATTCTTACCCTTTTGCTGGCATGTCAGGTTTCTGGTTTCCCCTTCCCTGAGTGGCCCTAGCGATCCTGCTCTCCACATTATAACTCCAGGGGCCAAGCTGCATCACAAAGGAAAATGTTGGAACTATAGGCAAAATCCTCTCATTTTTGCAAGATGCTGCCCAAGAGGTTGCATGGGGTAACCAAATTAACATTTTCCATTCTGGCCAGAGCAAAATACATGTGACAAAACATAGACATTAGCCATTCTGCTTAGCACCAATTATTGAACTGGTAAGGCTCAACTTGCTTCCTGTTGAGCCACATCATCGTTAATCCACTTTTAACCAAGAGAGACTTTACTGAGGGGAGGGCCGCTAAACCAATCCCTTCCTTTACTCAGGTAACATGTACCCCATTACTTAACTAACATCAGCCAATTCGTGCTGCAGTCTATTTCCTTTGGATCAAAATAGTAACTAAGCTAAAGGGTAAGCAGATTTAATTTTTAATCAATTAGTCACTTAAGTTTTTTATTTGCCTTTCATAAAGTCTTTAAATAAAAATATTGAAACCCTTTTAGAAGCTTCTGCATATCAATAGGCATCCCTAGATGACACTAATGTGAAAGTCCTCATTCTTAAAAAAATTCACTTCAGTGCATTGTTGTTCATCTGGAATGTTCCACTGTAAGTTATCTTTATTAAGATTGGGCCATTTCTGTAAGACTTTGCTGCCTTCTAGGCCTAATGTATAAGATGGAAGGAACTCAGACTTTCAAAAATTAAGGATCCCATTTTTACCTAAAATATTGGCTTTACTCTTAGGTTCCCTTGATTGACTTAGCCAATAATTTTTTTCTACCTAAGTGCACAAGAAAAATGAAATGAAGGGGTAGAACTCAAAATTCCCTGTGCATTTCTGAAAGCCAAATTTTACAACCACTGCAATATTACCATTTACTAACAGTTTCTTTCTGACTCAGCCAAAGGTAAGAGGCCTCTAACTGGGACAGGCACCGTGGCTCACGTCTGTAATCCCAGCAATTCGGGAGGCCTAGGTGGGTAGATCACTTGAGGTCAGGAGTTCAAGACGAGCCTGACCAACATGGTGAAACTGTGTCTCAACTAAAAATACAAAAAGCATCTGGGTATGGTGGTGGGCACCTGTAATCCCAGCTCCTCGGGAGGCTGAGGCAGGAGACTTGCTTGAACCCAGGAGGCAGAGGTTGCAGTTAGCCTAGATCACGCCCCTCTATTCCTGCCTGGGTGACAGAGCAAGACTCCATCTCAAAAAAAAAAAAAAAAAAAAAAAGAGAGAGAGAGGGGCTTCCAGCTGGATCCAAATCAGTTAATTACCAGATCAAATCTGATCTTGGACCCAGTTCAGTTTCTGTCCTGACTTTCAAACTGTTTGGATCACAAATTTGTTCAAAGAAACTCAGAGAGTTCCAAACACAAATCCACGGAGTTCTGAAATCTGAGAGAATTTACCCATGATCCCCAGCCACTGTGAGAGATCAAGGGACAAAAGTAGGTCCTTGCAGGTACCTTGCTTGTTCACTCAGCACTGCTGGGGATTAAGGTGCTACTTCAGATCCCACTTCTGACACCATCTGTTAGAAGAAAAACTTCAGCTGAATTAAATTTAAAGAAGTTTAATTCAGCAATCAACAATTCGTGAACAGGGCAGTCCCTGGAATCACAGTAGATTCAGAGAAATTCCAGCACAGCCACGTGGTGAAAGATTTATAGACATAAAAAGGGAAATGAGGTACAGAAATTGGAGGTGAGGTACAGAAACAACTGAATTGGTTACAGCTTAGCATTTGCCTTAGTTGAACACAGTTTGAACACTCAGTAGTGTAAGAGTGGTTGAAGTACAGCTGCTGGGATTGGCCAACAATCAGCTATTATTACAGGTGCATACTCCTCAGTTAGGTTTTTCAATCTTGTCTGCCTATTAAGTTAGGTTGCAGTTTATCCACAAAGATCCAAATATAGAAGTATGGAGTCCTTCTCAGGCCATATTTAGTTTGTTTTAACACTCTAAAATGTATAAAATCAACCTGAACCCCAACCACCTTGGGAACATTTTCTCAGGGTCTCCCGAGGAGGGCTGTGTCACAGGCCATGGTCACTCATATTTGGCTCAGAATAAATCTCTTCAAATATTTTACAGAGTTTGACTCTTTTAGTCAACACTGTTCAGTAACAAAAGAGAACAAACTATCAAGACACACAGCAACAGACAAATTTCAAAAACTTTACACCGAGTGAAAGAAGCTAGACACAAAGATTACACGTGCTATGGTTTCATTTTAGTGCCATTCAAGAACTGGCAGAACTAACCTATGGTGATAGAAATCAAATCACCAGTTGCCTTATGTTGCCGCAACGTTGACTGGAAAGGGGCATGAGAGAAGTTTATGAGGTGAAATAAATGTTTTGTGTTCGGATTAAGATGCGTGTCACATGGGTGTATAACTTTAATATGTGTATATTTCACTCTATACATTTAATTCCTCATAAAATAAAAAAAACTGAAGAGAAGTAACTACGAGTACAATGTCTTTATGATACTCCAAAGAGAAGGTTTGCCTCCAAAAGAGAAGCACGAGAGGTTTGCTTTGAGCTATAACAAAAATAAGGTTTCTGAAGAAAGAAGATATATCAGACAGAAAGTGGTTTCTCTAGGAATTAAAAAAGCAGAAATAGATTTAAAAAATTGTTCTTGTGAATTCAGTGCATAGCAAAGTATTATTGTTTTTAGTGCCGAGTCTCTTTTCCCCTAAAACCTGGATATGCTGTATTTTTTAAACCAATTTCAAGAAATAAGTGAAAAATCTCATAGGAAGAAAGAAAGGAAAATCTCTCTTTGAGTATACACTAAAACCTGAATGTACAAATGGTATCTATCAGTGTACTAGTGAAAATACACAATACACTTAAGTTGTTTAATTTGAATAGTATATAATAAAAGAGTAATTTAAAAGCTGTGGATAGAGCATAGATAAACCAAAACGGATAAATCTGCATGTACCCTGCAACTGTTACCTTCTCTAGGCCTGAAGGGATGAAGGGCAGTATTAGTTACCGAAACTTGGAGATAAAAAGGCCGTGTGGAGATAACCACCTTCAAGACAGTGATCCAGGACATTGGTGAGAGATAAAAGCATATGGCTCAGAGAGGAAAGTTATAGAAAGAAGATTATTAGTGGAGACAAGACAAGCCAGTGGGGAAGAAAAATGGTGAAAACAAAGAGCAGGGAAGAGGACAATAGTATGTATGATGAGTCCAATCAGGAACTGGGGACAGGGAAGCGGGTGTGATTTTGTTTTATTTAACAACAAAATAGATGGAGAAATGAAAGGCAATGAAGTGCACATGAATAAGCTGGTTTCTACCGTGTGCAACTAGGGTTCAGTCATGCTGGAGACTGTGAAAGATGTAGAACACACCTTTATCATTGGCCACCTGAGGAGTGAAGGAGCTGTGTACATAGTAATTTCCTGATTTTATCTATGGACTAAAGGTTGTATTAATAGCAAAACCCACAATTAATTTTGCACCAACCTAATACCTTGAGCCATTAACTTCCTGGCATTTCTTGTCTGCTAGGAAGAATACTCAGAGAATGGCCTCAGGCTGAGAGACGTTGAGATAGAAAGCTCTTTGGAATATATGAGAACCATCAGCTGAAGTTGCAGGTGATTTCCAGAGCAGCCTTTAAAAATAGGAGTGAAGAATGCATAGCTTCCTTTACAGGTAGTAATCAAGATACACAAGCTCTTCTGCAGACTTCTAAGGTGTGGGAGTTGATAATTTCTGAGAGCAAAGAAAAATGGCATAAAAATAAAACAGAAGGTAATAAGGAATGACTAGAGGATAGGCTGTAGGAAAGAAGGAGAAAGAGGAAAGGTCAGTTAGGTTCAGTTACTTAAGAAAGTCTCTTTGAGGAATAGGAATTTGAAACCAGTTCTGCAGAAACCTGGGGGTAGAACATTCCAAACAGAGAAAAACAGAAGAACAAAGACTCAGAGGCAGGCTCAATCTTGGCAATAGGCTCAACAATCAGAAAAAAAAAAAAAAAAAAAAAGCAGAATAATGAGGGGATACAGAGTGACAGGAGATGGAATTGGAGAGGGGGTCAGATTACATGAATTTTATAGGACTTGGTGATTTAGATTTTATTCTAATATGTTGAGAATCCAAAGATCATTTTAAGCCAAAAAAAAGGGCATGATCTCATTCATATTTTAAAAGTCAGTTGGGTTTCTCTGTATAATACAGATTTTTATGGGGCAAGAAGGAAGGGAGTTGTTACAGGTACTGGAGAAGAAAGATGATGTTTGCTTGACTAGGTTGGTAGCAATAGAGGTGGGAAAAAGCAAGCAGATCAGAATAACTTTTTGATCTTCAGTTCACTTAAAGTGTTGATACATTGGAGCATAAAAGATAAATATTTTATTTTTCATCCCTAAAAGGCAGAAAAATATAGGGGCACAAAATAGAATGTTGGAAGTTTAGGAAATATGGTTTTTGACTTGACCTTAAAATGTTCTAGCTGTATGTGATCTTAGGGCAATCATACAGCTGTTTTGGCTGCGGCTTCTTCATTTCTGAAATGGCATTAATAATAACACTCCTATGGCCGAGGTGTTAAAGATTAAAACTATAGAGGTAAAGCAGTCTTGAAAATTTCAATGTAATACCTAAATTTAAGCTATTATAGGGATGCCCTAAGTTGCTTTTAAAAAATGCTATGTTATTACATGCTACTCTTTGATAACATTTTATTTATGATAATTAATGTAATTAGTGTGCTAATTTTCTACAGTTGCACCCTGGGGCAATCGTACAACAGTTGTAATTTTAAAAATTGGGCAAATAAGTAAATGTCAATCTGTAATAAAATCCAAATGAGTCCGTGATGAATGTTGATGGTGACTGGTAATTTACCTGATAAAATATTGTAACTGCCCAGTTACCTTGGAATAGCTGATTTCTCAAAATAATTACCATGTTCTGCATAGTGAAGTGTCATCAGAGAAAATTTTAACGTATAGTGATCATTTTTAATTTGGTGATTTAAATATCATATTGATTAATGAAATAGTAGTATTTTAATTCAGACTGTTAAGTCAAAAGAGAGAGAGACGTTTATCACATACTATACAGTGCACTGTTGTGTAATAATCGCTCATTTCTTACCTGTTTTTAACTACCTTTTAAAAAATATCATTCTTTCTGATAAAGATAAAATCTTACTGGAGTGAAAGTTAAAAAGCACTTGGACCCAGTCTCCTACTTAGAACGTGATCGCTCTTAAGTCTAGGACATCTTTAAGAAGTCATCTTCACCTTGCTGTTTTCTGAGAGTCGTACGTTATGATTTCATTAGATCCTCAAGCAAACAACAGAAGCATACTACTAGTATGGCATTATAACATTTGGCATGATATTGTTCATCAAATTGTTAACTTTTGGTTAACTGTGTGTTTCTTTGTTTACTTTGCTTTCCAAGAATATGTTTCACAGACACTATTAGTTCAAGAAAGCTGGGGGAAGAAAAAGTTAAGATGCTGACTAGAGAATGAATTAGAGAAAGCCAAAGTAATTGCCTGGAAAAGATATGTGGGAGGTTGGGTCAAGTTTAAAGGTTCAGAAGCAGACTTTGAGATAAGCATTTTTCTGGATATTTTGAATTATTTCCTATAGATGTTATTATCTGAGATATGACCAAAAACATATAGCCAAAGATCAATTTTGTTTTGGCAAATCCAGTCCAAGAAAATAAGTTCTCTAAAGGCTCAGAAGTACTTTGTCCTAGTGATCAGTAATCATTAACTCTGTACCAATTATTGGTAAGTAATATATATATAGATTATCAGATACTGCAGTTTCTGCCAGTTTGTCTGATTAACCCTTTCCGTGTTTTGTGAACTTCAGTTGTAAAATATTAGCAGAATATAAAATAATTTTAAATTTTTAAAATTTTAAAGTAGGAAAAGATTTGAGCAAACACTTAACCAAAGAAGATATACAAATGGCCAGTAAGCATATGAAATAATCAACATTATTATTCACTAGAAAAATGTAAATTAAATCCACAATGAGATGCCCCTACACATATAACTAAATTGGCTAAAATTTAAAAATTATAGACAACTGAAAGTATCAAGTGATAGTGAGGATGTGGACCACAAAACTCTCAGTTTGCTAGCAGGATGCAAAATGATACTTTGGAAAACAGTTTGGCAGTTTCCTATCATTTTAAATATTCTCTTACATACAACATAGAAATTCCTCTCTTAAGAATTTACCCCCAAAAAAGGGAGCAGGGGAAGTTCATGTAAATCCCTATATGCAAATATTTATAGCAGCATTATTCACAATACCTTAAACCTGGAAACAACTCAAATGTACATCAATCAGCTAGTGATAAACAAAGTTTTCTATATAAAGATAGTAGGTTAATATTAGCAATTTAAAAAGAAGAACCTTAAAATCCATGAAAGAACATAATTTTGCAAAAGACATGAAAGGCAACACACTGTTTCATTCCATTTATATGATATTCTGGTAAAGGCAAAACTATAGAGACAGATCAGTGGTTGCAGGATGTATAAGTAGGGGTTGGAGACTTAGTACAAAGGAAATTGAGGGAATCTATGGGGGTGATGGGAGTATTCTGTATCTTGATTGCAATGGTAGTTATATGATTATACACAATAATCAATAATCATCAAACTGTATATCTAAGAAGGGTAAATTCTAATGAATGTAATTTATCAACAATCATCAAACTGGATATCTAAGAAGAGTAAATTCTAATGAATGTAAATTATACATCAATACATGTGATTTTTAAAAATTTAAGGATATGAACAAATTTTGGCAACGATTTGAAAAATTAGGAAAAAATTGACAAATTGTAAGAAAAATACTACTTACTAAAGCAGACACTGGAAAAAAAGAAAATGTGAGTAATCTGATTTATATTAATGAAATTAAATATTTAACATATTCAATTTTGGAATAGTCGATGCCAGGATTTGCCTGCAAATTCTTCTAAAGATTTAATAATGGAATAGTAATTATTTTATAACACTTAGAGTTCTATAACACTTAGTTTCTATAATTGCGGAAACCCTTTCCAACACATTTTATGATGGCCACATTACCTTGATAGGAAATCTTACAGGGCAGTACACGAAAGAAAAACAAAATCCAGGCTTCACATACAAATTCATGTAAAAATCTTATGCAAATTTTTTAAACAAATTCAGTAGCATATTTTAAAAGTTTAATGTAGACTAACAAACTTCCTTTAATTCCAGAAATGCAAGGATGTTTTAACATTAAAAATTCAATGAGTAAACTTTTTTGATTTTGATAATTATACTTTGGTTACAGGGAGATGTCCTTTTTTTAGAAAGTCAAATTGATTCATTTGGAGGTATGTATCAGTCAGTTTTCATTCTGCTGATAAAGACATACCCAAGACTGGGCAATCTGCAAAAGAAAAGAGGTTTAATAGACTCAAAGCTCCACATGGCTAGGGAAGCCTTACAATCACGGCAGAAGGTGAAAGCCACGTCTCGCATGGTGGCAGACAAGAGAAGAGAGCTTGTGCAGGGAAATTCCCCTGTATAAAATCATCAGATCTTTTGAGACTTATTTGCTATCATGAGAACAGCATGGGAAAAACGTGCCCCCATTATTCAATTACCTCCTACTGGGTCCCTCCCACACATGTGGGAATACAAGATGAGATTTGGGTGGGGACACAGCCAAACCCTAACAGGATAGAAGGGCAAATTTGACCTATTAGTCTTAAATAATTCAAAAAAAAAAAAAAAGAGAGAAGAATGAGAGAGGAGGAAAAATCATAAATAAATGGAGCAAAACATAAACAACTGGTGAATCTGAAAATCTCAGTAAAAATATTTTGTGGTTTCTTATACTTTTCTTGCAACTTTTGCATTTGAAAGGTTATCCTCCTTCTGCTCAAATTTGCTAAAAACATTTAAAAGTCTGTTAGTGCAATTTACTTCTGAATAAAAAGAAAAATCAGATGTTTGTCTAAAATCTCTGATAATAGTATTTTTTAGAATTGAAAACCTCAGCAAACTGTAGCATTTTAATTTGATAAACATAATCTTCAAAAAAACAAGGAAAACATCTGCAGCAAAATCTTTCTTAATGTGAAATGTTAAACATTTTGTCTGCAAGATAAAATATGAGGCTAGATTACTTATTCTCA
The DNA here is from genome assembly GCF_028878055.3 of Symphalangus syndactylus. Taxonomy (NCBI): domain Eukaryota; kingdom Metazoa; phylum Chordata; class Mammalia; order Primates; family Hylobatidae; genus Symphalangus; species Symphalangus syndactylus. The sequence continues at coordinate 125,716,598 of NC_072427.2, read as the reverse complement.
TTACTCCATCCTACTTCATTTTAATCCATTCATAGCCAGTGCAAGGGGCAAGGAGTAAAGACTAAAGACCAGAAAGGTAAAATGCGACTCCCATTTTCACACTATACATTTGTGTTTATGAAATGTCCAAGATAATTTTCTACTTAATTATTAGAATTAATATCACAGTTTTGCATGGTTTCTGATATAAGGCAAATATTTTTAAAATTGTATTTCTTTATACAATAAATAGAAGATTAAAATATAAAAAATCATACCCCTTTGAATCGCATCAAAACATCAAATACTTTAGATAAGTTTAATCAAATATACGCAAAATCTCTACAGAACTATATAACTTTATTGGGTAATATTGAATGAAACCTAAATAAATGAAGAGATAGAACGAATTATTTCAATTTATGAATTCAATTTCATAAATTGAAAACTTAAATTTATAAAGAGGTCGATTTTCCTAAATTCATCTGTTGATTACAATATCAATCATAGTTCCAAGAGACTTCTTTATCTTCAAAAATTGACATGTAGATTCTAGAATTTAGATGACAATGCAAAATGCTAATAACAGCTAGCATCTCAAAAAAGAACAAAATACTTACAGTCCCAGATATCAAGGCTATAACATAAACCATAGTAATGAAGAAAGGTAAATATCACAAGCATAGATAGACCAATATAACAGTGTAGAATCCTGTATCAGTATGGAAAAATAAATCTAGATTTTCACCTCACTTCATTCACAAAACCATTTCATTCATGTAGATCTAAATGGGAATGGAAAAGCAATAATTTTATAAGAGAATAAAGAATATCTTCAGGGCCTTGGAAGGCAAAGATTTCCTAAGCAGGATATGAAAAACATTAATGATTTGAACTGTATTAAAATTAAGTGTTTTCTTCTCTAAAAAGGCACCAGTAAGAGAGCAAAAGCAAGTGAAACTAGATTATTTGCGGTTTATGTAATTGACAAATGGCTTATATGCAGAATACATAAAAATTCCAACATTAAAAAAAGAGGCAACCCAATAGGAAAATGGGCAGGTATTTTGAAAAAGCAGTTTACAAAAGAGATTATACAAATATCTAATAAACGTTTTAAAAGACGTTCAACCTCACTTGTCCTTAAATAATAATTAAGTCCATCGGGAAAAATACTATACATTCACCAGAAAAGTTAAAAGATAGGAAACAATTTAAAGTGTTGATTTGGTTTTGAGGCAACTGGAAATCTCTTACAATGCTATCAGATGAATTTCGAACAACCACTTTGGAAACAGGTTTCATATTATCTACAACATTTAAACACATGCGTCCTGTATGATCCAAGAATTTCATTTCTGGGTATGCATTCAACAGAAATGTATGCACATATGTAGTCATAGAAACTTATAACAATTTTCACAAATAGATTATTTAGCCACAGAAGGAAAGCAATGTCTAGCGAGACAGGAAAGAATAAATAGTGGTATGTGAATAGGTTGTACTACTTTACGTCTATTAAAATGAATATGATAAAGATACACACAATAACATCTGTCAATCTTGATCATAATTTTGAACAAGAGGAACAAATACAAACACTTTCTGTATTAGTCTATTTATAGGGGGTAAATTATTCTTTGCCATTTGACATCAGGACAGTGGTTACATTTTGGGAGAAGGGAGAGGGAAGTAATGTGGTTGGGGCATGAGGAGCCTCCTATGTCCTTTGAGTGTTTCTTGACCCAGGTTGGTAGTTTCATGGGTGTGGTCACTCTGAACTAATTCCTTGAGCTATACAATTATGATTTGCACAATTCAATTATATTATATTTCAGTGGAAGCTTAAGAAAGAGAAACATTGCTGCTAAAATTCATTAAGTGAAGGCTTATGGGGAAGTAGACATCCATAGCATCCCATACTTGCAAAAGGGGCAACCTAACTGAAGGATGATATCAGTATCAGATATCCGATATCACACAAACCAATGATCACTCTTAATGTCTCAACTGTGGGTCAACCTGACATTACAAATTTTCTGATGTAGTACAACATGAGGTACAAAATTTCACCTGTGATTTATCTAGTCAAGCGTGTTTAACTGGCAGCCATTAAGGCATTAGGTGTAAATTTAGACACAGAAAGCAATCAAGCAAAGCCCTAAGGTATGCCATTTTGTAGGTAAATTGGCCTCATTCCTTCAACAAGTCAGTACCATTTAAAAAGGGGGGTAATTATAGATTTTTAAAAAATTAAGGGGCAGACAGTTAGATATAATGTGCAGGACGGCACTGAGATTGGCTTAAAGAAGTCAGCCCTACAGAAAAATGTTTAATTAATTAAAGACATCTAAATACAGCATGGATATTATATATAATGAAAATAAAAATGAAAATTATTGACTGAAAAAGAGGTTACAAAGTGTATATTTGATGAAAAATAATATGTAAGGCTAGAGGCAAAGGTTCTAACAATGGTGGTTTCTTGTTTATAGGACTATTTCAACACATTTTGCTCCTCCGCATTTAAAAACTTTTCTCTGATGCACATATACTGTTTCTGTAATCATAAAATTATTTTTAAATGATTCAACATTTCTGAACAGCAAATTACTACATATGTATACTTTAAAATAGACAATTTATAGGGCTATACACAACTTGTGGCTGTGCACTGTCCAGTTACTATACATGTACTTCTTATCCTCCTTTTAAGATCTAATTATAAAATTCTGAATTCATTGAGGGCTATTAGCACAGCCACAATTGTTTATGCTTCTTCTAAGTTTGATATTTGTATGGTATTTTTAAAATTATACATTATGAACTTTTTGTATATATTTGGGTATTTTGATATTTTAACTATAAAAAAGTACAATGTTTACTGAACAAAATAATAGAATAATTATTTTTTAAAATGTAGAAATTAACAATTGCAGGCAATATCACTTCCCAGAAATAATTTCCAGTTTTATTACATTGTCATCATGGACTAAATTATACACTATTTTTACTTTTTGGAATATGCTAAGGTTTTCATTGAGGCCCAATACTTTGTCCACTTTGGCTATTATTCCATGAGTATTTGAATAAATATGTACATATTAGTTATCCTCCATCAATTGCTTATGTCCTCCTAAATCTCACTTATGTTTTTTCACTTGATCTTCCATCAGCTGAAAAGATAGCATTATAAATTGTCTCTTAAAAAATGCTTCTGAAGTTTGTGCTTTCTGAATTTTGCATACATATTTAATAACTATTTATGATAGTTACTTATCTATATTGACCTCTTTATTGATACAAAGTGCCTTTGTCCCACTTTTATTTCTTACCAACCATGAATAAAACCTATTTGTTCTAAATATTGTGATCTTTGCTTTTTTTTTTTTTTAAATTTCCATTTGCCTGTAATTCTTTTGCCCAAAGCTTCACTTTCAAGCTTTTGAGTTAATTTTTTTAGAGTTGCTGCTTGTATGCAATAAATCATTGGCTTTGTTACTGAATGTAATCCTGGAAGGAATTATGATTCCTCTCAGAGTTTCCACTGTCAAGAACCTAAAGAGTCTGTTTACAGAGATGTAGCTAGGGTTAAAAAAATAAGAGAGAGAGAAAGAGATGCAGAGGAACAAAGACACCAACCACAGGAAGCCATAAAGGGACAAGAGAAAAGATAGCATTACCAGAGCTAAGTGAGTTCTGGAGCTGCAAGGAAAAGTCACATAGCAGGAGTTCTAGTTATGGAGAGATGCAGCCCCTGGCAGAAGCACAGAACCAAAGCAGAGGGAATCGGGGAAGAAATAACCCATTCTCATCTCCACCTAACTTGAACCCTACAGGAGCCTCCCACTGAGTGCCTTCTGCTGAAATTCAGGCTACGAAGGAATCTGGATGATGTTGACTGCATGGCTCTGCATCCATGAGCACAGAGCAAGTTAGACAAGGGAAGAAAATAAATCCATGAAGTCAATAGAAACTTACCAGAACATTACTCTGACTTCGCATTCATTCTTGCCTCTTGCTTAGATTAAGAAAATTGGATCTCCATTACAGGGAGACCACAGTCCTAGCATAATTTAAATTGTGGCAGGATGTCAGCAATTCAGTCTTATTCCCAACTGGATTATAAATGTTAATGTCACCAACTATCAGTACTCTTTACATGAGAAAGCAAAGGAGAGTGAGGGGGAAGAAATACTGAGTTAACATAAATATGTAAATTAGCTACTACTGTTTTCACTTTTGGTCATGAGGCTAAATTTTAAAATCATAATTTCCTTTTTCTATCATCCATTCCATTTTCAAGCAACACTTTACTACTTCCGTAGTACAGGAATTACTGTCTCATGGGATGACCCAAATCCTCATTTCATAGGATCAAAGTCCCTAGCGATCCTGTCTTTATTTGGTGGCTCTTTATGGGACATATAAGTGCTGAAAGGCTCCACAGCAGATCTCCTGGATTCCAACTAGGCCTACTTGCCTAATTTTCCTTTGTTAATCAGAATTAATCAATCCATTCAGTATAATTAAACTCTGTATTGCCAGTTAGGTCAATGGTATTAGGAGCTACAAATAGCAAGGGTGCAATTTCAGGTCCAAATTTAATGGAAACATAGCTATATTTCTAGAAATAAATGTTCCTTCCTTGGAAAAGAGAACCTCCAAAGCTACCAAATGCAAGTTTCCAGGAAGGGAAACAAAATTCCGGAAATAGATTATTAGGTAAAATAATTCTACTTCTTAGTTCCTGATCCTACATATTCTGGCTTTTGGAAATATGGCTTATATATTGGCTAATAGTTTAATCTATTAGGCCAGCACCACAATTTCAAACAATATTGTGTCACAGCTGGCATTGAAACTGAGCCTTTAGGAAGCCATTCCATCATTCTATCAGGCCAGCTGCTTACTGGTGATGGGACATGTAAGGAAACATGAATTTCACGGGCATGGCTCTTTTGTGACAATTGTTTTGCTATAAAATGAGTTTCCTTGTCAAAGGCGATGTAGTACGGGATGTTATGGCAATGAATAAAGCATTCTATAAGGTGACATATGGTGACACTGGTAGAAGCATTGAGGGCAGAGAAGAGAAACCCATTTTTAGAATATGTATTTGGTTTTATGTGGACAAATGATTGCTTACTCCACAATATAAAGGATTCAATGTAATCAACCTGGCACCAGGTGACTGGTCAGTGTCCCTATGAAATGGTGCCATATCAGGAACACATTGGCCCTTGGTATTAACAAGTTGGACACTCAGTGGTAGTAGACAGATCAGGGTTGCTAAAGGGTAGTCCATTGTGTTGATTTCATGCATATTTACCATCCATGCAACAATGATTACTTTTTGCATGGTTCCACTAAGTAAGCACCAGTATCACTGGGAGAAAGCCTGATAGACATCCGCAGGAAAGATCAGACACCTAATCTACCTGATTGTTGAGCACCTTCTCTTTAGGGGATTCCCCTGTTGAATATGAATGAGAGTTGAGGAAAATTTGATAACTAAGCAGGAATAGCTAATAAAGGTCTGAACCACCTGCTCATTCAATATACTTGTGCCTCCCCTTCCTGTTCAGCCTTAATGTCACCCATATCAATTCCATTCCTGCTAATTTTCAAGCACAATTTTAAGATTTGATAACTTGGATAGCACCCAGTTGATGGTGAACACTTCAAATCACATAGTTACATGGTGACAAGCCAGACTTCTTAAATAGATAAAAATATTTGGCAGAAGGGGACATAGTTTTGTTCCAAAATCATTAGTTAGGTGAACTGTGATTGTCTTCTTGGGGTTCCTTAGAAGCTTCAAACAGCATCACTCTAAGCCAGAGACTTAGATCTACTGAGTCAAAATACCCATGCAGTAGAGGAGTCTACAGCACAGACTGAACCTGCTGCAAAGAGCTCTTTGTTATAAATGGGTAGACTTGTGAGTTAGCCTGTAAATAGGTTTGAATACACACAAATGTAGTAATGTTACTTCCAAAATCCAGACAAGCCTCTCAGTCACTCTGCTCTTTCTGTGTGGTAGGCAGTACAAGGTATAGCTACCTGTTATTCCCTAAGAAAGAGATATTCTTACATACCCCGTTTTGTAATAGCTTCTACATTAATTGGGACCCTTGTATAAAACAGAAATCTGCTTCAGGCTTGGTGTGGTGGCTCACACCTGTAATCCCAGCATTTTGGGAGGCCAAGGCGGGAGATCACTTGAGCCTGGGAGTTCGAGATCATCCTGGGCAACATAGTGACCCCATCACTATTATTAAAAAAAGAAACAAAGAAAAGAAAAAGAAATCTGCTTCAGTGGTCTACAATAGACACTGGTGAATGGACTACTTACCTCAGTTAGAGCAGGATTTAAAACCCCAGCAAAGGATTCTGTAATACTCAGACACCAGGAACAATGAAACGCTGTTACCATCCCTAGACCTGAAGGGACAAGGTGTATAATTTGCATTATTGAAGCCTGGGAAGAGCTGGTGCTGTGGAGAAGAGTTACCTGGTAGAAACTATATTCATGCAGAATTAGGAAGAAAGTAGGGAATAGATATCAGGATTTCTCTCTCTCTCTCCTGCTATCTGACCCACTGCCAGTGCCTTACATTAATCCAATTCAACTAGGAGCTAGCTGGCAGAGGAACCTGAATGACAAAGTCTTAGGAGTTCACCTCCTGGAGCACAGAACAGAGTACTGAAAGTCAAATAAAGGATTTGGGTGGAGCTAACAGAATTATCAACACATTTTTTCTTGTCCAATATAAGTCTTCTGCTTCAATTATTAATTTTATTTCATTACATATAACAGTGAAGATACGTTTAGTTTGAGTTTTGTCATCTTATGTAATGAGCTCTGCTTTGAATGTTTTCTTTTTTCACCTTTTCCTATAATATGTTCTTTGTGTATATGTTTGCATTTGCCTTCCATAAGATTTTGTTTGTGTGTATGTGTGTATCAGTTATGATGATACGCAGCAGAAAAAAATATTTTTATATCTGCAAATATATATAAAGTAGAGATGCACCAAATAAATATTTGACCGAACACGGAAAGGCTGAGTATCAACATCATTATTCACCTGAAGCTGAATATTACTATCGTAGAATGAATCCAAAGTTTTATGAAATTCAATTTTGATTGCAATATTTGTTACTGAAATTTCAGTGATCAAAAATTTAAAGCTTGATGTTATTCAAGGACAGTAATTTCTTGGCATTGTCAGCTGCAAGATTGTTCCTGTGATCATCATAGCATGGGCAGATGCTAATTTGTCTACCTTCCTATATCATACATAGGAGGAAGTGCCCACCAAATTATTACACTTTCTTCCTCTATAATATTAAAAAATAAAGTATATCTATGAAGATTGTGGATCCTGAAAATGTAGTTGATGGTGATGATGTAGCTTTATTGAAGCAATCTCCCAGCAACTGCAGCTTTGCACACTATTTTTAGAAGCAGAATTAGAATTGATGCCTTGAAATACAAATTTTTATTCTTCTATTTTCCTGCACTTGTTCCATAATCACTTGAAAATATTTCTCTATAAACCTTAACTTTTAAATGTGGCAATGGAAAAGTGAAAATAGCTTTTAAAATAAAACAATTGTCTCTGAATTTTCAGATGCATCTAAACTTCCATGATGCAAGCTAATTTCAGTACGTTCTCCAGTTCAGGATGACATGAAGAGCTTTACCACAGGTATCTTATAAGACATAGGTGCATTCTAATGGCATATTGTATTGGTGATTTCCTCAACAAATTATAGCAAACAAACTAATTTCTCTTTAAGCAATCATTGGATCTTAGTAAGTCCTGAGATGGAAGCTGTGCCATTAAGGTTTGTTCAAGCAGCCACTTTAATATGTGACCACTGCCAATTTACCTTGTATAGGTTCATAACAAAGCAGTTCCAAAATTGTATGCCTGTCATGTAGTATATCTTTAGCTGAAGATTTTAAGATTTCACCTTGGTTAATTAATCCTTGAAAGTAAATACTCAGATATTAATAATAAATCTAAAGGATCATGAGGTCATTGATCCCATATAAGCTTAGGGATGCCAGAAATGTGGATGGATTAGATCAGTTTTCTAATCTGAACTCCCCAAATATGAGGCAAAACTAAAGGTGAATGGAGAATTGGGCTAATCCAGAGGGTAAACATGTACACACGTTAGTGCAAGTGTGTGCTTGCATGAGATATGTACCCTCTGGGGCCCTGAGAAAGTAGTGGCAGAGATAGACTTCTCAGGGACACGTGGGCACTGCGCCTGCCTTTACACATTTGTCAGGTATATTGGCTCATGGGCTCATTCTGTCAGGGAAAGATTACAGGTTTCTAATATAAACACCAAAAGATCAGGTGATATATTATTGAAAGTTCACTGCCTATTGTAGCCTGAGTAATATAACAAAATAATGGCATATGGATGGTCTGATGGCAATATTAGTTTCTTCTACTAGGTAGGGAAGGAGGTGCCTTTCTCTTTTTGTGAATGTGGGCGTTTGTTGTAAATCGGGAGTTGACGTATTTCTGGAACTTAAGGGAAAACCACAACCAACCAGAGCCTAACCTTTTAATCCATCCAAGAATTTACTTAATTCACCCAATTAAAATATGGATTCTCCACAATACCTATTCATAATCTCTTTAGTCTATATTTTCTCCATTATGTCCAACTCCCACCATTCAGCTGTTGATTTACGGTGAGAGCTATTTTTAAGATTGTAGAATTAATTACTGAAAATATGTACTCCCTAACTCTACAGACTCATAAAATCCATATTCACCTCTGCATTCCAGTGATCAGAAAAAATATGGGGCATATTTCCAAATAGAACTCCTTCACTGTCTCTTTTCAACAGAGCATAACAGACTGACAGAATTTAAGGAAGAGGGCAGATAATTTAAAAATATTATATAGGGGGCAACCTCTTGAAGAGGAAGTCTAATATTCTACAGGAAGGCTCTGGCCCTAGGTTTTCATCTGTAAATCATAATTACTCTAACTTTTCTAGTTACCAGAAGGAAAATTTTCTTTATTCATGTTGTTATGTTGTTCATCTTGGAAAGGGAAAGTAAGAGCTTTGTAATAACACCTAAGATAATAATGGCCTCACATGATTACTGTGATCATACAGGACAGTATGTTTTATAGTTTTAGATTTCTTAAAATCTGGGCCACAAACAGAAAATATTTTATGTAAAGAGTAGAAACCAATCTAAGAATAAGAGCAAAGAAAAGCAACTAAAGATGCTTAGCTTGAAAGAAAGAGGACTTAAGGCAACATTAGAGTTGTTTTCAAATATTTGAAGGCTTGCCAATGAATGACCAAGGAGACAAATTTTATACAGCCATTAAGGGTGGAGAAAGAAATGGTGGATAGAAGTTTTAGGATGGCATATGTAAACTACTATAAGGAATTAATAATTACTATCATACATGGATTGCTTTAAGGGATGGGGGACAAAAATAGAAGGGTCAAAACAGAGTCTTATGGTTAGAAATACTGTAGAGAAAATATGGCCATTGAATGGGGAGTTAGACTAATCAAGCTGTACAGACCTTTTCAATTGTGATTAAAATTGTATGAGTTATATGAAATTGTATGAGATAGTACTGATATTTAGGGATTATTGTATTATTTTCCTATTTGTCGGGCTAATAAGAGTGAAGGCAATGCATCATAAATGTGGTATAGTGATGATTACTAAATTTGGAGTTGGAAACATGGAGCTTGAATTCAGAACTCAGCTCTATCAGTGACACGAGTAAATTAGAATAAATAATTAACTTATCTGAGACTCAATTAGTTTATTAAACCTTATGATAATTATACTATACACCTCACGAAATTATTATGTGACTTAAATTAGGTAGCATGTATTCAGTACAACAAACCCTTAGAAATGACCTAATATGTGCACTTGTAACTGTGACAAGCTGAGTCACAAAGATGAGAAAGTGGCAGTTTAAGCCTGAAATTTTGCTAGGTTTTTATAACACATAGAGAGATAGCTATAATTCAACAGGGTAAATGCTATAACAGAGGTGAATTTAAAAGTATCTTATGAACAAATTAAGTTGGGAAAGGTTGATTTTGGAGATGAATTAGAAAAACATGCAAAAAAGAAGTGCCATAAATCTTGCAAGACAAACAGTATTTAGGAAGTATGTAAAAATATACCAGAAATAGTCAGCATGAGCAAATGCATACATATTGAATAAAAATCTGCATAAGCCCTCCCTCCGAAAAAAAAATATAAAATGTAAGCCCTTCATGGGGAACAACAAATAGTAAAAGCTGACTTGACTATGTATTTGAACACACCTGGTACGGTATGTGGACGATAGCAGGTACACAATATGTGCTTTTTTAAAAAACAGAGTGCTTGACTTCTGGTTCTGGCCATAATAAAATAATGGATTTCAGACTGATTCTTATGCTGTAAACAACTATAAAACTAGACCAAATGTACAATGTTCCCGTTTTAGAGCATTGTACAACACACAGCATAGAGTTGTGATCCTTGAAGTGAACTCTACATTTAAAGCTGGCCTTTTATATAAGGCTACTTCCAAAACTGCAGAAAAGGAAAGAGGAGCCTAAATAGAGAGCAGCAATTTTTCTGAATGGAGAAACAGATTGTAGCATGCAGCTGAGGTGGCTGGAATTTATGAAGAAGATTCCAGAGAAGAAAGAGTCAACCTGAGAAAGAGATATAAAAATCTACAAATGAAATCTTCTTGAATTTTTTGAGTGAACAACATATTATGCATGTACAGAGTAAGATTTCAGAAGGCCACACAGAGAACAGTTTCTGAGAGGCAATGAGCTGAATGAGGATTTCACTGGTTCAACAATGTTGAGAGCCATTAGAGTTTCAACTAGCCAGAGTGAAAAGACTCACTAAGCATCTCCCAGTGTTTAAATAAGAACTCAGGAAAGTCAGCTTCCAAAGTAGGGCTCATCTACTCCTATCTGAAGAAATACTCTAAAATCAGCCTTAAGAACTTAAAAATAAGCACCAACTGGATCAAACTAATGTCCCGGTAAATTGTCTGCTCAAAATAAAATTCAACACACTTCTACCAAAGACAGAAGTCTAGAATCTAAATAATATAATATGAAAAATGTCAAATATAAAATAAAAACAATTATTAAACATGCAAAAATAGAGGAAAACTATGAGAAAATTAGGAGAAAAATAAGCAATCGAAAACAGACCTAAGATAGCCAGGATGTTGTTAAGAATAAAAACAAGCATTATTAAGCTGGTATTAAAATATGTCCAAGGATTTAGAAGAAAAGACAGAAGACAGTGGAGAGATGTAGAATATCAAAAAAGTAATACAATTCAAAATTCTTAATTGTATGCAGGAGAAAAGGCATATAATAGAAAAGGGAATAATGTAAAAAATACTTCTGACTTCTCATCAGAACAAATGTAAGCTAAATGAAAATCTAAAAATTATTTAAAGTATAGAGAAGAAATAATAAGTCATTTCAGAATTATATATCCAGTGAAAATAATCTTCAAAAGGCAAAATTAACACTTTAATAAGGTTAAAATAATAGGTGAAAGAATTCGTTACCACCAGAAAAGCACTACAAGAAATGTTAAAGCATGCTCTTCAAGGAGAAGAGTAGTGATAAAAAATGTAAACTCTGTCTTGTAGCAGTTTTCAAAGGAAATGCTTCCAGTTTTTGTCCATTCAGTATGATACTGGCTGTGGGTTTGTCATAGATAGCTCTTATTATTTTGAGATATGTCCCATCAATACCTAATTTATTGAGAGTTTTTAGCATGAAGGGTTGTTGAATTTTGTCAAAGGCCTTTTCTGCATCTATTGAGATAATCATGTGGTTTTTGTCTTTGGTTCTGTTTATACGCTGGATTATGTTTATCGATTTTCGTATGTTGAACCAGCCTCGCATCCCAGGGATGAAGCCCACTTGATCATGGTGGATAAGCTTTTTGATGTGTTGCTGGATTTGAGGGATGCCCTCTCTCACCACTCCTATTCAGCATAGTGTTGGAAGTTCTGGCCAGGGCAATCAGGCAGGAGAAGGAAATAAAGGGTATTCAATTAGGAAAAGAGGAAGTCAAATTGTCCCTGTTTGCAGATGACATGATTGTATATCTAGAAAACCCCATCGTCTCAGCCCAAAATCTCCTTAAGCTGATTAGCAACTTCAGCAAAGTCTCAGGATACAAAATCAATGTGCAAAAATCACAAGCATTCTTATACACCAATAACAGACAAACAGAGAGCCAAATCATGAGTGAACTCCCATTCACAATTGCTTCAAAGAGAATAAAATACCTAGGAATCCAACTCACAAGGGATGTGAAGGATCTCTTCAAGGAGAACTACAAACCACTGCTCCATGAAATAAAAGAAGATACAAACAAATGGAAGAACATTCCATGCTCATGGATAGGAAGAATCAATATTGTGAAAATGGCCATACTGCCCAAGGTAATTTATAGATTCAATGCCATCCCATCAAGCTACCAATGGCTTTCTTCACAGAATTGGAAAAAACTACTTTAAAGTTCATATGGAAACAAAAAAGAGCCCGCATCGCCAAGTCAATCCTAAGCCAAAAGAACAAAGCAGGAGGCATCACGCTACCTGACTTCGAACTATACTACAAGGCTACAGTAACCAAAACAGCATGGTACTGGTACCAAAACAGAGATACAGACCAATGGAACAGAACGGAGCCCTCAGAAATAATGCCGCATATCTACAACTATCTGATCTTTGACAAACCTGACTAAAACAAGCAATGGGATAAGGATTCCCTATTTAATAAATGGTGCTGGGAAAACTGGCTAGCCATATGTGGAAAGCTGAAACTGAATCCCTTCCTTACACCTTGTACAAAAATTAATTCATGATGGATTAAAGACTTACATGTTAGACCTAAAACCATAAAAACTCTAGAAGAAAACCTAGGCAATACCATTCAGGACACAGGCATGGGCAAGGACTTCATGTCTACAACACCAAAAGCAATGGCAACAAAAGCCAAAATTGACAAATGGGATCTCATTAAACTAAAGAGCTTCTGCACAGCAAAAGAAACTACCATCAGAACGAACAGGCAACCTACAGAATGGGAGAAAATTTTTGCAACCTACTCATCTGACAAAGGGCTAATATCCAGAATCTACAATGAACTCAACAAATTTACAAGAAAAAAAAAAAGTGGGCGAAGGACATGAAGAGACACTTCTCAAAAGAAGACATTTATGCAGCCAAAAAACACATGAAGAAATGCTCATCATCACTGGCCATCAGAGAAATGCAAATCAAAACCACAATGAGATACCATCTCACACCAGTTAGAATGGCCATCATTAAAAAGTCAGGAAACAACAGGTGCTGGAGAGGATGTGGAGAAATAGGAACACTTTTACACTGTTGGTGGGACTGTAAACTAGTTCAGCCATTGTGGAAGTCAGTGTGGCGATTCCTCAGGGATCTAGAACTAGAAATACCATTTGACCCAGCCATCCCATTACTGGGTATATACCCAAAGGACTATAAATCATGCTGCTATAAAGACACATGCACACGTATGTTTATTGTGGCACTATTCACAGTAGCAAAGACTTGGAACCAACCCAAATGTCCAACAATGATAGACTGGATTAAGAAAATGTGGCACATATACACCATGGAATACTATGCAGCCATAAAAAATGATGAGTTCACGTCCTTTGTAGGGACATGGATGAAGCTGGAAACCATCATTCTCAGCAAACTGTCTCAAGGACAAAAAACCAAACACCGCATGTTCTCACTCATAGGTGGGAATTGAACAATGAGAATATATGGACCCAGGAAGGCGAACATCACACACCAGGACTGTTGTGGGGTGGGTGGAAGGGGGAGGGATAGCATTGGGAGATATACCTAATGCTAAATGGAGAGTTAATGGGTGCAGCACACCAAGGTGGCACATGTATACATATGTAACAAACCTGCACGTTGTGCACATGTACCCTAAAACTTAAAGTATAATAATAATAATAATAATAAAGCTCAAAAAAAATGTAAACTCACGTCTACCAAAGATGTGGAATGCTAGTGGGGCACAAGGACAGATAGGTTTTCCTTAAGGAGCAATGACGACAACAAAGATTCTAAAGTTTCAACAGGAAAATACATAATTGTTATTATCCTGAGATGATAGTTTTAGGTTAATATCCTCATTTAGTAATTGTCGTATCTGATTATCTTTGTCAGAAAAACTAACATATTCAAGTTTTTTTAACCCCCAAATATGAAGTTTTTTTTATCATTTTATTGAGTCATGAGCTGCTTTGGTTACCAAGAGAAAAGATTTTGGAGCCCAAAGACTTCTCAGGCTTATTTTTCTCTCCATTTCTTACTTCTGTGCCTTTAAAAGTATTACAAAGGAATTTAAGAGCACCCATTGTAGGGCAAAAGTGAAGGAAAAAAATTAACTGTGGGTATGTTATGATAAATTGCTTGTATTAGTTATGAAGCCAGGTATCTAGAAGAATGTCCTTATCCAAACAACTGTATTTAGCATAAAAAATCCTGGAAAAGTGGCTTATCAATTTCAAAAACTTATCTCTGTAAATATTACATAATGGAGTTTGTTTTCCAGTATCTTATATAGCAACGTCATCAAGTTTATAAACTGGATAATCTGCTAATTATTTTATGAGAATGGCAGAAGTCATTTAAAGTGGCCACATTCAACTCTGAGTGTATATGTGCATATGCCCATCAAAATACAAGCAGGGCTCAATAGGTAGTTTATGTTTGTGGGCAGGTAATCTTAAAAAATATTTTCCTAAAAATCAATATGACTGCTTAAATAAATAAATTGTACATTATTCTAAGAATACATGTTATGAAATACTGTCAAGCCTAGCAGTAATAAAGATAACAGTATAATTATTCTTGATAACCCCAAACTGAAGAGAACTCAAAGGCCCCTAAAATTGGAGAATGGATTGTAAAAAGCTGTGATATAGTCAAATAATTGAAAATTACTCAAAAGTACTACAAAAAGAGACACCAAAAGTATGTATTGTATGATCACATCCATATAAAGTTTCAGAATGGGCAAGATCAATCTATAGTGACAGAAGCAAGAATAATGGCTGGAGGGTGACAGGAATTGATTGGTATGTGGCATGAGAAATTTCTGGGGTAATGTCGATGTTCTGTGGGCTGTGGGTTGCTCAATTATATATTTTTATCAAAAGTCACTGAATAATGACTTAAAATCTGTGCATTTCAGAGTATCTAAAGTATACCACAATTAAAAACAAGGAAAAAATACTATAAAAAAATATGGAAAAGTAAACTTTTGCACATTAGTCTCAAAAACCAATGATTTCTGATATTCTTTTTACTCTATCAACATGTTTTTCATTTTGAATCATCTAGGTTTTTCTGTATTATTGTGCTTCAGCTCAGAGAGTGAATATTTAACAAAATGCAGAGTATGAATTTCAGTGAAGTAATGGCCAAAAAATAGTCCATGAACAGATTATTGAGAGATTAGTATTTGTGGTATGCACAGTAGCCTCCCAAAGATGTCCACATCCTCATTCCTGGTATCTGTGAATATAGCAAAATGGACTTTGTAGCTGTAACTAAGGTTACAAACCTTAAAATAGGGCGAGCAGCTTTAAGTATCCAGGTGAACCCAATCTAATCATATGAACTTTAAGAGCAGAGAACATTCTTCAGCTGGAGAAAGAGAGGCTTGGCAGAGGGAGAAATTAGAAAGAGTCCACCTGAGAAAGTTCGGAGGCGTCATTGCTGGTTTTGCAACGTAGAGGCTCACGTAGGAAGTCTGGAGACAGGTTACTAGGAGCTGACACCAGCAACCACCAGTTGACACAGGCAAGAAAACAATGACCTACAACTGTACAAGATACTGGGAATGGTGATACAACTGCAAACAACTAAATTCTGCCAACAACCTTAGTAAACCTGGAAATGTACTCCTGCCAGAACTTCCCAATAAGATCCCTGTTGATTGTCACCTTCGTTTGGACCTTGCCGGAAGTTGAACCAGGGGAGCTGGTTGAGCCCACTCAGACTTCGGACCTACAGAAGTGTGAGGTAATAATTTATGTTGCTGAAGCCATTAATTTTGTTGAAATTGTCACAGTGCCAATATAAAATAAATATATTATTTTAGAATGAGACTGGATCATGAAGGGCTTGTGTTGATTTTCAAGGAGATTGAAAAATATATCTCATAAATCTAGTGAAAACATGAAAGTTCTGGGGAGGAAGAAATTGATAATATCTTTTCCATTTGTATTAGTCCGTTTTTTCACTGCTATCAAGAACTGCCTGAGACTGGGTAGTCTATAAACCGAAAGAGGTTTAATTGACTCACAGTTCCGCATGGCTGGGGAGGCCTCAGGAAGCTGACAATCACGGCGGAAGGCGAAGGAGAAGCAGGCACCTTCCTCACAAGCTGGCAGGAGAGGGAGAAGCAGGAGCACAGGAAAAAAATTGCCTCTTTTAAAACCAAAAGATTTCATGAGACTCACTCACTATCACGAGAACAGCATGGGAGAAACCACCTCCCCATAATCCCATCACTTCCTGCCCTCAACACGTGGGAGTGGGTGGAGACACAGAACCAAAGCATATCAGCCTTTATGTTAATTCTGCTACATCATTCCTGTTAGACCATCTCTCTCTGTTTTGTTTTCCTAGAATATCCCATTGCTTGTATTAAAATCATTTCTAGGTATAAACTTTATTCTCAGTAAAACCTTGAGAATGTGAATATACTTGTCATTTTTACTTCATCAACACATAGGAAAATTCTGTACAAAGCCAAAATTCTTCTTTTGATTGCCCTAGTAATATAGGAAAAAAATGATGGAAATATAAATATTTTATATGAAAACTAAAGTCTTCTGATATGGCCTCAAGGCATGTTGGTCAACCTCATCCCTTTCACAAACTGGCATCAGTCACTGTTACTCTCAGTTTCCTTCCTGTTTCCTCACATATACTCTCCCTATTCCTCCCCCAAAATCATTACTTCTAGTTAAAATAGATCTTTCTTTCCATTTTTCATTCTTGTCACCATTTTCAGGAAAGAACTATTACCCCTTTCTTTGATCAAAAGCAACTCCCCAAGTACAATGTTTTTTTCTTGCCTGGGAAGGTTATTTTTTTTTATGTTGGAAAGAAATGAAAGATTAGAAACCAAACCACACACAATCCTGCATAATGCAGCCACCAAGGAGGTAACTTTCCACCATTACTTGAGACAAATGTACGTGTGTGTTTTTAATCTAGTCTGATCTCAGAGCCTCTAAATAGATGAAGAAATACATGTGTAATTGAAAAAAAAAAAACTGTTCTCTCGGCCATTATTCAAAAGACAGTAGCTCAAATAACAAATCTTAAAGCTTTTTAAAATGGAAAAACATTTTCTTGGTGGAACATCAAATGATAGCTTATTCACATTAAAATCCATAATTACAACAAACCCCAGTGAACAGGTCTGGCTATTTTTCATTGAAAACAAACAAGTATAACAATCGTAGAACACCTGAATTTATTGGCTTTAATTAAATGTGTTTGTTCTAAACTGATGTAATTTAAGCACAATCCATAGAAAAGAAAATCTATTGTATATTCAGTGCCGATTTGCCTGTCCACGTAAGAATATTTATAGTCTAGTGAAAATTAGCCTGATGTTATATACAGAAAAGTATAAAACCTCTAATAACATTTTTTTTCATTTAAAGGCAAAGGTTTAAAATAAACTTTATATATTATAAAGTCAGCTAAAGTTATTTTTATTTCTCTTAACTAAATACATTGAGATTTTAGAAGCAAAAATATAAATTTCTGAAATTGTATACATTATCAAAACAATTTCACTGAAGATTGGGGTTTAGATCAGGAATCAGAGTGTTTCTAAGAAGTCTATTGATTACTTTCCTCCACCTATTATAAGTAACTAATAAACATTTTTTGCTATGTTTGAAATATTAAACTCATATTAAACATAACTGAACCAACTCAATGGAGGAACTCTAGCATTGTGGTAGGTCTATGTAACATATTTGTGATTATAGCAATAAAAGAAATGCATTTCAATTTTTTTTTCAATTTCTACTATATACTAGCTAATGGATTAGCTTTGTAGTATTAAGTTGAAGAATGGGAAGCAGAAATCGAGTAGAAAAAATAAATGACATTTATTAAGTCCATGCTGTGGACTACGTGTATGATGGACTTTCTGTACATATTTATTTATACAAGAATCTTATAAATTAAAAATTATCCTCACTTAATATATAAGAAAATTGAGACTTAGACAAGTAAAATAACTCATTCAAGGCTACATAAGTGGGCTTTCAATCCTTATTCGTCTAGTTCCAGTGCCCATGACCTGGCTGTCTGGAAGGGAAACAAACTGAGGAAGAGAAAAAGTAAAATAAGCAGTGAAGGCAGAATTTGCTAAACTCTGTAGTGCTGTCAGGGGCACACAGGCATCTTCCAGGAACTAGCACTATGAGAATGTAGCCCTCTCCCTGCATCAACACCATTTCTTTGTAGTGAGCTATAGAGAAACTTAGAAGGCAAGACCTCAACTGCCTAAGTGGACATAAATGTAAAATGTTTATGTCTTGTGCAGGTCCAGACTCAGAGTGACGAATGTGAAGACCTTGCTGCCTCAGGTGAGAAACTTAGATGGACAAATAAACTCAGTAATCAAGGTAAATGATAATGAAATATTTTATTAAATCAAAATTAATGCAAGAAATCCATGATGAACAACATATTAACTTTGTAATTTAAGACAAAATCAATATTACTGAGGTTTTCTTTTGCTTCATGCTTCCATGTGGCTTGGCAATGGTGCTGTGCTGTTACTGATCCTATCAGACCGCTGAGCATCTGCTAGAGATGATAACAAAAAGAGTCAAAGGGTGAGTCAAAGAGTGCATGAATTTAAAATTCAGGTAATAATCATATTTAATGACTACAGCTTGAGGTTTTAAAATTTCTTCATATCTGTAGGTGTACTGTCTTTTTCTATTTTAAAAATTTTCTTCCTTCTTTCTACTTTTTTTTGGAAATTGTCAAAAGTGTATTGTATTGGCCTTTTCAAATGTCATACTTTGAAAATATTTATCATGTAGTCCTATTTTTTGTTTTTTATTTAATAATGTTATGCTCATCAATTCCACCTATATCTTTTCTGGCAGTTAGTCTACGCATTAGTTTTCAACCAGAAGTCCTTTTTTAAATGTCCAAGTCCTCTCACATTTTGTATGCATATTATGGTTTTTCATATTCTATTTGTGTTGAAAACTCTTATTCCAAGAACCTTTACTCAGTAATTCTGGATGATGGATAAATTGTGTTGTGGGTGTTCCCATGGATTTTCTTTTGCATATGTGAGTTTCCTATTCCTCTAGGGAGAGTGTAGCTATGTATGTTAATAAACAAAAAGATTCAAGTCATTATAAACAAGACAATACTTGAAGAGTGCGGGCAATATCTTAAATAAGAATAATTGGCACTGACATTGATAACTCAAATTGGAATAAAAGAGAATTAAAAGTTCACTATCGTAGTGATTCCTTAAAATAAGGAAGGATTTGGATATAGATTTATAGGGGAAACATGTTACCAGGACATTCTTAAGAAAATAAAAGGATGGCTGAAAAAAATTATGTAAAACCCAAATGGTCATTCACGCAACAAATAGACATAAAAGGTCTCAGATAACATCACCCCAAAAATCTAGCCAAAGAATGAGCCAAAATAAGGATAAAGTAAATAGAGACATTTTATGAAGTGACAGATGAACAATAAGTCCTATAAGTACAGCACAAAGATTAAGCAACTAAAGAAAACTTCTTGCAGACTATAGAATAAAAGGCATAAATTTTGGTAAAATAAGAATAATGCAAGTTACAAAACTCCAGAGGTTGCAGAAGAGAATTAAAAAAAAAAAAAACTGTCCTGACAACATGATCTCTTATAAAAAGATGTAGACTGGAGCAGTCTAAAAGTAAAATCTGAAGGTAAAATAGAAGCCACAGGAACTTCTACCAGTAACTGCAGATTTGTAATTGCTATCAACTCTCCCATGGAACACAACAACAAAATTTTCTTCAAGACACAGTGTTAACAAAGCAATGGAAAATTGCAAAGCCCAGATACAATAGATGAGCTTGGCATTGAGCATCACTTTTCAGCTCAAGATTTTTACTGATTCTAGGAAGTTAAAAAATAGATGGCAAAACTAAGGAATACTTTTGGCAGCCAAATGCATGTAACTGTGTGAGTGTGCAAGGGAATGTGGTGGGGAGAATTGGAGTACGGTACCCTCCAGGCTTTGAGTTGGGGGCAAGGACCACACTCGATAAAGACCAGCCCACTCGGGGACATAAAACTAGTGTCTAATTATCTGTACACTTATGGGTGCATTAAAGTAACCTGCTAGTGCCCTTAGCTTACTGCAAAGAGCAAATGTAATTCCTCTCTAGAGAATGTTAACATTTCCAGGGCCTCAAATTACTTTCAGTTTTTCATATATAATGCCTAGCACTCAATTTAAAAATACATGTAAATAAATACATGACGAGATATGATGAAGAAATTATTGAAAAAAAATGAGGATGATATGGTTTGGCACTGTGTCCCTGCCCAAATCTCATCTCTAATTGTAATCTCCACGTGTTGAAGGAGGGACTTGGTGGGAGATAATTGGATCGTAGGGGTGGTTTCCTCCATGCTATTCCTGTGACAGTGAGAGAGTTGTCATGAGATCTGATGGTTTTAAAAGTGGCAGTTTTGTCCAGTGCAGTGGCTCACACCTGTAATCCCAGCACTTAGGGAGGCTGAGGTGGGTGGATCACTTCAGATCAGGAGTTCAAAACCAGCTGGGCAACATGGCAAAACCCCATCTCTACTAAAAATACAAAAAATTAGCTGGGTTATAGTGGCAAACACCTGTAATCTCAGCTACTCAGGACGCTGTGACAGGGGAATCACTTGAATCTGGGAGGCGGGGGTTGCAGTGAGCTGAGATCACACCACTGCACTCCAGTCTGGGCTACACAGCAAGACTGTCTCAAAAAAAAAAAAAAAAAAAAATGGCAGTTTTTCCTGCTCTCTCTCCTGCTGCCATGTAAGATGTGCCTTGCTTCTCCTTTACCTTCTGTCATGATTGTGTGTTTCCTGGGGCCTCCCCAGCCATGCAGAACTGTGAATCAAGTAAATCATTTCTATTTATAAATTACCCAGTCTCAGGTAGTATCTTTATAGTAATTTGAAAACTGACTAATACAGCAGACATATAAGAGAAAAATCAACAACAAAAAAAGTTTTTCCTGGAAAAAAATAATGAATATACTTATAATTGCCTAATTATAGTACAGATGTTCCTCAACTTATGATAGGGTTACATCCTGATAAGCCCAATATAAATTGAAGATATCACAAGTAGAACATGCATTTAATATGCCTAACCTGCCAAACATCATAGCTTAGCCCAGCCTACCTTAAACATGTTCAGAGCACTAACATTAGCCTACAGTTGGGCAAAATTATCTAACAGAAAGCCTATTTTATAAGAAAGTGTTGAATCTCTTATGTAATGTATTGAATATGATACATTATTTTGAAATTGTGATTGTTTTGCAGCATTGTAAAGTTGAAAAATTGTAAATCAAACCATCATTAAGTCAAGGACTATCTGTATATTTAAGTTCTTTTATACAGACACACACACACATACATACCCACGGAGAAAGAGGGGAAGAGAGTGACAGAAAGATAAACAGTGAGACAGAAAGAGAGACCAGAAATGACCAGTGTGAGAAATTAACAAAGGAGAGGACATCACTACAGTTTCTATAGACATCAAAAGAAGTATAAAAGATTTCTAGTGGCCCCAGTTAGTGTGATAAGGCAATTAAAAGAAGTTAAATTTGTAAACATTGCAAAGGAAAGTAAATGCTATTTTGCAGATGGCATGGCTATGCACAAATATCAAAAGTTATCTACAAAAAATTAGAAATAAAAGCCAGTTCAGTAAAGTGACTGGATTTATAACAAATGCACAAAAAGCAAAAATCAATTGTATACCTATTACACTTTTTGTTTGATAAAGTAGAAATAATTCATCACAATCAAGGACAGAAAGGAAAGTGAATAAATACATCCTTAAACTGTGTACCCTAGATGCCTCTCTTGCTTCACGCTAGTCTCAGTTCTGATGAAAACAGCTCATTATTTGTTAGAGAAATTTAAATTAAAACTTTCATGACATACCATTCTACACATACTAGTTTGTCTAACATTAAAAGACTAACAATAACAATTACAAATGAAGATACAGAACAAGGGAAATTATCATAGACTGCTGGAGAAATATAAATGGATGCAGCTACCCACTTACATATTTATACCACAAGATACAAGCAAGGATGTTCATAGCAGCATTATCTGTTTTAAAAAAAAGGATGAATTTTAAAAATTGCCTATTGAATACTATTCAGCAATGAAAATGAACAAATTAGAACTACATGTAACAACATATGTCAATCTCACATGCATAATGTTAAGCAATAAAAGAAAATAAGAGTGCGTATTTGTTTCCTGGGGCTGTTGTAATGACTTACCACAAACTTAGTGATTTAAAACAAGAGAAATTTATTCTCTCTCAGTTAAAGAGACCAGAAGTGCAACATTCGTTTCACTGACCTAAAGTCAAGGTGGCAGAAGGGCCGTGTTCTCACTGGAGACTCCGAAAGATAATCCGTTCATGGCCTCTTCCATCCTGTGGGCCTTCCTCCATTTTCAAAGCCTGCATCACAGCATCTTCAAACTTCTCCGTTTCCGTCGTCCCATTGCCTTCTGCTCCCTCTGTCTCCTTTTCACAAGGACACTTGTGATGGCATTTAGGGCTCACTCAGACAATGCAGGATGATCTCTTCTCAAATTTCTTTCTTTCTTCTTTTTTTTTTTTGAGACAGAGTCTTGCTCTGTCACCCAGGCTGGAGTGCAATGGTGCGATCTCAGCTCACTGCAACCTCCACCTCCTGAGTTCAAGTGATTCTCCCCGCCTCAGCCTCTCGAGTAGCTGAGATTACAGGCGCCACCACCATGCCCGGCTAACTTTTGTATTTTTGGTAGAGACGGGGTTTTCATCATGTTGGCCAGGCTGGTCTCGAACTCCTGACCTCAGGTGAATCCACCTGCCTCGGCCTCTCAAAGTGCTGGGATTACAGACATGAGCCACTGTGCCTGGCCTCAAATTTCTGAAATACATCTGCAAATGCCCTACTTCAAAGAAGGTCAGGCTCCATGGATTAAGACACGGACATGCCTTTAGAAGGCATTATTGGCCTACCACAGAGTGGGTATATAAATATCAAAACATTAAGAAAAGTAAACTCCAAATAGTGGGTATCTTTGAAGACAAATGAAGGAGTAGTAATCTATTTTGCAAAAAAAAAAAAAAATATATGTATATGTATATATATTATTCTGAGTGGTAGTTGCGGAGGTATTTGTTTTGTGATAATTCCTTAAGATGTATAAATTTTCTTAGGACTTGACCTTGCATATATATGTTTATGCATAAATTATTCATAGATATACATATAACTAAAATTTAAGAAAGAAATTATAATGACTCAATCTTCTAGTATTTTTAAAAATTTTTTTAAATGTGACCTTTTAGAAAATAATGTAGTCACATAAATAAATTTAATACTTCCAGTTAAAAAAGCAGATATAGTATTCTTTTATTATAAAATTATTTTTTATCTATTCTGCTAGTTCTCTCTCTCAATATACATATAGTTATGTATCTTCTATCTATATCCAAACTTTTTGGAGTATGAAATTTAAAACACATATAACTATTTTACAGCTATTATAATAATTGTATGTGCTTATTCCTTTTAAACTTGAATAATACCATAAAGTGCAAAGAAGAAACAAAAAAAAAATCACCCAAATGAACTCCACCAACTGTTAACATTGGTTGTTTCTGAAAATTTGGGGTGATTTATTTTGTTTTCTTTGTACTCTTTGGCATGAAGTATTTTTATAAAATAAGCAAAGTCATTACTATAAAAATCACTGAAATAAAACCTATGCAGAAATTGTAATAATGAAGATAACAGAGGAATCACTGCTTACATAGCCATTTATTTAGTGCTTACCATCTACTATGCATTATTCAGTGTGTATTACATTTCGTTTTTCATCATCACAATAATTTTGCAAGATATATACATATATATATAACAGAATATTGTATCTGTATTTATTATAGATGATAAAACAGAGGTGCTTTGTGAGTTTAAGTGACAGCCAGCAAACAATATTGCTGGCTTATGGTACCCAAGAGTTCTGGCTTCAGTGTGAAAAAAAAAAAATTCAATGTTTTCCACCGCCACTCAGGATGATTCTAATTCAATTATGACTGAATCAGATGGATGTATTGACATTTCAGAAGTGCAGATTATTCAATGAAACCATGTACGTGTACATGTTTGTTTTCTCCTCAAACCTTGCTCTCCTTCCTCTTTCTTTCAACCAACACCTAACACCTCCCTCAAAACACACAATACACACAAACACAACTAATGCCTTGAGAGCTGAGGCCATAGCTGACACATATTTCAACACCAGAGTCTGACACACAATCTAGCACTGTCACCTCCAGAATATTTACTATAAGTAAATTAGTGATGAGACTGCAGCTTAAATCCATGACCATCAACTCTGCTGCCACACTTCGAAGCAAGAGTTAGGTCCCTCACTGAAGCTATGTAGTTGTCATTTGTGCAGAAGCTTTGTAAAGAAAACCAGAGCTTGGGTAGTGGGTAGCAGTAATCTCTTCTCAACTTCCCCTATGAAGAGATAAACTCATTGCAGTCTATAGCTACCAAACGCAGAGGTCACAAGATTTCTGTGACAAGAACTCCCACTGCTATGGTCTTCCACAAATAATGCTAACAGAAACAGAAAGGAAAAACTATTATCAAACAGAATCAAATATGTGTCTGACTGCATGCTCTCTTTCAAGATTTTGCATCTGAGGATATCAGAAAGGAAAGCAATTCAGAGGTAATCACATGCCTAATGTGCAAATCAATAACATGCTGGTCTAACGCTCGATTTCATGAGATTGCTCTTATATAAATGTAGGGAAAAGCAAAGAATCAGGAGCCAAAATTGTCTCTTATCAGGGAAAGTTCATAATTAGTTTGCATTTTCACAAAATTCCAAATAGTACTGATTAATTAAGCCAATATGTATTCCAAGCAGCAACAGCTGCAATAGTCAGCCTGTTTGGGGAGAAGCATAAATCCAATGAACTCAAATTTAATACCCCTAATTGTACCAATGTAAGTAACAGTCAGTGACTGAGCATGCAGCCCTTTCCCTAGACAATCTCTAAAATAGCTTTTAACTGAATTTTGTGAACAGTATGTAGAGAAAATCTAAGGAAAAAAACACAGTGAAGGCAAGAATTCCCAAAATGCAAATCAGAAAACATTAAAATAATATTATGAAAGTTTGGTTTTCACAATTAGGGTATTTTTCAAGTTCAATTCACATTCTCATTGTTGTATTTTTCTTTTAATTTTTCAATTTCTAGACATATTTATGCAATTATTTGTAAATCTGTCTAAATTCTAGAAAAAAAATTTGCCCATTTGAATGTCATAGAAACAGAAATATAAAAGCAATTTTAAGATATAAATATTCTTGAGGATTTATAACCAAATATTTTTATTCCTTAGTCAACTAAAAATATTCCCTTATATCTATGCCCCAATTAAAATAAAATTGAATAAAATGAATATTTTAAGATACTGGTTTTCAGCATTTTCTTACTTTTTTGTAAATGGTACAAAACTAAGTAACTAGTTCTCCTTTGCAAAAAGAACTGCTCACCACTCTCCAAGAACAGCTGTTTAATTCTGACAAATAAGAAAATAATACAGATACACCTTTCACTCCTCCAGAACAAAGCAAAGAGAAAGAGATCAGATTGACAGAGAGTGGGAAGAGAGATGATTTGTTCTTGAAGACAGACATGAAAGGTCAAGATATGAATTTTAGATAGACAGGGTAAGAACTTGACAAGCGAAAAGAGAATCAACTTTGTGATCTGTTATATACTTGCAATGTCAGAAAAAATAAGATATTATGCTTCAACTTCAAAGTATCAAGTATAGCACTGTAGTTGATGCAAGGGATGTAGGTTTTAGGAAGAACAAAGAGACCATGAGCCAGACTTGAGTGCCCTTCCGCCAGCTGTTTTTTTGTCATCTTAATCAAACTAAGGTTCCTGTATATTTGGGATTCATTGCTAGAAGTTTAATCTGCCCCGTTGTTGCCTTTCATCTGCTTCTTTGTTGCCTGAGAAGTAGATTGATTTATCGATTTTGATTTTTAAGTTCAAGAAGGATATTTTAGTGCCAGGCAAAAGTACCTAATTTAAGGTGCTGAAAATGTGTGAAGATGCCACTTTTCCACTGAGTTTCTAAAGAACTTAATTGGCCTACTAAAATAATAGGCTTGATTCTGAGGCCTGACTGGCAGGTTACAAAGTGCTGGCTGGCGCAGATCTGTCCCTTTCTTGCTTAATGAACAGTCTTTGTTCAACTTCCAAAAAGTCCATATGGTTTGTGCTTGATGGAACACAATATTTTCACCAAGAATGAGAAGTTCAATGCATTTACTCGTAACTGCTAACTGAATAGCCTATATCGAGTCAAAATTTAGCCTATGTGTCTCTAATTATATATATATACATATCTCATATATAAAATATATATGTATGGAGAAGTTCTATGTTCATATATATATATTTGGAGAAGTTCTATGTTCACTAGCTACTGTACTCGGGGGAACTTATATAAAATGGGCTGCCAGAACATGCATGATTGATTTGGTTTTGTTGCTGATACCCACAAAATCTTGATTTCCCTTGACTTTCTACTCAGCAAGCTAGTAAATAAATTTATTAGTGGCAATATCATAGCACTTTTCTGTGATGAGCTCTAAGTATTTTCCAAGCATCTCCTTATTAATCCTTACAATATTTCTATGACGTTAACTAGCAGAGATATATCTATTTTAAGGTAGAGATCAAATTGTTTTATGGATAGGTGAGTTGTCCAGAATTGTATAGATTATTACTGGGGAAGAAGGAAGAAAATTAGGTTTCCCATATCTCG
The DNA here is from genome assembly GCF_028878055.3 of Symphalangus syndactylus. Lineage (NCBI taxonomy): Eukaryota > Metazoa > Chordata > Mammalia > Primates > Hylobatidae > Symphalangus > Symphalangus syndactylus. Next base: position 125,689,332 of record NC_072427.2, on the reverse strand, counting down.
GATAACCATATAGATTATTCTGCAAACTAGGAAACTTGTGAAAGTGATAGGGACACTATTAATAATGATGCCAGGAGAACACTGACAAACTGAGAATACAACCATGCTACCTATATCCTACTAAATGGAATAGTAAGAAAATCACAATGCCTAGTTGAATGTTGTAAACCAAAGGATTTGTTTCATTATTTTGAGTTGCTGTAAAATAAAATTCTAACAAATAGTTTGTTGCATTTACTTCCATTTTTTAATATGTAATTTTTCAAACATACTTGGAATTATAACTTACATGTAATTTTGTATTCAGGATTTTTAATTTGACACTTCAAATTGTTTTGCTAATATACTAACAATGCTTTATAAACATTTACAAATTACCACATTATGTGAACATATATGGATTTGCCTTAATCAACATAACCATAGCCCAGTTATTATTTATAATTATTTAGATTTATGAATAGTGCTCCAATGAGTTTTTAGCATACATTTTTCATATAGCTTTAACAATCTCCTTAGGATATATTTTTTGATTGCCTCCAGTTATATTTTTAATCTTTATTTAAAATGTATTCTAATTTTTAGACTTGAAGTTTACCTTTCGGGGGAATTTATTCTTTAATCTTGTTAGAACTTGTTTTGGTGACTGGTAGATGGGAACAATCATGAATGGTGTCATTATTTGTCTTAGTCAGCTTGAACTGCCATCACAAAATACCACAGACTGAGTGGTTTAAACAGAAATGTATTTTCTTACACATCTGGAGGCTTGAAAGTCCAAGATCAGGATCTGTGAAGGTTTGCTATCTGGTGAGCGTTCTCTTGCAGACAGTCAAGTTCTCTCACTCTGTCCTCACATTGCAGGGAAAGACATCAAGCTCTCTGGTGTCTATGTTATAAGGGAACTAATTCCATCATGAGAACTCTGCCCTCATGACATCATCTAAACCTTGTTACTTCCCAAAGGCCCTGTACCCAAACACCATCACATAAATTCTGAATTTTGGGTTAAATTACATCTATCTCATTATAATACTATTCTATTAATATTATTTAATTGGTAGTATATGTTGAAGTTTCTGGAGATTATTGTTTTTCTATTAACATGATAAATTATAGTAAACTATTTCCTAATGGTCATCCATTCTTGCTTACTAACATGAACACTACTTGATTATGAAGTATGATTTTAATGTGATTGCAACTTTTAATTGTGAAGTATGGTTTTAGAATATTTGCATTAATATTTATTAGTGGAATAGGCCTGTATTTTATTGCGTGTAATGTATATGAGAGAGATGAAGGGAAAGGGATGGGAAGAGAACACATGTGTTCAGCTTTGGTCAAGTTTAGTATAAATACAATATTTATTCATAAATATATTTGGAAGTATTTTTATTTTCTGTACATGGAAACATTTAAAGCTATAGATTTCTCCTCTCCCTCTCACTGTCACTCTCACTCTTTTTGTGTGTGTGTGCACACGCATGTGTGTGCATTGCATGCATCATTTAGCCCTGCTGACTGATATGCCTGGTTATTTATGATCAAAAGCCAGATATTGACCTAAGAGAAAAAGTCTTTAGATGGGATCTCCCTCCAAAGAAATTGTAGTTTTCTTCTGGCTTAGAGGTAGATCCTCTTGGTCCAATCAGACTGAAATGCTTTGAGGCTAGATTTCAGTTTTTGTGGCAGCTGGTGCATTTCTAGTTTGCCTTTTCAGCTAGGGATTATCTTTTTAGGGGTCTCAATGCCTAGGGAGATTTCTAGGTCCTCTGTTCCTTGTTGAACTCTAATTTTGTCTATCCTTTTCCTAAGAGGTCTGCTTAACTTCCTTTTAGTCGGGTAGCTCCATTTTATGCTAAGCTTCTTAGTTGCTCACCTTCTGCAACTAAAGAATCAGAAAATGCTGGGAAGGAAAAACCAAACGAAATTGTTTTGTTTCTACTGGCCCTTTATCAAGCCCTGGCCACCATGATAGTCGTGAATTCTAATTTTTGTCTATGCAGGCCTATCAGATTTCTAAAATCTCTGAGATACCATTTTCTTCTTAGCTATCTGCTCAGCAAGTGCATCCAAATGAAAGGTTGTGGAGAATGTTGAAATCACTTCAATGTGTTTCTCTTCTTTCTGGGAGCTTAGACGCTCAAGTTCTGGATGCTTTGATTGCTATCGGAAGCCCTTAAATAGCTACTTATTTTTAATTAATTTTATCCAGCTTTCATAATTGTTCTTGCCAGGTGGGATGGCTTGATACAAATTAACTTGTCATAGCTAGAATTAGAAGTGGAAAACTTTAAATAGCATTGAGTTATCAGTACTTTCATGTCTTGATACATTTCTTCTTGAAAATGTTCATGCCTACTGATTTTTGTCTGTTGAGAGGAGAATGTTCAGAATTTTATATCTTCAACTTCTTTTTCTGCATTAATAAGATACTGAGATTTTATAACTCTTGTAGTCATTTTGGTCACTTATATTTTCATATGGAAAAAATAATATAATCCAGAGTTTCCAATATATTTGTGTAAAATTAAGAAAATGATCTTATCTAATTACTTGATCAATATCTGTGATATTTTCATTGCCTTCCAATTTTAATATTTGTTCTCTATTCCTTCTTTATCTGGATTGAGGTTCTGATTAGTTATTTTAATGTCGCAAATTGTTTTCACTTTTTCCATAAAGTGAGTTCTTGAGTTTATTTCTTTACTGCATCATTCTATTTTCAAGTCATAAACTTCTGCTTCAATTAAAAAAAAAACCTCACCATTTCTATGAAATTGTTTTGTTCATATTTTTTTATTTACCGTATAATTCAGTATGGAATATATAATATTATAAAATATATAATAATAATAGGATAAAAAATAAGATATAAAAAGTAAGGGGTGTCAATTTAGAAAATTATACTTGCTGATACAGTGAAGTAACTCTGACCAAACTAACCTTCCAGCAATAAAAACAAAATTGGAAAACTGGATAACATATACATGGTAACATATGTTAGGTCAGCTTTGTCTATTTTCAAACAACTATAAATATTGTTCTACCCTTGTTATTTATTTATTCTTTTTCATTTTGTTTTGCTCAATTTTTTTCTTATGCATCATTTATTTGAATAAGTTTTGAAAATATCTGTTCTTCATTTTTGCTGTTTCTAGTGTGGTATATGTTTTTCAGATAAAAGATATTTATTTTCTCTTTTAGCTTTTCCTAAGCTCACACTACATGTATTGCATTTGTCTTATATCTGCTTTAAAATCTATTTATGTCTTTTTAGGTCACTTACATCAGAGGAGTTATATTGGTGTGGGTAGGGGAGTTTGATTTAATGAAACAATGCATTAAAAATTTGTATTCACTTTGTGACTCAATGATAGTCAATGTGGCATGTAATTTTTTTCTGTCTTTTAATGTTATATTGTCTTTGTTGGTTTTCTCTAACATCAAATATATGTTACACAGGCACAGTGCTGGTATCTTTTCTATTATTATCTTTGAATGGGACTCATTATTGTCTGAGCTGTTTATTAAAATGGTGAAGGAAAAGATCAGTAAAGTAAATTATGTCAATAGGCAGTATCAGTTTAGGTCTATTTTCCATGAATATTTTCTCAGCAACTGTGGTGTTATGATATATATTGGTTTTCATCCACAGTTCCTGGCTTATAACTCCCCTAGCCCTTGTTACAGTCTTTTGTTTTAATATTAGGTGTGTCAGGCCTCAGGAGCAGGCCTCTCACCTTCTCATGGCCTTTTTTCATTTTTGTGTTCCTGCCTTTCTGACTGCCGGTCTTAAGACCATCTCAGGAGAGAGTCCCACCCTATACCCTGGAGGGAGGAATGTGCATATCATGAAACTTCCATGAAAATCCAGGCGGACAGGGTTCGGTGAGCTTCTGGATAGCTGAACACATGGATGTTCCTAGAGGGTGGCCCGCCCAGGGATGGCATGGAAGCTCTGCTCCCTTCCTCCATGCATTGCTCTAAGCGTCTCTTCGTCTATATCCTTTGCAATATCCTTTACAATACACCAGTAAATGTAAGTGTTTCCCTGAGTTCTGTGGGCCACTCCAACAAATTAATCAAACCCAAAGTGGGGGTCATGAAAACCCCAACTTGAAGCCAGTAGGTCAGAAGTTCAGAGGCCTGGACTTGTGGCTGGTAGGTTGAGGGTGGGCAGTCTTGGGGACTGACCTGTGAGATGTGACACTATCTCCAGGTAGACAGTGTAGTGTCAGAACTGAATTACAGGACACTCAGCTGGTGTCTGCTCCTTGGTGTATGTATGGAGGAAAAAACCCACACATTTGGTCACAGAAGTCTTCTGTGTTGCTGATTGATCTTTGTGGTATGAGACTAGAGGAAAAACACAGAGTTTTCTCTACACAGCAACTATATAATCTGTGGGAACATCTCTTTTTACACCTAGCCCTACATCTGTCTGGCTACAGTCATTTATCTGGCCTTGGGAAATGTGACCACAGAATCAGATATACACATGAGATTAAATAATAAATGTGTATGTCATCTAAATATCTAGAAAAGTTATGACTTCACCAGGTATGAAGAATATAAAAGGAACTCTGTCAAGAATCATACAGTAAATAGATTTTTGAATTTAATGTAGCACCTAAACTATCAGAGTAGGGAGGTTAGATATTAAAATCAGGCTAAAGAAATAGGCAACATGGATCTAGAAAACATGGATTGCATGGCCATCTCACTTAGAGTTCATGGGCTTGGAATCTCTATTAACATAACTTTTACAATGTTAGAATTTGTTCCCATATTAACAAGAGAAAAGCAAACAATTACCCTGAGTGTCTGAAGCTCCAGATCTCATTTTCCAGTCAAAATCTCTGATAGGTAAACAACCTGAAAAAGTAGCCACAACTCACTGAGCTGATAACCCCATTTGCTTAAGAGAATGTAATTGCTTTTATGATTATTTTATCCCAGGGAAACATTGAAAAAAAGTTTAGAGATGATGAAGTATATGAAAACTATAATATTTATACTTTAGAGATGTGATATTTATTCATAATTGTATTAGTATTTAAATATAGATTAGCATTTTACATTCCAATTTTAAATGTGTAACAGAATAATTTAGATATTTTTTTTTTTTTTGAGTTGCAATTATAAGCGGTTTTACCGAGTTGCCAGTAGTGGTTTAACATTTAAGAAAATTTAAGATTCATGATTTTGTGAGTTTAATTTATTAGCTCTATGAGGGTTGTTTAAGTACTCTGGAAGGTTTTATTTGTTAGTCCGATAATTAAAATGTTCACAAAGATAATTGAACATATTAAATTTATAAACGTAGTTTAAAATCTTTAAGGGAGTTTAATTAACTAAGTCGTAAATGGAAGCAAACATTAATCAAGTCCCCCTTAAAAATAATTTTAAATGTACTAGATTTATAAATAGAACAATAAGATTTCTAATTTAAACTCAAAAATTTTTAAATTGGTTAAAAATGTTAACATAATATGCTGCACATTAATTCAAAATATGAAATCTTATAAATAGTCCTTTTTACATTCAAGAATCACATTGATAAACATCACAAAATGCCCACTGGTAACCACTATGAAACTCTTTTAAGCAATAGGTCTTGTATGAATTTTACTCCTCATGATTTGAAGATTATGCATAAATTCCTTCTTCTTGTTATTTTGTTTCCAATTTAGTCTTTACACAGACAATTCAATTTAGTCTTTACATAGACAAAACTCCTATAACAGAAAAACTTAAAGAGGGTGTGTTCCTTCGCTTGCTTTCTGAGGACGCCCTACTCTAAAAGGCAGTAGCTTTCAATAAACTATGTCTTCTTCTCATTGTACTCTGTGACTCACGCTGAATTCTTTGCTGTGTGAGGCCCAAGAACCCTCTCTTAAAGTCTGGATCCGGCCTCCTTTTTCCAGTAACACTAGTACTGTTATAATTAGGTAAATGTTACTCACGCCTGAAACATGCAGCATAAATGATTGAATTTCATTTCTACGCAACGTTTTTTCCCCTTAAACTGACAATTTTTTAAAATTTTTGTCTTGTTTGGTTTTCTATGTACGTATCAAAGTACCAACTCCAAATTCTACCCCAGTTTTCTAATGAGTCTCATAATGCGTTCAGAAGCATTAGATATTTTATCAGATTTATCTTTTTGAAATTTGTTTTCTAGATAGCTCTAATTTACACAGGTTGCTGTGTACACATACCGTACATCTAACAACCAGGAGATTCCCTGTACTTTATACCCTACTTTTTCCTCATTTACTTCCTCATTTTAGTGAAACTCTTCTCCAGTAAATTCCTGAGATAGGGTGTATTGAATGTAGAGTTTTGGAATCTTGCCATGCTGTAAATGCTTATTATTGATTCCTCCTATCTGATGTATAGTTTGGTTGGGCATACCATTCTGCATTAGAAATAATTTGTTTTGCAATTTATAAGGCTTTGCTTGTCTTCTAGTGACCATTTTTATTTCTCTTCTCTGGAAATTTGAAGTAACTTCTTTTTTTTTTTTTTCCGGAGTGTGCTGTGATGTGTGTGTGTGTGTGTGTGTGTGTGTGTGTTTGTGTGTGTGTGTTGGTCTAGGTCTATTTTCACCACTGGTTTGAATTCTGGTGGACACATTCAACCTGAAATTCATACACTTTAACTCTTACCCATTTCAAAAAATTATTTATATATATCATACTTCATGGTATTTTTTTCTTTTCCCAAATGCCTGTATTTTGTTGCTGGCCCTATAGCACCAATTATTTAATTCATTAAACTGTCCCTTTCTCATTCCCAACTCTGTTTATGCTAACTTTTCCAGGAGATGCAGTCAGCTTTACCTTCCAAATCTCCCATTAAGTTATACATTTCTGTAATAAATTTCTTAATTTTTAAGAATTCTATTTTTTTGAATATCCGTTTTATATCACACCGTGTTCTTATTGTATTATCTTGTCTCTCTGAAGAAATTAATAATTTTTTCCCACACTGTATAGACTGTGTTTACTTCCAGTTGTTTTGTTTATTTTTTTGTTTCTGTGTTTGTTATTGGCTGTACCTAGAATCTCGTGATTATTGGTTGTCTGTTTGTGTTCAAGAGCAATACAATAAACGTTTATGGTAAGCTTCAGGTTCTTAGGTACTAATTCTCAACTGTGGCTTCCAGACAGGGCAATCAGGTCAAGAAGTTTTCCCCGAAAAGCCCTTCATGACATATCCATTGGTCTATTCCTTTGGGCTGATCATGATCTTCCAACTAGAGTCTTCCAGTCTTCTCTGAGGATATAAGACTAACAGACTGTTATGTTTTGAATCTAGATAGAGGTGAAAATTGGGGAGATCTAGCTTTCAGTAGTTACTGTTCATTTTGCCCCCCTAATTTATGTATGACCAATGAAGATGATGTTGCCAGTACTAAGATTCCCTGTTACCTCTCTAGATGGCAAATGTCTACTTTTCCACCAGCAGAATCTAGAGGCATTCACGAGACTTGATGGAGTGGGCATTGGAAACAGTCTTCCAACCAATCTTTCTGGATTTTAGCCCTACCTTTACTTCTACTTTCAGAGGTATCCCGTGCAACCAATTTATGAACATTTTGCAGAATCAGATTTCCCCGCTACTTACAATTTTGCACTTTTTGGTAAGCTAAGTCAGTTACCAGCCATTTATGGACTTCCTATTTTCAAAAATGTTGCTGTTTTGTTTTTATATCACTTCAATAAACCATTTGCCATCATGTTATAGTTTCAGGTGGGAAAATAAGTCTCTGTATGTGTTTCACATGCCATATTTGCTCAGGTGTCTGCATCTACTCTCACCATGTTTTGAAGAGAGGCTAAATTGTTATGGCACTAAAAACGAGTCTTCAAAGTTTGGTTTAGAATTTTTAATGGTGTTTATTTTTAACAAAATTGGTGGAATTTTTTTCTTTGTACATTGATTTTTCTTTTCGTTTTCAGTTGTTTTAAGAAATAAACGGAGGGAGAGATATGCTTCCTTTGCTCCCATTAACCAAAAGAATAGTTTGAACAACACAGGAATTAACTTTTCCATTAAGTTTAAGAGGACCTGCTTGAGACACAGCTGGGCCTTGAGCTTTTAAAGGTGCTATAACTTTATACCTGTTTCATTTTTTTCTACTGTTGGTATCTTCAAATGTTCTCATTTCCCTAGATTTATTTTTATAGTTAAATTTTCCCTAAAAAATTAACCTCTTCATAAATATTTTCAAATATAATGACCAAAAGGTACATACTGCATTCTTTTGAAGGTTTTCAATTATCCAGTTTTCCATTTTTCTTGTTATATTTTAATATGCTCTGGCTTTTTTGTCATCTAATTTATTTGTCTTTTCAAAGAAACAATTTTTTGGATTTATTGAAAAATTCCATTGCTGTTGGGATGGGAGAAGATTAAATCCTTTAAATAACAGGCCAGGCATGGTGTCTCACACCTGTAACCCCAGCACTTTGGGAGGCCGAGGTGGGCAGATCACTTGAGGCCAGGGGTTCAAGGCCAGCCTGGCTGATCTGGTGAAACCCCTTCTCTACTAAAAATACAAAAATACAAAAATTAGCCAGGCATGGTGGTACGTGCCTGTAGTCTCAGCTACTTGGGAAACTGAGGCATAAGAAATCACTCAAACCCGGGAGGCAGAGGTTGTAGTGAGCCAAGATTGTACCACTGCACTCCAGCCTGGGTGATAGAGCAAGACTCTGTCTCAAAAAAAAAAAAAATATTTAAATAATAGTATATTGTTTTGCAGATTATAAGATCAATAGATATTTATTGTAAAATGCACAAATAGTGCAACCTTTCTCAAAGTAGACAGTGAAATACTTCATGCTGCCATGTTTCTCCAAGAGGTACTATTGGGCCTTCATACTAAGCAATTCTTCCTTATATAGAACTGTTTGTCTCAATGCACTGTTTGACCCAATGCGTGCTGCATGTGATCTCTACCCTCTACTTAGTAAGTGCTTGTCATGTCCCCATCATTGTTACAACCAAAAATAACCTACATTTCCAAAATCACTCCAAAGGAATGGTCCTGAGAAAGCGTCAAAAATTCTCAACTCCTCAGATTAGATCTCTATTAAGTAATTGAACAAGTGTGCTAACTAATATTTGTAAAGCTGTTCATTATACAAGTTTATAAAAAATGCAAAGATGATAATGTCTTAAATTTTCAATAGATACGTTTTATAAAAATAATGGTAAGAATTAACATTTTACAGTCATTTTAAATGATGGCAACATGTCCAATGTATTTTTGAATGAAATATCAGGTAACTACAAATCATAATTAGCATAATCCAATTTTTTAAAAAGGTACACATATACCTTTTATGAGTGAAAGTATTTGAGTTCTAATTAAATTTTTGTTGGTGGATTTCTAAGGAACAGAGGAAATGGTGAGGCAAGTGGGATTGTAGAGAGAGGGAGATTTCAATTTACATTTAATTCACTCCTGGAGTGTTTGAGTTTTTGTAATAAAACATTATAAAATGTTATATCATTTACAGTATGATCACTTATAAACTTTCATTTCAATTAAAAGGAAAATTTTAAAGAGAGGACTACCAAATAACTACTGCAGCCATCATAGTTTCATAAATGACTTTTTGTTCCTTCATGTTGTGTTAATGGGTGCCTACTAGGTCAAATATAATGTAGGTCAAATATAATTTGACACTGTGTACAGTCAGGATATAAGTATCAAAACAGAAAATTTCCTATCTGGGTACCCTAGCTTCCCCATTTCTGAGCAAGCTGGGAAGCCATAGGGTCCAACTCTCTCTATATGTACTAATGAAACAGAGATACTTTTGTCAAAGGATATTCTTCTTGATGGTAAAAATATTAGCTAACATTTGTTAGCTGACAAAAATGAAGTACATTAAATATGCTAAGGGAAACTGTGGTTCAAGTGATAGAGATTTTTAATTCTTTTTGAGATCATGTAATTATACCCATGATATAAGGTAAGTTTGATTCAGAATAATTTCTGCCAAAATAAAGGATGCTGTTGATGGCCTGCTCATCCCCTGCCTATTGACTGTTATTCTCAAACTAAAAGAAAATTAATTTTTAAATAACAGGGTAAGAAATATGGATAAGCTGTGCCTTTTGTGGGACAGGTTGAAAGTACTGAAGAAATTCAGAAAGGACATAGGAAAAGATGAGAAAAGAAAAATATATATTCTTTTGGCCATTGATATGGTTTGGCTCTGTGTCCCCACCCAAATCTCATCTCGAATTGTAATCCCCACATGTAAAGGAAGGAACCTGGTGGCAGGTGATTGGATCATGGGAGCAGCTTCCACCATGCTGTTCTCATGATAATGAGTAAGTTCTTCCTCCTTCACATGCTTACTTTCTCCCTTGCCGTCACCATATAGGACATGTCTGCTTCCCCTCCCACCATCATTGTAAGTTTCCTGAGGCCTCTCCAGCATGCAGAACTGTGAGTCAATTAAACCTTTTTCCTTTATAAATTACCCAGTCTCAGGAAAGTCTTTTATGGCAGTGTGAAAACGGACTAATACAGCCATAAAAAATGAATAACGGTTAAATGGCAGGAAGAAGAAAGAACATTCTTGGCCTAGAGAGTACAAAAGGAAAGCCATGGGGTTGGACCTAAGAAGAATACAAAGGAAGAGGAGAGAAGAGTTACTCATTGTGCTTAGGAGCTGAATTGGGAAATTTTTTACAAAACCAAGAAATACCAAACTTAGTGAACTATTGTGGGACCAGTGAATAAAGAAATATTAAAGCGATGAAAAATAATTTAAGTAAATATAATGAGAAGAAAAATTAAGACTATCTGTATATTTTTCATCAAAGGATGTAATGATTAAAGTTACATTAGAAATCATTCTATCTATGGAATTATGGATTGAAAAGAATAAAAGTCAGACAAACTATAAATGTCTCTCATTCTTTATTTTGGAACTTAAAGAACTTGTGTATCTAAGTTAATCAGATATTTTTATGTTATTTTTACAAAAGTACCTATGCATTAATTTAGAAAGATTTTTATTGCGTGTTTTCTATAAAAATAAAGTGTAAGATTTTACTACTTCAGATAACATTTGTTATAAGTCAATCTATGTCTTCCAAGAAAATCTCTTGGTCAGGGTCATACTTCACCATGTTTCAGGTTTGATTTCTTTTCAGAGAGGTAAGATTTGTTACTGTGTCCCTTAAATTGAAATAGACGTAATTAACGTGGCTATAGTGAGAATCATCTTCAATATAGTAATTGTGGTCTGAAACATTAATCTTAAAATGAAATATTTTCTCCTCTAACTGGAATCTTTCATTTACAATTAACTTAAACTTTTAGTCTTTACACTGGAGACTCTTCTTTAAAGAAGATGTGACTATTATGTTCTCATAGAAGCTAGACTCTTGGAAAGACAGAAACTGCAATGGCAGGAAGATTAATGTGGGTCCTAGAGTCTAGAAAGTTGTCTAGAGACTATTTAAAATGGTTACTGCAAGAAAGCTCAAAAAGAGAATAATCATTCAGAATAGGAAGAGATAGAAACCCTTAAACAATTAAAATAACAATACCAGGTGTGTATAGTCAGAGGAAGAGATTTTGCCCATATTATTCTGGGGAAAGAAAGAAAATATTTTTGTATAACATTGTAGAAATGTAAATGGAGATGTTTTAACTTCTCCAATGGGTAGTTTGAGAAAAATTTTAAAAATTGAAAGCTTTTTTTTTTTTTTTTTTTTTTGAGATGGAGTCTTGTTCTGTCGCCCAGGCTGGAGTGCAGTGGCGCCATCTCGGCTCACTGCAAGCTCCGCCTCCCGGGTTCATGCCATTCTCCTGCCTCAGCCTCCCGAGTAGTGGGACTACAGGTGTCCGCCACCATGCCTGGCTAATTTTTCTTGTTTTGTTTTGTTTTTATTAGAGACGGGGTTTCACCGTGTTAGCCAGGATGGTCTCAATCTTCTGACCTGGTGATCCGCCTGCCTCGGCCTCCCAAAGTGCTGGGATTACAGGCGCGAGCCACCACGCCCAGCCAAGATTATTGTTTTAAAGTGTGAAAATTAATATTGAATTATTGTGTTTATATAATATGATGTCCTATAATTTCTGTTTGGAATATAAAATCAGCAACTAATATGTATTTTCAAGACATTATAAATAAAGAGTGCTAAGTAAGTGACTTCAGTGTGAAATGTAGTCATATAAAGACTATAATAATTCTACTGGATTCTTTTTAAATGGACTGTCTAACATTATATTAAAAGGTTTCCCCAGTAATTCATCATATCAAAATGGTCCAGGCCAGGTGTGGTGGCTTATGCCTGTAATCCCAGCACTTTGGGAGGCCAAGGCAGGCAGATCACTTGAGGTCAGGAGTTCGAGACCAGCCTGGCCAACATGGTGAAACCCCGTCTCTAATAAAAATACAAAAAATTAGCTGGGTGTGATGGTGGGCAACTGTAATCTCAGCTAATCAGGAGGCTGAGGCAGGAGAATTGCTTGAACTTGGAAGGCAGAGGTTGCAGTGTGCCAAGATCACGCCACCCCACTCTGGCCTGGCCTGGGTGATAGAGCAAGACTCAGTCTCAAGGAAAAAAAAAAAAAAGCTCGAAAAATGCTTGCTTATTTTGGTAAAATTATTCATTAACTATGCTCAGAAATCAAGCAAACTGTCCATATTTCATTTTTAGAAATTACATATTAAAGATCTAAAAAAAGGATAAAATATATGCAAAAATATTTGTATTTCTGGATAAATTAGTTTCCTGAGTTAACTCCTTGACTGTTGACATTGAATCAATTTTAAATTAAACAAGGTGCTGATAAAACAAAAGAGAAAGAAAGAAATTCAAAATAAAATTGAAAGATGAAATCAGAGCTTATCTGAGATAAAAATTTCCTCTGACAGTGTAAAAGAGATTTTCATACAAAAAGCAGAATAAGTCTCTTTCCAAAAGACCATAAAACCAATCAGTTATTGTTGATTTTTATGTGAAAAAAAGAGAGTATAGAAGAAAAAATGACACCAAAATCTCTTTTAAATTCAAAGAGTCATAAAGTTTCAAAAATGTAATTTAGATAAGAAATTAATGTTAGCTACATTCCTCCACAGTAAAGGTCTGCATCAACTCTTCACCTAATAGTTTTAGCATTCATTATAAAACTTGCTTCAACCATTATATTTCTAGGTGTTATAACAGAGTACTACATTCTTTCATTTTTTTCTTAATTTATTAGCTGGGATAATTTTTAAAAGAACATTTCCTCCCAAATGTGTACTGATTACACCAAAACACAATTTGGACCGGAAAAGCAAGATAAATAAACACATGCTTGATTTTTATTCCCCTCCCTACTTTTCACAGTAATGAATTAGTGCTTCAACAAACTTTAATAGTGATTAAAAACTTATTTTCCATAATAAAAATTTTAAATATTTGTAAGTAAATGATAAATAATGATTTACCCAGTATTTCATGAGTATCTATAATCAGCCAAGATCCATTCTCCAACAATGCAGGGAAAGGAGCCCAGCTTAAAATTCCTGTCAGGACACCAGCAAGATGATGAAATATAAAGCCTCAAAGCCCCTCCACCCTCCTCTCCAAGGAGACACCAGCTCGACAATAATACACAGATAAATCCCCTTTGTGAAAAGTACAGAAACGAATTTAAAGACCCTGGATTCCCTGGTAGGCTTCAAGCCAGGCACATCTAAACCAGCAGGTAGATTTGTGGCACTCACTCATCCTCCCTCAACAGTACAACACAATAGAGAGAAAGCTCCAAACTCCCAGCTTATCTCTAGGGAGAGAAAGAAAAGTCTAGACCATATGTCGAACATTTTGACTTTTTAGGAGGGCAGGGCTGCCCAAGGAACTAGCACCTATCTACCCTGAATCTAAGTGCTAACAGGAAAGATGCCAGATTGAATGCCTGCTGATAAAGCCACCATTTGGACTGACACTCAATCACCATCATTCCTCCTGTGACTCAGTAAAACAAGATTGGGAGAATACTCTACGGTTCCTGATTTCCCCAAAGGAGTGAAAGAGAATACTGAAACACACATTCAATGTTCAGACTTCAGGGGAGTTGCCAAGTGATTGTTTTTTGTCTTGCCTGAATTTAAGTGCTAACAGGAAAGCTTTCCAGGTTGGGGATATTAAGAACAAACGAGTTGAGGCAGTTTGGGTTAGCATACATTCACTTATCATACTCTCCTTCCCTGGATCAATATGCAATGAGTGGGAGATACCCCTCGACTCCTGGCTTCTCCTTGGAGAAGGAAAAAGCTGGAGTGTGCATCCAGAATTCCAACTTTTCCCAGTCAGCCTGAGGGACTATTTTCTGTCTGACCTGATACTCTTGATGTCTGAGGACTGCTGAGAACAAAAGAGAGCTAGGGGGTTACAGCAACTCCGGAGAACCTACAGTACTACAGATAGATAACAAAGACAGCGAGAGATTACAAGCTCCTGAAGAAAGACCTGCAAATTTTTCTAAGAATTTGCACACAATTCCAGAGACAATACATTCACAGAATAGATTTGACACACCTCAGAATCTCCAACTGGGCTGACTGGTGAAAGAATTTCCCAGTGCAAAACTACTCTGTAAAGACAGGGAGAAGTGGTTATTTTTTTCAAATCCTAGAATCGCAACACAAAATTAAAAGGCACACAAGGAAACAGGGAAACATGGCCCAATAAAAGGAACAAAATAAGTTTCCAAATATCAACCCTTCAAAAATGGAGGTATATAAATTTTCTGGCAAAGTGACATATCCTGACACATTCTCCAGGACAGATCACGTTAGGTCACAAAACAAGTCTTAACAAATTTAAGACAAAGGAAATCAAGAAGCTGTTTTGACCAAATATAGGATGAAGCAAAAATTCAACAGCAGACGGAAAACTGAAACATTTACAAACATATGGAAATTAAACAACACACTATTGAACAACCAATGAGTCAAAGAAGAAATCAACAAGAATGTTACAAAACAAGCTGACAAAAAAAAAAAAACAAACCACACACAACATAGCAAAACTTAGAAATGCAGCAAAGGCAGTACTAAAGAGGGAAATTTATAGCAATAAATGCCTACCTTAAAAAAGAAGAAAGATCTCAAATAAACAATCTAACTTTACAACCAAGGAACTAAAAAAAGAACTAAGCCGAAACCCAGCAAAAGGAAGAAAATAATAAAGATTAATGCAAATAAAGGATGTTTTCACACCCATATTTTCATTATAACCAGAAAGTAGAACCAATGCAAGTGAATAGATAAAAAAAAAAACTGTGGTATTACTATACAATGGAATATGGCAATTAAAAAGAGAAAAGACTCAGCCAAATAAAATTAAAAATGAAAAAGTAGACATTGCAATTGATTCCACAAAAATAAAAAAGATTATAAGAGACTGCTGCGAATGATTATGGTAGTAATCGGATAACCTAGAAAAACATCAAATTACTGGAAATATACATCCTACAACACTGAATCAAGAAGAAATACAAAATATGAACAAATCTATAGCTAATAAGGTGTTTAAATTGTAATAAAAAATCTTTCAGCAAAGAAAATCTCAGGTGCAGATGACTTTACTAGAGAATTCTGCCAACATTTAAGGAAGAATTAATGCCAATATTTCTCAAACATTCATACAAAATTAAAGAAGAAGGAACAATTCTAAACTCTTTTTGTGAAGCTAGCATAACCCTAATATCAAAACCAGACAATGGCACTACAAGAAAAAAAATTAAATATTCCTAATGAATGTAGATGCAAAATCCTCAACAAATATCAGCAAATTGAATTCAACAGCACTTTAAAGTATCATCCACCATAATTACGATGGATTTATTCCTGGAATGCAAGAAGGGTTCAACATGTGAAAATCAATATAATATGCCACATTAACAAAACAATTAAAATCACATGTTCATCTCTGTAGATGGAGAAAGAGCATTTGGTGAAATTCAACATTCTTTCCTTAGAAAAACACTTGAAAAAATAGGAGTAGAAGGAAATTATTCCTACAGAATAAAGGCCATATGTAAAAACCCACAGCTCACATCATACGAATGAAGAAAAACTGAAATCTCTTCTTCTAAGATCAGGATCAGGAACAAGGCAAGGATGCCTTTATGAAGTACATAAAGTCCTAGCTAAAATAATTAAGCAAGAAAAAGATATAAAAGGCATCCAAATTGGAAAGGAAGAAGTAAAATTTTCTCTATTCACGGAAAACATCATCTTATATATAAAAAGACCCTAAAGATTCAACAAAAAGTTCTTAGAACTAATAAAATGAATTCAACAAAGTTGCAGGATTCAAAGTAAAGATTCAAAAAAACACAAACAGCGAACATTCTGAAAAGGAAATTAAGAAAGCAATCCGTTTGCTTGCAATGGCATCAAAATGAATAAAATAATTAGGAATATACTTAGCCGGTGGGGAGGGGGGCGCAGGAGACTTGTACACTGAATACTGCAAAACATTGCTGAAAGAAATTAAGGAAGACACAAGTAAATGGAAAGACATCTCATTTTAATGAATTGAAAGAATATTTTTAAATTCTAATACTAGCCAAAGCAATTTACAGATTTGATGTAATCCCATAAAAATTCCAATGATAATTTTAGAGAAATAGAAAGGACAATTCAAAATCCATATAAAACCACAACGGACCCTGAATATCCAAAACAATCCTAAGAAAGAAAAACAAAGTTAGAGGCCTCACATTTTCTGACTTTGAAATGTACTACAAAGCTACAGCAATCCCAATAGTGTCATATTAACATAAAATTAGTCATATAGATGAATGGAACAGAATAGATTAGTGGAACAGAATAGAAAGTCCATTGGGAGGCCAAGGTGGGTGGATCACCTAAGGTCAGGAGTTCAAGACCAGCCTGGCTAACATGGTGAAACCCCATCTCTGTGAAAAAATACAAAAATTAGCTGAGTGTGGTTGTGGGTGCCTGTAATCCCAGCTACTTGGAAGGCTGAGGTGGGAGAATCACTTGAACCCAGGAGGAAGAGGTTGCAGTGAGCCGAGATCACACCACTGCACTCCCATCTGGGTGACAGAGCAAGACTTCATCTCAAAAAAAAAAAAAAAAGAAAGAAAGAAAGCCCAGAAATAAACCCACATGCATATAGTCAAATGATCTTTGATGAGGGTGCCAAAACTATACGATGGAGAAAGGATAATTTTTTTAACAAATATTGTTGGGAAAACTGGATATCCATATGCAAAAGAATGAAAGGGAACCCTTATCTTCCACTGTTCACAAATGTTAACTCCAAATGGATTGAAGACTTAAATGTAAGACCTAAAGCTGTAAAACTCCTACAAGAAAACATAAAGAAAGGCTTTATCACATTGGTCGTGGCAATAATTCCTTGGATTTGACACCAAAAGCACAGGCAACCAAAGCAAAAATAGGTTAGAGTGATTACATCAAGATAAAATGCTTCTGTGCATAAAAGGAAACAACAGAGTGAACAGGCAGCCTACAGAATTGGAGAAAATATTTGAAAACCATATATGTGCTAAGGGCTTAATATCCAAAATATATAAGAAACACCTATAACTCAAAAGCAAATAAACAAATAACCCAATTTAAAAATGTCCAAGTTCTTAAATAGATATTTTTCAGGAAGACATGCAAATGACCAATAGGGATATGAAAAGATACTCAACATCATTAATCATCAGGGAAATGCTAATTAAAATCACAATAGGATTTATCACCTCATAACTGTATGACCATTTTTAAAAAAAGAAAATAGCAAGTATTGATGAAGATGTGGAGAAATTGAACTGGAACCCTATGTACCGTCAGTAGGAATGTAAAATGATAGAGTCATTATGGAAAACAGTATGGAGGGTCCTCAAAACATTAAAAAATAGACCTACCATATGATGCAGCAATCCCACTTGTGGGCATTTTTCCAAAATAATTGAAAGCAAGATCTTGAAGTGATATTTGCATTCCCATGTTCATTGCAGAATTATTCACAATAGCCAAAAAGTAGAAACAATCTAAATGTCCATCATCAAATGAACAGATAAAGAAAATATGGTGTGTGTGTATATATATGTATATACATATATATATACATATATATACATACACAATGGAATATTATTCAGCCTTCAAAAGGGAAATTCTGTCATATCTCAACATATATCAGTCTTAAGGATATTGTGCTAAGTGAAATAAGCCACACACAAAGACAAATATCTAGTGATTCCATTTATATGAGGTATTGAAAGTAGCCAAACACATAGAAACAGAAGATAAAACGGTAGTTGTCAGGGCCTGGAGGAAACAGGAAATCTGGAGTTGCTGTTCACCAGGTATGGAGTCTCAGTCAAGCAAGATAAAAACATTCTAGATTTCTGCTGTACAACAATGTGTATATCATTAACAAAATGTTCTGCAAACTTAAAATTTTGTTAAGATGGTAGATTTTTTGTTATGTGTTTTTTAATTACAAAAATTTCTGTCTGTATTTAGTTTACATTTTAGTAAGGAAAGACAAATAAGCTGATAAATGGTAATGATAAATGCTGTAAGGATATGTAGAGCAATAAAAGAAGTTATGGATATGGGAGAATAATTTTAGATAGTGAAGATTTCTATATTAAAATGCCACACGGAAAAAGGACTAAGGGGAATGAGGAGATGAGTCATATGGAATGCCCAAGACACAGAACAAGGCAGGCAGAGAAATTAACAAGGAAAAAGACACTGAAGTGAAATCATGCTTGCTATATTTCAAAACAACAGCAAGGACACTAGTGTGACAGAGCAGGAGTGACCAATGGGAGGTTGGAGATTTTGTCAGAGATATAGTCAAGGCTCAGGATCGTACAGGGACTTGTAAGCCTGGAAAGCACTTTGAATTTTATTCAGAATGAGATGAGAAGCCATTGAAAATTTTTAAGCAGATGAGTAAAATAATCCACCTTGTATTTTAAGAGGAACGTTCTACCTGCTCTGTGGAATAGAGAGGTGGAAGGGCAAAGCATGAAACAGAGAGAGCAGTGAAGAGTGTACTGTAATATTCTCATGCGAGAAATAGTGGAGGGAATGAGAGGTGGTCAGCCTTAAACTGCCATTTGCTCTCTGTATCAGGGCTCAGGGACTTTCAGACTCTCCAGTGATTCCTTACAGTTTTTAGATTTGTTTCTCAGTTGCAAACATAATCTCTTCACTCTATGAGAACTCTAGATCTGAAAACTTGTTATGAGTCAGGAGTCCAGTCTAGTTTACTCTCTTGTCAGTAACTAGACTTGAAATGTTTTGATATTAATTGATATAGTAACAAGATTGGTTAGAGAAATAGCTAAGAGAGAGCGTCACCATCCTATGACCATATCAGCACCAGAAGAGAAAAACACATCTACACAGTTTTTCCATTGGCATAGGCCCTGGTATTCTGTTAGGGAACAGGTTATAAAGGAAATACAAAGGGTCTTCGTACTTACTTTCAGAATGTATTTTCTTTATCATGAAAAGAATCCAAGGCCTTTTTGCTTCTAATTGCTTCTTGTGTATCCCTTGCTAAATTATTGATATGTTTCCTCAAATCTCGGCAGGGTGTCCTACATTCCAAATTTTCAATAGCTGAAAATTTCACCTTTTCAGTGCCTTCATGTTTATCTTAGTAAAAACTTGAGAAAGACTGTAATAGAGTTATTTAATCAGATTTTTTCATCTACCATAATTTTTGAATAAGGAAAAACATCAACACTTTTTACTTGGCAAATAATTTCCATAGAGAGGAAAAAAACAATCGAAACAGGTACAAAATGTTACAAAACCAAAGGACCATGTGAGGTGAAATTTAAAATGAGAAAAATGTCCACATTACTTTGTGCAATACAACTCCTGGGAAATAGTAACTCAGCACCGGAGAGCTAAATAATTCTACAGGACTAAATATATATTCTGGTATTCAGGGGGAAAATGACATCATAGAGAGGTTAGGTCTATTAAAACATATTTGTAGATGTGTCGCTATAAAAATTGCTTTTAGAGCTGGGAAGAGAAAAAAAAAACTCATTTGTTTAACAAGTTCTGTTGGGTGCTTTTCACTAAAAGAGAAACATCCTATGTTTATAACAGTGAGGATGTAAATTGCAGTACATTTCAAATTACATGAGAAACTAAAGAAAATATCTGTTTCAGGTCACTGAATAATGCATCCTTATTTAGTATTTGCCCCTAATTTCTGTGATTTTATGAATAATTCAGAGCAATGATTTTACCTTTCTCTACAGCTGTATTTGGCAAATTTCCACATCATTTTTGTTGCAAAGATGCAGCCAAGTTTCTTAGAATAGGAACAATGTTTAGAATGCATTTTTTCCATAATGAAAAATATTATGAAAGGGGCAACTAAGACATAGCTTACAGGGTTCTCTATTGTGATAACTAAAACAGACTTAGCCTCAAGTAAAACTGACATCTTGATAACTGTTGGTGGTGAAGGAGAAAGAAGACAACATTGAGCCAGACTGGGGAAAGATGAATTCAAATTAGTTACAGATTTGTCACCCAAAGCAAAACAAATTCAAGCTTGAACTGAGTTGACATCGATAGTTATTATGAACCGCAAATCCCTCAAATTCATATGTTGAAATCCTAACGCTCAATGTGTTGGTATTAGCAGGTAATCCTTTGGGAGGTAATTAGGTCATGAAGATGAAGCCCTCATCAGAGGAAAGTAGTGCCCTCTAAGAAGAGATACAAGAGAGATTTTTCTCTCCTCCATGTGAGGATAAAATAAGACAGCCATCTGTAAACCAGGAAGACAGCCTTCACCCAGAACCCAACCATGTTGACTCCCTGATTTCAGATTTACAGTCTACAGATCTGTGAAAACCAACTGTTTGTTGTTTTAGCCACTCAATCTATGTTTTCTGTTATAGCAGCCCACACTGACTAAGAAAATACTAAACCCTTTATTTGATAGATGAAGATAGTATCAGACAAGGTATCATATGAGGAAAAACCTAAGATTTATGTGCGATCATTTTACATTGGAGCAGCTACTGAAACTTGAGACCAAAACCACTAGCTAACATCAGTATGTCAACCCAAAACATTTGGGACAGTAATGAAGATATAGCAAATGAATTGTTTTAATATATAATCAAGGCAAAGTTATCATCAGAATTATAGAAAAAAAATCCACTAAATTTGGTTTATGAGAAATTCATGATTCACTGTATACATTGATACTGGGCTTAAAGCTGCAATCCCAATTCCAGATCTACCTTCAAGTCTGAGTCAGTGTTCTCAAATGCTGCCAGTTTCATGTCAGGACTGGCTTAATATTGAAGGTAACTGAGCATTGCTAATGTCTGACTGAAGCTGAAAGAGGTCAAAAGCAGGGTTATAACTTTGAGAAAACTGATCTGGTGTTAACCTCCATCCCTTTCATTTCAAATAGGAAGGCATCACAATTATAAGCTATTAGCAGTCTTTATCTAATAACTTGTGGATAATTCCTTTTTTTTCTTTTTTTAAGAGTCAGGGTGTCACTCTGTCACCTAGGCTGGAGTGCAGTGGTGCAATTGTTACAGAATCTTTGGGGTGTCGATTTTCTGGTTGGAAACCTCTGTGGTTGGTGGTATCTTTGCCTGAGTTCTTGTCCTGCATCCAGGAAGAATGGTGTAGGTAGACAAGCGAAGGGTGAAAGGAGAGGAGCTTTGTTACGTGTTAGAACAGCTCCGAGGAGACCCATAGTGGGCAGCTCCTCTCTGTAGGTTGTTCTGTCGAGTGTTCAGCTCTCAGCAGAAAAGGAAGCCCTGGAGAGGGTTGCTTCTGTCTGCAGCTAGTAGTTCCCAGACATCTCTGCAGGTCTCTGAAGCATTCAGCAGAGAAAGTAGCTGGCCCTCTCATTGTCTCCAGCTATTAGCAGAAAGGATAGCTCCTTTCTGCATCTAGTCTTCCCTCCTCTGTCTTCTGCCCTGTTCTGGCTGAGTCCTGGGCTTTTATGGATGTCAGAGGGGAGGAAGTGTATGCCCATTGGTCCATGGGCAGCGATGGGTGGGCCCAGGAAAAAGCACCATGAGTTTCCCCTCCAGTCTGCAGGACTGGCAGTTTAGCCTGCAGGTGGGGCTTCACTGGGGACCCACCCCCTTCCACCCAGGAGCCTGTCTGCCTCCCACAGCCATCCATGGCACCCAGGCTGCTGGCATCAAGGGGCACTTGCAGGCCAGTGCCCAGCCACCTTCAGACCCCCTCAGCTTCCCCTCCCATGCTCCTGCTCCTCAGTATTCAAAGTTCAGAGGGGGCTGAGGTGGCAGGGGGCTGGCATGTCATCACTGGTCCCAATGTGTGCACACCTGGCAGGACTGTGACAGCACCCTCCTGGGTCTCAACCCCACTCTGAGATCAGAGCACAGAGCCAGGAGCTGGGAGAGACCAGGCAGCAGGAAGAGGCACCTCCAAGCCTGCAAGGAGCAAGGGGGGCGTTCCCAGGATCCCCAAGAGTGCAGGGATGCCTGAGTCTGCAGCATTGGTTTGGGTGGCTGGGTGGTGGGCTGGGGCAGGGGCAGTGTAGGGGAGTTGGATAAACTCCTGTCTGCTCCATGGAGTGGGAGGTCCAGGTCTACAGCTACAACTGCAGTTTGGGCAGCTGCAGCAGCACCCAGGGAGCTCCCATTCCAACTTGGAAGGGGCAGAGCTCCCACTTGTCCCCATCCTGCCAACTCCAGGGAGCAGACAACCCTGGCCACACCTCCGCTCTGCAGCTGGCATGATGGCAGCAGCCGCTGCCATCACAATCATAGCTTATTGTAGCCTCAAACTCCTGGGCCCAAGTGATCTTTTTACCTCAGTCTCCCCAATAGCTGGGGCCACACACATGTGCCACAATGCCCATCTAATTGTTTTTTTGTTTTTTGTAGAGAGAGTGGTCTGGCTGTATTGCCCAGGTTCATCTCTAATTCCTGGCCTTAAGCAATCTTCTTGCCTCATCCTCCTAAATGGCTGGGATTACAGGCATGAGCGACTGTGCCCAGCTCCTGATAAATCCTTTCTTAATCAAAGTCTTCATCAGCAGCCTTACTTACCACAATCTTCCCAGATGATCTCAAGTATCCAAAGAAGTTAAAAGTAGCTTCTGCTGACAAAACTGTTGGGTTCCCTGATATTGTGCAAGAATAAAATTATGTGAGGTCTTCCTTTAGCTAGCTCTTCTGTAACAGTCTCTTTCTATGTATGAATCAAAACTGATGCAACTTTTTAAAGAACTATTCCTAGAAACTTTCTCCCTTCCAGTCAGAATTAATGTATTATTTATCCATTTAAAGGACTATATAAGTAGGACATGGTTTGGGTATATCACAGCACTTACGGCCATTTACTTTGTGGTTCAGTGATTTCTGTGTGCTTCTGACTTGTATATACTTTCAGCCCTTGTAGATATAGTGGTTGTAGTTTTCCCAATTTAAATCTATCTTTATCATCCCCCTTCATCCACAGTTCTCCTCATGATTAGCACATTATCAATAAATATTTATTAAGCTGAACCGCAAGTTTTTATTATGCATAAATACTAAGATGTCCATGTCCATGGTCATGCAGGACAGCAGGAGATAATTTTTTTACCAGTGTATCTATTGCTAACAATTGCTTCAAGGTCAGGACCCAACTCATGTATTAGACATGTAAATCTTGTGAAAATATTCATACTGGAAACAGCATGTAGCAAGTGCAAACAGAACTAAATAAATCCTTTAATTTATCACAGTCCCTTCAAAGTATGAATTCTTCTAGCATTACATCCAAATTTGATAAAATCCAAAAATATTTTATCTCAATGTTTTAAAAGTGTTGATGCTGTATACATTGAGTTATTGTACAATTGAATGGAACCCACATTCAAAGTTTTCCCTCAATGTTAAAATTAAATAGTTCTCTCTGTGATTCTTCCTGTTTGCAGTTCTTTTCATTTCATTGTTAGAATTTGCCTCTACTAATGTAATTCATTTGGCATTCCAGACATTCTGCTCTTTTCAAATGTGTATTTTGACAGGTGCCTCAAACATTCATCCTTGGTTTGTGCTATGGGCTGAAAGCTTATATCTCTCCAAAATTCATATATTGAAATCTAATTCCCAATATGTTGGTGTTAAGATGTGAGGCCAGGCTGGACACAGTGGCTCACACTTGTAATCCCAGCACTTTGGGAGGCTGAAGTGGACAGATCACAAGCTCAGGAGTTCAAGACCAGCATGGCCAACACGGTGAAACCCCATCTCTACTAAAAATACAAAAATTAGCCAGGCGTGGTGGCACACGCCTGTAATCCCAGCTACTCGGGAGACTGAGGCAGGAGAATTGCTTGAACCCGGGAAGCAAAGGTTGTAGTGAGCTGAGATTGTGCCGCTGCACTCCAGCCTGGGCAACAGAGCAAGACTCCATCTCAAATAAATAAATAAATAGGGGAGGTCTTTGGGATGTGAGTAGGTTATGGGGGGTGGGGAGCCGTCATGAATGCATTAGTCCCCTCATAAAAGAACCCTTAGGGAGCTACTTTGCCCCTTTTGCCCTTATGCCACGTGAAGATGCAGCAGTAAGTTTGAGAAACAAACCTCACCAGATAACAACTCTGCTGGCACCTTGATCTTGGACTTCCCAACCCCCAGAACTGAGAACAATAAATTCTGTTTATAAATTACCCAGTCTAAGGTAATTTGTTACAGCAGTCCAGATGGACTCAAACAGGTTGTAAACACTTGAAAAAAATGAGTATCTGTATTGAATCACATATTTTAGCCAAAGTTTGCTTGTAGGAATACAGCCTATGGCCAAAGAATTAATAGCTGACTCTCATTTGAATGGCCAAGATTTGTTCTCTATTTCTAATATTTTATTTTTGTGCCTGTATGTTGGACATAGGCAAATTTTTACAAAACAAACCAGAAAAGTTCAATAGTCTTTCCTTCTCTTTCACTAACTTCTTTTAAGTATATTTCAACAATTATCTTAATATTGTCACCAGTAGATTAAGCGTACTGTTATAAACACTCTATTTCTATTTATTCAAAGCTTGAATTGAGCTAGCTGCTAATAACATTTTTAAATTAGCATTACAACCATATTCACCTACCATATTTTTCCCTCTCCTTTGATTTCTGGGCCATTACTCACTTTCACAATTTGTATGTGACTCACCATTCTATACCTACTTTTGCCTTACCTTAAAATATTTTTTGATTTAATATATTTACATTTTTTCTCCATTTGCTTTTGGAATTGTATTACTCTCATGGGGGGTTTCTTTTCCTTCTTCAAGAGTTTCTCAAAATTCTTGACCAAAGCCCTATCCCCTGAAGTGAGTAATATTCTTCACTAAATTACTGCATCACATGTTTACATCTGGCTAAAGTAAGAAACACTAATCATATTCTGTAGCTAATCGATAATTGTTAAGATAAATTTAAAAATTTATTATAATAAATTATAGAAAATGATCATTTTTAGGTTCCTTATACTTGTAATATTTGTAAATAATATGAGTTATCATCTCTTTCTGTAGCTAATTGTATAGGGAGCACACGCAGTTAGTGGCATGTTTCTTAACACATTTCTCGTACCAAGAATAACAAATACAATGCACTGGGGAGTGGAGAAAAGAATTAAGTGTGGCTACATCTGCAAGTAACAATTGCAGCCACTTTATCAAGGGTAAAAGAATCATCAATGAGCTATACAGATTGTTTGTCACCAGAATAACTGAATCAAGAGGTTCCAAGTCATTAATTTTTTTCATTCCCATATGCCTGAACATCTGGGACATGAAGAAATAGTGTGTATGTGTTAATAGGCAAAGCTGTAGTAATGACTTCTACCTATTAGAAGCAGTTATCTATTTTCCTGTTACTATCTAATTTTTACACAAAAATACTTCAGATGAATATTGACAGAAACTCAGAAAGAAATATGGCATAAACTAATATAAAGGTAATGTAGTAATGGCAGAAAGTTAGAGCTTAAAAGTTTTTACAATGGGAAGATTATTGTAATAATGGGAGCCATGTATAAGTTTGTTTTGAAATGATAATGTACAGCTAAAAGAGTATAATGCTCAAATTTTTGTATATGTAGTTTTTGTAATTCAACAAGTAGGGTTAAGAGACAATAAGAATTATACAGAATGTTGGATTTTATTTCATGTCTGTTCCTCTTGTCAGACATTGCCATCTTTCCCATGTTTCATCAGGTGTTCAGTAAGTTAACAACATTCACTCTGTGAAAATTACCACATTTTATTGTATAAATATAGCTGGAAATACACTTTGGTTCCTCATATCCTGAAGCTTATAATTCAGTTTGGAGACTACACTATATAAATGTAGAAATGCCATAATTATGCTTATAAATTGACTTTTTAAAACATGCAAATTAATATGGTAGAAACTGAATACATAAGTATGGGGGTGCCATATAAAGTAATGATCAATTCCAGTGGGATTCATCAAGGCAAGTTTCTTGGGGAAGTGAATTCTAAGCAGAATTTGATATATTTGTTTATTTAGCACTCATTTTATGTTTTCTAATTATAAATATAATGTATTTGCATATTCTCAAGGTAATAAATTTGCAAATTTTAAATTAGTAGGAAGAGTAAAAGGAACTAAGATGCCACTGTCCAAAGGTAATCATTATTCAGGTTCTGCTCTTTTCCTTCCATTTGGTTCTCTGATATTTTCTTCATGGTTGCCATTATATCACATATTCAATATTATAATCCACTTTGTGTTTCAGTTAGTGTCTATACATACAGACTTTGAGTGATACAAATGTCTCACAGAAACTAAGTTTAATCAAATCAAGAAACTAAGTTTAATGCCAGTCTATATCAATGTACCGTTTCCTTCTAGCTAAATATTTAGGCTTTTCCAAATTTTGTTAACATAAATAACTCCAAAAATATTTTTGTTAACATTTTTTCTTAGTGTTATTTTCCTAAGGTAGACTAACAATTTACTATAATAAATTATAGAAAATGATCATTTTAAGGTTCCTTATCCTTGTAATATTTGTAAATAATATGAGTTATGACCTCTTTCTAGTTATTTCTGCTTGATACTTTATTGCATTGATCAGAATTCCCAGAATTGTAACATAATGCTAATTATTAAATCTTACATTCCTTCTCATGTTGTTATTATTTTGTAAATATGATGCTATTAGCAATTTTTAGATTGGCATCCTTAATATATTAGTTAGATATTAGTAATTCCACTTTTCCCTGTAACTGTATGTTTCTTTTTAATCAGAAATCAATCTTGAATTTTGTTCAATAATTTCATGATATTTATTCTGATTTTTATATTACTTTCTATTAATATACTGGTAAGGTTTTCTAAGATTTTCCATATGTTTATCTGAAAGAAGTTCTGTAATTTTCTTCACTGTTGCCATTATCAGATTATATATCAGATTTACAAAAGTTTTGTTAAAAATTTAGTTTCTCCCCCATTTTTCTATGTCATTGAACATTTTGTTGACATTTCACACTTCTTGATTATTGAAGGAAATCTGTAAGTCCATTGCTTGTAAAGGTTTTTTTGGAGGAAAGTTACTCTTTTTTAGTATATACTACTTTGTTATTGCTATATTCATCTATTAAAGTTAAATTATCTGCTTTATTAAGACAAAATATTAATATATCATAGTATTAACTTATAACTTAAATATATTCACATCTGTTGTTATATGCTTTATTTCTAATTTTTAAATGTGTAGTTTATCTTGATTAAATTTTATTGAAACATCTATTTTATTATTGTTTCTTTTTTAAAAAGCCAGTCAGTATTTCATAATTATATTTTGTCTGATTTATGATTTTATTGTTATTGTTACCCTCATACATCTTGCTTTTTTAAATAAATTTTTATAACTCCTTAAATTTGATGCTGTTTATTTGTTTCTTTATTTTAAGTAGACATTTACCTATTCTTTCTTCACCCACTTACGTTTGAGTCACCTGCAATGTGTCAACTTCTACATTCCCTGATCTTCCTTGCTGCCTTCCCTAATTTTTTCCTACAATCCAGGTATGATGATCTTCCAGTTGACTCTCATGGCACCATACACTTCTGTTATCACGTCACATGCTATTCCATTGTGCAAACGGATGGGCAACTAAGAGCGCTTTCAAGACTTTATCATAATGTTGCAAAGTCATATTTTTGTTAAAAGAGACAGGGTTGTGCTCTATCACCTAGCCTGGGGGAGTGCAGTGGTGTAATCATGGTTCCCTGCAGCCTTGAACTCCTGGATTCAAACAATCCTCCCACCTCAGCCTGTAGAATAGCTCTGACTGCAAGGGTGTGCCGCCACACCCAGCTAATTTTTTGCTTTTCATTTTTGTAGAGATGGAGTCTCACTCTGTTGACCATGCTGGTCTTGACCTCCTGGCCTCAACTGATCTTCCCACCTTGGCCTCCCAAAGTACTGAAATTACAGGCATGAGCCACCACAACTGGTCTGAAAATTCTTAAATCCACTCATGGGCTATATTCCCTTCCTCTATTTATGTCTCCAGTAAATTTCAACTCATTCTTCAAATCTGGCTTCTGAGTGACCTTTTCAGAGATTCTCCAGTGTATCCAAGTAAATAAAATAACTGACTTCTATGTTTTTCCATTTTATTTTATGATTAAATCTCAAAATATTGAAATAAACAATATATCCTAAGTAGTTTTTGTTTCTGTCTCAAGTTCTAGATTTTGAGGCCTTTGAAGATAGAAACAATGGAACCAGGTCCTTGAACACAGGAATTAATCAGTAAGCATTTGTTGAATAAACAATAACAGGACATCTTTCCACTTTCCTAAAATTCACCAAAGAATTGTTACTCGTTCTGATCCATCTTCCCTTATGATGAGACCAAACCACTCACTCTGGTCAACGGCATTCAAAAATAAAAAGTGGGGGATTTCCAGAGGTAAAATTGTGGACAAAACTATTTGAAATATTCACGTACTTATGAATTGATTCATTAAAAAATTCTCACTATTAATATTTGTTAAATGCCTACACATCATTAGGGACTGTGAGTATAGCAGAGAACAAAACAGAAAAATTTTCTGGCCACACGAAATCTATATTCTAGAGGACAGAAGGAATGGTCTGATAAGAATCAAGAAAGAACAAGGTATGCCCAGATTAAATCATAACCTTTATGTAAAATAAGAGTGAAATCACTTAAGCTATGTTGATATTTGACCAGGCTACTTGAACACTTTTAGATATATAAGTGCTTTAAAGCCATTGGTAGCTTTTGAACAAGGAACTACTGTGGTCACTGAATTTCATGACAGAGTGCAATAGAAATGTAAAATATACATATAAATATTCTCAGGCCCCAGTGTGCCATATCATGGAAACTTTGCAATTTTCCAGATGACAGAGAATAGAAATATGAGAAGTGACATGGAAATGATAATGAAAAGATGAATGTTAAATACATTGCAGAGGAGTAAGAACTGGCAAGAATTGACAAATGATGAGTTAAGCAAGGAATGAAAAAATGAAGAGTCAGGTGAGTAAGAAGGCAGGGGGAATAAAATCATGCATCACTTAATAACAGATACTTTCTGAAAAATGCATTTTAGGCAATTTCATTTTCCTGCACACATCATAGAGTGTACTTACACAAACCTAAATTGTAGCCCACTATTACACAACTAGGTAATATGGTATAGCCTATTGCTCCTAGGCTACAAAACTTTATAGCATGTTACTTTAGTGAATACGGTAGGCAGTTGTAACACAATGATAGGTATTTGTGTTTCTAAACAAACATCAACATAGAAAAGGTACAGTAAAATACAGTAAGATAGTCTTATGGGTCTACCATTGTATATACAAGTCTGTCGTTGACCAAACATTGTTATGTAGTGCATGACTGTAATATGGTATCATGTTGAGCAGAAAGTCTCAACCTTCACAGTTGAGGCACACTGATAAAAACAACAATAAGAAATGTATTACTGATTACAAAATCTCATAATTATGAGTTATTTGTTCTTTCATAAATTTAAGAGAATTCCTCCAGAATAACAACAGTCACTTTCATTCCTGTATGCTTGTCTTTAAAAATAGAAAGAAAAGTTGGTAAAAGTATGGCTAAAGTTGGAACTTCTCTCTCTTCTACCCTGACTGCAGCATTAGTGAATAAGTATAATTTTTTGACTGTAACAATTAAATATTTATCTTTCTGGACTTTACTTTTCCAGAAGGAGAATCTTTGAAGGAAAAGCTGATCTGTGAGGCAATAAAGGAAAAGTGTTAATGTTTATGCCATATGAACCTTTAGAAGGAAGGCATTTTTTGATGGAAGCTTGCTTGTATCAATACATCCATGCATGGAAAGAAATATTCTCTTCAACATCCCTGCGTCCTTTGTATGCTATCCTATTCCACCAGCCCTGAATTAGTGCTTTTGCTCTGCAGCTAACTCTCTCAAGTTCCTCTTTCTGAAGTCTGAATCTCTCTCTTGAATGTTTCTGGCCTCAGTACCCACCCTGTAAACACACTAAACCTGATCCATTTACAGACTAGATAGTTTTTTGGTCCAAAAGATAATTCATGGAATTTCCCTAATAAATGTATATTAATTTACATTACTTTAACAATTGATTTTCATTGATCCTGATGAGGATTGACTATTAGTTCATTACTATGTGTATTTTGTAAAGATATACATGGCTGGCAGAAAAGAAGATATTTTATGCCATAAAATATTATGAGACAATTTTTTAAAAATAAGACTATGTTTTTCCTGAAACACGCTATTTCTATAAACATATGCTTTCATGAAATTTTATTTCTCATGATTTTATTTCTTTATGATTACCTTGTTGTATGCTGACTATATTGTTTTATTTCTTTATGATTACCTCATTGTATGCTGACTATATTAATAAAGTTAGAGATTCTATGAAGTTTCAAGAGATTTTCTCTCCTTTATTTTTTTTTCTTTAAGTTCTGGGACAGAACATGTGCAGAACATGCAGGTTTGTTACATAGGTACACATGTGCCATGGTGGTTTGCTGCACCTATCAACCCATCATCTAGGTTTTAAGCCCCACATACATTAGGTATTTATTCTAATGCTCTCCCTCCCCTTGCTCCACATCCCCCGACAGGCCCCGGTGTGTGATGTTTCCCTCCCTGTGTCCATGTGTTCTCATTGTTCAACTCCCATTTATGAATGAGAAAATGCAGTGTTTGGTTTTCTGTTCCTGTGTTAGTTTGCGGAGAATGGTGGCTTCCAGCTTCATCCATGTCCCCGCAAAGGACATGAACTCATTCTTTTTTATGGCTGCATAGTATTGCATGGTGTATATGTGCCACATTTTCTTTATACAGTCTATCACTGATGGGCATTTGGATTGGTTCCAAGTCTTTGCTATTGTAAATAGTGCTGCATTAAACATATGTGTGCATGTGTCTTTATAGTAGAATGATTTATAATCTATTGGGTATATACTCCATAATGAGATGGCTGGGTCAAATGGTATTTCTGGCTCTAGATCCTTGAGGAATTGCCCCACTGTCTTCCACGATGGTTGAACTAATTTACAGTCCCACCAACAGTGTAAAAGCATTCCTATTTCTCCACAGCCTCTCCAGCATCTGTTGTTTCCTGACATTTTAATCATCATCATTCTAACTGGCGTGAGATGGTATCTCATTGTGGTTTTGATTTGTATTTCTCTAATGACCAGTGATGAGCGTTTTTTCTTATGTTTATTGGCCGCATAGATGTCCTTTTTTTTTTTTGAATCGGATTTTCACTCTTGTTGCCCAAGCTGGAATAGTAATGGCACAATCTCGGCTCACTGCAACCTCCGCCTCCTGGGTTCAAGTGATTCTCCTGCCTCAGCCTCCCAAGTGGCTGGGATTACAGGCATGCATCACCATGCCCAGCTAATTTTTTGTATTTTTAGTTGAAATGGGATTTCACCATGTTAGCCAGGCTGGTCTTGAACTCCTGACCTCAGGTGATCCACCCACCCTGGCCTCCCAAAGTGCTGGGATTACAAGCATGAGTCACCATGCCCAGCCCTAAATATCTTCTTTTGAGAAGTGTCTGCTTATATCCTTTGCCCACTTTTTGATGGGGTTGTTTTTTTCTTGTAAATTTGTTTAAGTTCCTTTTAGATTCTGGATATTAGACCTTTGTCCAATGGGTAGATTGCAAAAATGTTCTCCCATTCTTTAGGTTGTCAGTTCACACTGAGGATAGTTTCTTTTGCTGTGCAGAAGCTTTTTAGTTTAATTAGATTCCATTTGTCAATTTTGGCTTTTGTTGCAATTGCTTTTGGTGTTTTAGTCATGCAGTCTGCTCATGTCTACGTCCTGAATGGTATTGGCTAGGCTTTCTTCTAGGGTTTTTGTGGTTTTAAGTCTTTGATCTGTCTCAAGTTAATTTTTGTATAAGGTGTAAGGAAGGGGCCCAGTTTCTGTTTTCTGCATATGGCTAGCCAGTTTTCCCAGCACCATTTATGAATTAGGGAATCCTTTCCCCGTTGCTTGTTTTTGTCAGGTTTGTCGAAGACCAGATGGTTGTAGATGTGTGGTATTATTTTTGAGGTCTCTGTTCTGTTCCATTGGTCTATATATTTGTTAGGTACCAAAACCATGCTGTTTTGGTTACCGTAGCCTTGTAGTATTGTTTGAAGTTAGGTAGGGTGATGCCTCCAACTTTGTTCTTTTTGCTTAGGATTGTCTTGGCTATATGGGCTCTTTTTTGGTTCCATATGGAATTTAAAGGTTTTTTTTTTTCTAATTCTGTGAAGAAAGTCATTGGTAGCTTGATAGGAATAGCATTGAATCTATAAATTACATTGAGCAGCATGGCCATTTTCATTATATTGATTCTTCCTATCCATGAGTATGGATTTTTTTTTCCATTTGTTTGTATCCTCTCTTATTTTCTTGAGCAGTGGTTTGTAGTTCTCTTTGAAGAGGTCCTTCATGTCCCCTGTAAGTTCTATTCCTTGGTAGTTTATTCTTTGTAGCAATTGTGAATGGCAATTGACTCATTATTTGGCTCTCTGCTTGTCTATTATTGGTGTATATGAATACTTGTGATTTTTTCACATTGATTTTGCATCCTGATACTTTGCTGAAGTTGCAGCTTAAAGAGTTTTGGGGCTGAGACGATGGGGTTTTCTACATATACAGTCATGTCATCTGCAAACAGAGACAATTTGACTTCCTCTGTTCCTGTTGAATACCTTTTATTTCTTTCCCTTGCCTGATTGCCCTGGCCAGAACTTCCAATCCTATGTTGAATAGGAATGGTGAGAGAGGGCATCCTTTCTTGTGCCAGTTTTCAAAGGGAATGCTTCCAGCTTTTGCAATAAGAGTTTATTGTGTTGAAGTTTTGTGAAAATAGTAGATTAGGTTTTTCTACTAGTTGCGTATCTTAAAAAATCATGTAGTACTCAGTTTTTAAGTTTTAAGTAAATGAGATCACAAGTGACTAATTAAAATAATAATGAGAGTACTATAAGTATTCCAAAATAGTTGTTTCTAATGGTGATATTTAGAGTGTATATTTGGTTTCGATTTTGTGCATATATATTTCTAAGTTATCTACGGTGAATACGTTTGTGGTGTAATTTTAAAAGATCACTTTATTTATATCAAACACTCTATGTTTCTTTTTTTGTGATAGCTTGTGCCTGACCTAATTCTAGTGAACAGATTGAAGAAGTGAGGCGACATCAGATAGATATAAATGCTTCACCAAGGAGTCCCCATGCAGTGCCACAGGGGCAGTAGGCTCACTTATTCCATATCCTTGGCATTTGCAGGGATAGACATACACAGGGAGGCACAGGGAGCTCCTGAGGAGCAAAGGCAGATGGTCAAAAAAATCTAGTAGGAAAAAGTTGCAGTGCCATAGACCCTCTTTCTTTTAATGGAAACTCAGGGATGGATAGTCTGGCCATAAACTATTAATAGTACCTCTGGGAAATAATAATACTCAATACGGGGCCCATCAAAACTGTTTCTCAAATTTAAAAGAGCCACAGCGTTGCAGAACAGGGACTTAGTAGAGGCAATTATATTTAAAATGGATGGTCATAATACCCTGATTCTGGGTTAGTATGGTTTGCCTCCTCAGTAAATAAGACATGGAATCATAGCAGTAAAAGTATTTTGAGCCTGGCATTTTACACATAGAAATGTGAATCCATTTTTACGTTTAAAAAATGCAAATCAATAGAAAATATGTGGTTTTATGCATGGGATTTTGGTTTAAGGACTATGTTTTAGTCATCTGCATTCAAAACAAATTATTTGCTATGAAGCAGAGAGTGAAATTTATCAGGGTCTTAATATTGTAAGTTAAATTTTATATTTTGAGGTTCTTACCCTGGTTTGGATTTTGTACATTTACACACCACCTTATAGAAGCGTTTTTCAAACTGTAATATGGGACAACTGACTGTCCACAAACTCAAAACTATTTTTATAATAAAGCTAGGACTGCACAAGTGTAGAGCAGAATTTTGCAAAGGCTATATATGTGTATTATCAGAACAGATTGAATGCAGGCACAGATATGAGATTCCCGTTGGCTTTATTTAAGCCAAACATTCAAGGTATTTGCAAAAATATAAAGCACTAATCTTTTAACTAATTTTTTGCTTTGGAAAATATATTTTTAATGAAAGTGTCATTTATTTTAATAGGTAATAAGTTAATTTTATGAATTAGTATTTTTAAGAATTAATTTTGTTTTTAATTTTGAATATGATAAATAGATATAACCAACATATATTAAAGTTTTTTCATTGTAAAGAGGTCCTGACATCAAAATGTTTGAGATTCCATCTACACCTCCAAGGTTGTATCTGGTGTTCATATAATTAAACACCAATTGACAAGACTATTCATTTCTTATTTTTGTAATATTAGATCCTTTCTTTAGACCAGGAATCAGCAAACTTTTTGTAAAGGGCTGTATGGGTCTGTAAGTATTTAGGTTTCATGGGCCATACAGTTTCTGTTGCAACTAGTCAATTCTATCATTATAGTGCAAAAGCAACTATAGGAAATATGTAAGCAAATGAGTGTGGCTGTGTTCAAATAAAACTTTATTTACAAAAACAGAGGGTGGGCCAGATTTATTTCACAGGCTCTAAATTGCCAATTCTTGCTCTAATTCCAACTCTTGCCCTGGTCCCAAATGTGTGCTTCAGAGTGTGTGTGTGTGTGTGTGTGTGTGCATGTGCACATGCGCATGGGGATGAGAGAGTTAAAAAGAAAATTAATATTTATTGATCATCTATTATGTGTTTGGAATTTACTAACAACTATATACTTTATATATTATTTAAATAGTTATATTTTTGTGTATTCATTTTAGACAGTAATATTAAGCCTCATTTTACAGATAAGGAAACTTGATAAAAAAATGTGACACACACTAAATAGTGACACACATTTAGCAAAACAGTAACTTGGGTTTGTATTCCAGTGTGTCTGTCTTCCAGGATGCCATGAGGCTTGTCATCACTATGAGCACAAGCAGCAGCAAAAGCAACAGCAACCACTCACACATTCACAGTACTTTTTGGAACACGAGGTACATTCACATTGATTATCTCATTTGATTTTCACCCTCAACCCCAGAAAAAACCTCCAGAAAGACCAGATAACAGTATCCTCAATTCATAGATCAAGAAAATAGGATTCAGATTATGTGATTTGCAATTATTAAGTAGCAGAGCTTCAATTCTGACCAATATTTTTTGATTCTCAATCCAAATGTCCTGTTTTTCCAGATAACTTTGTAGAGTTTGCCAATTTTATGATTCCTGATAATCAAATATTTCTCTTTTTTGTCCCTAATCTCTAAGCACGTCACTTCAAAGTTATAAAATTTTTACTTCTCCAATAGAGATGTACGGAATGGAGCATAGAGTGGAAATATGCATTGTATCTCCATCACTATGAAATAATACTTGTGCTGAATCAATGGGGAAGCATCGAAGGTCAAAGAAATGAAAAAGACCTTAGTTCAGAATTAGTAACATTTTCAAAGATATATTCTTCTTTGAAGCAGAAAGTAATGGAGCTACTAGGCTACTTGAATGACCCAGAATTATAGTAGCTTTCTTTTCTTTACATCTACAATAAATGAAAGTAGAAACTATAGCTTCCCAAAGAACCTTGACTATAAACTGTGAACCTCTTCTTGACCATTTATAAGTCCCACAGTTAAAAGTGGACTCACCTCTTGGTGAGAAGTTAATGTTTTCTACATAATAAGAGTTAAAGATCTGATATGAGTAAATATTTACTTCAAGAAAGAATAGTTTACAAACATATAAGTTGAAATATAGTTAATAATGTTTTTCCTGAGCAATGATAGTTAATGCAAGAAAAAATTAAACCAAACAGTGTAAAACCCAAATTGATGGTAAGCTTTAAAAGAAAAGTAGCCAATATCCTATTTGGTAATAATGCAACTGATAAAGGGACCATTTGAGGTTCCAAGTTTCCCCAAAATATTCCCCTATGGGATCAACTTTAGCTAAAAGTGTCTTTAGAAGCTTTCTTTCACTATTTCCTGTACTGAACATCCCCATGCTGCCCATCAGCCATGCAGACATTCTTCACTGTCTAGATTATTCCTCCTCTCATTTTATCTCACATGCATCCCCTGCCAGCTCCAAGCAGGCCTTTTGGTATAATGGCAGTGGGGAAGCCTGACAGCTCACTTCTAACTTTTATCACTTCTTCTGACATCAGAGACCAAGAGAAGACAATCTAATGAAAAGCTGGCTTACATCACTGGAGTCTGTAGAGGGAAACATAAGGGAAAGAAAAGTTAATTTACATCTCCAGCAGATCTTTGATCCTACAATAGCTATTTGATTGTGGAAGACTCAGTCGAAAGAAAAACAAAAGTCAAATTGCTTGAAGCACTGAACTCAGCAAAACACTCAACAACGTACCACAGTGGCCAACATCTCTCTGGCAGGGCTGAAGCCTAGGTGGTCTACTATGTGTTTTGCATCATAATTTTCATGTTTCTCTGATAATTACAACTTTGATTTCTTGCTGTGTTATTGTCTTCATTCTGAGAAACTACTTAGAATTCTTAAGTGAAAGCCTGTAGCAATCAAGCCGAAAGGACTGTGAAAGGAAATGGTGAATGCTGAGATATTCAGCCACTTGTGATTATTTTATTTAAAGCCAGATATTAACTGAAATTTTGAGTGGTTGTCATTGTGGTGTTTTAAAAATTCCTCTCACAGAATTTCAAATTGAAGACAAACGTAACTTTAGAAATGGTGAAAATATGACAATGAAAATGCAGTAGTTGATTTCTTAAGCTGGTTTCAACTCCAAGAGTGAAATCCTTGGTGCAAAAGAGTTCAACTTAACAGCCTATCTGGCAACCATGTAACAGACCTGCCTCGAGGCAAAACACCCTTAAAATGAGATAACTTGAGACAACTCCATCACCTCAGAAGAATTCCAATACTAGACTTTCTTATGACAATTTCTGCTTTAGAAAGCTTTGGTGTTCAAAGTCCACTGTGCCTAAAAATTACCTGGCTTCAAAAATAATATTCTAAGGGACAGAAACTGGAAACAAAAGTTTCCTTACTATAGGTTCCATTTTTATGAAGCTCAGGAACAGAAATAACCAATGTATGCTGAGAAAAGTTAAAAATTCACTTACCGTAGTTGGTATATTAAGGGGAGTTGACTAGAAAGGGGCAAGAGGAACTTTCTAGAATGATGGAAATGCTTTATATCTTGGTCTGGGTATCCATCACACATTATCTTCTGCATGTAATTATGTTTCCATGAAATATTATTTTTAAAATAATCCACTGGATACCCTGTTAGAAATGCAAATTCTGAAAGACAACTTCAGAGATTCTGAGTTAAGAGATTTAAGGGGATTGAGTTCCAGAATCTACAATTTAATTTCAAACCAGCTAATCCTTGGATCACCCTTTGAAGTTTGCTAATAAAGTGAATAGTGCTTTAGTTTTAGATAGAGCTCGTCTGGGACATTCCTGAAGCATATTGGAGATTTCTGTTCAGCTTCAGAAGGATATACTAAGTTCTCTCCCTTCATTTCTGCATTAAAATTAGGTGAATTGTTCTGCTGCTACCTCTAGTCTCCTGGGGGTAATTTAGGTGGAATAATCATTCCTGTCTACTGTCTCGCTGACATACATCCTTAGTTGTGGGTTCTCACATGGACTGCTCCTAGAGTTGAATTCTAATTTTGATGGCTTACACCAGAGATGCTGCATTTCTTGTTTTCAAGCTGCTAGAGTAATTGGCTGAGTTGTCAAGGGTCATGAGAAGATGATGAAACTTTGGAATATTGATGATTATATATGTATGTGTGTGCACATATGCATATACACACATATAAAAGAAATTATTTTCTTTTTGCAACAGAAACTTCTGTTATCTGGAGGCTAACAAATTTTAAAGGAAAGGCTGGAAAGATAACCACTGTAATGACATAATGTTTTTCATTTATTTTTTAAGATTTTAATGTATTTAAAATGATAAAAATGCTTTTTATATGTATTTTAAACAAAAAAGCAATTTCACAGTAATTTGTTAAGTGTTTGACAATAATTACCAAAATAATTATTACTAAATACTATGCATACATGAAACAAGAAAGCTTTATATAGAATTTAAGACACTAAAATTTTTATAAAGAAATTATCTAATTTAATCAAATCATGAAAATATGGCTTTTAATAATAGCATTAATAATTAGCATTTTTACTGCAATTTTAAAAATTATTTCTTTTTTGTCTTTTTTATTTTTGTATTTTAAATTTCTGTGGGTACATAATAGGCATGTATATTTATGGAGTGAATGAGTTGTTTTGATACAGGCATGCCATGCATAATAATCGCATCACAGAAAATGGAGTATCTATCCCCTCAAACATTTATCCTTTGTGTTATAAACAAACCAATTATATTATTTTAGTTATTTTAGAATATACAATTAAATTATTGTTGACTATAGTCATCTGTTATGTTATCAAATACTAGTTCTTATTCATTCTTTCCAACTATTTTTTTTGTACCCATTAACCATCCCACCTCCCCTCTCACACTCGCACTACCCTTCATAGACTCTGGTAACCATCCTTCTGTCCCCTATGTCCATGAGTTCAATTATTTTGATTTTTAGATTTCACAAATAGTGAGAATATGTGATGTTTGTCTTTCTGTGCCTGGCTTATTTCACTTAACGTAATCACCTCTAGCTTCATCCACGTTGTTGCAACTGATAGGAACTGATTCTGTCTTATGGCTGAATAATACTCCATTGCATATAAAGTACATTTTCTTTATCCATTTATTTGTTGATGGACACTTACGTTTCTTCCAAATCTTAGTGGTTGTGAACAGTACTGCAACAAACATGATAGTGTACCTATTGCTTCAATATACTGATTTATTTGCTTTCGAGTATACACCCAGCAGTGGGTTTGCTGGATCATATGGTAGCTCAATTTTTAGTTTTTTGAGGAACTTCCAAACTGTTCTCCATAGTGGTTCTACTAATTTACATTCCCACCAACAGTGTATGAGGGTTCCCTTTTCCCCACATCCTCACCAGCATTTGTTGTTGTGTCTTTTGAATATAAGCCATTTTAACTGGGGTGAGATGATATCTCATTGTAGTTTTGATTTGCATTTCTCTGATGATCATAAACACCTTTCCATATGCCTATTTGCCATTTGTATGTCTTCTTTTGAGAAATATCCATTCAAATATTTTGCTTATTTTTTTAGTCGGGTTATCAGAATTTTTTTTCCTATAGAGTTGTTTGAGCTCCTTATGTATTCGAGTTATTAATCCCTTATCAGATGGGTAGTTTGCAAACATTGTTTCCCATTCTGTTTGTTGTCTCTTCACTTTGTTGATTGTTTCCTTTGCTGGGCAGAAGCTTTTTAACTTGATATGATCCCATTTGTCCTTGTCCTTTTTTGCTTTGGTAGCCTGTGTTTGTGGGGCTATTACTCAGGAAATTTTTGCCCAGACCAATGTCCTAGACAGTTTCCTTAAAGTTTT
Organism: Symphalangus syndactylus; assembly: GCF_028878055.3. Lineage (NCBI taxonomy): Eukaryota > Metazoa > Chordata > Mammalia > Primates > Hylobatidae > Symphalangus > Symphalangus syndactylus. The sequence goes on along the minus strand of NC_072427.2, from coordinate 125,649,158 downwards.
CTTACAGTAGTTTCATAGTTTGGGGTCCTACATTTAAGTCTGCAATCCATTTTGATTTGACTTTTTGTGTATCATGAGAGATAGAGGTCTAGTTTCATTCTTCTGCATATGGATATTCCGGTTTTCCAGAACCGTTTATTGAAGAGACTGTCATTTCCCCAGTGTATGTTCCTGGCACCTTTGGCAAAAATGAGTTCAGTGTAGGTGTATGGATTTCTTTCTAGGTTCTCTATTCTGTTTCATTGTTCTATGTGTCTGTTTGTATGGCAATACCATGCTGTTTTGGTTACTGTGCCTCTGTAGTGTATATCAATATTTTATTTATTTATTTATTTTTGTTTTTATTTTTTTGAGACAGTGTCTCGCTCTGTCGCCCAGGCTGGAGTGCAGTGGCACGATCTCGGCTCACTGCAATCTCTGCCTCCCAGGTTCATGCCATTCTCCTGCCTCAGCCTCCCAAGTAGCTGGGACTACAGGCGCCCGCCACCACGCCCAGCTAATTTTTTGTATTTTTTTTTTTTTTTAGCAGAGACGAGGTTTCACTGTGTTAGCCAGGATGGTCTCGATCTCCTGACCTCGTGATCCTCCTGCCTCGGCCTCCCAAAGTGCTGGGATTACAGGCATGAGCCACCGCACCCGGCCATTTCCCTGATTTATCAGTGTGGAATAAACCAAAAGAAAAAATTATATCATTTTCTTCTTCCAAAAGTCTTCTTTTTTCCCTCTGATCAGGCCTGTCTACGCCATTCCTGTGATGAACCTGATCTCAGGGTGATTATCACAGACATATGTTCTGTACATATTAAAATGGATTGTAGAGGATTCTGGGAAGACTGGGCTAGGAAGTACCAGAAATCTGTCTCCCTACCTGGAAAACAATTACACTGGTAGAATATTTCTGATGTAAATATTTTGGAACTCTGGAATCTATTGAAGGCTTGTAACTTCCAGGGAAGGCTTAAGTAATACATTGTAGTTAATGTCAGTCAATTTCAGTTTTTAGTATAGTAGCAGCTACCCATCCTCCACTCTTCACTCCTATGGCAAGCATCTGTGCAAATGTTCTTGGAACACCTTGCCCACCGCTTGCAGGAGCTAGGGTAGGCGAAAAGTACCCTATTCTCCAAATATCAGGTATCTGTGCTCTGATTGCTGATTGCTACTTCTGGTCACAGAGGTGCAGAGCAAAAAGGCAGCAGCCATTGTTGTAACACCTTCCTTCTTTGTTGTAAGCCCTGCTCCATAAGGCTGACTTGATTTTAGGGGATTTAAAGGGCTGGCACCTTTTTGTTCCCCCATCATTTTTCTCTTTTTCTTCTTTTGTAAGCCAGACATTTAAGACTAGGACATTCAAAATCAGCTTCATGTACAGGAGGAATTATAAAGTTACCACTTATGCCAGGGGAAGGTACAGGCTAAGAAAAGACCTGAGAAGGTTTTAACACCTCAGATAGGTCCTCGGCACAGAAAAAACCTAAAGCAAATTTTTAAAAAATAAAAAGAAAACAGCAAACTCCAGGTAAGGGGGAGAATCTGATATCCAGAGAAAACACATTACACATTATTAGGTGTGTAGTATAGTTTAAATGTATTAAATGCATAGTTTTCAAGCAAAAATAATCATAAGGCACACAAAGAAATAAAAAATTATTGTTCATTTAAAGAAAAACACCTAAAACTGTCCCTGAAAAAAATCTAATGACAGATATGTTAGACAAAGTCATTAAAAGTACTGGCTTAAAGATGCTCAAAAGAATTAAAGGAAGTCATGGAGAAAACCAGTAGCATGATGTATGATCAAAATGGAAATACAAGTGAAGAGATAGAAAACCTAAAAAGAAACCAAAAAGAAATTCTGGAGCTGAAAAGTACAACAACTAAAGTGAAAAATTCAGAGGTTTCCAAAGGCAGATATGAGCACATAGTGTAAAAATCTAGTGAAATTGAAGGTAAAACAATAGAAATTATTGAGACTGATGAATAGAAAAAAACATAAAGAAAAATGAACAAACCCTAAGGGACCCATAGGAAACCATTAAGTGGACCAACATATGCATTGTAGTTATGTAAAAAAGAGAAGAGAAAGAGAAAGGAACTAAGAGAAAATTTGTAGAAATAATGGCTGACAATTTCCCAAATTTGATGAAAGACATGAATATAAACATCCAGAAAGCTCAACAAAATCCAAATATGCTAAATCAAAGCGACCCATTCCAAGACACATAGTAACCAAACTGTCTAAAACCAACGGCAGAGACTTTTGAACACAGAAAGAAACAACTCATCACATATAAGGGAGTCTCAATAAATTTAGCATATAAACTAGAAAGTCTAGAGGAGATGGATAAATTCCTGAAAATATCCAATCCTCCTAGATTAAACCAGGAAGAAATAGAAAGTGTAATCAGACCAATAACAAGCACCAAGATTGAAAGAATAATGAAAAAGTTAGCAACAAAAAAAATTCCAGGACCAAATTGGTTCACAGCTGAATTCTATCAGACATTCAAAGAAAAATTGGTACCAATATTATTGACACTATTCCAAAAAATAGAGAAAGAAAGAATCCTCCTTAAATCATTCTCTAAAGCCAGCATCACCCTAATACCAAAACCAGAAAAGGATAAACACAAAAAGAAAACTACAAACAAATATCCCTGGTGAACATGGATGCAAAAATCCTCAACAAAATACTAGTGAATTGAATCCAACAGCATATCAAAAAGATAATCGTGGGTTTCATACCGGGATTCAGGGATGCTTTAACATATGCAAGTCAATAAACATGATACACCATATAAACAGAATTAATAACAAAAATCACATAATCATCTTAATAGATGCAGATAAAGCATTTGACAAAATACAGCATCCCTTTGATTAAAACCCTCAACAAAATTGGCATAGAAGGGACATACCTTAAGGTAATAAAAACCATCTATGACAAACCCACAGCCAACATTATACTGAATGGGAAAAAGTTGAAAGCATTTCCCCTGAGAACCGGAACAAGACAAAGATGCCCAGTTTCATCAATTCTGTTCAGTATAGTACTGGAAGTTCTAACAGAGCAATCAGGCAAGAAAAAGAAATAAAGAACCATCCAAATCAGTAAAGAGGAAGTCATACAGTAACGGTTTGCTGATGACATAATTGTATTCATAGAATACCCTACAGACTCATCCAAAAAGCTCCTAGAACTGATAGACGGATTCAGCAAAGTTTCAGGACACAAAATTAATATACACAAATCAGTAGCTCTGTTATAAACCAACAGTGACCAAGCTCCTGGGTGCAGTGGCTCACGCCTGTAATCCTGACATTTTGGGAGGCTGAGGCAGGCAGATCGCTTGAGGTCAGGAGTTCGAGACTAGCTTGGCCAACATGGTGAAACTCTGTTTCTACTAAAAATACAAAAATTAGCTGGGCATGGTGGTGGGTGCCTGTAATCCCAGCTACTCAGGAGGCTGAGGCACGAGAATCGCTTGAACCCAGGAGGTAGAGGTTGTGGTGAGCTGAGATGGCACCACTGCACTCTAGCCTGGGAGATAAAGCAAGACTCAGTCTCAAAAAAAAAAAAATAATAGTAACAATAATAATAATAATACTTCCAATATTATGTTGAACAGAAGTGATGACAGTGCATATCCTTGCCTTGTACTGATCTTAGCAGGAAGGTCTTTAGTTTTTCTCCATTGATCATCATATTAGCTGTGGGTTATTTATAAATGGCCCTTCTTATGTTGAGGAAATTTCATTCTATACCTAAATTGTTAAGAGATCTCTATCAAGAAAAAACGCTGCACCTTGTTAAGTACTTTTTCTGCATCAATTGAGACGATGTTTTCATCTTCCAGTATGCCATTATGAAATATCGCATGGCTGATATGTGTATTTTAATCTAGACTTGCATGCCAGCTATATATACACTTGCCCATAGTATATAATCTTTTGAAGTGTTGTTGAATTTGGTTTGCTAATATTTTATTGAGAAATTTTGCATCAATGTTTATTTGGTTTCTTTCCTTGTGATTTCTTTGTTCAGCTTTAGTATCAAAGTGATGCTGGCCCTATAAAATGTGTTTGGACGTGTTTTCTTTACCCCTATGTTTTGAAAGCATTCAAGAAGTATTGGTAATAATTATTTGAATGTTTGGTAGAATTCAGCCTGAATTCATCCAAGCCATCTGGTCCTGATATTTTCTTTGTTGGAACATTTTTAATTACTTCTAATTTCTTTTATTTCTTATCAATCTGTTCAAGATTTCTATTTCTTCTTGATTCAATCTTGGTAGGCTAAATTTTTCTAAAAATTTATTCATTTTCTTCAGGTTATCCAATTTGTTGGCATATTAATGTTCATAATAGTCCCTTACGGTTTTTTTAAATTTCAGAGGCATCTGTTGTAGTGTGTCCACTTTCACTTCTTATTTTATTTTTTCGAGTCATCTGTCTTTTTCTCTCAGTCTAGCTAGACATATGTCAATTTGTTTATTTTGTCAAAAAAATTTCCTAATTTTATTCATTTTTTTCTGTGTTTTTTTTCTCTATTTTCTGATTATTTCTGTTCTTTCATCTGCTAAATTTGGTCTCATCTTATTTTTCTTATTCTAGCTTTTTGGGACATAATGTTAGGCTATTTATTTGGCATTAGTCTTTTTTTAATGAGGCATTTATTTTTATAAAATTTTTCCTTTAGAACTACTTTGACTGCATTCCATAGTTTTGATATATTGTGTTTCCATCATTGGCTCAAGATATTTTAAATTTTTTCTTATGAATTCTTATTTGACCCATTGGTAGTTCAGAAGCATGTTGTTTAATTTCCATATACTTATACATTTTTCAAGATTTCTCCTATTATCAATTTCTGGTTTCATATCATTGTGGTTGGAAACAATACTAGGTATGATTTCAATCTTAAATTTGTTAAGACTTGTTTTGTAGCCTAACATGTGGTCTGTCCTGGAGAATGTTCCATGTGCACTAGAGAAGAATGTATATTCTGCCGCTGTACAATGGAGAGTTTTATACATGTCTATTAGTTCCTTTTAGGTTAAAGTGCAGTTCAAATCTAATATTTCCATGTTGATTTTCTGTCTGGTTGATCTATCCATTTTTGAACATGTATCGTATTCTCCTGCTATTATTGTATTGGTATCTATTTCTTCCTTCATGTCTATTAATATTTACTTTATATATTTAGGTGTTTCAATGTTGAGTGCATATGTATTTACCACTGTTATATCCTCTTGATAAATTGATCCATTTATCAATAAATAATTATCTTCTTTGTCTCTTGCAACAGCTTTTGACTTGAAGTCTGTTTTATCAGATATATAAGTATTGCCACCTCTGATCTCTTTTGATTATTATTTACATGGAATATCTTCCTCCTTCTTTTCCTTTTGACATATGTGTGTCCTTAAAGCTTAAATGGATCTCTTGTAGGCAGCATGTAGTTAAATATTGTTTTTTAATCCATTTAGTCACTTTGTCTTTTGCTTGGAGAATTTCATTCATTTATATTCAAGGTTATTTTTGATAGGTAACAACTCACCACAGCCTTTCTTTGTTTATTTCTGATTGTTTTGCATCTCCTTTGTTCCTTTCTTCCTCTCTTATCATCTTCATTTTGATTTGATAATTTTCTGTAGTCCTTAGCTTTAATTCCCTTCTCTTAATAATTTGTATACCTGCTGTCGGGTTTTTGTTTGTTTGTTTGTTTTGTGCTTACAATAAGCTTAACAAAAAGCCTCATATTAGAGATATGTATGATTTACATACTGTCATTACAATATTGGAGTATTCAGCATTTGACTATGTGTTTACCTCTACCAGTGAATGTTACACTTTCATATGTGTTCATTGTAGTACAAATGCTCCATGACTTATAATGGTGATACATCACAGTAAACCCATTTTAAGTTGAAAATCCTGTAAGTAGAAAATGCATTTAATACACCTAATCTACCCAACATCATAGCTTAGCCTAACATACCTTAAATGTGCTTATAACACTTAACGTTAGCCTACAGTTAGGCAACATTATTTATAAAAAGCGTATTTTTATAATAAAATATGGACGATCCCATGTTGTCTTTTCACTTTGTTGCTTGTTTCCTTTGCTGTGCATAAGCTTTTTAACTTGATGTGATCCCACTTGTCCATGTTTGCTTTGGTTGCCTGTGCTTATCAGATATTGCTCAAGACATGTTTGCTCAGACCAATGTCCTGATTTTCCCAATGTTTTCTTATAGTCGTTTGCGTTTTCATAGTTTGAGGTCTTAGATTTAAGTCTGTAATCTATTTTAATTTGTCTTTTGTATATGGTGAGAGATAGGGGTCTAGTTTCATTCTTCTGCATATAGATATGCAGTTTTCTCAACACCATTTATTGAAGAAACTGTCTTCTCCTCAGTGTATGTGCTTGGCACCTTTGTCAAAAATGAGTTCACTGTAGGTGTGTGGATTTGCTTCTCGGTTCTCTATTCTATTTTGTTAGTCTATGTGTCTGTTTTTATGCCAGTACCATGCTGTTTTGGGGTACTGTAGCTCTACAGTATAATTTGAAGTCAGGCAATGTGATCCCACCAGTTCTTTTTACTTAGGATAGCTTTGCCTATTCTGGGTCTTTCATGGTTCCATATAAATTCTAGGATTGTTTTTTGTATTTCTCTGAAAAATGACATCGGTATTTTGATAGAGATTTCATTGAATCTGTAGGTTGCTTTGGGTAGTATGGATATTTTAACAATATTGATTCTTCCAATCCATCATAAAATATTTTTCCACTTTGTTCTTCCCAATCCATGGACATAGAATATTTTTCATTTTTTTGTGTGTGTCCTCTTCTCTTTCTTTTCATCAGTGTCTTACTTTTTTCGTCATAGAGATCTTTAACTTCTTTGATTAATTCCTAGATATTTAATTTTATGTGTGGCTATTGTAAGTGAGGTTACTTTTTATTAATTTTTCAGATTGTTACCTGTTGGCATATAGAAATGTTATTGATTTTTGTTTGTTGACTCTGTATCCTGCAACTTTCCTGAGTTTGTTTATCAGTTCTAGTAGTTTTCTTGTGGAGTCTTTAGGTTTTTCCAAATATACAATCCTATCATCTGCAAACAAGGATAACTTAACATCTTCCTTTCCAATTTGGATGTCTTTTTTATTTTTCTCTTGTCTGATTGCTCTAGCTAGGTCTTTCAATAATAGTGATTACAGTTGGCATCCTTGTTGGGTTCCAGATCTTAGAGAAAAGGCTTTAAGCTTTTCCCCATTCAGTGTAATACTAGCTGTGGGTCTGTCATATGTGGCTTTTATTATCTTGAGGTATTATTCCTCCTATCCTCAGTTTTTGAGGTTTTTTTTTTTATCATGAAGGGATGTTGAATTTTATCCAATATTTTTTCAGCATCAGTTGAAATTATCATAGGGTTTTCATCCTTCATTCTGTAGATAACGATGTATCACGTTGATTGAATCAATATCACATTTTGAACCATCCTTTCATCCCAGGGAGAAATCCCACTTGCTCATGATGGATAAGCTTCCTAATGTATTGTTGCATTCAATTTCCTAGTATTTCATCAAGGAGTTTTGGATTAATATTCATCAAAGATACTGACTCATAATTTTCTCTTTTTGATGTGTCTTTGCTTTGATATCAGGGTAATACTGGCCTTAAAGAATGAGTTCAGAGGTTTTTCCTCCTCCTCTATTTTTCAGAATAGTTCAGATATGATTGGTATTAGTTCTTTAAATGTGTGATACAATTCATCAGTGAAGCCATTGAGTCCCAGGATGTTTCCTTTTTCATTTCTGATTTTGTTTATTTGGATTTTCTCTTGTCTTATTCTGGCTAAAGGTTTGTCAATTTTGTTTAACTTGTCAAAACTGCAACTTTTGGTTTCATTCATCTTTTGTATTTTTTAATTTCAATTTTATTTATTTCTGCTCTGAATTTTATTGTTTCTTTTCTTCTATTAATTTTGGTTTGCTCTTGCTTTTCTAGTTATTTAAGATTCATTGTTGGGTTTTCATTTGGAATTTTTCCTCTTTTTTTGATGTAGGCACTTATAAACTTTCTTCTTATTACTGCTTTTGCTGTCTCTCATGAATTTTGGTATGTTGTGTTTTTATTATCCTTGGTTTTAAGAAATTTTTCCATTTCCTTCTTAATTTTTTTGACCCAGTGGTCATTCAGGAGAATATTGTTTAACTCTTGTGTATTTGTATATTTTCCAAAATTCTGCTTGTTATTAACTTCTAGTTTTATTTCATTGTGGTCAGAGAAGTTTCTTAATTTCATTTCAATTTTTTGTATGTTTTGAGACTTATTTTATGACCTAACCTCTGGTCTATCCTTGAGAATAATCCATGGGCTGAGGAAAAGAATGTATATTCTGTAGCTCTTGGATGAAATGTTCTGTAAATATATATTCAATCCATTTGATCTATAGAGTAGATGAAGTCTGATGTTTCTTTGTTGATTTTCTGTTTGGAAGATCTGTTCAATGCTGAAAGTGGGGTGTTGAAGTCTCCAGCTATTATAGTGTTGGGGCCTATCTCTCACTTTAACTCTGATAATATTTCCTATATATATATCTCAGTGCTCCAGTGTTGGGTGCATATATTTGTACGATTCTTATATCCTCTTGCTGAATTGACCCCTTTATCATTATATAGTGACCTTCTTTGTCTCTTCTTATAGTTTTTTTCTTGAAATGTATTTTTTCTGATATAAGTATAGTGACTCCTGCTCTCTTTTGGTTTCCATTGGCATGGAATATCTTGTTTCCATTCCTTTATTTTCAGTCTATGTGTGTCTTTATAGATGAAGTGTGTTTCTTGTAGGCAACAGATTAGTGTATCTTGTTTTTCATCTCTCCAGCCGCTTTATGTCTTTCAATTGCAGAATTTAGTCTATTTACATTTAATGTTATTATTGGTAAGTACGGACTTGTTTTCTGGTTGTTTTGTGGTCTCCTCTTCCTCCTTCTTTCCTTCCTGTCTTCCTCTAGTGAAGGTGATTTTCTCTACTGATATGCATTAGGTTCTTGATTTTTATTTTTTTCTGTATTCATTGTAAACTTTTTAGTTTGAGGTTACCTTGAGGCTTGTAAATACTATAACACATTATTTTAACCTGATAACAAGTTAACACTATTAGAATAAACAAACAAAAATAAATAAATAAAAACTCTACATCTTAACTTTGTTCCTCATTTTGTAACTTTTTAAACTTGTTATTTCTATTATATCTTATTGTACTAACTATGTCTTGAAAAGTTGTTGTAGTTATTATTGTTGATTGGTTTGTCATTTAATCTTTCCACTTAGGATAAGAGCAATTTACACACCATAGTTACAGTGTTATAATATCTTGTGTTTTGCTGTGTACTTATTATTATCAGTGTGTTTTGTACCTTCAGGTGATTATTTTTGCTCACTAAAATCCTTTTATTTCTGATTGAAGTGGTACCTTTTGCGATTACTTGCAGGACAGGTCTGGTATATGAAATCCCTCAGCCTTTGTTTGCCTGGGAAAGTCTTTATTTCTCCTACATGTTTGAAGGATATTTCCACCAGATATACTATTCTAGGGTAAAACTATTTTTCTTCAGTAACTTAAATACTTCATGCCACTCTCGTGTGGCCTGTAATGATTACACTGAAAAGTTTGCCACCAGATGAATTGGAGCTTCATTGTATGTTATTTGTTTCTTTTCTCTTGTTGCTTTTAGAATCCTTTCTTTATCCTTGAATTTTGGGAGTTGGGTTATTAAATGCCTTGAGGTAGTCTTCTTTGGGTTAAGTCTGCTAGGTTTTCTATAACCTTCTTGTACTTGGATACTGATATCTTTCTCTAGGCTTGGGAAGTTCTCTGTTATATCCCTTTAAATAAACTTTCTTCTGCTATCTCTTTCTGCACCTCCTCTTTAAGGCCAACAGCTCTTAGATTTGCCTTTTTGAGGCTATTCTCTAGAACCTGTAGGTGTGCTTCATTGTTTTTTATTCTTTTTTCTTTTGTCTCCTTTGACTGTATATTTTGAAATAGCCTGTCTTCAAGCTCACTAATTCTTTTTTCTGCTTGATCAGTTTTGCCATTAAAAGACTCTGATGCATTCTTCAGTATGCCAATTGCATTTTTCAGCTCCAGAATTTTTTTTAATTATTTCAATCTCTTTGTTAAGTTTATCTGATAGAACTCTGAATTCCTTCTCTGTGTTAACTTGAATTTCTTTGAGTTTCCTCAACACAGCTACTTTGAATTCTGCCTGAAAGGTCACATATCTCTGCTTCTCCAGGACTGGTCCCTGATGCCCTTTTTAGTTACTTTGGTGAGGTAATGTTTTCTTGGATGGTGTTAATGCTAGCAGGCATTCTTTCATACATGGGCATTGAAGAGTTAGGTATTTATTGTAGTCTTCACTGTCTGGGCTTATTTGTAGCTGTCTTTCTTGGGAAGAACTTTTCAGATTTGTGAAAGGACTTGGGTGTTGTGATCTAAACTGTATCTGCCTTAAGGTGCACCTGAAGCTCAGTAGTGCTGTGGTTCTTGCAGACTCATAGAGGTACCACCTTTATTGTACTGAACAAGATCCAGGAAACTCTCTGGATTACCAGACAGAGACACTTGTTCTCTTCCTTTACTTTCTCCCAAACACACAGAGTGTCTGTCTCTGCTCTGAGCCACCTAAAGCTGGAAGTGGAGTGACACAAGCACCCTTGTGGACTCTACCACTATGACTCCACTGGGTCAGACCTAAAGTCAACACAGCACTGAGTCTCATTCAAAGCCTGCTGTAACCACTCCCTTGTTACTGCCTATGTTTGCTCAAGGCCTTGGGGCGTTACAATCAGCAGATGGCAAAGCCAGCCAGGCCTGTGTTCTTCTCTTCAGAGAAGTGAGGTCCTCCAGGTCCCAGATAGGTCCAGAAATGCTGTCCAAGAGTCAGAAACTGAAGTGAAAAACCTTAGAAGTTTATCCCGTGCTCTACCGTGTTGCAGCTGAGCTGGCACTCAAACCACAAGACACAGTCCTTCCCACTCTTCTCTCCCCTTACAAAAGGCAATGGAGCCTCACCCCATAACCATCACCATCCCAAGCCATCACCAATGTTCTCTTAAAGCCCAAGGTCTCTTAAGTCAGTTTGTCATGAATGCTACCTGACCTGGGACTCAACCTTCAGGGCAGTGGGTTCCCCTCTGGCCCAGGGCAGACCCAAAAATGCCATCCAAGAGTCAACTTCTAGAATCGGGGACCCCAAGAGCCTATTTGGTGCTCTATCCCCATGGCCATGCTGGTACCTAATGTGCAAGACAAAGTCTCTTTTTCCTCTGCTTTTCTCAAGCAGAAGAAGTTTTTCCCTATAGCCACCATAGCTGGTTATGTGCTGAGTCCCACCTGAAGTCACAAGTCTCAGAGGCTCACTAAGGCCCTTGAGGTAGTACCTGGGTATTGCTGCTGGTTATTCTAGGCCCAAGGGCTCTTCAGTTAGCAGGTGATTCCTGCAGCCAGGACTGGTTCCTTTCCTTCAAGGCAGCAGGTTCCTTTATGGCCCAGAATGTATCTAGACATGTCATCTTGGAGCTAGGGCCTGGAATGGGGGCCTCATGACTCTGACTGGTGACCTATCCTGCTGTGGCTGGGTTGGTATCCTAGATGAAAGACAGTCTTCACACTCTTCCCTCTGCTCTCCTCAAGTGGAAGGAAGGGGTCTCTTTTGGAGCCGTGAGCTGTCCAGCCTGGGGGTAGGGAAGGTTCAAGCGATTCTCCCACCTCAGCCTCCTGAGTAGCTGGGACTACAGGCGCATGTTACCACATTCGGCTAATTTTTGTATTTTTAGTAGAGACAGGGTTTCACTGTGTTGGCCAGGCCAGTCTCGAACTGTCCTCATGATCCGCCCCCTTTGGCCTCTCAAAGTGCTGGGATTACAGGCATGAGCCACCACCGCATCTGGCCTTTCTTTTCCTGTTACATACTTGTTAATTTGGTGTTCTTGCTGGGGGATGGGTGGTGAGAATCAGTGGAATTTTCTATTCCACTATCCTGCTTGCACAAACTCTCCCATAATCGACACCAGGAGTTTCTCAGCAGACTCCCTGAATTGAGGAACTGGAGTTTAGTGTCCAGGGAAAACAAGGCCTATTATAGGAATTCACAAGAAAATGTACAAAAGAGGAGACAATAGCTCAGAGAGAGAACTCAAGAAATTGGCAGAGGTTCCCCTCAAGTATTTAGCACAACACTGATTAGCGCATGTGTGTAAGAAAACCAACCGACACTGGGGAAAGAACCACCCAAAAGGATTAAAAGAGTGCCCATACTAACACAGAGCAAGAAATAGGTCTGTTCCCACAAGCCAAACCAGAAAACTTGTAGATTCACAGAACATTGGTTGGATATGGTGAGAGAAAATGTTAAAAAGCAATAGAATCTACCCAAAAGGAAACAGATTAAAGAAGAAAGCACCTCTTCCCAATAATGAATGAAAAATCAGAGATCACTGGAACAACTTGAAGCAGCCTAATATGTGTATAACTGAAGTTCCCCATGGAAAAGAGAGAAGTAAAGGAGAAAATATTTAACAAAATAACCAAAAATTGTCCACATGTGATGAAAAGTCAAATCAAAGAAGCTCAAAAAACTCAAAAGGGACATTAAAAAAAATCAATGTACATGGCAATCAAATTGTTTAAAACCAGTGACTTTAGATTTTTAAATCTTAAAAGCAACCAAAGAAAAAAAGACACCTAATGTAGTAGTAACAAAGATCAGGATGACAACAAATTTCTCATCAGAAACAATGCAGGTAAGAAGATAGTGGAAAAGACTGTCAACCCACACACTGAATGAAAATATCTTTCAAAAATGAAGAGGAAATAAAGACTATGTAAAATACACAAAAGGTGAAAGAATTAAATACCAGGAGACCTGCAGTACAAAAAAAGGGATAAAAATAAAGTATTTGAGGCAGAAAGAAAATGATATCAAATGGAAATATGGGTTTTTGCAACACACAGCACCAAACACTGTAACTACATCATAAATATATTTTTCTTAATATTTAAAATTGTTTAATGATAATTGACCATGAAATGAGAAAATTGTTAAAGTACTGTAGAGATGTTTATAGCATATGTATAAGAAAAATATGTTACAATCCTAGAATAAATGTTGGGTAGGAAGAAATGAAAGTAGATTATAGGATGTTTCTAATATTATAGGTGAAGTGGTATAATAGAACTCGAGATAGACTATAGTAGGTTAAAAATTTATACTGTGAATCCTACAGCAACCATTAAAAGAACAAAATGAAGAGTTATAACCACTAATAAGACAAAAAAAGATGAAATAGGACTATAAGGTACTCAGTAATTCTAAATAAAGGAGGCAACAAAGGAGAGATGGGGGAAATGGAAAAGAAATAGCAAGATGATAAATCTAACCTGACCATACCAATCATTGTGTTGCATGTGAGTGGTCTGCATACCCTAATTAAAAGGCATAAATTGGCAGACTGGATAGAAAGATAAGACTTAATTATGTGCTGGCTACAATGTAAACTCACTTATATGTAAAGAACAATAAGGCTAAAGGAAAAGGATGGAAAGAGTCCTACTATGTTAACACTTACCTATAGAAATTTGGAAAGGCTATATTATATCAGAGAAAGTATATTTAAGAGCAAAAAATTCTAGCAGTGGTAAAAATGCCACTTAATAATGACACAGAGGTCAATTCATCAACAGAAAATTACAGTTCAAGCATTTATGCACCTAATATCAGGGATTCAAAATACATAAAGTAAAAAATGAGAGAATAGGAATGTGAATATTCACCAAAAGTGGAAAACAGGCACTAGCCCTTAGAAAAGTCACAGTTAGATTTACTCTTAGCCAAATTTGAGGACTTAAGCCCAGGAACACAGATTCAGTATAGACTGAGACTATGTCCCAAAGTAGGCTGCATGAGGCACTGTATATATACATTTTCTAACAGGGCACAGTAAGTTTTTTTAAACTTTAATTTGGTTCTGGATATTTAATAATATATTAATAGCCATTATATGTGATCTACTCCATGTTTTCCCCTATAAAGTAAATTTGAAAACTTGGTATAGATATCAATATATAAAACTCTAGTAACGCTATCAGATTTGGTATAGATGTCAATATATGAAACTCTAGTAACTCTATCTTATTCTAAGGTCTATCTCTTCTAAATATATTCCCATAGCAAAGTAACCACATAATCATACATTTACAACTAAACACTCATGTAAGTTAAAGGAGTATTTTTCCCCTGGAAGTCATAATGACATATTGCATTAGGCAATTACAGATTTGAAGAACGGATAGTGCCCCATTCAGAGTGGTTACTTAGGACATTATAATGGGAGTGTCACATTTATCATGGCATATAGGAGACACGATGCTTAAATACAGTGGAAAGGCCATTAATGTAGAAAGGTTTTAAAACTGTCATCAGATCCATTAGAGTTGATACCAGTATTTTACATAAAAATTGCCTGCTGAGAGGATAAAGATATCTGAGATCAGATCATTTGAAGAAAATCAAATAACATACTTGATAGCTAGATGACGTGGCTGTTAAAAGAACAGACACAAATATATATGAATAGAAGCTTAATGCATTGAAGACAGAAATGTCAAGAGAAAAACTTCCTTAAAAGTAAGCTGATTCTTTGGTTAGAAGCCAAAATAAAATGGAGATTCTCTTTTCCAGAATAGTCTTGGGGATGATACTTTTTGTCTATAATAAAAGAATATTAATTAACATATTCATACACTGTGGGCTCAGTCAAGTAATCCAATCAAGTACATCATCAAAGTGATCTTTGGTGTCTTCTTTCTTAAATCTTAATGTGGAAAAAAATGCCACTAAAAAGTTGTTTAAACTTTTAGTATCTCCGTGCTTCAAAATCAATATTAGGTTTTTCTTTCTATATTCTGACATTGACTAAGGTGTGTATTTGGATAAAGACTCAATATAAACATATTAGTGCACCCTGCTCTTCAATTTTTAGTAATGAGGAGGTTATCAGAAGGACTTCTGTCTAATACAAAAGCACACACGACTAGTGTCAGTCTGAAAGTAATCAGCTTTTTGAAGTTCTGGAATGAGTTTTATCTTCGGGGTTATATTCAGTGTTAGTGGAATTGTTAGGCAACTACTTTTCTTATGCTTACAAGATAATTGACATTTTGTAAGATGGCAACTGAAAGAAGAAGAAAAGTTCTGCCTAATGGGTTAACATGATAGGATTTTAATACATTTATGGCATGACTGTGACCCAATCTGAATAGTTCTTGAGTCATCCTCCCACCTACTTCAAATTTTATTCAGACATCCTCTGCGTTTCGCATTACTAACCAAAATGAAGGCAATATCCTATGAGGAGCTCAAGGATCCTCATTTAAACAGCTAGAATCTAAATGCCCAACACATGAAAACGAAAATATAATGAAATTGGAAAGGAGTGTGCCAAGAAAGCATTCTTGCCTAGAAAAGCAATGTAGCTGGGTTTAACAAGGTCTAATAATGGTCTAAGTTATGCCTTCTTGTCCCTGTGCCTTCCCCTCAATTAAGAATGCTGGCAGTACATAGGGTGGCTCACAAGTGCTCCCCTCAATTTGCGGTAACAAAGTGCTGGCACCCCCTGTGCCCTTCTCCAACCCTGTGGTCATTTATGGTATATGTGTGGATTTACACTTAATCACACTTGTCTGTATTTAACCAACAGAGTAATCATATGAAGATATTTCTCAGAGGCATTCAAGCCACTTAGCATATCAAAATGTTCATCGCTGAGGGAAAAGATCCTAAGTCGTTCTTTCTTTATTCTACTTTACTTCATTTTCAGAATATTTCAAATGAGCTGGATTTATTCTAAAAGAGGAAAAGTTAAAGGAAACTTTAAAATAAGGCGCATCTCAAATCAGAGTAAACTCTTTTTAGATTAATAAAGACATAAAACAAGCAAAGTCGCTCATCAAAGGGAAATTTCTAAACAGACGTCATCCGTCTTTTCTAAGACTATTTGTGTGCATCCTGACGCAAAATAGGAAGAGGAATGACCTACCATCTGACTAATTGCTACAGTCTTCCAGTAAATATCTCCAGTTTAGGTCATTGTTTCCTAATTTATTATTTTATGTAAATCAAATCTCTTTCACTTCATATTCCTTTGAAAGAAGGAGGAAACCTAGATTTCAGTTTGTAACAGTTTTTGCTGCAGACTGTTTTGCTTTTGTGGTCATTCTTGGGTACAGTCTCATGAGCCAGCTGGTATTAGCATGAGATAGTGCACACTAATGAGACGGCAGAATCCTCTTGATAGGTTTAGCCTGTGATAACCTTCGTCTTAATTCTGTTTTGTGGTCTGGAAACTATTTTGAACATATGCTACTTTGGGAATTTTACTCTCTCCAAACCATTTTCAGTTTGACATTTTATATTAGAAAATTGCTATGGGTCATTTATTAATAAAATCTTATTAGGATTACACAGTTCTTAGACTCACGTGGTCATTAATGGTACCAAATAAATTATGATCCATCCTTACTTCGATTATGGTGGTGAAATAAGATGTAACTTTTGTCCTATTTTAAAGTTAAGTTCATAATAGGAATAGTTTGATTTTGCACACACAGATTGTGTGTGTGTGTGTGTGTGTGTATTTGTGTGTTGTGGAATAATGGGTAACATAATTATATCCATTTATTTTGTTTTAACTATCTTTATTCTCTTAGTATTATACTTTAATGCCCATTTAAGCTATCATTTCTAGCTAGTCAGTTGGTATTAAAATCTCAAATGATGCATACTTCAATTAGGAGTGAAGATTCCTTTGATTTGTTCATTAAAAATACTTTTAAAAATGTAACAAAAATACAGACTTCCTGTCTTTTACATTTTGGTAAATTTTTCATTAGCTTATAGCCATTTGCATTTCTATTCTTCTGCCAAAGCTGAAAATACTTCTATTGAAAAAAAAAAAGAAAGAAAACACCTGTTTTGGTTCTAATTATGAATTGCAGAGAACTAAAATTCCTAATTACTAAATAGCTACAGAATTCCCATTTAAGTCAAATCAACTACACTTGAAAATAAACCTAGAATTTAAATGTTATCATCATTTATAATTTATTCTACTTCTGCACAGAAAAAGAACGCTCAATTCAAAAGAAAGGCTTGGATAGATGTGTGCTTTATAAATCTTGCTTGGTGGTTTTAACACAGATGACACCAAATTTTGAAAAATTTAATGAGAAGCAGCTTTTTTTTTTTCTTAAAGCACATTTTGCAAATTAATCTTAACTTATTCTTGATAGCTTCTTCACCTCCCACCCAAGAAAAGACAACCTGCAATAATTCTAAAAATATTTTTATATTACCATTTAAATCTTCTAAAAACACCAATACGAAGCCATATTTAAGAAAATTTTGCACATAAAATAACTACTTTTAATTCAAGAGAATAAGTCTAATTAGATCTCAAAGACTGAAACAGATAACATCTACTACTCATACATTAGTAGAATCAATGACCCAAAGAAATCCAATGCTAATTTCTCAGGCAAAATTACTGAGAGTATGACTCTTAGACCTCAAATGCAGTTATAATTCTCTTAGGAAAGACTAAATTCTCCCAGCATCAATCTTTAATTTGTAGACATAGTTCAGTTTCCTCCTGGATACTACAAATCAGTACCCCCAATGTAGGGAGCATTTATGTTAATTTTAAGTCATTTTAGGCATTAATTCATGCCATATATCATAATGCATATATTATAATTATATATTTCTTTTAAAAGGCATTTAAATATGAGAATAATACAACTGCTAGAAGAAATTCTAAGGGAAGAAACCAATAGCCACTTTTCTTAGCTCTGTTTTGTTAGCCAAGCCTTCTTCTGTAGGTTATTTTAGACATGTTTGTTTATGGCTACTTCAAATATGGTCACAAATAACCTTGCTGATTCTCTTTCTCTAAAAATCACATGATATAGCACATATTCTGACAAAAGCACACATTGCAGTATTGATTTACAGAGGAATATGACAACAGTCCATGTTAGGTTGATGGCAAGGTTTAGCATTCTCTTAGGATTCTATGTGCAGATGATGATTTACAATCAGTTGAGTGCATCTTAAAATATATGCGCATCAACAACAAAACCATGAATTGCTGTGTTGTGATTTTTTTTCACTTTACGCATCTTTTGTTTTTTTTTTTCTTTTGGAGTTTTCATGTAAGGTAGTATTGGTTTTAAGCCCACAAAGAAAGATAATGGAATCTGTAAGCCTGTTTTGGGAATCAGGATAATTCTAGAAACCCTCAGTAATCCTTGGTAGAGATAAAACAATACCACCTCTGTATTTTTCTCACATACAGCTCTGGGAAGGAAGGAGCTCATTGTATATACTTTGTTTCCAACTCTTTCTCTAATAGTAAAGAAATTGTTCAAACACAGACTTTGGAATTGGGAGAACTATATTTGAGTTCTGGCATTTTCACTCACTAAGTGTGTGACTTTGGGCAAGTCACTTACATCTTTACACCTCCATGATATCCCGCACAAGAATGGGGACAAAAATTGTATCAAACTCTTAGTGTACATAAGATAACTTGGTGAAACAGTACATGTAAAGAAATTAACAGCTGATCCAATGTTCAATAAATGTTACTGTTACTATTATTTTTGAAAGTCATAATTTTTTGTCAGCTTTATTACAATAAAATTCACCCGTGAATTTTTATCATATGTACAGTAGCCTAACCACGGCCACAGTCATGAAAATGAACATAGCCATCATCCTAAAATGTTATCACAGTCATAGACTTTTAAGACTTGAATAAAATTTAGTGGCATCTAGTCTAATTTTTATTTTATATGTAAGAAAACTAAGGTTTTTTTGAGGTGCAGAAAATTGTTCATACTCACTTATCTCAGCAGTATCAAAGTTCATTAAATATTTTGTTTCTTTCCTCTGGACTCAGTTCTCTGCTGCTTCATCACACTGGCTCTTTTGTGGTCAAAAGTTTTCTGGGTGTGGTAGAACAGGCTACTATGCAGAGTAGAGATTTCACAGAAGGATAGGAATGAGAGAGAGATTTCCAAAGAAATAGAGCAAGATGTGGGCAATGCATGAGTGACCAATAAAATGCTGCCTGCTTCCAAATTTGAGTGCGTGAAAGATTATTCGCTCTTTCAGTCAAGACGCATTCACAAAATTTTCTTTATCATTGGAATTCAGAAATTTCAATAGTGTATCCAAAGTATGATGTAGCAAAGGGAAAATAATATACACATTAAACAAATAAACTATAAAATTTGGGAGTGAGGTGGGTGTGTGATAGAATAAGAAGACTGTATTAGAGAAACAAGAAGGACTTCACCCACCATGGACACAAAACAAAAATCATATGGACATTTAAAAATATATATATCAAACTCTGTTTTTCTTGGGATGATCTGATGATTTTTTGTTGGAGACTTTAGCTTATTTTACACCAAGTTATGATGCCCTTGTATCTTAGCTCTGATTGGGTTTTTTAAGCATTATAGAGTTTGTCATTCAGAATCACAGAATTTCAGCAATTCTGGTTCTCTTGAGATAAAAGGGCCTCACACTTCCTGCCGTCTTTCTCTTATCAAAAGCCTGGGTAAGAGAAACGATACCTACAAACAGTAGATAAAAATAGTGGCTTTCTAACATTTTGTCATTAGATACTCTAAAACAATTTTGAAAACTATGAATCATCTTGTACGTTTGAAGTTGACATCTAAAATTTTCCATCGTTTTAACTTTAGTTTCAAAGAATACATAAAAGCTGTTTTTTAAATTAACACTTTAAAATAATACTGGTAGATCACTATTTGAAACATTTTCAATAAAATGTGATTGTTACCATGATTTCATACCCACCATTATTCATTAAAGGAAAATATGAACAAGGTATTTTTCACAAATCTAATGTCATTCCATTTTGATCTTGATTTCTTTTATTCCCCCTCAATATATAATCTTATTCTTGTAAAATATATTTTATGTTATGAAAATATTTTCTAGATTACACTATACTACTTAATGGCAGCAAATACACACACATATAAATAAACATCAATTTTTAAATCATTTTCTATAGGCATCTATGTTGACCAACAGAAAATCCATTTATTACAAATTTCGATAAGTAATCATTAAGGACAATAAGCAAAATGGCATTGAAAAGTATTTTTAATGAAATAAATTAAGCTCTTGTTTCATTTCAGTTTGTGTACCCTCCTTGAAAATAAAACAGGGTTCACATATGTTCTCCCTCCTGTATGGAAGCTACAATAGTTGATCTCATAGAAAAGAGTAGTATATTGGTTACTAGAGGCTGGGAAAGTGGGTAGGAAAATAGAGGTTGGTTAACGGACACAAAATTTCAGCTAGATAGAATAAATAAGTTCCAGGGTTCTATAGCACTGTAGGGTGACTATAGCTAAAAATAGTTTATTGCATGTTTTCAAAAAGCTAAAACAGAGCCTTTTGAATGTTCCCAACGCAAAGAAATAAATGTTTGAGGTGTTGGGTATGCTAATAACCTAGTTTTGATCATTACACATTGTACACATGTATCAAAATATCACTCTATATCCCATAAATATAAAAAAAAGTCAATTGAAAAAATTTAAAAACTAATTAATTTTTAAAATGAGACAGGATTCAGATCAATTATAAACATACGCATCAAGATAAATTGTCATATGTAAGTAGATTGGAATTAAGAGTTTTGTTATAGCAGTGAAACTCAATTCATTGAACACCTTTCAATTTTTGTAAGACAAAAATTGATTTTCATTAAAATTTATCTATAATAATCCAATTGCTAGAGTAGTCCTTCATTCGATTTTATTGAGAAGAAAGAATTAGAACCCAGATGATTTTCAAAATA
Organism: Symphalangus syndactylus; assembly: GCF_028878055.3. Taxonomy (NCBI): domain Eukaryota; kingdom Metazoa; phylum Chordata; class Mammalia; order Primates; family Hylobatidae; genus Symphalangus; species Symphalangus syndactylus. Next base: position 125,628,176 of record NC_072427.2, on the reverse strand, counting down.
ACTTATTTCCGAGTCATTGCTATCATTTAAATTATCCCTTTGATTGGACCTTCACCCACAGGTAAGGTATTATGTACGATTTCCTTTGTGTGAAATCTATGGCTTTCTTTTGTAAAGTGAGAAACAAATTATGAGAGGGAAATTAGTTAAAGAGAATAAATGGGAAGCCTCTAGCATAGTTGACCACTGGAAAATTGCCATGAAAATCAATTATAGGAAACTACACATTTGGCAGTTTAAGATTTGGAAATGGATTTTCTTAAAACTATTCCTGCCAGGGTGCCTAGTGGAAAGTGTAAATGGACCCTCGGGAGAAGGCATATTCCAGTATAAAGAACACTGAAGTAAGAAACCTAAGACTAATTTTACCTATGAAATTTTTCTTATGTTGCTCTTTAGACCTCCACTAAGTTACATCATCAGAAAACTACATGCATCCTCAGTGAGAAACATTCCCACTGAGATATAAGATAGTCTTGATATCTTTGAAGGCTGAAAGAGTGAAAAAAACATATGCCATTAGCTAGGAATAAGATTAACTCAAGACTGCACTTGTGGGCCAATAGAAAAAAAACTATTTCAAGATAACTTTAGGGCTTCCAGTTTCTGACCTGACACATAAGGACCATAGAAGTTGCTGCTCTCTCATAATAACAAGTAAAAAGTTGAAAAAAAAACTGAAAAAAGAAGTTAGATCTATAAGAGAAGTGAGATCACAGGGAAAAGCTCCCAAAATTAAAGAGATGGGCAAACGGATACATAGAATCACAATTTAACTGGGGCAGAAATATTCTCAAGGAACATTACCTGAGTAAGAAAACCTGAACTTAATTGATGGATTTTTGGAAGCTCAGAGTGGATAATTCTGAAAGTTAAAAATTCGAGAGGGAGTAATGTCAGATCTCAGCAAGATAGTAGAATAGGAGGTCCCAGGCTTCAATAACCCCTGAAGAAATGCACAGACACCAAAACAAGGACACAAGGATTACAATGAGAAACTAAGAAAACTCCAAGACTGGGCCCTAAAGAAACAGAAATCTGTGAAATTACAAGCAAATAATTTGAATAATCCTTGTAAAGAAATCCAATTAACTATAAGAATATACAGATTTTAAAAATAAACATTTGGAAAACAGTACATAAAGAAAATTAAAAGTTTGACCAAGACATATTAATAATAACAAATGAAAAATCTAGGCATGAAGAACACAAGGCTAAACTGAAAAAAAAAATGCAATAGAAATATTTAACAGAAGACTTAATAACTTGAAAAAAATAAGTGAGCTTGAAGACACAACATATGAAAGTATAGTCAGAGGAGCAAAAATAAAAAATAATAAGAAAGAATGAAGAAAGCCTACAGGGATTATGGGACATCATAACGAGACCTAACTTCACATAATAGAAATTCTAGAAGGAAAAGAAAGAGAAAAAGGATCAAATAAAATATTTGAAGAAATTAATGACTTCCCTAATCTGGGGAAAGATGTCAACATCCCAGTACAGAAAGTACAGAGGCCCTCAAACAAATTTCAGCTGCAAGAAATTTTACCAAGACATATAATAATCAAACTATCAAAAATCAAAGGCAAAGAAAAAATTCTGAGAATACCAATAGGTAAGAAACACATCCCATACCAAAAGTCCCAATACAACTATCCATGGTTTGCTCAACAGAAACCCTGCAGACCAGGAGACAGTTGGAGTATATATTCAAAGTGCTGAAGGAAAAATAATTACCAGCCAAGAATATTTTACCCAGCAAATCTGTTAATCATAAATGAGAGAGAAATAAAACCTTTCCTAGACACACAAAGACTAAGGGAATTTATTACCACCAGGTTTGCCTTATAGAAATTGTTAAATAAAGTGCTTTTAGCAGAAGAAAATAAGACTAATAACAAAACTTATGAAAGACAAAACTTAATGGCATAAGACAGAGCTATATTAAGATTACTCTAGATCTATAACAGTGCTGTGTAAAGCAGTTTTATCTATGGTGTGAAGGTTAAAATACAAAACTATTACCAACAACTATTGCTAAAATAAGGTGTCAGGGGATACATATAATAAAATTATGTCAATTCTGACATCAAAATATGCATGAGAGGAAAAAATCATACAGTGGTATGTAAAGTTAAGCTGTTATCAGCTTGAAAAATACTATTATGAGTATAAGATGTTTTAATGTAAGCCTCATGATAATCACAAAGCAAAAATCTATGCTAGAAGCACAAAACAAAATTAGAAAGAGTTCAAAGCACACCATGGCAGAAAACCATCAAACCACAAAGGAAGACAGCAAAACAGAAGACAGTTAACAAAATGGCAGTAGGCAGACTTTACCTATCAAATAATTACCTTGACTACAAATGGATTAAATTATCTAATAAAATGATAGAGTGATTGCATGCATAAAGAAATCAAGACCCAACTATATGCTGCCTATAAGAACCTTAGCTCACTTTTAAGGACAAAAACAGAAAGTAAAGGGATATATTTCACACAAATGAAAACCAAAAGAGAGTGGGGGTAGTAGCTATGCTTATATCAGACAAAATTGACATTACATCAAAATCTATAAGTAGAGATGAAGAGGGATATTATATAATAATAAAGGGGTCAGTTTATCAAGAGGATATAACAATTATAAATCTATGCACACCCAACATTGGAGCACCAAAATATAGATTACAATACAATACTAGTAGGGGGACTTCAGTATCCCACTTTCAACAACAGAGAGATAATGCAGGCAGAAAATTAATAAAGAAACATTATTATTTTCTTGAGACTTGGGAAACACTTTAGACCAAATGGACCCAATAGACATATGCAGAACATTCCCTCCAATAGTAACAGGATATCTGTTCTTCTTAAGCACACATGGCGCATTCTTCAGAATAGATTATATGTTAGGCCACAGTAGAAATCTTAGCAAATAGAAGAAGATTGAAATCATATAAAGTAGCTTTTTGATGACAGTTTTATGAAACTAGATATTAATAACACATGAGATTTAGGAAAACTCATAAATACATGAAAATTAAGGAACATGCTCCTAATCAACCAATGGGACAATAAAGAAATAAAAAGAAAAATTTCAACATATATTGAAACAAATGAAAATGAAAACACAATATATTAAAACTTATAGAATGCAGCAAAAGCAGTTTTAAGAGAAAGTTTACAGCAATACATACCTACATCAAAAAAAAAAGATATAAAACAACTTAAGCCCCAAGGAAACAAAGAAAGAACACACTAGGCCCAAAGTTAGCAGAGGAAATAAAAAAAATAAAGACAACAACAGAAATGAATGAAACAAGGACTAGAAAAATAATATACTTGATAAAGAGAACTAAAAGTTGTTTTTTGAAAAGATAAAATTGAAAAAGGAAGGAGGACTCAAATAAATAAAATCAGAAATGAAACAGAAGACATAACTCCTCTTAGAAAAGATCATAACAGACTATTGTGAATAACTATATGCCAATAAATTGGATAACCTGGAAAAAATGGGTAAATTTCTAGATACATACAATCTACCAAGACTGAATCATAAAGAAACAGAAAATCTGAATATGCCAATAAGATGTAAGGAGATTAAATCAGCAATAAAATGTCTTCCATCCAAGAAAAGCTTAGGACCCAATGCATTCACCAATGAATTCTAACAAACATTTAAAGAAGAACTAATACCAGTACTTCACAAACTGTTCCAAAAGAAGCACAGTGGAGAGAATACATCCACACTCCTTCCACAAGGCCACCATTACCCTGGTACCAAAGGCAGACAAAAATATCACAAGAAAACAAAATTACAGGCCAATAACCTTGATGAAGACAAATGCAAAAATCCTCAAAAAATAACAGCAAACTGAATTCAACAACACATTAAAATGATAATTTGTCATGCTCAAGTGAGATTTATCCCTGGGATGCAAGGATGGTTCAATATATGCAAATTGTAAATATGAAACATCACATTAACCATCTGATTCTCTCATTAGATGCAGAAAAAGCATTTGACAAAATTAAACGTCCTTTTATCATAAAAACATCCATGCATGCAAATTCTATTTTACATAGTATTGAAAGTCTGCCAGAGAAATTAGGCACACAGAAATAAAAGGGCAAAAAAAAAAAAAGAACTAAAAGGAAAAAAAATAAAAAAATGTATATAGAATAAAGAAACACAAAATGTCCAAGGTAATTAGGAGCAAAAAACAAAGCTAGAGACGTCACATTACCTAATTTCAAATTTTTCTACAAAGCAATAAGCAATTATGCCAGTACAATGTAACATTGGCCTAAAAATAGATACATCAACCAATGGAAAAGAATAGAGAGCTTGGAAATTAATCCACACATGTATGATCAATTGATTTCTGACTAAGGTGCCAAGAATGCACAATGGAAAAAGGACAGTGTCTTCAATAAATGATTTTGGGAAAACTAGATAACTATATGCAAAAGAATGAAATTGGACCCTTATCTCGCACCATATACAAAATCAATTCCAATTGAATTAAAGACTGAAATATAAGACATGAAACACTAAAACTATTAGAAGAAAACAGCAAAAAAAGACATGACATTGTTCTGGGTAATGATTTTTTAGATTTCACCCCAAAAGTACAGGCAACAAAAAGAAAAATAGACAAATGGGATTACAGCAACCCAGAAGTCTTCTGTCCAACAAAGGAAACCATAAAGATAAAATTGGAGAATATTATGCTAAGCAACATAAGCTAGGCATGGAAAGACAAGTACCAACAGTTGTCAAAGATGTCAGATGATATTTCATTATTTCATTGTGGTTTTAACTTGCATTTTCTTCATGATTAGTGATATTGAGAATTGTTTCATATATCAAAGATTTTTTCAATCTTAAAAGAAGCCAGAGGTAAAGAAAACAACTTACTTATGAGTTCAGCATTATCCTAATACCAAAACCAAAGATGTTACACAAAAACTGAAAATCAATATCTTTGGTTAACATAGGTACAAAAATCCTCATGATAATATTAGCAAATTGAATCCAACAATATATAAAAAGAATTATAGACCATGACCAAGTAGATTTTATCTCAGGTATGTAAAGCTTGTTTAACATTTGAAAGTCAATTAATGTAATTCCTCATATCAACAAGCTAATGTGAAGAAAAATCACATGGTCATATCCATAGAAACAAAAAAAGAGAGCATTTGATGTATATTCAACTTCCAGTTTTTTTAAAAAAAAAGGAATATAGAGAACTTTGTCAACTTGATAAAGAATATCTGTGAAAACCTACAGCAAACAACATACTTAATGGTGATAAACTCAAAGCTTTTCTGCTAAGGTCAGGAACAAAGCAATGATGTCCCCTCTTGCAATATCATACTGGGGGTCCTAGCTAATACAATCAGATAAAAAGGAAACAAAACATATAGATTGGGAAGGAAAAAATGAAACTGATTTTGTTCACTGATGACATGATCTACATAAAAAAATCTGAAAAAAATTGACAAAAAGCTTTGGGAACTAAAAAGTGATTACAGCAAGTTTGCAGGATACAAGGTTAATACACAAAGATCAGTCATTCCCCTATATACCAGCAATAAATAAATGGAATTTGAAATTAAAAACCTATTATTCTTTATATTAGCATCTTCAAAAATTAAATAGTTATAACTCTAACACAATATGTGCAAGAGGTACATGAGGAAAGTTACAGAACTCTAATCAAAGAATAACTAAATAAATATATGCTCCATGTTCTTAGAAAGGAAGACCCAATATTGTTAAGATATCAGTTCTTTCCAACTTGGTTTATAGATTCAAATAGATTCAATTTAATTCCAATTGAAATCCCAGTAACTTGTGTTTATATCAACAAACTAATTCTAAATTTTATGTGGAGGGTCAAAAGACCTAGAATAGTTAATACTGAAGGAGAAAAACAAAGTCAGAGGACTGAAACTACCCAACTTCAAGACCTACTATAAAGTTACAGTAATCATGACATTGCAGTGTTGGTGAAACAGTAGACAGGTAGAACAGTAGAACAAAATGGAGAGCCCACAATTAGACCAACAGAAATATAGTCAACTAGTCTTTGACAAGTGAACAAAATAAAATGGGACAAAAATAGTCTTTTCAACAAATGATGCTGAAACAACTGAACATTCACGTGCAAAAATAAAAAGAATCTAGACACAGATATTAAATCCTTCACCAATATTAACTCAAAATGAATAATAGAGCTAAAGGTAAAACATAAAACTATAAAATTTTTAGATGACAACACAGAAAAAAAATCTAGATGACATTGGATATGTCAATGACTTTTGTGATACAATACCAAAGGCATGATCCATTAAATAAATAATTGATAATTTGGATTTCATTAAAATTAAAAACTTCTGCTCTGCAAAAGACAATGTCAAGGTAATGAGAGGACAAGCCATTGGCTGGGAGAAAATATTTGCAAAAGACAAAACTCTTAGGAGGAGAAAAGAAGGAGGGAGTGGTGAGGAAAGAGGAAATATTTGAAGAGATAATGGCCAAGAATTTTTCCAAAATTAAGATGACAGTAATCCATAGACCCAAGAAGTACAATGAACCCCAACATAATAAATATTAAGAAAAAAACTCTTAGAGATATAATAGTGAAAATGCTAAGATCCAAAGATAAACAGAAAATTTTGAGGGCAGCCATGGGTGAAGGGGGACATTGCAGTGGAACAAAGCTGAAATTATGCCTCAATGCATCTTTGAAACCCAGGTCACAGGAGGAGCTGTCACCTTTTATATCCTACTTAATACCTTAGGAGTTTCTAATACACTACGAGGCTAAGCTGAACCTTGAGACACCAACGATTTTAGCGCCACAAGAGTCACTGCTGACAAACGTTTCCGTCACTGGTACAAACTTCTATTTCCATTGGAATCACCTTTATGTTTGTAAAATGCCTGTAATGCAGCAAAACCTATACAGAGCCTCAAGAGAATGAGAAAATAAACAAGATACTGGGAAAAAATATTTGCAAAAGATAAAGGACTGTGAGGCAAAATATACCAAGAACACTTAAAACTCAAATATAAGAAAACAAAATGGGCCAACGACCTTAATAGATACCTTACCAAAGATGATATACAGATAGCAAATACACATGTGGAAAGATATTTTATATGTCATCAGAGAAATGGAAATTAAAACAATGAGCTACCACTACACACCTATTAGAATGGCCAAAATACAGAACAGTAACAATACCAAATGCTGGTGAGGATGTGCAGCAACAAGACCTCTCATTTATTGCCACTGACAATGCAAAATGGTCCAACCACTCTGAAAAACAGTTTCATAGTTTCTTACGAAACTGAGCATAGTCTTACCATAGTATTCAGCAATCCCTGGATCCTGCTTCTTGGTATTTATGCAAGGAGTTGAATGTCCACACAAAAACCTGCACAGGGATATATCTAGCAGTTTTATTCTTAATTATTAGAACTTCAAGGCAACCACAGCAAGATGTCCTTCAGTAGGTGAATGAATAAATAAAGTAGGGTACTTCCAGACAATGGAATATTACTCAGTGTTAACAAAAATGAGCAATCAAGTCACGAAAAGACGTGGAAAAAAAACTAAATTCAGATTACTAAGTGAAAGAAGTCCATATGAAAAGGTAACACTATGTGATTCCAAATAGGTGACATTCTGAAAAAGACAAAACTATGGATATAGTAAGAAGATCAGTGGTTGCTGTAGTTACAGGGGAAAGAGAGATGAAGTGGGAGAGCCCAGAGTATTTGTAGGGTAGTGAAACTATTACCTATGATACTACAGTGGTGCATACATGTCATTATATCTTTTTCAAAACCTGCAAAATGTACACCAAGTGAGAACTTAATGTAAACAGTGGGTTTTGTATGATAAGGATATGTCAATTTAGATTCATCATTGTAACAAATGTATCCTGACTGTGGTTGCTGGTTGGGAAGGGTATGCATGATTAGGGTCAGTGGGTATGTGGAAACTCTCTGCATTTCTACTCAATTTTTCTGTGAATCTACATCTACTCTAAAAAGTAGTTTATTAATTTTAAAAACCAAGGGTACCTTGAGCATTTGCTGTAAAGTTGTTACTGGAAAAATTCACTTATGCTTCTTTTATTAAAGCCTCTTACATTAAATTCTTTAGTCATTTGTACTAGGAAAACTTTGTCAATATTCAATAACAAATATATTTTATTTTGTTATGTAAAAAGGACTATATGACATTTTGTGATCCTACTTTTTCCTTGACTGTTAGTATACTCAGAGTCCAATTTAATGTTAATTCACTGTCTATATTCCTTAACTATAAAATACACTTACCTTATTTTATGGTTTTATAACTGTTTCAGCAATCTTATTACCTATATGCAGTTTATTTAAATCATCTAAGTCTTTTCTTTCAAGATTTAGAGTATAGGTAGAAGGATGAATTACTTATAATATAAATAATTAAAATATCCACAGTCTAGCTATTTAGCTGATGTGTTAGTTGTTCTTGCATTGCTACAAAGAAATACTTGAGACTGGATAATTTATAAGAAAAGAGGTTTAATTGGCTCAGGGTTTTGCAGAGTGTACAAGGAAGCATAGCACTGGCTTCTGGGGAGGCTTCTGGAAGCTTAAGCTTACAATCATGGCAGAAATTGAAGCTGGAGCTTACACATCACATGGTGAAAGCAGAAGTAGGGGGGGTGAAGGGGAGGTGCCACTGACTTTTACACAACTAGATCTCATGAGAATTCACTCATTATTGGAGGACAGCACCAAGCCATGAGGGATTGTCCCCCATGACCCAAACACTTCCCACCAGTGTTGGATACATGTCACAGTGTTGGATGCAGTGTTGGATACATGGGTCCCCCATGACCAAACACTTCCCACCAGGCTCCAGGCTCCACCTACAACACTGGGGATTAAATTCAACATGAGATTTGGTGGGGACATATATTCAAAGTGTATCAGCTGGAGAGGCTAAAATTTGTTCTCATGACAGTTATTTTCTGTTATGAAATTTGTAGTTTATCTTGTTTGTCAAATTATTGTGTATAGCTTTCATGTGCTCATTAGATAAGCAGGAGACTGCTTTTCCATATACGGCCAGCCATCCGTATCCATCCAGCTCTGCATACCAGGACTAGTGTTATTTTCCATTCTCAGTTGTTTGAATACATGGATGTGTAACTGGCTGATACAAAGAATTGACTGTACTTCATCTATAGAGTTGATGCTTTTCTGTAAGCTTACAATTTATCTAACCCTAGTTATAAACAGCTACTGGTCTCTGATTGGAGCAGTTACCAGAACTGCTAACAGGACTCAGAGCAACAAGACTAAACACAGCTGGAAACAACAATGATAGAGAGGTCACATTGCCTTGCAACTATTTCCCACCAATATTGAAAGAAAAAGTCTGCTACCTTTGTCTAATTCACATGGTTGTCAAGGTGTGAAGTGATCATCTTTGGCATTATCCTTCATTAAGGATATATCATAATTTATTGCTTGTTAAAAATGTGAATTTGAAGACTCAAAAGCCCAAGGTAGAGCCTTGAGTCTGTCATTCAGATGTCATCAATGGGTTCTCAAATTCTAGGTTCTATATTAAGGCCCATTTAAAAAATAGCTAGATATATCAGATTAAATATCCATCCATAGTGTGTTTTAGGTAACAGGCTTTGAGCCAGTCTAAATTCAGTAACTAATTATTTATTTTTCTAGTGTATTAACAGATTTCTGAATGGGTACTAATAGTACTAATTGGAAAACAACTATTACCACATTTATCATGGTTCTAGTTGTGCATCTAACAAGAAAGATGGTTGGTTACAGATTGGGTATAAACCTACCTACCCACTAAGTGCAACTTTATAGGGGAAAATATTTTTAATTTAGGTTAATAAGAAAATTAAAGACCTTGAATTTAGATATAACTTGTGAAAAATAATTTTTTAATTGATACATAACTCTGGGTTTTAAACCATTAGAGATCTGAGTTCAAATAAACAGAGGATTACAATTTACAATACAAGAATAAATGTGGTGTTAATTAGTGAGTTGGCTTACAGCCTACTCCCAGACTAATGTCCTGCTTATTTCTTTAGTCCTATTAGACATATTGTGCACAAAAATGCCTCAAAAAGTGTCGTAGCCTATATAGACCATATGATCTCAACTCTGCTCTAAAAAAGTGCCTGTATACATGTGTGTATGTGAAAGTATTGGAAGACCACACTGATATAAAATATTAGTGGGTAATAATACAGTAAATTTTTATTTTTTCTTTGTGCTTTTCTGTATTTTACAAATGTACTATGTATACATAATTGTCATTTAACATCGAAGAATAAAAATAGATAAATACTTTTAAATAATGACAAGATTTTAATTGACATTTTTTGTAGAAGTCAAAGGCATGGAATTGACTGTAGTTTAAGTTCTAACTCTACCATTTGTGGCTATATGTTTCACAGGATGTTGCTTTATTACAATGTCCTTTTGCAATATTGGGAGGATGCATTGTAGGAGAAGTGGCTGTGTGCCCCTTCAGGATCTTCTGTATGGAGTTTCACTTCTGCAATGGGCTGCATGCTTATGGGTTACATATAAGATAAAGCATTTCATGCCCAACCTGTCCCCCTGTCTCTCCAGTCTCCTTGCTATTGATTTGGGTGTCCTTTCTCTAGAACATGCAAAATATGCAATTATACCAATGAGCAGGAAAGTAATTAACTGGAAAAGAAATATGCCCAGAGTCCATTTTAGATGAAGATTTACCCAAGAATTCAATTAGTTAAGAGTAATGAGGAAGGAGATAAGTAGGCCTCTAGACAGTCTAATAAGGTAAAAACAGCCAGGACAACCCCCTTATAACACAATAGGAACAAATACAATTATGATAAAGTCATCCTGGGATACTCAAGTTTAGATGATAATTTTAGCAAGTCAAACTCTGGGACCACCTTTAAATCCTGCTAGGCCTGGGATATTTGAGAAGGTCCTGTCTCTAATCTCTGCCCCTGGTAACAGATGCTACACTGTTAAATAAGTGCACTAATCTCCAGAGAGAACACAGAACAACCTCACAATATGAATACAAGCTCAGGTGGTCATGACTTGTAATAACAACGTAGATAATCAAATTCTTAAAAGTGTGTGTAAGAGTATAACTTTTCTAATTATTTTCTCAAATCTGTTATCCATTCATTCATTTGTTCATTCATTCATTTACTAAACATGCATAGAGCACTTTTCAGGTGTGAGGTACAATTGACAGTTTTGAGGAATAATTTTAGAAAGCCAAGAATTTTGAGTTTGGCAAATTTTGAATTTGAATTCTGGTTCTGACATAAACGAGTTTCATGGGGCAGATCCAAGTATGTGGAGCCTGAAGTGTGTGTAACTTCTGGGGTCTTCTTTAAGAAAAAGAATATAAAATTTTGATGACAGGCTTATGCAGTTGAGGATCCCAGAAGCTTAAGCTTTATCAACTTCATAGAAATTTACCTCTGTAGTTGGGTTTGACCTTGAGCTTCAGTGTGATGTGACCTTAAACAAGTTATTTAGCTTTCTTGAGACTGTTTTCTCCTATGTAAAATGAGGATAAAAAATGTCCCTTACATGATTGTTGTGACAGTTAGATGGGACTATCAGTGTATGTAAGTGCCTGGCACAGAGTGAACTCATGCTCAATGGTAGCTGATGGCGCCGTCAGACAGCAGGCCGCAAGGTCAGCCTTCTAAGTAATTTATATAGACCACAACAGTCAGTAGCTGCTTCCTATATTTTTCATCCTGCAGAAAAGTGCACATGCTCAGTTGATTTGCCAGAAGCCCAGACAAATGCTGGAATGACCAAGCAAGTTTAAACAATACAGCAACTCTCTGGGAAGGAACAGCAGAGTATACCTGGCTTTAGGGAGTCTTTACTGCTCAGTTAATTGGATTCACTGAACTGGTTTTCACAATGACGAAAAGCAAATGTTTAGGATAGAAAACTTTCCTCAGTGGAGCAGAGCACCAACATTTCAAATAAACATTTTGATCAAACATTTCATCACATAGATCCTGTTTGCCCACAAAAACGCTTCTGCACCCATGTGCACTGGTTTTCTTCTTCCCAAAATATTTGCTTGCCATTTTCTGGACAAAGAATGAGAGCATCCCCACCCCTGCCTCCAAAAAATAACACCCAAAGATCTAAACAAAAAAACTTTTTCTTTTATTTTTTGTCTCTTTTTTCTACCATGAATTATCCAGACTTGCCATCATTGCTTAATAATGTTTTTAGTATTTATTTGATTAAGGCCAATGGTACATGATGAGAAATATTTCACCCTGAGTATATAAAACACACTTTTAATTATGACCTCTGGTTTATTTTCTTACTTTCTTGCTTGAAACTCATGTTCTGTCTCCTTCCTCCAATGCTCAGGCCCAAGTTCTGCATCCGTATCTGCCCTTTTCATAGGTTTCATCGTCTTGATTCTCTTATCTATTCAATAAAATTATTTTCCACATAGTGTTTTAGACCCAAAAATAGAAAAAGAAATTATCTAGAGTCTCTTCTCTCAAGTTGCACAAAGCTTAGTAGAAGAGATTAACAAAAGAGTAATGATTTCAGTATATTATGAAAAATTCTGTCATAGAGACACATCCTGCATCTTAAGGAAGTACAGGACAAAAAGTGCTTCAATGTACCAGGGAATAGAATAAGGTCAGAAGGGATCAGGACAAAAAAAAAAAAAATAACAGTGAAGCCAAGTTTTAGGGAGTAGATAAAGTCTTATTAAGAGAGTACAAATGGCCATTAATTGCCAAGATGGAAGAATATGCAGAAATCTGCTAGGAAGAAAGTGCATCAGAGGAAGTAGAAAGAGCTTGGTAAAGCTGAAGCCTGAGGTGTGCATGAAACTAGAAAAATAGACTGTGTCTGGATTTTTAAGACTTTTATGTCATGCTGAGTTTAGTTTTTATTCTTTAGAGAATTAGGTAACTTTGGCCGGGTGCAGTGGCTCACACCTGTAATCCCAGCACTTTGGGAGGCTGAGGCGGGAGGATCACAAGGTCAGGAGATCGAGACCATCCTGGCTAACATGGTGAAACCCCATCTCTACTAAAAATACAAAAAATTTGCAGGGCTTGGTGGCAGGCGACTGTAGTCCCAGCTACTTGGGAGGCTGAGGCAGGAGAATGGCATGAACCTGGGAGGCGGAGCTTGCAGTGAGCCAAGATCACGCCACTGCACTCCAGCCTGGGCAACAGAGCGAGACTCAGTCACAAAAAAAAAAAAAAAAAAAAAAAAAAAAAAAAAAAAAAAAGAAAAAGAAAAGAAAATTAGGTAACTTTTAAACATATTGAGGTGGAATTTGTGTTTTGAAAGATCAGCCTGGCTACAAATTCTGTGGAGGTTGAATTGGCACAGAAAAAGACAGGACAGGAAAACCCCTTGTGAAGCTAACATAGTAGAGAAAAGATGAGAGTTTGAGCCAAGGTAAACAAGATGATAATGAGGGAGAAGAAAGAATAAATGCAAATGTTACCTAGGAAGCAAAAGGAAGAAAACTGAGAGACAGTAAGTCCTGGTTGATTTCTGGGTTTCTACTTCTTTGTGTGAGTCTTATAGTGAAATTGGACACATACATAAATTACGTGACTCTTAAAATACACTGGGTGTATACATTGCACTAAGAATTCCTAAGCAAATTACATCAAGTGTGTTTAACCATTTACGAATGTGTTATTAATATTTTATTATTCTATTCTTAATAGAACATAAAGCAGGAAAGTATACGGCAATTTTCAGAAAATCCATAATTTTTACAAATTTTATACCCCACAAGAAAGTTGCCAAGGTCTATTAATTTCTTGAGAAGTTGTTCATATATGAAATTTTAGTCCAGCCATTATATGAAGTAGGACTACAACTTAATATTTTCCCATTTCTTTTCATTACAGTGTTATTAGTGTGTTGATTTTTAATTGTTTTATTAATTATTAAATATATGCAAAATTATATTTATAATATATTGAAGGCATAAGCAATAATAATAAAATGAGCAGCCATATAATCCCCTATTCAGCTCTAGAAATGGAACGTGACTAATACTTTGAAAGCCCTGGGTGCTCCCCACTTATCCCATCCCATCTTCCCTGCACCCACCTCACTCTCAGGTGACTTACAAATCTGTTTATTTGGAGTTAGTTGTCTTCTGATCTTTAATCTCCAGTTTAACTGCATATATATCCTTAATCAATCATGATCATTTTGCATATAAATTAAAGCCTACTTGTGTACTCATGGATATTTATATTTTTTGCCAAACAATATATTCCTGAGATTCATCCATGTTGATGTATACAGCTGCGTTCATTCTGTGACTCTGATGAGGAGTATGCATTATGAACATATCCTGATTTGTTTATTCATTCTCCTATTTCCTGGCCTACTAGGAATATCCCTGCTTTAAACATTTTGGGGCATGTCTTCTAATGCATATGGTACATAAAAATCCTAATCAGCTATTTTTTGCTTGAATTCCAATTATTTCTTTTTTTATCATTTGACTTTCAAAGATTTGGGAGTCCTTCTATTTCAAGGATATATCTTACTAACTATACATATACAATGCTTCTCAGTCCATGTATCCCCAAACTTATATAAATACATATTTTATATTGTCTGTTAACTGACAAGTTTATTAACTCCTGGAAGAAAAAACTGCTGTCAACTAGAATTGTAGAGTTGATGCTATGAGAAGAAATGAAAGGTGATGCTACATTTAGGGAAAACAATTGAACTTGATTAACATGAGATTTATACTCAGAAACAAGTAAGGGTCACCAGGAAGAAGCAGAGTATAAGCAGGAATAGTTTGTGTGGAAATGGTAGCATTGATTTAAAACGCAGTGGTTGCTGGGAGGAATCAGAGCCTTATCTGGAGGAAGAAGGAAAGGAGATGCCGTAAATAGGGCCCATACTTTTCTGGAGAAGGCTTGATAGGGAAGAATGCACTTTTCCTGGAAGACTGCATAGGAATGCATCCAGGGTAATAGAATGTGACAATGGACATACAACTCTACACTGGCCTAATAATGTATTGGATCCTAAGATTAAGTGAAAATTGCCATAATTGTGAGTCAATAACACCTCTGAAGATTCTAGGAGGTTGTGAACATGGACTGGCCTAGAAAAATTTGTGAAGTAGAAGTGTCTTTCTTTGCCAGCATCACCATTCTTCTTCCTTTGTGACTGCCCATTCTCAGGGCCTTCATGCTGCCTGCTGGCTGTACAGGACCCTTATATCTGAGCCAACCAACTACACATCCTTCCATTGAGCAGATACTTTCATTTTTTCAATTTTCATAGCAAACTTGCCCATCATCCAAAACTAGAAATTTTCTGTCGGTGTACCCCCAATTTTGATCAAAGTGTAGAATTTATTCTCATAGACAAACTCCTCTCACACTGACTTCTGAGAGATGCAACAGTGTGTTGCATAGTTTGTGAAAGGTAGAGAGAGCAAGGAAAAAGAAGTAAGCACGGTACAGTGAAGACAAGCTGAGACCAGGGAGATAGAATGTTCATTGGATCACAGGAAAACATTGTCTCTTGATGATAAAATGGAGTTTAGTCCAGAGATTAAACAGTTTTCAGAAAACAGAGGCATGGTGCTAATGAATTTTTGTGATAATCATAAGCATTTTTATAGAGAGTCAGTTTTACATTGTGGCAGTGATTGCATTATGAACATTTAAAATTTTTTAGGCTACCAAAAATTCTAGCATTTGCAAGTTTATTGCAAGTAGCAGATGATTGAGGACCTCAGGAGTAGATGTAAATTCTGTTAGGGTGGTGACCATGACCAACATATTAAATGAAGGCACACAGGCAGCACTAGATAGTTTTCTGTTGAATGAATGAATGAATGCTGTCTCTTCCCACGTTTTCTACTAGGACCTATCTGATAAACATATCTGAGGTAACTTGTTAAGGCTGATAAAAGGTGATAATGTTTAACTAATAGTTAAACATTGAACAGAAACTTGCAAAGCCTTATTACAAAGAATCCTATTTAGATTGTGTGGAATTGCAGACGAAGGTACAAAATCTGCAGGGAAACAACCAGGAAATGGGATAATACTGAAATTCAACCCACTTCCTAAATAATGAAAATCAAGGACATGAGATTAGAAAGAAAAATATGCAGCAGAACTAATTTATCAATTCCTTAAATACATATTAATGCACACTAAGGGCAGACACTCTGACTTAATAGGAGGATACTGATAATAAATATAAGTAAACAAGGAAATTTTATAATATGTTAGAAGATATTAAATGCTATAAAAAATATTTAGTGAGGAAAAGGAGTTCAAGACAGCAGAAAAAAAAAGTGAAAAACCCATTCATTCATTAATTCATTCATTTAGCCACTCAGCCAGCAATTCCTAAGCATCTTTGTCTTCAACACTTGGAATCTAAAGACAAATTAGACATGGCCCTGCTTAGTGTAGTTGACATACATGAACAACAGAAAGAGGCAAGCTCTTGTTTTGTAAATGCTGTAATAAAAAATGGGTGCAAATAAATAATGGCTAGCAATTCAGGGGAGGCTTTAGAGAACAGAAAACAATTGAATTGGATCTTAAGAACTTGTTTTGATTTAATCAGTGAAGAGGAGAGAAAGGACATTTCAGGTGGCAGAAACAGCTAATGCAATAGTATGCAGTTATGAAAGAGGATAGCAATTCAAGGCGAGGTGAAATGTTTGTTGTAGCTGAAGTATAATTACAACAAAAGGCAAACTAGGGATGTTTGTTGGGGACTGGTGGGGGTGAGAAAGTAGCTTTGCAAGAGATGAACCTGGAAAGAAACCAATCTCTCCAGCACACATTAACAGTTTCTACATACACTGAATACATTTTTATGCTGCCCTGTATTTTGATCCTACGAAACAGCGGGCTTAAAAGTGCTGTGGGACAAAGCAGTATACTTTTGTTTTTACCACGAGTATGCTTGACTTTAACTAGACCCAGACTGCAAAAATCCAAATTTACAAAACAGATAAAATAGAATGTGATTATTTTGTGAACCAAGGGATTCTTAACTCTATACAAAGACCTACGTTCTTTGTTCTCAAATCAAAACTAGTGCCTGAGCTTGCCAACTCCCTGGATGTGTCAGGATTCTCCCCCCGTAATGGAGCTATTCCTGACACACTTCTGACTCTTCAGTAGGACTAATTTTTCTACTGCTTTGTCTTTAAAGCTCTGTATATTCAGAACTTAAAACCAATTATTTATGAGACATGAATTTGTATTTCTACTGTGGTTTTGGTAAATACTGTGAGGTTAACTTCCACCCAGCACACCTCCCCTTCCTTATAGATAAACAAATTGAAAGGCAGAAAGAAAAAGGAATCACTTATATAACTCTCATGCGGCCAAATCAGAACAACCCAGATCTGGGACTGGTGGAGAGGTGACACATGAAATTCATAAAGGAGATGTGTGCCCCTGAATCCATAAGGGGCAGGAATGGGGCCACTGGCACAGTGTGTGACAACTGACACCAAAGATTCCTGGTAACACATGGGGATTGGGGCACAGGCAACATGAGGATAGGAATGTCAGAATCTTGATCTTCTTGTTTGGAGCAAACGGGATAGTGAAAATCTCCTAAGGGGCATATGATGCCCCCAAATCTCGTAAATGGCACCTGTATTTTGAAGATAAGCTTACCAAGGACATTCGAATAGTAGTATTTCCTGGGATGACAGCATTGTAAGTCCATGTCTTTATCAATTGTTACTCTTTCCTATTTAAACTTTTAGTGAACCAGTGTTTTTTTTTCTATAAAAATAACACTCAAAAAATGTGGGAAATGACCTTTTCCAGATACTCTTACTACCACACCTCTCATGACACTAGGCTTAATGACTGAGTTTGTTAAAGTTTAGTATTTGAGCTTAAAGATATTATTATCTTAAAATTAATATTCCAATATATTAATAAGTGTTCAAATACACAAATCATTTACCTTACTGGCCAAAACTCTATGTTTTCCATAACATTAAAATGCACATATTTGAGTGTGTGTATATTTTCAATATCTAAAGCTAACATACTTAATGGCAAAAGACTGAATGTTTGCCTCTTAATGCTGGGAAAGGAGACAAAGATGTCTACTCTTAAAACTTCTAATCATATTGTACCACAGTTCTTAGCCAGTGCAG
The DNA here is from genome assembly GCF_028878055.3 of Symphalangus syndactylus. Lineage (NCBI taxonomy): Eukaryota > Metazoa > Chordata > Mammalia > Primates > Hylobatidae > Symphalangus > Symphalangus syndactylus. The sequence continues at coordinate 125,609,895 of NC_072427.2, read as the reverse complement.
TAAAGCAAGAAAAAAAGGACAAAAGATCAAAGTAAGATGTTCTTTATCCATAAATTATATGAATGTCTACATAGAAAATCCTAAGTGGTATTTTTAAAAATCCTTCTAGCAAAGTAAGTAAATTCAGCAAGATTGCAGAATACAAAGTTGATATTTAAAGTCAGTTGCATTCTTATATTTATATATATTAGCAACAAACAATTGGAAACTAAAACTTTAAAAAGACATTCTCACACCTGTAATCCCAGCATGTTGGGAGGCCAAGGCAGGCGAATCACGAGGTCAGGAGTTCGAGACCAGCCTAGCCAACATGGTGAAACCCTGTCTCTACTAGAAATACAAAAACTTAGCTGGGTGTGGTGGTGGGCACCTGTAATCCCAGCTACTAGGGTGGTTGAGGCAAGAGAATCTCTCGAGCCTGGGAGGGAGAGGTTGCAGTAAGCCGAGATTGCACCACTGCACTCCAACCCCAGGCGACAGTGCAAGACTCATCTCAAAAAATAAAAAATGCATTTATAATAGCATCACAAATTTAAATAGTTAGGAATAAATTTAATATAGCAAGAACAAGGCCTCTATATTTAAAACTAAAGAGTATTGTTGGAAGACATTAAAAGATATATATACAGAAAGATAAGCCATTTTCAAGAATTGTAAGACTCAAAACTGTTAAAATGTTCATTCTCCCCAAATCTATCAATATATTCAACGAAATTTTAATAAAATTCCAGCAAGCATTTTTGATCAAAATTGATGAGATCATTCTAAAATTTATACAGGAAAATCAAAAGCAAGTTACTCATTTCCAAGATACAATGGGGTTACAGGCATTGGATAAATGCTGCCTTTCCAAATGGGAGAAATTGGCCAAAACAAAAGGGCCAGAGGCCCCATCCAAGTTCAAAATCCAACAGGGTAGTTGTTAAATGTTTAAGTTTCAAAATGATCTCCTTTGACTCTATTTGTAAAATTTGTAAAGGATCTAGAATAGTCAAAACCATTTTGAAATAGAAGAAAGTTGGAAGATGGACACTGCCTGATTTCAAGACTTACTATAAAGCTACAATAATCATGATAGCATTATATTGAAATAAAGGTAAACCAACAGATCAATGAAAGAGGGTAGGGATTCTATAAGTAGACCCATAAATATGGTCAAATAATTTTAAGCCAAAGAATCAACTCAATTCAATGAGGGAAAAAGGCTTTTCAACAAATGTGCTAAAACAACTGGATATCTTTAGTGAAATAAATGAACCTCAACCCAACATAACTTTGCACACAAAATTTAATTGGAAATGAACCATAAACCAAAATAGAACAGCTAGAACACTAAACTTTTAGCAGAAGTAGAAAAGAGAAAAACTTCATGACTCCAGATTAGCCAAATATTTATTAGATAAGATGTAAAAAAAAAAAAAAACATCTATTGATGAAAAAGGGATAACAATTTTCTCCAAAGTTAATACCTATGTATCTTCTGTATTAGTCCATTTTCACGGTGCTATAACGACACACCTGAGATTGGACAATTTATAAAGAAAAGAAGTTTAATTGACTCCCCACATGGCTGGGGAGGTGTCAGGAAACTTACAATCATGGTGAAAGGGGAAGAGGCATGTCTTACATGGCAGCAGGTCATCTTGAATTGTAGTTCCCATAATCTTCAAATGTCATGGGAAGGACCCGATGGGAGGTAATTTAATCATAGGGGCAGTTACTCTCATGCTGTTCCTGTGATAGTGAGTGAGTTCTCACAAGAGCTGATGGTTTTATAAGGTGCTTTCCCCTCTTTTGCTTGGCACTTCTCCTTGCTGCCGCCATATGAAGAAGGATGTGTTTACTTCTCCTTCTGCCATGATTGTAAGTTTCCTGAAGCCTTCCCAGCCATGCTCAACTGTGAATCAATTAAACCTCTTTCCTTTATAAATTGCCCAGTCTTGGATATGTCTTTATTAGTAGCATGAGACTGAACTAATACAGATGAGAACAATAGACACCAGAGATTATTTGATAAGGGAAGTTAGAAGGAGGATGAGCATGGAAAAACTACCTATTGGGTACTATGCTCATTACCTGGGAGATGAACTCATTTTTATACAAAACCCCAGCAACGTGCAATCTGCCCATGTAATAAACCTGCACAGGTCCTCCCTGAACCTGAAATAAAAGTTGGGGTAAAAAAATCTACTTACTTGGAAAAAGCAATGAAAAGAACTTTTTTTTTTTTTTTTTTTTTTTTTTTTTTTTTTTTAAAAAAAAGCAATTAGAGTCGACATTGAATTAAGCAAGGAAGACTTCCTGGAAGAGCTGATCTTTGTAAAACAAACTCATGGTCTAGGGTTGAGAGCTTACCATGGGCCAGACATTGTGCCAGCATTTCATGGTAGACTCAGGACAAGTGCTGATAAGTTATTCTCTGTGAAAACACCTGTGCTACAGCTCCTGCCACACACAGTCTTCTGATGGCTTATCATGGCCCTCCATCCCATTGTGAGCTCCTTGGAGTCAGGGGCTATATCTTGTTCCTTTCTGTATCTTAAGCACAAGCCTTGGCACTTGGTAGGTATAAACTGAAGTCTGTGACAATTAACAGAACACTTAAAAACAAATGAAAGGTTAAGGTTTATTGGGGAAAAAGCAGGTTGAACAATTGTTTAGAAAGAAAGCTTATTGGTGCTGGCAGTGTCTTAAAGTTGGTGAGTTCTGATACATTAATGTTAGTAGTTGTGAAGCAGGATTTATAATCTTGGAATTATGGTTAGGAATTTTTAGTTTTGGATTGGGTTTGTGAGAGAGTTTTTGAAAGAGGCAAGTGTTTTTGTAACGCATCTAGCTAGATTGTTTTGTGTTGTTAGTACTTTCACATCATCATAATCTGAGCCCTTGGTTTTTCATCATAATTATATTTGGTGGTAACAATCCAGTGATAAGACATGAGCAGAATCCAGTGGAGTGGAGGCAGAGAAGCCCCACAAATAAAGGTAATAAAGTTTTAATGTTCATTCTGCTGCTGAACATACCCACCCCATTACAGTGTTATCATTTAGTTTTATGGCATCACAATAATATAAATGCTTACTGCAGTGATTCATGGTTTTTGTTCAATCCTGAAAATTTCCCAGTGCTATCCATTGAAGAGCAGACTGATTCCATACCAAACCCAACAGAACTGGGTTGGGAAATTTACATGGACTTACCCAAATAGACTGACAAAAAATGCAATCTCTTTATTGGATAAAGAAAAATATGCATAGAATTATTATATTACTTTATGTGAACATTAAATTTAATTAGAACATAATTATTGGATTACTGTTTTATTATACAGGTAAGTGATGTCTATTAAATCAAGCCTCTTAAATGCCATTCATGCTTGCATAATACTAAGTTCTTGCTAGTCTTAACAGAAAAAAAATGCTATAAATAGACACATTTCAAGTTATGCCAAAAACCACCCTCAAATTTATAAACCACATCATTACAAGTGAATCAACTGTATTTCTGTTGATGTTTCAAGCTTAAACCTACTTTTTCTGATTATGAAAGTAATATGTGCTCATAAAAAAGGGTATAGAAAGTATAAAAGAGAAAAATTTTCACTTAATTAAATGATTCAAAAGAAATCATTTTTTAAATTTTCAATGCTACTTTCCATCATTTTTTTCAGTAACTTTTTGGTGATACATTTGAGATCATGTGGTAGATAAATTTATTTATGCTACCTTTTCTATTTGCCAATATATAAGTAATATATTTTAATACCTATTTTATTCTAATTTTAGAATTATCTTTGTGAAACTTTTTAAACAATACAGAAAATTATAAAGACAAAAATAAAAATCTATATATTCCCACAACCAAAAGATGAGTTTTACTGTACATTGTTGTATTTCTATTTCTTTCTGTGCTTTTTATAGCTATTTCATGTATGTATGAAGTTTTACGTCCTGAACTAATTTAATTTTGTAACTATAGTGTAAGAAAATACATATTTTATCACATCCCTTACCAGGACTGTGCATTATAATTTTTAAAGCCCCTATCAATTTTATTGGTGATACATGGCTTCTGTGTGATATTTCCATTTTTGTGTTTTCAGTGAGGTTAGGCATATTTTCAAATGTTTTTTGGTATTTTCCAGTGGGGTTTTATGACTTTTCTTAATAATTTATAACATTTACTTAGAAATTAAGGATGTTAACCTTTGTCATATTAGGTGTAAATTTTTTTCCCACTTTGCCTTTTAATATGCCCTGTCTTTATTCATAGGTTTTAAAATGCTTTAAATGATTAGACAATTCAGTAGGTCTTCTGCTCTGTAATTTCATCTGTTGCTTTCACGTTTAGAAAGCCCTTACATATCCAGCCATTTGTTGATATTCACTTATATTTCCTCCTAATTTGTTATACAATTAAACAGTTTAAAATCTCACTAAGTCTCTTTTACATTGCATTTTGATACTCCATATGTTAAGATTTACATGTATTAGCATCTATTTTGATGCTATCTGTTCTACTCCATTTATCTAATTTCCAGTTCTGATACACAGAAAATAATACTTTAATTATTGTGATTCTGTAAGACCCTAAAATATGTACTACAGTAAATTCTTTATTGTTAATGTTCATAGCTACACTTATCTCTTCACTTTTGTCAAAAACTTACAGAATTATTACTTTTTCTATTGCCAAAAAATCCATTTGGGTTTATTGAAATTGTTTTAAAGTATAAATTAATTTGAAATGGCCGAAACATCTTTACGATATGGAAGAATGTGGTTTGGGTTGCATTACATGCAACCATGTAATCTAAACATGATTGTGTTTAAAGCCATTATATCGTTCCAAATTTTAAGCCATCTTGCATTCCTGGGTAGGAGTCCCGTGTAATTTGGGTTAAGTGTGCTACTAAATATGGGTTCTTCATATGTTATTTTTAAGCTTTGAATCTTTATTATCACTGGGATTGCTGTATACTTGTGTTCTCTTGGACTTCTTGTGTTTCACTCTGAAGGTAGCTTAACAAAATAGTTTGGTTTGTTTTTCAGGTATTTTTTAAGCTCTGAAATATTTCGTATATAACACTATGATTATCTGTTTTTTGTAAACTCAGAAAAAGCTTACTTGTAAAACTTTCTTGACCAAGATATTTTATAGCTACATATATAATAAACATTTCAATTTGTTCTACTCTGATTTATATTTTTGCACAAAATTAGGATTACCTTATATATTTTTATTCAGCTATGCATGAATTTTTTATGTAAAGTAAAATACCTTCCATACAGGTTTTTATATTTACTTTATTTTTATAAATTGATTTTTTAAAATAATTATGTTTCCCAGAGGTGTCCATGAAAAAAATTCTTACAAATCTCTATCTATTCACTCTGTTATTTTTTTTTTTTTCAGTTTACACACAATTCACTCCTTTTTCCTGCTTGGGTTGCCTTCTTTGAAAATCTCTGACTTCTTTTAAAAAGGACAGTTTTAAGTTCACAGCAGAATTGAGAGGAAAGTCCAGCGATATCCTCTATGTCCCGTTCCCCCACAAATGCATGCCTTTCCCATTATTAGCATCCCTCCCCAGAGGGTATATTCATACAGTTGATGAACACTGACACATCGTAATCCTCTAAAATCCATAGTTTATCTTAGGTTTCACTCTTGACATTGTACATTCTATAGGTGTAGACAAATGTATCCATCATTATAGTATTATACAGAATATTTTCACTAGCCTAAGAATCCTCTGTATTCTACCTATTCACCCTTTCCCCTTCCTTGTTAATTGTTTTTATGTCAAATTATTTCTAACATTGTGTTGCTATGTTTTTTGTGTGTGAAAATGTATTACTGTTATCTTTCCGTTATAGATTTTATCAATAGAATTGCCCACTCAGCCATTTAATGCTTTCCCCCCTTGAGTTCCTTTTTGATATTATTGTGACCTCTGTTTACACTTCTTTCTTTCTTTCTTTTTTGCTAATAGGAATTTTAACTCACACATAAATGTCACAGTCAATATATTTAACCTTAATCTATATTTTTGTTAACATTTTATTTTTTGTGTGTTTCTGTATTTTGCCTTGGAGGCTTTGTTTTATTTGCTTCGTTTTTATTCTATCCTTGTCAACTAGAAATTTTATTTTTTGTTTTACTGTAAGTTGTCCTTAAGTTTGTCAAATATTTAAACATATATCTTATTTTTTAAGGTAATTGCTTGGAAATGTGCATTTAATTAAAATGAAGTTATTTAATCTGAAACAAAAATTCTGCTGTACATAGTTGAGATAGGGCAAAGTATAATGTATGGATGACACATTTCAGTAAAAAAAAAAACTGGAAAATGCAACAAATTATTATGAAAATAGGTATTTGGTTTGTAAATAAAATATTTGTTATCACTGTCACTTTATTAGTATTCTTAGAAGGAACAAATAATCAAAATTATAATTTTCTTGCCATAATTTCCCAACAAAATGTTATATATTCTCTTTAGGATCATGCTGCAAAGGCACCAGCTTTATTTCAACTCATACATTCAAAATATATTTTATGATTTTTTATTACACGTTAGGCAGCCATGAAAAAAATCAGACTTGGTTCCTGTCATCATGGAACATACAGCCAAGTTGGAGAAATAGATAATTAACAAGTAGATAAGGAATGCACACATGCATGCACCCACATCCCTCCTGACTTTTGATCACTTTTCGGATGTATTTTAATGAGGCAGGAGGAGATATAGCCACAGCAAGTAAGCCCATATATTAACATGGAAGTTCTGATATAAATTTTGTCTTCAGTGATGCTTAATTTACAATGCTTAACTTCCAACTAGTTAAGATTCTTAATATATTCACTTCAAATTTCCCTGACCTAGAATTTCTGCTAATACTTTAATACTTTGTATTTTACAAAGAATGAAACAGCTTAAAGGGACCCTAGAGCTTATTTAGCCCCAGGGTGGTAAATACAAGCATCAATGTCATATTCCCACCTCCTGTGTGCACTGCAGACGTTGTCAATCAATCTCAATAACTATTTATTTTAAAGCTGGAAATAGCTCCAGAAATCATTCTCATTCTCATGGCAGCATTTTGGTTTGCAGTAATCACCTGAAGTTTTTTAATATGAGAGGTCTGTTGGAAAAAATTTTGTGTCTTAGAATGAGGAAAATTATTGCCAACTAAAACTTAAAAACATACAATTCTTAGTAGATCCATATTTTTAAAAATTCCTCTGAATAATAATTTAATAAGTCGGGATTTTGAAATAGGAGTTAAATTTAAAGGGAAGAAAATAAAAATTTATTCTGTCATACTGCTCATTCCTAGCCCAATTCCTTTCCCAACTCTGACAAGTTTTAGGACTATTCAGAGATCTTGAACTAGACCTGTGGCATTAAGCATATGTTTCCTACTTATATTAGCTCAGAATAACATTTTCTTTCAGTGCAGACTCTTCCTCTATTTTTTTAATACAACTCACTATTCACTTCTCATTAGACATGATGCTCTCTTGTAACTACATAACAATGCAAAAGCTGAACATCAATGTAGTCACTGAAGAATTATTTCAGAATAGATGTTGCACAATTGACAGCTGTATTAATTTACTCAACAAATATGTATTGAGTGTCTTCTAAGTACTAGGCAATGTAATAGGCTTTTGAGATACATCAGTTAACAAAACAGAAAAAAAAAATTTCAGGCCCTTATAAGAGTTTCTAGTTGAAGAGGGCAGAGATGGAGATAACAGTTAAGGTGACAGTAATTTATGTTTTATATTAGAAAGTGATTTTTGTTATACAAATGGAAAAGCAGATGAGAAATATAGGGAACCCTGAGAATGATGATGGCGTGCAATTTTAAATAGTGCCTTATAGAGAAGGTGACATTAGAGCAAATATTTGAGAGAGGTAAGAGAGCTAGCCATGCATATAGCTGGGGAAGGATGTTCCAGGAACGGGGATCAGCATGGAAAAAACTCTTTTTTTAGACGGAGTCTTGCTCTGTCACCAGGCTGGAGTGCAGTGGCGCAATCTTGGCTCACTGCAACCTCCACCTCCTGGGTTCAAGCGATTCCCCTGCCTCAGCCAACCTGTAGCTGGGACTACAGGTGTGCGCCACCATGCCCAGCTAATTTTTTGTATTTTAGTAGAGATGGGGTTTCACCATGTTGGCCAGGATGGTCTCAATCTCCTGACCTTGTGATCCACTGGCCTCAGCCTCCCAAATTGCTGGGATTACAGGCGTGAGCCACCACGCCCGGCTGGAAAAAAACTCTTAAATCAGGAGTGGTCCTCATGTATTTGAGGGACAGCAAGGATGCCACTGTGGCTTGGGCAGAGAGCACAAGAAAGAATACCAATAGGAGATGACAGAGAAGGGGAAGGGCATATAATTTAGTGCATGTCGCTTTGCACAGGCAACCAAAATTTTATACAACGGTTAAATAAATATTAAATATGTTAATGTAATCCATACATGTGATTTAATTAAGTATATTTAGTTAGGTTTTAGGCCAAAGATAGCAGGAATCTAATTACCTACAGGAATCCCCTCTCACTTTTGAACTCTTTAAAAATGTTCCCCAGGGCTCATTTAATAAAATAATAGATCCCTATTTATAAAATTTAGATTTCCCTAGTCTTTACAAACCATCTCAGCCCTGCCCACCACTTTTCTAAATGCAACCTACAGAACACATTTTCACATTCAGAGTTTGTGTTTTTCCACATCAAACATAATTACTTGTGAACTATTTTGTGATATTTCTGCAAAATAAATTATATTACAATGCATTTTGGACTCCATTAACTTCATAAAACAATTGATTTGAGTCTATTGCATCCTTAGCATGGTGATATAAACTGAAATAGATGTTATTATAAATGCTAAAGGTGCCTCATGTGTACCTTCAGGCTTCTCTAGTGGTGCTGAAATGAGGTGATGATTCCACAAAAACTCAACTAGCAACCAGAGTATCTTTATACATCTCCTGCATTCATTGCAAGAAGAATGGATTTCAACTCTCAGGGAGGCAGAGTCATACCTGAAGATTTAACTGACATGAGGCGGACACAGCCTCTTTCCCACCACCCTCCAGTGACAGTCCTGTTCCAGCCTAGCTTCAATGGACAAAGCATCCAGTCACAACATGTGCAACCATTGTATGCCACAAGGATGCTTCCTTGTGCTGTGGAGGATACACAAAGGTAAGGCAGTTCTTACCTATTGAACATTTATAGTGTTTTATAAATTTCAAATCACACTCATGGTTATATGTAAGAAAGCTGCAGAAAATGTTGCTTTTTTTCTAATTGGAAATAATTGAAGAGGTAAAGCTTAAATATGCAAAATAGAGAATAATCAGGTTCCAAACTAGGCAGCCCCAGCCACAATCTCATTCTCCCCGTGTGAAGGCTTCCTAACTCGTTTCAAATACTGATTCTAACTAGCTAGTTAGAACTAGTTTCAAATACTAATTCAAATACTGATTCAACATACCACTTACTAAATCCATGACTCTGGATAAATTGCTAAAACTTCTTGTGCCTCAATTTCCCTATCTGTAACATTAGGATATTAAAAACAACTTTTCATTTGTATGAAGATTAAATTAGATAATCCTTGTAAAGCATGCACCCCAGTGTCTATGTCAATAAATGTTACAACTAATATTATTCTATATCAGCCATTTTCTATTTCTGTGAGTAACAGGAAGCGGGCAGGTTTTCCTCAGAGAAACTCTATTTGTTTTATCTGTAATAAAACTGATGAATATTTTTCTTCTTTTTAGACCGCTATCTGCTTTTAACACAGCTATGGGAATATGCTAGCTAGTAACAAAAATGAAACCTGAAATAGAAAAGTGAATATGACAAAAATGTGAAAAAAATGAGATTCCATCTTTAAATGACATTCTTTATTTGAAAAAATACTCCCCAGCTAAATAAAATTGCTTCTTTATGCATTGACTGCTGGGGAACATCAGGAGGAGATGGAGCAAAAATGCAGTTCAGATAGTGCCTTAATCTGCTTAGGCTGCTATAATAGAATACCATAGACCAGGAGGCTTAAACAACAGATATTTATTTCTCATGGTTCTGGAGGCTGGGAAGTCCAAGATCAAGGTACTGGCAAATTAGGCTTCGGGAGAGGGCCCTCTTCCTGGCTTCCAGACAGCCACCATATTGCTGTGTGCTCACATGGCCTTTTCTCAGTGGATGCAAATGGAAAGAGGAGAGAAAAAAGAACTCTCTTGTCTTTTCCTCTTATAATAGCACTAAACCCATCATGAGGGCACCACCCTCTGATGACCTCATCTAAACCTAATTATCTTCCAATGGCTCCACCTCTAAATACCATCACTCTGGGAGTTAGAGCTTCAACATTGTGACTTTGGGGTGGCAGGGAGAAACAAACATTCAGCCATCACAAATCATGTGCTGTATTTTTGACTTAGCAAGTCAGCGATTAAGACAATGATGTGCCCAAGTGAGCCACACTTATTGATAGTCACAGTCTTGTGAATTTATATCCTATATTAACACTGGGCTTAGCCATGCTACTTTCTTTCACTAATTGAAAGTTAGCCAGAATAATGCATTGAGATACTTAATAAGTGTTTGCACGTTACAGCTTGTTTCTTTTGGAAGCGAGCCACCATGTTGCACAGAAGCTCAGGCTGGACAACAGGATAATGAGAGGCCAGATAGAGGGAGGTCTACACAATGAGACCATCTTGGACATCTTGGGCATTCCAGCCACAATAGATCTCCCAGCTGGATGTAGTTACCAGAGTGATCTCAGCTACACTATGGGGAACAAAAGACCTACTGAGCTGCTCCTAGCAAACCCATGGAATTGTGAGAAAAAATAAATCATTGTTGTTTTCAGCTACTAAATTTTGGAGTGATTTTTAGCTACAATTGATAACTGAAACAGTCAACATATCATTTTAATGAAATATTTAAGCCACTTAGATTTCACTTTTGCAATACATTTTTATTATACGCATTTGGATGATAGCAAATCAAGGAGAAAAGAGAGGTCTATGACTGGATCTGAGAATGGATACAGGAATGAGGTGAAATGAGGTTAACGACAAAAATAAATTATTAATATCTGGCAGTAGAATTTCTCCTGGTTTCAGAATTGCATTTGTTTAGAAAAAAGAGAAATCCTTAGTAAGTATATCAAGTCGGATTAAGTCTGGATGCATATAATAGAAAAAAACAACAACATAATAATGTCAATGTCTTAAATGATATAGATGTTTATTTTCCTTGTGTTTGTAAGGAAAATCAAAGACAGACAGTCCGGGGCTGCTAAGGTCTTCCTGTGATTTTCTGGGACCCAGGTCCCTTCTGTGTTGATGCTCTACCATCAAATGGTATTGCTCCATGGTCTGTGATGGCTGGTCAAGCTCTAGAATTCAGGTCTGTATTATAATCAGCAGGAATAAAGGGAAGGTACAGAGGGAGAAGAAGACTGTACCAAACTTCTGCTTACATCTCATGGAGAGAATTAAATCAAAAGGCCACACATAGCTAAAAGAATGAAGAAGTCTTCTATACTGCTAGGTAACATGTGATGTGAGCACTAAATATGGTCGATAGGTCTTAATAAAGACTACTTTATTTAAATTACTTTGTGTGAAAGGATTGTGTGTGCGTGTGTGTGTGTGTATGTATGTAAGTAATTTGCTGAATAGCTGAGAGTCACGTATGGAAAAATGTCTGGAAGAGTGGCATTAATGTGAAAGATCCCCGAAGTAGAAGTGACAAAGACAAGGTAATCCTCTTGGAGTTTTTTTAACACATTTTAGGGAGGACTTTATACTTCAGCAGATTGCAAAACAAAGATTCAAGCCAATCATGTCTTTCTTTACTTTTTATTATTTAAAATGTAAGCACACACAAGATCAGAATTAATGATATAATGAAGCCCCACCTAGCCATCACCCAGTTTCAAAAATTTCAACACAGAGTTATGTTGTTTCATTTGTACACCACTGACTTTTCTCTGTCTCCAACACTAGATTATTTTGGAGCAAATACCAGACATATTGCAAGCCAATCTTTCTTAGATCACAAAGGATCAAAGACCCTGAAAGCCCCTGGATTAAATGTGGGAAAATGTATACAGTCAATCACTGTAGGGTCAAAGAGCAAGATTTGGATAGATTTAGAGAAAACGGTAGATAGTATAAGCAGTTTAGAATTGAATAAAAATAAAATATGTAAAGAGCTACAAGATGATTAAGTAAGCCAAACATGAGAAAGATGGAACGACAACATAGAGAGTAGGTAGTGGATTTGTGAAAAAGCTAAACATATGCAAAGGAAAAGAGGAGAAAATTATGTGGGTTACAGAACCTTCAAGGAGTTGCCAGTGGATAACAAACCACGACTTACAAGATGAAGATGAAAGGAAAAGTCAAGAGGTCAATGGCAAACACCGCTGGCTACTTGGCTAATATCCTTTCTAATTGTTCGCCTTAGTAATAGACCCCAGCTGTATTCATTCAGCAATGTATCCTGCTAAAAGACAATTCCTAGCCTCTCCTTGCACATAGAGTAGGTGAAATTCATTGAATAGGACCAGGCTCTTTAAAGAAGACTGATTCAGCTGGAGCTCACTTTTCATCCATTACTTTCTATTTCCAGTTCCTAAAGTCGTGATTCCTGGAGTCTCAACAGCCATCATGGGCTAAAACCAGTGCGGGGTGTTGAAGCTTGTATCACCTTGCATTAATGACTGTGGTGACACCACATTAGCTGTGGCCAGCTGAACTCTGCACTGCTGATACAGAAGACAAAGAAGAGCCACTTGTGCTGGGAAGAGTGGGGGTCTCTATTAAATGTGGCCAAGACTAATTTAATTGACATAGGTATCGTGAAAGAGATATAGTAAAAAGTATTTGAAGGATGAATGGGAATTTTTACTGAGCAAAACTGGCTAAATGAAACATTTTCCACTGATCAATAGATGTTGCTGTTCTGTAGACAGTGTCTCTCTCAATTGAATTTTTGGATTAAAAAGACAAAGACTCAAACATTTCTCGCAGAGCAGCTCTCCAAAGCTGAGCCAGAATCAAAGACTCAGTGGTGTCGCCCATTATTACTTATTATTACTATTAGTACTAACCTCTTAAAATTCTACTATACTTTGTCAATGTTACAGCACTTTCATATAAATTACCTTATATTCATTCATTCATTCATTCATTCATTCATTTAACTAAGATGTTTTGAGCACTTATGTGTAAATCCTCATAGTAGGCATGCCTGGGGGATAAAGCACTGCATGGAATCATAGCAGGTAAGGCCCCAAAAATTGTTGCCATATAGTGATTGAGTACCCTATGCTGAACATTTTACAAGGTTTATGGTCTATTTCTACAGAGGAGGAAACTAAGTCTCAAATAACTTAGTGATTTCCTTGACTTTGTCCCTCTCGTATTTCCAGTACAGGCCACATAAATTATTATCATCTCTGCCTTTGCCCTTTTGTACACTTACTATACATCTTGCTGCCAGCAGTTATGGGGGAAAGCGTACAAAGGGGCAGAACTATTTACTTACTGCTGGCCAGAACTATTGTACTAAATCCAAAAAACTGTGAATGGGGTTAAAGTAGTTCAAAAGGAAAAATACGTTTCCATCCTAATCTGATCTACTGTTTGTATGTTAAATAGTGGCATGCTGAACATGTGGCATAACCTAATGGGAAATCCCTCACGGGCAGAATAGACTTAGACTCTGTGAATACATCTTAGAGAAGTCACATCATACCCTCTTTTCTGCTATGTAAGCAAGGTACCACCAGCCCTAGGCCAGTAGTGAGGGGTTAAATCTCTTTTCAGCCCTGCTTTAAGTGAACATACATTAGTCCCACTGAAGGCTTGGGGAGAAGGGATAAAATGGGAAATGCATGAGCATTTGAAAAATCAAAAATAGGGTTGTCAGTATATCAAATAAAAATACAAAGTACCTACTTAAACTTGAATTTCAGATAAATAATGAATAACTCCTTAGTATAGGTATGTTCCTGAATCCCATTGATTGCATGGTTAACAACAGGTTGCAAAATAGAGGCAATTTTTGTCTGAATATTGCATGGCACATGGACTCATTCTGAAACTGTTTATCTGTAATTTGTATTTAACTGGATGTAATTTGTATTAACTGGATATTTTATCTGGTGGTCCAAGTTAAAAAGAAATATAATACCTTTATCAAGGTTCTTAATTTAACATACTAGAGCGTCTCAGAGGTCAAGAGAGCCTGAATTACATTCTAGAAGAATTTATATATTTTTTCATTTTACAAATTAACAATTTTAACTATAATGAATAATGCATATGTTCACTAGATAATTATTGCATACATATTTAAAATTAAACCAGATATTGATTTTTTATATTTTATTTCATTGTGGTAAGAACACTTAAAGGAGATCTTACCCTCTTAAAGTTTTAAGCGTATAATACATTATTGTTGCCCATAGGTACAATGCTGTACAGCAGATCTCTGGTGCTTGCCCATCTCACTTGACTGAAGCTTTATGTCTGTTGATTAGTAATGCCTCCTTCTTACTTACTAGCATTAGGGTAGTTCTGGCACTATTATATAAGGATGCTAAAATCCTAAATAAAATCTTAGTCAATTTAAAAAATTATAAACTATCATGTACTTTAGGCAATATAGTTGGGTAGTAAGCAACAAATTTAAATTTTCAAGTCTACTTTAAATCATATAAGTATATCCCAGTTATTGTATGTATTTATTATTTGGAGATAATGGCAAAGTCTAGATTGGAAGGCTTTTATATAATATGCTGAGAGTTAAATGTTCCTCTCTCCTCCTCCTTCCCTCCCCACAAATGATTGGCTTCATTGGCCACAGAAGAGAAAATTGACCAATTGCTTGAAATATCTTTTTATTTCATCCCCAGGTACTGAAAGTCATCTTTCAGATTTGGGAACTGTATTTTCATTTCCTTTGGCTGTTGTAACAAATTACCACAAACTTGGTGATTTAAAACAATATACACTTATTTCTGTACAGTTCTGGAGGTCAGAAGTCCAAAATCACTTTCACTGGACAGAAATCAACATGTAAGCAGGACTGTACTTCCTTGAGAAGCTCTTGGAGAGAATTCCTTCCTTGTCTCTTCCAGCTTCTGGTGGCTGCTGCCATTCATTGGCTTGTGACTGCATCATTCCAATTTTTGTCTCTGTGGTCACATTCCCTTTTCCTCTTCTGTGTCTCAAATTTCCTTCTGTCTCCTACTTACAAGGACCTATGATTGCACTTAAGGCCCACCCTGATAATCCAGGATAATCTCCCCTTCTCAGGATTCTTAATTTCATCACATCTGCAAAATCCCTTTTCTTCCATATAAAGTAACAGAGTTTCTAGGGGATTAGAACATGGATATCTGTGGGGGCCATTATTTAACCTGCCAAAGGAACTGACATTGCTCACTGCTGGGTCCCTGAAGAACACAAATTGGCTTGTTGGTGGGCTTGGCCAGGAATCGGTTTAGCTGGAGATGCCTTTCACTGATTGTGAAGGAGGTCCTAGAACCCAAACGTGATGGCTCAGTGATCTGTCATGCACACCCGATGTCATGACCATGGACCATGTCCCTCTCATGTTTCAAATACAGGCCACAGGCAGGGTCCATAGTCCCACCACAGAAAGCAGTTCTTGTGGTATTGAGGTCAATTATATGTCCTCAAAAACCTGAAGTTCTACCCATTTCATTACTGTCTCTTTTTCCTGCTATGATGCTAAGTGTGGATGGGTAAACATTCATTATTTTTAAAATGCTCATTAACATGTATTAGGTGCCAGGGATTATGGTAGGCCATTTAAAGCATGGTGGTCGAGAGAGCAGCCTCTGAAGCAGATTGCCAGGGATCTAATTTCTGCTCCACTAATTACAGGCTATGTGATATACCTCTATGCCTCTGTTCCCCGTCTATAAAACAGGCTCTAACTCACAAGGATGTTGAGGATTAAATGAGCTATTATGTGTTAATGCTTGGACCAATGGCTGGCTGCTACCTGATCTTTGGTTTCTCTAACTTAACAAATGTTAACTACTATTTATTTGAATGGAGAAACCAAAGAGATATGGAGCCCCGTGTGAGACACAGGGATAGCTAAGGCAAGATATGTGCATAGAAGTAATTTTTGAGTTTAGGAGTTAAGACAATAAGTTTAACAAGAGGTCTGAGCATTGAGAGGTGTTTGTTTATTGTTTTTTAGAACTCTGACTTAAGGGAGTCAAGCAAGAGAAGAGAAAGAGGGAGGGAAAAATAAATGCTATTTTTGGAGGAAAGATGGTTGGGTAAGCTCTCTGTGGTACTGGTAGGCAGGTTTTGCATGTGGCTGCGTAGCTAGGCAGTCAAGTACTGTATTAACGCCAGCCTGATGCAGCTGGGGCTGATATGAAGAACCATGGGATCTCTAAGGCTTAGGGGTCTTCACATTTAGTGATTACCAAGTTACTAACCTCAGTATCATCTTAGAAAAAGTGGGTAATATTTACAAGGAAGACTTGTTTCAAGGATTAAAGGAACGTATGAGCAATCATCTAGCTAACTCCAAAATGCTTTGTTTTCCACAGGACCAATTATATGGGATACAGGCCAAGCATACAAATTGAAGTCTTCCTTCCTTTAAATACCACATAAAACCACCAAAGCTTACCTCTTATTTAAGGGACTTTCACTCCTTGAAAATTGTTTGCATACTGTATGCCGAGGACCACACTAGGAGCTGTTGACAAAGTTATGAGTATGAGTATGAATTATTTCTGCCTGGAGAAACTTACAGACCAAAAGTTCTGCCTAGAGAAACTTAAAAACCAGCAGTAGAGGAAGTAATCCAAACAGGAAAATGTCACATGAGTGATAGGTATTATCATGAAACTAAGAACAGAATGCTGAGGGAAGCCCTTAGAATGGAACTTCTCATTGTCTGCAGAAACAGGGAAAAGTAAATATAAAAATATTTCCATAACAATAACAGTGAGGAAGGGGGCTCATTAGAAAATGGCACGTTTGGCTTGGATTGGGCTAAAGAGGGTGTTCTGGAACTTTGTGGGCCTTTTTGCATAAGAAGAAAGCTGGGCTGACAGTCTAACTCCAAAGGCCAATGAACAGCGGTTAGATGATTAACACCTGGGAATACATTTCTACCATATTAAAAGTGATATGTAGCTCATTTAAAGAAATACATCTCAATATGTAGTACACGATATATCTAAACCATCGCAATGACAAAATCAAAGCAAGGTCCTTTGCACCGAAGGGCCTGGGGAGATGTGGGCGAAGACCCCAGGACCTTTCCCCTGCTCAGAGACCAAAGGGTTTTCAGAGCGGAGGTGGGGGCTCCCGGCAGGGGAAGTTAGAGCCGAGGGAGCGGCAGGAGCACGTGGGCTGAGTGGGGGTGGGAGGACGCAGACGGCGGAGTAACCGGTGGAAGTGTCAAAGAGGAAGGAGTGGAGGGCTGCTGAGGTGACAGGGTGTGGTCTGTGAGGGAGCGGACGAACCCGGAGAAGAGAGCAGAGAGACCCACCAGGACTAGGAGGCAGCGAAGAGCGTGCCTGCGTCGCTCGGAGCGGTGACAGTAAGGAGCGCAGCGCTGGGGCCGGGCGGCAAGGGGAGTTTCCAGTCCTCGATAAGTGGAGTCCCTGCTCTGCGCTGCGCCAGCGCCTTCCGCCTGGGCCCGCGGTGCCAGACACCTGCCGAGTCCGAAGCGGGAGTCAGGCTGAGCCTTCGGCCCCCAAGTAAGTCTTCCCCTTTCTCTCCATTTCTCCTCCGTCGCCTCTACTTCTTTATCTGCGAAGCGAGGAGCTGCTGACGGAGCTTCTGCGCGAAAAGCGCGCCGGGGAGCTCTGGCGGCGTCCAGGATGCTCCGGGCTCCGGGCGCGCCGCGGCCGGCGCAGGGACCCGACCACGAGGCCCGCCGCCCGGTTCGCGTGCGCAACATGGCCCGAGGCGGCGGCAGAGTTGTTGGCACTGATAAGACCCGTCTTTTGTGTCTTGCCCGATCCCAGAGCCGTGCCAGGCCGGGGGGAGGGAGCGGAAGCCACTTTATGGCTCCTGGCCCCACCTCTTGCCCCCACCTCAAATCCTCCGGGATTTCAAAATGCCGCGGACTCGGGCGCAAGTGAGCGCCAAACCCGCAAGCTGGGCGAGTTAGATCCGGGTGGGCAGCCGGCTGAACCGCCACGCCGGCCCGCTTTTTTTATTTTCTTTTTAGATACGGCATCTAATTGGTGGGTGCTGGGAGGCAGGGCTGGCTGGGTGAGCACGAGTACCTAGGTGTAGGGAACGACATACCTTCTTGCTTTCCTTGGGGTTTAGAGGGGAAGGGGTGGAGGCACCGAGAGCCCCGAAGCCCGGAGCGTCCCGCGCTAGCGGGCTTGCGCGCGGCCGGCGAGCAGGCGTTCGCTGGGTGGGTCCCTTGTCTGGCTCATTGTTCGCGGTGACTGTTCTTGGGGCCAGGCTGAGCGACACAGACACCGCTCACCGGGCTGTAAATAAAAGTGACGACTTGGAGGAGTGGGGGTCAAGGCTGCCGGGAGGGAAAAGGCTTGCCCATTTTAGAAACCGACTTCGAGCTCGGAAAAGCAAACGTAGTCGACAGAGAAAACCGCTCCTGAGTGCGAAACTTAGATCCGACTCTAATTCACAGAGACAGCCTAGTAAATTAAACCCCCAGAAACAGGGCACGGTATTTCCCCCATTGAAATTGTTTTCAGAGTAACGAAGATGGAGTTTTAAGTGTTATTGACAGCTGGCCGCTTTCTCTTGCTAGCACCTGTTTCTCTTAAAGATTCTTGGGTGGGGTTTATTTTTTCGCCCCCTCCCTCCTTTTTTTAGAATGTGCACTTATTCCATTTGTGCCTTCAGCTAGTCGAATTGCATGGTTCTGGGAGGAGAATCCATTTTTGAAAGCAAAGTGCAATTTCCACTCTACAAATGGCCAAGCACTGGTGTAGACGTCCATTGCTCCCCCACCCTGGCCGCATGCTAACATTCATGGAGGCAGACATGTGTACCCAGAATCAGAGGGAGCCGGTTATCCTCAGTTGGAGATCCCAAAAGACTTCTGCATACAGTTCCTTTCGTTGGATGGTAGATACTCTTATTTGACTTTCTTCCATTCTTTAAATTACAATGGTATCACCTGTTCATGGTGCCTGTTCCTTAGCCCACTACAAAGGAGGATACATTTTGCTGGGAAAAAATGCTCTTTCTTTTACTGAGGTCCGTGGGTAGTATTCAGAATAAGCTCTTGACAAAAGAAATTATTAAATTATTATGATTTCTTATATATGTGTGTATATATAAATACCTATATACAAGTTTACAATATTGTCTACAAATATACAATATTTGTATATATGTGTGTGTATATATGTATGTATGTGTGTATGTGTATATATATGTATGTGCATATATATATATATATAGTATTTGTAGCTGGTCGTAAATCCCAGTAGTTACTAATGCACCCAACTGACCTGGTTATATTTCACTTTGACATCCCTGATGGACTTGCTAAGTGTATCAGTCTGATGAAGCTTGGAGTTCCAGCCCTCAGGAGAAGTACTTAACATGAACACCTCTCTATGACGGCAGTCTGATTCCACAGGGAAAAACCATGCAGTGGGAGTGTTGTTTAGGGTATGGAAAGCTGTATGATTTATTCCAAGGATAGAAGAGAGAGTTAGGTAGAAGAAAATAAAAACGGAAACTGGGTAGGCATCCAGACCATACTCACGGTTCGACAAATATATATGTGGAAAAGTATATTTATTGTGTTCTCTCCCTCTCTTTTATCATAATGTTTATAACCTTAATGCTTTCATAGCAGCATTTGTACCTCTTGTTTTTTTCTTTGCTTAAAAACTATTATATTTTCAACTCTATTATTTTACATTTTTAACGCCATTCGTGCCCACTGAATGCATTGGATTATCTTTTCAATTGTTCTTTGTCTACTTGTATACCATGTCCAACTTAGTACAGGACCACATGAGCAATGAATCAACCAGGTTCTAATGAAGATTAAGACATGAAGCGTATTCACAGCTATGTATAAACTGTATACTCATTTAACCATCTTCCCACATGACC
Source organism: Symphalangus syndactylus (assembly GCF_028878055.3). NCBI lineage: Eukaryota > Metazoa > Chordata > Mammalia > Primates > Hylobatidae > Symphalangus > Symphalangus syndactylus. Next base: position 125,589,717 of record NC_072427.2, on the reverse strand, counting down.
AATTTTAGCTAGTAGCTTGTTCATCTTCTGAAGTCTCCAGACTCCAAATTCTTACCCAGATTGATTACTGCACTAAATCTTGATTGTGCAAAGAACAGAACTTAATTATTTTGGTCTCATTTATCAGTTAGCAGTATTTAGTGTTGCCAAGATAATTATATCATTGAAGTATGCATGACTTTAAAATATGTTGAAAAAGGTCCTTCTAAACTTGTTCATAAAGAAAAAAAACGTCCTTGTGAAGCCATAATTTCACTGCTGTAGGCCCCCTGGCCATTCGCGTTTATTGAGTTTACTCTTCCACATGAAGAATGAACCATTGTTTTGTTGTCTAGGAACTGAAGGAAGATGGAAAGGGGGCATAGAAAATGAAGCACTTGTAAATGTTATTATTTTCTGTATTTGGAAAATAAATATTTTTAAGTAAATAATGATTATCTTCTTAAAGGTACACTAAAACCTTATTAAGGGATCTGAGAAAAAAAGAATTTTCAAAATAGAAATGCTAGCTGCTTCTAAATATTCACAAAAGGTTGGTGTTTACAAACACATGTATTTTTGAACCAATCTCAAGATTTTTATGTCTTTCTATGAAATTATGAAGTGTTATTCAATTATTGTTGTTAAAACATTGAAATCTCATCAAAACTTATATTTAAATATACTGTCTTTTTGCAAGTGCTTTAATTGTAATAGCCTGTTTGTTGAGATTAAAAAGAACATCATTGATGTCATGGTGTGCTTTGCATCTTAAAATAGTAGCTAATGAATTACAAACATTCATTACTCAACAACCACTTGCTGAAATTTCTCAGGACCCCCAAATAGAGATTTATTTGTACTATATACTATCATTCATGCCCTTGCTGAGTTTATGTTGATACCCTTTTCTTCTTCAAAATTAATTGCCTTTTAAATTAATACTATGTTGGGTCTGACTCTTTTGTTATTTTTCTCCTATGTCATACATTTATGTGCAAATATCTTCAGCATTGTCTGGTTAGAGAACTTACTGTTGAAAACATGTGGGAATTTGTGGGGGGAGGGGTGAAGAGAGAAGGAGAACAACTTTTATTAAACCTGGAGTCAGGACTTAGGAAAAGAAGGGCAAGTTTCATTTTATAAAATTCACTGAGGAATTTGTCTTTGACCTTTAAAAGTCCGAGCTGTGTAGTACATAATATACATTTGGGTAAGTCAGGCACTAACTTCATATAGCATAAGGCAAAATAAGAGAGTTTCATGGTGCCTTTGCTTTGTTACATTTGAATGGTGGCTTTAATTCCACTCACTTTTTTATTTTTTGGGGGTGCTGTTCTATTTATGTAAAAATGGAAATCGTCAGTGTTTATTTTGGGAACATTTTATTTTAAAAGCTTAGTTTCTTCTATGAGTTTAGCTCTTATTAAATGTTTACTATGAAATGATGTTTGATTCAGTTTTCATAACTAAATGCAACTAGAAACACATTGATTAAGTGATTCAAATAAGCCCATTTAAATACTAAATTTAGTCTTCTCTTTCGCAAGCTATTGTGAAGAAAATGTTTTCAATTAGATTTTTATTTTAATAACCAATATTCATTTATATTTCCTGTAACGTGAAGACTAACATCAATGGGTAATAAAAATGAAACATTTGTGAAATGAGGAGATATAAGACAATACAAATTAATGATTGTGTGTACTCTTGATACCTAGCTTTTTTTCTGATAAATTAGTAATTTTAATCTCGGGGTAATGTAGATTTCTTAACTGATCACATTTTCTTTTTGCTTTAGGCACAAGAAAGCTCAGAGCCCACGGGAGATTTAATTTATTAGTCATATAAGACTTCTTGGAATGAATATATGTGTTATCTTTCCAAATTACCTTATTTTATTCTACTTATGTATACAATTTCTCTGTCATAATGTCTTGTTTTTGTTTTTCACTTGTGGAAGAAGGCAGATCATCAAGGTTGATAGGAATAAGTGTTTAGAAGTACAATCAAGCCTGAAAGTAGTTATTAAGGTCTAATATTGCAAATGCTGAGGTGACATGAGACAAAGGAGGCATGATTTCTGATCTAAAGATACTGTGTTCTGGCTGGGTGGAGAAGCCATAAACTCCTAAGGAATTAGCTCAAAGTAAGTCAACATGTGCATACATCTGTTGCACCAAAATGAAAGCCCAACCCTGACTTTAATGACATTCAGTTTCTAGAAAAACACTATTATAGCACCAATCAGAAAACCCAAGTAACCAAATCTTTTAATTTTCTGGGTACACTAAAACTTAAGTAGTCTGAGGATATCAGGGTGGAAATAAATGTGGAAAAAGTTATTGTGATTCCATGGTAGCGGAAACTCCCATACACTTCTCTTTCCCTTTCTCTTTCTCTTTTCCTCTCTTCTCTTTCTTGATTCCTCTGTCTCTCTATCACTGGCTTTCCCCTTGCTACCCTGGCAGACCTGACTGACAGGTGTGACAATTCCCATGGCAAGCTAATCCCACCAGGCTGGCAGCTTTTGAAATTTCTGTCTATGTAAATACAGTATTTGTTCTAAGTACCACACTTAAATACAGTAGTTACGTTTAAGCACCCACAGGTTGTTTCTCTTTGTATTTGAATCAACCACCATTTTCAGCTCTTAGAAGGGACCACCCACAAAACTGTACTCTTTGTAGAAAAACTCAGGGAGAAAAACACAAAATAAAATAAAATGAAGCAAAAAGTTGAGAGAAAAAAACCACAAAACTAAATTTTTGTTTAGGAGGCATGTTTAGGCTAAGGCCGAACACTCTGAATTAAACTTCCAAATCTAACCAGCTACCTCTAGATGTAAACCTGATTTTCATCTTCTCTATCACCCACATAGACATGACTTTTTTTCAGACATCTTGATTACAGTTAATGTTTAAATAACTTAAAGTCTAAAATGCAGATGTGTTGTCTTGAACTGAAACGAGCTATCAGACAATGATAAATAATGATCATTTAAACTTGGCCTTTTAAAAAGCACATTGGATACAATAAAAATCAGTATATTAGTACACTAAATGTGCTTCCAATTATGATATAAATAGTGCATAAAGCTTTAAAATTTTCATCAAATTAATGTATCACTGACATGCAAATTAACTACTGACATCTATGGTGTATGCCATGTGATGATTTCTAATTGGCAAGTGAACCTCAGAGGATTATTTATAGATTACATTGCAACAAAGTGCTGGAGTAAATTCGCATTGTGCGGCTCAATTCAAATTGGTGTTTGAGCTTTGATTCTCTTCACTTTTTCACACCCCTTTTGATCTCCAAAGGCTCTCAGAAATAAGCTAGCTAAGGTGCTAAATATCTAATTAATAACATTTGGGCAGAGAATTTGTCTTCAAATGACCCCTAAGAGATTTGGAGACCAGTTAATATCCCTCACTAGCTTGTTCAGGTATGAATAACTCTTGGGACTCTGAGTGTGAACTCCAAGATTTGGTAACATCCATTTCCATCCAGAGCACGTAAGATAAATGTTCACACAGGAAAAGTCAGGAGGAAACTTGAAAATTTACCAAGTGAATTAATTTTTAAGAATAGCTGCTTCTAAGGATCTAAGTGGAAATCCTATTTTATTCTCTAATGGCAATCGAGACTTCTTTTATCTTTACTTTCCATTACAATTTGTGTATGAAGAATGCAGTGAGAGAATTATAATGTATCTGCAATTCGCATACTATGTTACTAGCTCCAAGTTTGGCCTTTCTTTATTCCATGTCCGTGTCTCCCTAAAGGTAGAATGACCAAATAAAAAATGAAGAAGTAAGTCCATTTATTCTGAACACTTTCATTTATTATGTGTTTTATACATGACCTCATGAGGCAAAGATACATTAGTGTAAATTCCTGCTTACAAAGATCTAACTTATTAAATAACTTTATAATGTATTAACCTTTTAGATATTTTCTTCATACTATATCCATCCTGGAACTTAGCCTACCAAATTGGTTAAATGTCTATCTTTTCTTAAAGATTTGTTAAAAAGAAATTCTCTTTCTGAAGGAATCTCCATAGCTGGGTTTAAACTTGACATCCTTGATTGGGTGAGGTGGCTCACACCTGTAATCGCAGAACTTTGGGAGGCTGAGATGAGAGGACTGTTTGAGCCCAGGAGTTCCAAACCAGTTCTGGCAACATATGGAGACCCTGTCTCTATAAATAATAATAGTAATAATAGCCGGGTGCAGTCATGCACGCCTGTACTCCCTGCAACTTGAGAGGCTGAAGTGGGAGGAACTTTCCAGGCCTGGGAGTTTGAGGCTGCAGAGAGCCGTGATTGTACCACTGCACTCTAGACTGGGCAACAGAGTGATACCCTGTCTCAAGTATATATATATATATACTTGATATTCTTTTTGTAAGAGCTTGTGTTTGTGGTGTGTTTTATAGTTTATATTGAAATCACGAAAATATCTAGACAATCTAAAAAATATATACAAATACAGGATTTATTATAAGTATTACTATCATCCTAAAGCTGAGGAGATAAACTACATATTGGATATAAGCAACAAATGGAAGTGAATGCTTGTGTTATTTTTAACACTTTTGAATAATTTGTTCTTAGGCCTGTTACCTTTTATGGAAAGGTGCCTTCGCTAGTAATGAGGCCATGGCATGGGTATGATCAAGGCACTTGATTTCTTGCTGATAAAGGTTTATAAGGAAATTTATCATTTGATTAGGAAGCCTCACTTAATTTCATTAATAAACATTGAATGAGGACTTACCATGTCCCAGGTATTGAAATAAGTATTAAAAAGAAAAGGTCCCTGCTCTGAAGGCATTTAGAATACAATGAAAAATTAAAGGTATCAAATAAATGTGTAGATGAAATCATACATATTACAGGATGTTGGAGCTATAATGAAGGGTGTATGTCTCAACTTAGGAGATGGTATAGAAAAGCTTAATGGGAGAGTTGAAGCTAAAAGTCAGGTATAAATTTTGCAGGTGAAGAAGCAGTAGATAGTCTCTGTTACAGAGTTGCTGGAGAGAAGGCAGAAAAGTGAGGCACAGATGGAGAATCAAGAAAGTCCAGCAGCAAGTATCATACATTAGACTAAGGTTATCATAGCACTCTGGACCAGAGATGAAGATTTAGAAGTGTAATCCTGAATCCAACATTCTTGTACTTTGCCTACATCCATGAAGCTGAACATATCTAAGGGAAATACATAACCATGGTGTCATTTCATACTCACTAATCTTAAGTGTGTTCTTAAGGTTATCAGGTGATCTTACTGTGCTTCCTGAGTCTATATGATACTTTCTCCTCTCTCCTTAAACACTCAGTACCTCTGTCTACACCCTCACTCTCAGATGAAGGCCATGCTTCCTATTCACTGATAAAATGGAGAACATCAGAAAGGAACTTCCACTGACATTCACAGCCACATCTATCCATCTACTAGCACCTGCTCCCACATAATCTACCTGCTTGCAAGTTTTCTCACAGAGCCCTAGTGGAATTTCAACAGTTGTATCTTAGTAGAATGCAATGTAGAAATGGGTAAATGCAATTTTCCAATGAAAAAGACTATTCCCTTAGACCTAGAACTTCTATTTTTATTTGTTTAACCTTAGGAAATAATCTGGGTTTCAGTCAAAAATTTATATAAAGGAAGTTTCTTAGAATAATGTAAAATTAGAAACAATACATCTGCCCAAAGATGGGAAAAAAGCATGTTTATCATTATTAAAAACAATTTTTTTCAAAGAATAACTATTGATAAGGTAAAAATGAATGATATAGTGTAAAAAGAAAAATAAAACAATACTATACATAGTATATCTTACAATGTTATGATTGTACATAGAAATGACCAGAAAAATGAACATGTTAAAAGGCTGCCCTATCAGATATTGAAATGGAAATTGTTCTGTGTAGCAAATCTATTGAAGATATACTCATCTTGGAAGAGACAACTTGATGGGAAGATTCTGGCCACACAGAAAATGTCTACTGAATAGACACAATAGAAAAATCACAATAGAGAAAAATATTGTCCTGTTTCCAGCAGGCATTTCTCTTACCTAGCATATCCAATCCACCAAATTTCATAGAATTAACTGCTAAAAGACATGACAAATTAACTTAATTCTTGCCATCTCCACTGCTATCCTTCTGGTCTAAGAAACCATCATTTTGGGCCTGGATCATTGCCTTATCTCCCAGCAGTTTCCTCTCACGCTTGCCCTGGTAGAAACAAACATCTGAGAGGCCATATTGCATGGTGTTTGAAGCATGGACCCCATGGATGGGCTGTCTGAGTACAAGTCCCAGAGCTTTCCCTTAATAGCTGTGAGACTTGGGGAAGGTTACTTCTCTTCCATTTTCCCATCAATAAAATTGACGATATTAATACATATCTTGTAAGGTTGTTATGAGGAACAAATGAGTATCCCTAATATGAAAATACAAAATACGAAATCCTCCAAAATCTGCAATTTTTTGAGCACAGACATGACACACATGAAATGCTCATTGGAGCATTTTGGATTTCAGATTTTCAGATTAGGGATGCTGAATTTGTAAGTCTACTGCAAATATTCCAAAATCACCATAAAAAGATCTAAAATCTGAAACACTTCTAATCTCAAGAATAAGGAATACTGAACCTTATGTTTTAGCTGTTTGTCAAGGCCGAAATTAGATTATACTCTTCTCTGCTTAAAACCATCCAAAGGCTTCTCATTACACTTTGAATGGAATCCTTATAGTCACATACATCAGCTTCAATTCTCGCCACTCTCTGCTTCCTTGGTATTTCTATGAAAACAAAAACAAAAACAAAACTCTTCTTCTGTCACAGGGCCTTTGTGCATGCTGTTCCCTTTATCTGGGACACTTTTATTGACTCTTCAGAGCTTCTTCCTGCTCTTCATGTCTCTAGCTCTGCCTTCTCCTTGAAGAGCCTGTCCAGGACTTCTATTAATCTACAGAATATCTCTTACTCTTTTTATTCACTCTTTATTCCTTATTGTCTCTTTAATAGACCTTATCTCAATTTGAGCTTTTCTTTTGTTTGGTTAACTCTTTTCCCCTCTATTTCATGACTAGATTTTAAATTCTGTGAAACAAGGTTAATGTCTGTTGTGATTACATTTGTTTCCCTTAATACTTAACAGAGAGTACAGCATATGGTAGACAACTAAATAAATATTGGGTGACTGGGTAGGTGGATGGATGGATGGATGGATGGGTAGATGGGTGGATGGGTGGATGGATGATTGGTTTGGTTGGCTGGCTGAGATTCTTACTATTAAGATCATGGAATTGTATTTCTGAGAGAAGCTAACTTAATATTTACAAGGTCAAATATATATGTCATATATATGTCACTAAGGAGATACAGAAGGTTAAGTTATTAACACTCCTTATCATTTACTTCTGGTACCTAATGTCTTAAAAACGCTTGTCAAAACACAGGTGCATTTTGAAAGAGTTAGAGAGTTTGCGAGGGAGAGTGGGGAGGTAAGTGGACTGGGGGCCTCTAGACTTGAAGATACTTCAGGCCAGGGCAGACCTATGGGAAACTGCAGTGTGGGGGCTAGGGAGTGGGCAGAGTTGAGGTGAAAGTATTAAGGTGTTGATAGTCCAGGCATTCAAGAGGAAGTATCAGATCAGCATTTCACAAAGAACCAGGTCAAAAATACTACATAAAGTAACTTCTTAACTTCTTAGCTTTAGAGAATGTTCAGTAGAGCCTTGCACACACAGTACCAGAATATGTGAATGAAAGATTTGTCTAGGAAATTACACTAGTTACCTGATGTCGTGACATAAAAACAAAACTGTTTTCTTTCTTTGACTCAGCCAGTTTTTAAAATGGTAGTCAGTCAACTGGAGTATGTGTATATGTAAGTGTCTCTATCTTAACAGACAAACTTTTTGTTCCACATAGGAAGATACTCATATGGAAGATGTTTTCATGTACTGCTTTTTATCATGAAAGTATAAAGGCGTGGAAAGTTTTGTGTTGAATGATATTCTCTTTGTCTTACCAGGAGGTGTCACTACAGCTCACTCAAACTTAACTAGTGCATTCTATAGCGCCCAACCGGTGTCAGCACTTACCAGAATAGCATTACCTGCCTACTAAGTTCTCCACCAAGTTACGTAAAGGAAATTTGATGAAAAAAAGAATCACTTCCAGATGCCTATTTCTCCTCTATACAAATATTCTTATCATTAATTACCTGAAACTTAAAAACTTGTTTAATATTCTAGAAACAAATGGCAATTTTACTTTCCTTTGAGTGTTGAGTGGGGACAGTGGAGAAAAAAAGAGCAGAATAAAAAGAGGAAAGATGGACACAGAGAAACATGAAAAGAAGGGTGAAACAGAAGTGTTTCCAGTGACAATGTGCTGCGTGAAGACCCCAGAGCACATTGCTTTATCTCCTGTCTTACTTGGACTGCATCATCCGTTCCCTGCCCTTTATCACTGCCCAGATAAGTCTAACTTTCTCTGCCAGAGATGGGATAATTAGAACAAAAATGATTATCTGGTGTTGAGCTAATATACTCTCACAGCTCTTTGACATATATAATTTTCTATCTCCCCCGATAACATTATAAAATAGGTATTAATACAAAATTTTCCAGGGGAAGAAAATGAAAATCAGAAAGTTTGCATGATTTGTGGTTATAATTGTGTATTTTACCATGGACTTACCAGATGTCAAAACCACACTGTTATTCTTTTCATGATGCCTCTAAAGGATCACTCTCATGGGAGACTTTCCTAATGTCCTTTAACCCCTGACCCTGACCAATTTAGGTATCTCTTCTTGGGGGTTCCACTGCATCTGGTGCTCACTGTGTGCGAACACATCCTGAACGAGCACAGCCTTCTATTTTCTTGTCTACCTCTTCATCCAGAGTCTGAGCACTTTGAGGATGGACACGATGTCTTTTTGAAAGAACAGAATGTGAGACCCCCATTAACTGGATGGGTGAGTAAGAGGAAAGGCTCACCTACAATGAGGATTCAATGTGGGTGAGGGTGTGGATGAAAGACAGCAGAGAAAGCAAGGACCCGCCAGGCCACCTGCCTTCACGCACCGCCACTGGCCTCAGGTGCTCCACAACAACTTATCAATGAAGGGAAAAGTTTCAGATTTTTTTTTTTTTTTTTGGAGACGTGAGAACAGGGTTAACCACCCAAGAAGCAGGTGATATTCATCCAGCATAGCCCACACGTTGTAGGTCCACTAGGACTGGAGGGAAGTAACTGGCATCTGAGGAGCTATGTGTTCTGCTGTCCTCCAGGTGGCAGCATGGCCCAGCTGTTGGAGACAAGCTCAGTTCTTGGACATCCCTAATGCTGCCAGACTCAGAACTGTTCTCAGGGCGTTTAGTGCCCTGGGAATGATTAATGGCTCTGCCCGTTCACTGCACCCGGAGGGTAATTGAGCCTGCAATATTTTGGAGGCTGCAGAGAGGCTTTCTGAGCCACTGTCTGATAGAAGGGGCTGCAACATTTTGGACATTATATCCCTTGGGAGACCTCCTGGAGGACATTTGTGTGCCAAAAGAGATCTTTGGCAGAACTCTTTAAAGAGGAAGAAAGATAGCCCCCCTAAAATATGGGGAAATTGAGCAGTTTTAATGTTTTTTCAGAAATTTGGTTTGCTATATGTTCTATATTCTTTTTTCCTTCTTTGGTTCTAAAATAATATTCCTTTCTACCTGACTTAAAGCAAATCCTTTGGAAGGTAGCTTATGTTAATTGACTGAGTATTTTGAAAGCATGCAGGCAGAGCTATGTAAAATGTCTTAATTTGAATCAGCGCTAAGCCCTTTCATATTGTAAGCTGAGGTATTTAAAAGTAAGATGATTGGAAATTTCTAAAGTTGCACACGATTCAAGAGAATGCGAAACATGTTAGAATGAGCTACTGGCACGAGGCTACAGCATCCACTTATTCTCAATATACACATAATATCAATTATAGAAGACAACCAACAAAAGATCTCAAGCTTGTCGGGTTGGGTTTGTGTGACTGCTTCTTTTCATTAGAATTTTGAGTAACTGGGAAAAATGCCAGATTCTGAATGGTTTCTTGAACAGGATATACTAGGAGATCTTAGCACTGTTAAGAAGAAAAATCACATATAAATTCAGAAAACCTTTGCTCATCTATGTGGCCAAATGGGGAATCTAACCCTCCCGCTTTCTGTAGTTTGGATTTAAGTACCTGTGGTGGTGGTTTTGTAGCTTCTTCTGTGGATTCTTTAATATCACTTTGGTACTTTTAAGAACAGTTGTTCTTCCCTAACCTGTGATATTTTACTCTCCATCATAGAAGAGTCTCTCCTCCTAGCCTGTGATGATTTAAAGCTGTACCCTATATAGGAGGTTATCTTCCAGATGTTTAGAGAGCCAAACTTAACTGGTTCTCTGTGTGCTAACACTTTTAAGTTTTCACAGGCAGTGAGTTTAAGGTCTTTAAATCATTGGAATAGAGTAGAAAATCAGAACAATTAGGATGGCCTCTCAAATTCTATTTTTAAATTAGATTACAGATGTGCATAGACTGCTATTCTATCTTGCCTTGCTTTGTTAAATTTATCTCAAAGATTGAACTTGCAAGTGTCCTTTTTTTTGTAATGAAGACCTAGGCTAAAGATTGAAAGAAAGGAGTGGAGAGGGGGAATTAATTGAAATAAATCCACAGTAGTTCATTCATAGCCTCTAATTTAACTACAACAAAATTAGTGGGAAAAAAAAATTCTAGCATTAAGTCTTGTTTGATGATTCATGACTCACTGAAGGGCTTTTCTGAGCCTACCAGTTTCTTTGGCTGTTTTGGATAATTTATCAGAAATGTCTTGAAATGATCTCTTGATATAGAGATCTGTATTCCCATACTGTCATTAATTATTGCACTGTTTAATATATACACACTATGGAGTACTCTAAGTATTATTGTTTATATTTCTTATCTTTTTGCTAATTTTTCAAAATACAATTACAAATTCTTTTCTGTGTCATATTTGTAAACTAATAATAATTTTTGGATATATTTAAATCATTTCCTTGGGGAGTCAAATGGCTTACTGTCTAGAAAAGGACAGAGTTGGTATTACCTGACACATGTAACATAATGCCCTCCAACTTCATCCGTGTTGTTGAGAATTACAGATTTTCCTTATTTTTTTGTGGCTGAATGGTATTCCATTGTGTATACACCTCATGATCCCACTCACATGTGGAATGTAAAAAAATTTGATCTCTTAGATGTAGAGAGTAGGATGGTGATTACCAGGGGTTGGTGCAGAGGGTGGGAAGATCTTGGTCAAAGGATATAAAATTTCAGTTAGACAGGAGGAATAGGTTCAAGAAATCTATTGTACAAGTGGTGACTATAGTTAATATACTGTATTCTTGAAAATCGCTGAGGGCGGATTTTAAATGTTCTCACTAGAAAATATGACAACTCTGTGAGGTAATGCATATGTTGGTTGGCTTGATTATACCATTCAAAGTATATATTTTTCAGGATTTGATATTGTGCACTATAAATATATATAATTTTATCTGTCAATTAAAAAAATAAAATGAGATATGGATCCGATTGTGTCTAAGATCATGTTGTTTCCTAAAGACAGAGCTCTAAGAAAGTGGATTAGGTGAAAACAATAACAGTTTGGCCTCCTCCTCTGCTTAGAAGGGCTCCTGTGTTGTGTAACTCCCAAGTGAATCTTTCACACCGAGGGTGGACCAAGCAGGGACCTGGATTCACACTTGCAATTGGATGAGATTTTTTTTTTCTTTTATTTGGGGAGGATAAGGGTTAATTAGTAAGCAAGAGAGCCAGGATTCAAATTTAACTTTTTCTAAACCCAAAGCCCAAAATTTTCATTCTACTTCCTTGACACCAATATTTTTGACAAACTGTTCGTAGCAAAGGATCACAAAATTATACAGTGAGAGGAGAGAGGACACGTATACGTCAATATGTTTTTGTGCTTCTCTGAAACACCTAAAGGAAGAGATTTCAATGGGTACAGTTCGGAGTCCTTTCCTGGGAAGGAACTTCCCTTAAAAAGTATCAGTCTGAGGACTAAACAGGAGAAAGGAAGATGTGGAAGAGAAAAACATTGACAACTACTTTACACGTTTCCCCTATTGGTTTTGCCTTTGTGCCTCAGCATCAGCAGTAAGTAATTGAGCTTTAAGATGATTAAAAGTTTCTGTATGTAAGTCCACTTGTTTGTTTATCTATTTTTGTCTCATTATTTCTAGTCTTCCCACAAAATATTTGAGGAGCAAATCTGTTAGGATAGTTAAATAGACCTATTGTAATGAAGAGGTTTATATTAAGGTGGAGAAGAAAGTTATGAAAACAGATGGTTTCAGCTGCTCTCATTACCAGCCATGAATTACACCACCTGGAGAGCTCTGCAATTCCTGTGAATTCACAATACATTTCCAGCAAAGTGTTTTGCTGAGTAGTCTTGCTGGGTGGAGTAGGTTTTGTGGTTGAATAAGGCAAAGGTATAAGCAAGCCACTTAGAACTCTGTACTCTAGGAAGAGTGTGTGTCTCCCCTAAAACAGCAGAAAATAAAACATTCCTGTTTTACTTGGAATATGTTTTAGAACGAATATTTAAATATCTAAGTGGATATATATATGGGTCCTTGTGTGTGTGATATTTCTGCAATTCCTTCCCAAAAAATGATGTAGTCCCATTGTGAAAACCTAGCTACAGAAGAGCTAGAAATTTATTTATTCCATCTTGACCTGTGCTCAACTTTTCCGTGATAAAACACTCCTCAAACCTTCCTTTGCAAGAACAACTTACTAAACTAAAATATATCTCTCCTCTCTCATGCCTTCTCAGCACCAAAGTGTAGGATTTATTCTAGAGTATTTTGTGTATATGTGTGTGTGTGTGTGTGTGTGTGAACTGAGATGTCTAATAATACAAATAAATGGCATTTACCAAATTCATACTGTGCATCTTGCAGTGAGCTAGGTTAGCTAGTTACATACATTATTTCATTTAGTTCTCATTATGAAAGTTACTATTATTAATACTGTTTGACAGATTTAAAAAAACAGAATCTTTGAGAGGCCAAGTAGCATGCCTAGATTTCAGCCAGTTGCAGTAGAACTGAGGTCATCCTCAGAGAACACACTTCTTATGATGTGTATATCTATATGTCTTTGTCTGTATACTCCGTATCACTACGTTCTGCTCAAACCAAAAGCAAGATTACTCAACGAAGGAACACTGAAGGTTATCTGTGTACTTAAGTTGCCCTGAAATAAGGGAAAGGGCGAAAGGGCTGTGGAAATCACAAGACTCCAGTTTTGATTTAGCTCCCCATGCTTCCTTACTCTGTGAGTATCTGATGTGCTGATCTTATTAGCTTGTTGGGAAGAAGACCAACTACATTTGTGAAAAGTGTTATAAGACTATAAAGGACTAGGAAACAAGGTACAACTAATCAGATAGACACATTTAAGTAGTACTTGTTTGAGGGAGAGTTGGCAACTGTTCTCTGGGGTTGGAAAATTATATTTTATAAAATTCACATCTATTGGGAACAAAATGTGTACTCAAAAGCATAAAATAAGTCTGGAATAAATTCACAGTGCCACTTTTAATTATAATTCTTAGCATTTTAGTCAATGTTAATTATTACTATTTTATTCTAGTGAATTACTAAAATAAAGAAATATTAATTATGCACTACTCTAACCAGCTTTAAATTTATGTAGTAAAGTCATTAAAAGTTTCAATCTGGTACTAGGATAAAAGTACACATACAGTTTCACCATTTTACTAAGGCTGACATTTTGAGGTTGAGTTAAAACTGCAGGGCAGTTTTCAAAAAATTGCCCTACAAACATCATATGAATACATTTTACACATTTATAGGTAGAAAAGGAAAGATATTTCCAAAAGTTAAGCTAGAATGCTGCCCCAGCATTTCCTAGTTTCTATGCTTAACAAAATCATTCTTCGTTAGAAACAGTTACCAAAACAATATGATGACTTAATGATTTCTTGTTTCACCAGAGCTGTGTGGTTTCTCTGAGTGTGCTTTAAGAGAGAGGGAGAAGGCAGGGTGGGCATGAAGAGCCAGTATGTAAGCTGTATTTAAGGTGGTCTCTGTCTTTTTAGAGCTAAGGGAAACTGTCTTTTGCCTTGTCTTATTCATCTATTTAGTAGAAAGCTCATGTGTGTTTTGCATCTTGGAATATTCAGTCTTTTAAATTTACTTCCAAATAATTTGTTTCTACATTATGCTTCTTTGTTTGTAGAGAACAATACTTACACAAGTGTTTTATGAAGTAAAATGAACCAACACTGCACTCTACAAAGAGAATTTCAAAATAAAAACCATTACGGATGAATGGCATACATTACAGACATCTCTACCATATGTCTTAATGGGTCTGTTGTACTGAGCTCATTTACAAAATTTATAGGCACTAATTTATCTAAGAAATAGAGTGATAATGCTTTCAGGACAAAGAAAGAAATAGAAATGTGGTAAATATAAAAGACACATTAATAATTTTTCCTATGACCCTGATTTCTGTCTTTTCTTTTAAATTATTCAGAGTCATATCAGAAGGATAGTTTTAGTAATACAGACATTATTCAATATCAGTAGAAGTTTGGCAACATTACTTCCTAGAGTAGGTGGTTTTGAGACAGAGTAGGTACAGGGCTTGGCTTCACCCCCACTAGAGCATTCTTTTATGCAGTCCTGCTGATCACAAAACCTATACCACTACCTCACTGAAGCCATAATGTTTAACCATACCTTTTACTTAATTCCAGAAACTGACCTTAAGAGATCCAAATATTAAACCAAGATTGTGGAGTGTCCCACCTCAGGAAGGAATGCTGAACAATTGATTTACAGCCTGTTGTCATTGGTCGGACCACCAGTTGGTCCCTTATTCAAGATAATTTCTATACCCTACTCCTCACATACTTTGCCCAGCCCAGACGGCATATCTTATTCCTGATGTCAGTTCCCACACTTTGCCTAATAAAAAACCTCTGCTGGCTTTTTTGGGGGGTCAGCTGGAGGATCCTTGAGCTTATGCTGTCTTCCTTATGCTTGAGCACAAGCCCCAAAATAAAAGCTTTGGGAAATTGCTTGGCCTCATGTTAATGTTCTTACATGGAGAGCCACAGAGCCTGTGGTCTGTAACAGATTCAGAGGATGGGAGAACTTCCGATATCATTATGTTATAGTAGGTAGCTAGTCAGGAATCAGCAGGTCAGGAGAGGGCTTCCCTGAGCCCACCAGGAATGTTAGGCGACCATCAGGTGATTGTCAGGAAGTTGTTACACTGCATCTCTAAAATAATAATCGGTCACAGCGAGTCCCTGGGAAAGGCAGTCTCCCAATAAATAGATACACCTGAAACTGGTGATCAACAGCTTCCTGATAAGATCTCAGGAGTTGGGTAGGTGGCCTCAAGCAGACACATTAAGAGGCAAAATGGCAGAGTTTAACTGGTGTATGACCTTCCAGGGACATTCGACTGGTAAGGGAAGAATGCCCCAAGTGAGCATGTGTACAACTCCAGTAGACACACTGTACATGCTCACCTCCCAAGCACTAGCAGGCCACTGCACATATGGACAGCACGCCTCCTCCCAAGGAAAGAATCGGGGAGAAGAGATGCAAGACCCTCGAAGTATGTCAACATATAAAACCCCAAGTCAAACGGTCAAACCATGCACTTGATCTCTCCAGTCACCTTCGTGGCCCTCTTCCAAGTATACTTTACTTCCTTTCATTCCTGTTCTAAAGCTTTTTAATAAACTTTCACTCCTGCTCTAAAACTTGCCACAGTTTCTCTTTCTGCCTTACGCCCCTCAGTTGAATTCTTTCTTCTGAGAAGGCAAGAATTGAGGTTGCTGCAGACCCTTACAGATTTGCAGCTGGTAACAATTACACTTCTAAGAGCAAAAAAATGTGGACAAAGTGTAGGAAATTTTATAATGAAGGAATTTCTGAGATGTAGACTCTATGCACCATGGTGTATAAAATATATCTGAGAGAGATCTCTCTCCAACAACACCTCTTTCTTTTAGTGAAAACAAAGAATGCAAAATATTTATATAATTAGGTCCTTAATTGTTTTTTAAAAAGGTATTTTCAAAAAGAATCTGAACTATTGTTTCTTCAACTTCCTTTTCTGGATCTGCCTGTTTGAACTGACTCAGTTGATGCCATCTTTCACTATTAAAAGTTTTGGGGCTCAGAAGGCAGTATCCCCAAACTGGCACTTTGACATGTTGAGAGGTCTTAGAAGCTGCCTCAGAATCAAGTTCCTTCTAACCTTGTCCTGTTCCCCCACCCCCAATTGCATGGAAGGACTCTTTCTGGAATTTCTTATCTGACTAAGAAAGCTTCTTTCCAGAAGAAAGGCAATTGTCTTAAGATCCTCTCCCTAGAAATCTCATCAAATAACTAGGAAAGATCAATCACTGGAAAAGAGAAGAGACTGGAAGTCCTTCACCACACCCAGGCAGATTTTTCATCTGTTCTTCTGAGGGCAGCTCTGAGAGATTGTCTAGGAGACTTTATATGTCTAAGAACAAGACAACCTTTAACCTTTGTTCCTGTGCCTTTCCCCCCTTACAGGCCAATCCATTCCCCCATGTTCCTCTTCCCTATGAAGAGGTCATTTAAGCTTCAACCATCTGGCGCACCTTTGAGCTCATACTTTATAGGACTCCCATGCTCATGTGTGTATGTAAAACATTTGTTATGCTTTTCTCTAGGTAACCTGTTTTTGTAATAAGAGTGTTGACCTTGACCCTTTATGATAGGGAGGAAAAGAATCATCACCTTCTTTCTGCCCCTGCAAAAGGAAAATACTTTGGGCATGTTGAGAGTTATTAAATGAATCTAATCGTTTTGTGGACATGAAAATCCACACATTTCTATTGGCTTATTTAATTTAAGAGACTGAAAATACTATAAATCAGTGCTGCGTACCAGTATGTTTACATAGAAGTTAATTATTTTAAACAGAAAATATTCATGGCATAGATAATACAAAATAATTTGACAATAAAATATCTAGCAGTAACCATAAGCTATTAATTGCAAACCTCCTTTGACTTGGAAGAGAGTGGTGGACACTTTGGACCGCTGGAACTCGGAGCAACTGCAGAGAAGAAAGAGTCGAATTATTACAACAATTCAGTTTCTATTCTTATAGGTAGCCATTCAAGGTGATTTGTGAGGAACTATCACTCTGGCTACAGTTCATCAATGATCATCCTAAGCTATTCAAAAGCATTGAAGCCAAATTCAGTGAAAAATTTAACTTACTGTGGTGCTCTTGTCTTCCAAATACAATATCAACGGAGACTTGGTACTTTTCCACTGTGAGGTATATAAATATCTTCTGTCTCAAAAAATAAATGAAAAGGTAAATTCTCTCACTATGGACTATTCAGTTTGTGTGAAAGATCATTAATGAGACACTGTAAAATATGTGGCCAGAGGTTATTGTTTGCAATAAAATTGAGGTTATATCTTCATAATATTTCATTAATTACTGTGGAAAGGGTGACTGTTTAATAACGACCATGTTTAATCACCTGGTCAGTTGAGGTCTGGATTGGATTGACAGATTTGACTACTTATTTGTAGGTTTTGGACCTTTCTCTGGAGTTGGGACACTAGGATAATGTGATATAGAATCAAAGGGGAGTTTAGAGATTAGCTAGATAGAAATCTCAACTCTCACCTGTCAGCTCTGTGACCTTGGTTATATAACATCTCTGATAAATTATAGAACTTCTATAATAGACGGAGATTAAGCAGATCATATATGAATTAAATGAAATAATATATGTAAATCATCTAGTATCGTGTACAGCATATTTTAAATGCTCAATTAATGATGTTTATGGTTGTTTTGAGGGAGGATTTTAATTGGAGAATGGTTAAACTTGTTGAAGTATGGGCCTATGTAGAATTTTTCAGGTAAAGGGATTTGAACCCAAAAAAGTTAGTAGACAGCCTCGGGGGGAAAAGAGAAAGAAGCTGTAAAAATGTCAGATTTATTTAGCATCTACTATGCTTTGGACACTGTAGTAGGCGTGTGGTTGAAGAGAAAGCTGTATAAGAAGACATAAGAACATCAAAATTAATATTTACTTGATTATAGTTCTTCCCAATTCCTTTGACAAACTTTCTGCCTCTGAAAAGAATCTGTGTTGGAATTTAAAAGTTGTTGGCTAATTCGTGGCCTGGATTACAAAACCAATTCTGATCATTGTAGATACCTAGTATATTTTGTTGAAAGTATGCTACTAAGGAAAAATAATGAACTATTTATTGTCTTCTTTTTGCTCTTAACGAATTTTGGAATTTGATGTGATTAACAGTTTCCACATGTGTCCTTGTATATATTTCTCTCTTTGAGAAAGTGAACCCTCAAAGGAAGGTATACGTTGTACAGTGAGGGTCTGACATATTGTCATTACATAGTTGTGCCTGGTGACAAATTTGGAATTAATCAATGAGTGAGTGAGAGTCAGTTAACAAATAAGTAAACCTTCAGGTTAAGATCAATGGTTTAGTGAGCAGGGTCAAAAGCATATTTGCCAGACACATCAATGTCACTCTGCCAAGTTCTGAAATGCATAAAATATTATATTATAAAAATGATTAGTATCAAATATAGGGAGGTTCTTGTAAAAAATGCTGTGTACATTATTTGCTGATGGCATTATACATTGAGAAACCCTTTAGAAAGCCACAGATATATTTATACGCAGGGCATTATATATTCTCTTATGAAAACATTTGAACAGACCATAATATGCTAAAAATTAAAAATATTTTATTTTAATCGATATTAATAGCAAAAAGAGATACAAGTCCAGCAAAGTAATTATTTTATAAGTTATAGTTTATCAACACCATTTAGTTTTATGAAGCCATTAAAGTAATACTTTTATATACAAATAATCAAGTTATGTTTATGAGACAATGTAAGTGAAAACAATGAAATATAAAATTATGTAATAACATTATTGCAACAATATAAATATAGCATGCATGTATAGGTCATATGCATAAATAAAAATAGTAGTTGGATACGTGACTTTTGCATTTGAACAACATTTATTTATCTTATTTTGCCTTCCAATACACTTCTAAAATTATCCCATTTTAATGTCATCAATAGATAATGTAGACACAACTGTACCTTTTCTTCTGATAATTCAGTATCTTTAAAGGCTCATCATTAGTTCCCTTCATTTCAACATCCTTATACTAAAATTTTGGAATACATGGATGACTGGGTTAAGTGGGTATAATATTATTAACCTCAAGCCACATGCCTTGAAGGTTGTTTTAACAAATAAATATCCAATATGTATTAATGTTCATATATAGTTCTTTTTACTTACTGAAAATCAATGTAAGGTAAAAAGTCAAAGGCCAACATGTATATGTGTCTTTTTTGGCGTGTATATGGAATCTCTTGGCAGAACAATATAATGAAAAAGAACTCATGGCCAACAGGTTGGTCATGTTGATTTTACAGATGAGAGAACCCTGGGAGACAGAGAGATGAAGTAGTTTGGACAGGGTTACAATACCAGTTGAAGGCAGAGCCAGGATTAGCATTTACAGGTTCTGAGTAAGTTCAAAACTTTTTTATTCACCCCTTAGGCAAAATGCTTTTCCCATCACCCTGAAATGAACTGTCAGCTTCCTTCCAGCCTCAGAGCCTGTGAAGATTTTTCTCTACCTGCACTGTCGCATTTGCACTACATTTCCATGTCTAAGGAAAACAGGAGCTTCCATCCTAGCCAGCAATTACTATGTTGTGCACAATTACACAGACATAATAAATGCATGGTTCTCGGGTGGTCATGTGTGCATGTTCTCATTGGCTGCATCTTCTCAAAATCAGGAGTTCTGCTCCTAAGCTCTACAGTATGAATGTGTTCACTTAGCCAACGGCATTCCTATCTGTCACAACAGCATTCCTGCAGCCCTCTCCCCACTATGCACAGGCAGAAATCCTGGTCACAGCAAGCTGCTCCCACTGGGGTAGCTTCCAAAAACCAACAAAAGCAAATTAGTGTTTCTGATTTGCTTCAGAAGCAAACAGCAAAGAAGCCTCTCCAAAAATGCCTTAAAAAACAAACAAATAAGAGAGATAGAAAATAACTTCAAGGGAAAACCTACCACTACTCGTGAAGGAGGCTCCAGGAGAAAACTTCAAAAAAGATAAATGGTTGCTGAGGACTGTTTGCCCATTAGCCTGTGGTGGGCAATTAGGCAGCAGTGGAAGAGAGAAGGAGTGGCTCCATTCACTTGAGGGTCCTAGAGAGCCAGCCTTGAAAGAATTTTAAAAAGAACACAGTCGCTTGATTTAATTAATGTGATGAAATGAACATTGATTATATTTAATCTCTCCATTGACTTGCAGTTTTCCCATCATTTATACATGGCTTCCTCCTTTGCTCCATTTGTGCTTGACCTTCTTATTTCCTCCTTTGTGCCAGTATGGTGAAGAAGCCCTCCTACTATATCTCCTATTTACAATGTGGTGAGAGAATTTCTGGGTTTTAAAAAATCAT
Organism: Symphalangus syndactylus; assembly: GCF_028878055.3. Classification (NCBI taxonomy): domain Eukaryota; kingdom Metazoa; phylum Chordata; class Mammalia; order Primates; family Hylobatidae; genus Symphalangus; species Symphalangus syndactylus. The sequence goes on along the minus strand of NC_072427.2, from coordinate 125,569,069 downwards.
GAGGGCAGTAGGCAATTATCAGTCAGAAAACTCTTCTGAGTCTCTTTGGAAAACCATTATTTTATTACCTTTTTCCAATAATAACTGACCTAGAAACCTAGACAGTAAATATTAACTGAGAACCTATTTATGAATCAGGCACAAGTCTAGCCATCATGGGAGGTCCAAGTCTAAGTAGTGCTTTGTAGGCCTTGTCCTCAAGAATTTCATGGTGGCCGGGCGCGGTGGCTCACGCTTGTAATCCCAGCACTTTGGGAGGCCTAGGCGGGCGGATCACGAGGTCAGGAGATCGAGACCACGGTGAAACCCCGTCTCTACTAAAAAAAAAATACAAAAAATTAGCCGGGCGTGGTGGTGGGTGCCTGTAGTCCCAGCTACTCGGGAGACTGAGGCAGGAGAATGGCGTGAACCCGGGAGGCGGAGCTTGCAGTGAGCCGAGATCGCGCCACTGCACTCCAGTCCGGGAGACAGAGCAAGACTCCGTCTCAAAAAAAAAAAAAAAAAAAAAAGAGTTTCATGGTTTGAGAAGGGGATGTGAAGATTTGCTGGTAAGATTCCAATTTAGCAAATCTGCCTGGCTACCCTATTTGTCTTTCCTCCTCTTCTGGCTCCTTGCACCCAGGCCATATTTTTTATGAAAAAGGCAGTCCTCTGAGAGAGAAGGGCTCTAAATTGTGCTCCAAACATGGGTCCTTGGAGCAGTACCTCCAGAATAACCACTGTGCTTTCTGAAACTACTTAATCTAGTACGAGATCGGAGTACCCTGGGGAGAGGACTAAGATGTCCATTTTACAGATGCCTTCTAGGGAATTCTGGTACTTCACCAGGTTGGGAAATCAACATCAGAGGTACCAATAATGGACAGGAGGGAGTGACTGTGGAAACAGGTACAGTAGCCACCGGCAGACACACACACACACACACACACACACACACAAAATACTATAATGGTTAAAGACTCTCAGCTGTGGGGTCAGATTACCTAGGTTTAAATCCTGTCTCTGCCACTTAGAGCTGTGAGATTTGGGGCATGTTTTAAAACCAACTGGTCTTTAGTTTCCACATTTTTTTAAATGAGAAAAATAATATGACCCACCTCATGGGATTATTATACTGATTAAATTAGTTAGCATATTAAAACCATTTAGAATAGTGCTAGAGATATAGAAAACACCCAGTAAGTATTACCTATCTTTATTATCACTGTAATAAGGAAGTTTATGCTTAGAGTCTTATGAAAATACAGATGAGATATATCTTCTCTATTTAGTCCTCTGTATTAAAGCATTAAAAACCTGCTGTTACAAGAGACCTTCTAAATAGTCGGTGATTTTTAAATTGTGTTTCAGAAGAGGCTTGTAGGCTGTTCTGTGTTTTCTGTGTTCAGCAGAGGGTGATAACTAGCCACTACCCTCATTATTACACTATACTGCTATACATTCTATTGCTTTCCATTTCTTCAATATAAAGATCTCAGGAACAATCAAAATTATAAAGCATAGAAGAACATTAAACAGTTTTTAAATCCCATTAATTGTCCATTTCTCATCATGGTCTTAAGTGAGCCCCAAAGTAATAATGTTCAATTATATTTGAGTCCATCAAAAATATTAATATTTCTGCTTATCACTGGGCAGAAGTTGGTATTCTCATTCCAGGACTGTTTCTGACTACCAGATTGGTCTTGGGCATGTCCTGTAACATCTTTGGGCTTAGTATTTTCACTGATAAATAAGATTGGGTTGACCTCTTGGGATAACTAGAGTCCCTCATACTGCCTGTGGTTTCTTTCACTCTGCTGTTTGTCCAAATTTGAGTAACAATAAAGGAAGAATCTTCACTAATAAGAAGGAGTCCAGTTTCAGGATGTTGATTGGACCACATGCATAGCTTGTAGATCTCTCCTTTTTACTCTTTGAGATATTCTTTGTTTTCTGCAATAGCTAGACCCAAGGCCATTCCATTATTTCTAATAGGTAGGATAATCTCATGTTTCAAAAGTATCATCTATATATAGTATAGTTCAATACAATATTAATACATGGGGAATAAAATATTAGTACATGGGGAAATATTTCCATGATAAAAAAAGATTGAGACATGCCATGTTAAATTTAAACTGGTTCTTTTTTTATCTACTTAGAATCTGCAACATGTGAATGTATACTGAATTACCAATAGGAGAATATAGTATAAAATTCTTCCAAAATATTTTGATCATGGAACCCTAACTTTCAAGACATATTCCATGGGATCAACATTTCAAAGAGTACAGTTTCGCAAATGCTAGAGGAGTTTTGACCATTTTTGACTTTCTAAACAAGTATCAACCATCCAGTAATCCAGTTTTCTCCCTGAAGTTCAGTGAAAAGTAATGCCCAAAGAATCATTCATCAAAAATGGCAGATTGAAAAACTTTATATTAATTTATTCACTGCTATGCTGTAACATATTCCACTGTTTCAGTTCAGAGATCTCAAGAGTAATGTAAATTTTCTGAATATTTCATTTAAGAATGTATACAAATGTCAGATGTGAGGAAGAAATCTTAAGCTGAAATCATTCCCTGGTCCCCGTTGCCTGTCCAGGTCTGCTGTGTTGATCCTCAGCAATGCTCATATGCCAAATAAGGCTTAACTTCCTTGTTTCTGAGGAAGTTTCTCAAATGTTGCCAATCCTAACTTAGTCTTTATGTATAAAAGGGAAAAGATTGAAATTCTTATGAATGCTTTTGATTCATTGGGCCAAAGGAGCAATTGCCAAGGGCCTATCAAGCCCTTAAAGTGGAATAACCAGCAGTTCTTGTACCAGTGTGAATGTTAGGTTTTGTCCTAAATAAAAGAAAACGACTACATTCTTTTCTTAAAAAGGGAATGGGATAAAGAAAATGATATAAGAAGTCCTTACTTCCAGTAGATGTCCTATTTCTGGAAAGATGTTAGGCCTTTTACCCAATGACCTACCCTTTAAGTTTCAAACTTCGGTTTTTAAAAATGTGTTTAACTGATTAAATCCCATACCATTTTCTTAAAATAAAGGGACTTTTCACTAGCTTTTACTGTATGTAGACTTTAGTGGAACCCTGAATAGGTTCAAATAATAATTCATCCAAGCCAAGATTTCTTTTTCTGCACATTTCTATTTCTATTTTGAGGCCAGGGGAACACACAAAAGAAGGTGGGGTTTCTGAAAGTCATCATAAATAAATAGAGGTTGTTATATGACCTCCTTTTCTTAGAAGATACAAGCTGTGATTTTTTTTAGGATGGGTATACTTGGCCACTTGATATTTCTTTGATCAAGTTGTTATGTGCCCAAACCAGAATTGCTCTATTTTTTTTTTAAGATATCTATTTAAAAATCCAGGCTGGGCCGGGCGCAGTGGCTCACACCTGTAATCCCAGCACTTTGGGAGGCTGAGGCGGGGGATCACGAGATCAAGACCATCCTGGCCAACATGGTGAAACCCCGTCTCTACTAAAAATACAAAAATTAGTGGGGCGCGGTGGCACATGCCTATAGTCCCAGCTACTGGGAAGGCTGAGACAGCAGAATCACTTGAACCTGGGAGGTAGACGTTGCCGTGAGCCGAGATAGCGCCACTGCACTCTTCCTGGTGACAGAGTGACACTCCGTCTCAAAAAGAAAAAAAAAAAAAAAAAAGATATTCAGCCATTGGCAATGTGAATTTGGCTGAGAAAATGATGGTCCAGTTAAACCTTTTATCAGTAATACTAAAAGTAATTTAAACATAACACATACTATGGTTTTTGCTTTTAATACAGTGTTTTTTTTTCTTTGTTTCCAGAGATGTAGGAAAACAGTAGTGGATATAATGTCAATGCTCATATATTGGCTGATAATTTTTTAAAGTAACACATGTATATAATTAGAAATTTTAAATTGTACGTAAGTACAAAATAAATTATAAATATCTTGCTACTGTACCCTCTGTAGCGGTAACTGCTACTAACACTTTTGTGTGTGTGATGCCTAATGATACCAGTAATAATATAATAGCGATTACCATCATCTATCTATACTCTCTATTTTTTATCTTTCAGTTTGAAAGTCATTCAAATTTACAGTTTTCTGAAAAAAATTATATAGCATGCATACACTTGTATACCTGGCCATTTTCATGTAACTATATAGCTTGCATCTCTTTCCATACTAATAATTATGGATTTGCTTCATTCTCTTTAATGGCTACATAATGTTCTGCTATAAGATCTATCATAAATTAATCAATGGGGACAGTTTATAAAGCTGCTTTATACACAAAATAAGGATATATTTTCCTGATCTTGTTTTAGTCCATTGCTAAGACAAAGCAGTATATTTCCAATAATATATTTCCTTTTATTAAAGTACAAATATATCGTTTAGATGCATGATCCTAAATGGACAGTTTTTTGAAATGTCTGCAGCCTAAGTATCCTTTGGCATAAATAATAATTAGACACTATCTGAAAGTCAGAACCATCAATTATTCTCGTAAGGCCATATTTATATAAGATTTGGAATCAATTTTAAAATTCTATCATGACCTTTTATCAAAGAGGAAAACATTTGGCCAAATTTACTTATAATCACAACTTAATATTGTAATCTTACTGTCAAGAAGGTTAGACTAGGAAAGGAAAGAAACAGATAATTATTAAGTGGGTTTTATGTGCTAAGGATTGGGTTAGATGGTAACATACATTATCTTTAATTAAAGGATTATCATTATTGATTATTTAATAATTAGCTCCCCTGAAGTTATTTCCAGCCACCGTGAGATAAATACTGCAGACAGTCAAGTCTTTATTACTCCCTTAAATGTCCTCCTATTGTAACAATTCTGCCCTTACGAATGATAATGAAAACTGCTAAGAAGGAGATAATATTAAGGAGGCCAAGATGGACTGAGATTCTTTCTAATATTAACAATAAACTGACAGGTCACCCACAAAAATGTAAAAGGTACATTAAAATTAAGTAATTCACCCAATCCCTAGCAAATTTCAGTGATAGCCTTGAGAATAATTGTGGTCACCTGCTACAAAGCTTAGGAAAAATTTAGGACATATGCAAGGATAATTAAGAAATCGGCAAATTAAAATTGAAATGATGACTTATGACAATGGCAGTGCATCTCTTTGCTGACTGGTATTGAGTGGTATCTATTCCCTCATCACTTTGTTGTGTGTACCTGTGAGAAACCTTTGAGAAATTTCCCTTCAGACGATAAGAATGAGGTTAATGAGTCAGAACTTTCTGCTTTTCCCAACTGCTATTTTATCTCTGACAGTGACGTTCTCACCTGACATTTGGCGAGTGGGTGATTATGAGCATGACGTATTGAGCACAGGAAGAATTCAATGAATGATTGCTATTGTTAGGATGATCACTGTTACTACAATTTTAGTTATGGCAATTCAAGCATTTCCAGCTTCCCTTAATAATAAAACTATCAATCATCCACTTTCTGTAATTCTATTTCCTTTTAAGTCTATACTGTTTCTCACAGCAACACATTTTCTGTTTGCTGTCCAAAATGTAAAGTAGCCTTTGCTTTCTTTTTGCATGTCTTAATGACATGACACCTCCTTGTTACCTCTTTTCTGATGAGACGAAAGTGACTGTATGATTATCATGATATAGAGGTGTGGAAAGAGTGTGCCATGAGGTGTCAGGAAGATGTGGATTCAGATCTTCTCATGCCTGTGCTGTTAGATGAATAGCAGTTCCTGAGGCTGTGAAGGTTAAGTGACGTTACACATGGAAAGCAGGTAACAGAGTGCCTGGCAGATAACATGTAGTCAGGAAATCATATTTTTCCACTCAAGCACTATCCCTGTCTCAGGTATTCTTCCTTTCCCTCCTTTTCGGATCCCAGCATAAGGGATCCCTTAGTTCTAGAGAAGTGCTATCCAAGAGAACTTTCTGAAGTGTTGGCAATGTTCTTATCTATGTAGCCACTAGCCATATATGGCTATTTAAATTTAAATTCAACTTAATCAGAATTACATTACATTGAAATTTCAGCTCCTCAGTTACATTTCTAGTGCTCAATAGCCATGTGGCTAGTGGCTGTGTATTTTGGACCGCACAAATGCAGAATACTTCCATCACTGCATAAAGTTCTGTTGGACAGCATCGCTCTTAAACAATAGGTTACAAATGAGGTTTAGTGTGGCTACATAGGTGAATTTTTACATTTTATTCATTTTAATTAATCATAACCTAAATTGAAAAAACCACAGATGGCCAGCTACCACATTGGACAGCACAGTTCTAGAATGTACCACAACTGCCTTGCAGGTTTTAATTGGCATTTTACAGTTTTATCTGAAGCCAGTGATTCTGAGGAGTGAGTGGATGATTCCGCAACTCCAAGTATTTGTAATGCGTTTTGGTTCCCTCTCCTCCACTATTACTAGGCTAAATCAACCCAAATCTGATGGTCTTACATGCTTAGCTATCCCCAGGTTTTTTATTTGAAAACTCATATATCCCATTGGATTTTACTAGCCTCACTTATTTTATTTTAATACAAAATCAATAAAAGACTTTTTGTGGTGTGCCTGACATTGTTTGGTGAATGACAGGGTTTGGAGGAAGTATATGGGAAAATGACAGCCTGTAGCAGAAGGTCTTAACCACAGAGACTCAACACATTGAGGTGCTGTGATCATTTCTGAGGTGTGTGGCAAGTAATTTGTTGCTATTGATAAAGTGTCAACATTTGCAAATTATTCCCTTTTTATTTTAAGAAATTAAAAGTCTTGACCACTGAGATAATAATGTTCCATTATTCATTTACATTTTGGTATGCTCATTTGAATGAGAAAGGTGATGTGGAGTTGCGTGTGGCATGCTGGTGGTGGCTCGCAGATCTGGGCTAATTTATGAGATTGGGTCATTGATCAGAATGTCATCCATGTGTGTCAGCATGGAGAAAACTGTTAAAAGCACCATGAGCAATAAGATGTCAAGCAATACATTATACTAATGCCTGGTCATGGGGTCATGGAGACTAACCATATCTCTCTCACTGCCTGAGTCTTGTTTAAAAAATTAGATGGCAGTGATTTAGTAATTAGACTGTTTAAGTGTAAAAAGTACGACTTAAACGTGTTTTCAAGGTGATACAGGCTCAAGGATTCGTCTTGTTGACAGAGAGAAGGGAAAGGTGATGCAGTGGAAGGGGTATTAGCGGGGATTAGGACAAAGTGGAAAAGCACAGCCTGGAAGGCTTCACAAGCAAAGAGAGGTTTAAACGTTTAATGGAAAAGGAGGAAAAGGTCACACAAAGACATGTCTGAAGGTCAGGAAGTAATATAATAATGCTAACAGCATGCAGAATGATTATTTAACTGAGTTCCCTGAATGTGTTCAGGTTTTTGTTTGTAGATTCTGAAGACACTTGTGTTTAGAATACACATAATGAGGGAATTTGGCATCTGTTCTTGTCTGGTTCCTTTACTTATGGGCAGAAGAAAATTGTTATGCCACGTTAGAAATTCTCTTTGGACTCTCTAATCTTTCTGCCCTGATACAAATAAATAACCATCTGCAAAAAAATGTTTTATCCTGAGGGAAATTGTGATCACTTCTAATTCACCTTGTTACTAAGTAAACTTAAAAATTGTTGTTAAGGTATAAATCAGAAGATGTGTACCTGTACTTACCAGTTTTCTTAGGATAGAGTCTGAGTTTATTATAGAAAATGACAGATGGGCACAAAGACCCCATCGGAACTTTTAACTGTTGGAGAAGAGTGAGTTTGGCTAATATAGTATCATCTGCACATTTAGTTTGTTCTTTCTTTGCTGACAGTTACGTGGATTTAAAAGCCTATTAAGAATGAGCATGATCTGTCTGTAAGCAGTGGAAGCACATGATCTGATGACTGTTCTATAAACAGACCTAAGCTTCATTCTAGACAGAAATAGATATTCACTTATTTTGAGGCTAATTATAAATTGGAATGGTATTCTTTTTGATGGACAATTCAATTGCATTTAAATTCAAACAAACATCTGCTGTTTATACTTTATATCGTGCAATCTACCTGAATCTAAACAGAAGCTATTAAAGATCTGTGGCTAGAGAATCTTTGTTCTCTGAAGACTTTAACGGGAAAAAGAGCATTATCTAAACTCTCATTATTGGAACCAGATTATAGTTGCCCTTGAACATCAAGGATGCTTTTCTTTGTCCACAGATATATTAAAGGGGGTTGTGCACAGTTACCACAAACACACTTTGCCACACAGGGGTCTGTTAAAAATGTTGGGCATTTTTCAAATAATATATGTGTTTTAAATGACTAACACAAATATGCTATTAATATATTTTTGTTCAGATACTGTTTTATATATGAATTTAGCTCATATATATTTACAAGAACATTTAAATTCATAGATATATTAATTCTGTTAATACGGGAATTAATTCATAGCTACACCTGATATATATGAGACACATATTCATACATGGTAATATTTGTGGAGAGATGGAGATATATGTATATAATAAATCAGTTTCACAAAATTTCAAAACTGATGGGAAATAATTAGCTACGGCTTCTACTTTTGGATGTTATTCTTTATTCTAAACAAATCTCGCTCATCTATAGAACACTTGATAATATTATAGATTACATGGGGACTGAGTACTCACGTGTTGCCAAATGCTTGAAGAATGTTTGTGGTTTTCACCTGAGAAGCATGTGAAGTACAGTGACAGAGAGGTCGAGGAGCAGTGCCCAAGGATCATTACAAAGCTGTGGTCAAAGACATAGAATATTTATAAGTGTTAATTTTTAAAATTATAGAATCAGACAACTGGCATTTCCCTCACAAATATTTAGGCTAAATTTGTAAAATGACAGGCAGTTCTTATGGGATGATACTCTGTCTAAATTAGTCCTGATATGTAACTTACAACTTTGAAGAGGCAACTGATACTGTTGAATGGTTCTTTTTTCTTTTAAAAATACTACTGGGATGATATACCTTGTTATTTGAGAAGATTTTTATGTTAAATCTGCATAAAATTACAAAAACATTTTTCATGAGCATGTAGCTTTAAGTAACACTTCAAGTTCTTCACATTATTAAAGTATTTATTTACTAATTATTTGTTTGACAGACTGTGGTTTTGAAGCAGCAAAATGTGTAATCTATGTTAACTCAAATTAAAGATTCAAAAACAAACATACGCACAAGCATAGATAATACTTGGTAGTATGTTTAAATCCGTTTGCCAATGTATCCCTTCACAAAAGAAAATATAACGTTATACATGTTACACATCCCAGAATATGCCTAATAGCATAACCAGAACATATTCTTTTCCAAGCCAATTTAAGAGGAAGCCAAACTGTAATCAGAAATTTGCTTTCAAAGGTGAAATTGAAGTCAAAGAAATTGCTTTGTGAAAAATGTTTCTTAAGAAAATAATATGCAATACACATGAAAAACAAAGAGTCAGTTCCTTAATTTTCAAAGAGCTTGTAGAAATCAATAAGAAAAAACCTAATACATCAATGGAAAAATGGACAAAAAGGATAAATACTTGAAAAATAAAAATTCACATAAGTTGAAATGACCAGTAGATATTTAAAAAATATTAAACATCAAATATAATTAAAGAGATGAAAATCAGAATAAGATCCAATTTTTAATCTATGAGTTTGGCAAAAGAAATTAGAAATTTGCTAATACTTCTCATTGGTTAGGATGTGAAGAAAGAAGCTGCAATGGTCTGAATATTTGTGTCCCCCTAAATTCATTTCTTGAAATCCTGACCCCCAGATAATGGTATTAGAAAGTGGGAGCTTTGGGAAGTGATTAGGTCATCAGACCCAGAAGATACCTCTTCCATATAAAAACACAGCACTAAGGCACCCTCTACAGTCAAAGAGGCAGCAGGCTCTCACCAGACCTGAATCTGCCTGGACCTTGATTTGGACTTCTCAGCTTCTGAAGATGTGAGAAATCATTCCTGTTGTTTGTAAGTCACCCCGTGTATGGTATTTTGTTATAGCAGCCCGAATAGACTAAGACAGAAGCCATGTCAGACATTATGAGTGGAGCTATAAATTGGCACAATGTTTCTGAAGGAAATTGGCATGATTAATCAATATTTTAAATTCATAGTACCATTAACCCAACAACCTCACAGCTCAGGATTTACCCCAGTAACACACTTGCAAAAATTTTCTAAGATATTTGAACCAGGTATACCTTGTAATAGCAAGCAACTAGAAAACAAAACAATTCCTATCAACAGGAAACTGTAGGGAAATTAAGTTTTAATGTATTGAACAAAATACTCTGCATCTGTGAAAAGAATGGGTTAGCTGTTGGTGCTGATGTAGAAAGAGTTCTAAAATGTATTAAGTGAAATACAAAGCACACGTGTGTGTGTGTGTGTGTGTGTGTGTGTGTAATCCTCTGGGAGTATATGTAATAGTCATATGTATTTTACTAAAGAATACAGACAAAATTATAGGTAGTGTGAGATGTTTAGCTTTCATTTTACACCTTCCTGTACTATTTGAAAAATGTTATGCCATTTTCCTGGATTTCACTTAATTAAAGTTAAATATATTAAAAAGATATGTATTTAAATATGTCATGTGTATGTGTATATGTTTGTATATACACATACACACAAATACATGCATATATATACACACACAGACCTGCTTCCTGCTTGCATGTACACACACACACACACACACACTTTTATAAAGTATCCCTTAGCTAAATAACCTGAAGGGCTCCTCTCCACTATAAGGAAGGTATCACTTTGAAGTCTATATTAGCTGAAATTTTGTTTTCTGATCACTTCTTGATTGGGTCACTGACTTAATTCAAAATTCTCTTCTACTTTTGGTATTGCTTGTTATGTGACTTTGGACCAATTAATTAACCTTTTAGAGCTTCTAGGTTATTGTTTGTTTTTATTGGGAAAATGACGGAAATGCCTGTTTCAGAGATGCTGTAAGAATTATATAATAAAACAATTATGCAAATGGTTCAATGCCTGGACCCTAAAGAATGCACCATAGCTGTTGGATTGTTGCACTCATCCAGTTCTGTTTTTGTCTTTTTTCCACAACACCTCTTCTCCTGGTCTTCATTTTCCTGTCTCTTCTACCACATGAGGCTCTGCTTCTGGAACCCAGAGTTAAAATGCTTCAGTCAACTGTATTATGGGTTGAATATACTCTTCTGAGCTGGCTTGAGAATCTAACCACTATCTATAAAATTGTTTCCAGAAAGTGACTCACACATTAAGTTTTGGCACACAATCTGTCGGAAGTTGGAAGGTACCTGGACTGTCACTAACAGCATCAAACAAAGATGCATTATTTCTCCATTTTGCCTATTATCTACAACTCAGTTATGCTTTTCACTGCTTTCAAAGGGTGTGATTGAGCTCTTGATAAAACCCTTTCAGTTCAAACGCTATGATAGCCAAAGCAAAGTATTCATGGAGATTATGCTTTGCCTTCAGCATAGGGAACTGGAAATGTAAATTTATTAATCCTTGCTGTGTGCCAGACACTGTGTCAATTGTCTGATACATGTTATCTCATCTAATCGTCACAGTAACTCTAGGAGGCAAATATTCTTCTCTCCATCTTGGAAAACAGGTAATAGGCTCAGAGAAGTTAAGTAACATAGGCAAGGTCATGTAGCTTGTTAAATGGCAGCATCAAAGTTAAATCCAAGTCATCCATATGATGCCAAACCCATGCTTCTTCTGTCGATTGCTAACTAATTGAGGTTTTCTACTCCAATGACTTCTACATCTTATTTCCAAAGCTGTAATTTATATTTTTCTCACTGTTGGCATTGGCATTGCAACATTTAATCCATTTATGGTCCTCCTGTATAGCTTTAAACTTGCTACTTGAAGAAGTAAATCTTTTTGACCCTGGTAGAGTAATTTTTCAATGACCATCTTATAGAAGAATACCTTTTTGGTTGTCAAGATCCATTATTGTTTGGATGGCTGCCATGCACTTGTTAAAGCAGCTGGATGGAGTTGGGAGTGGACTTTCACTGTTTCAACATGCTCACCAGTCTTCTCCATAACTGCGAGAGATGGACCATGGATCCTGAGATGCCATTCACAGAAGCACATTCAATAAAATTCTTTTAGGCGGTTACAACTACCAGGTCATAAGTACTATTTCTCTAACATGGCTAAATACAAGATTTTAGGAAATACAGGATCCTTAAGGGTGGGTTTCTTACTGCCTTTTTCTCTTAAAGACTGTGATTACCGTCCTCCTGGTGTGTTGTACCTGGGTCTCTGTTTACTTCATTAGCAGTCCCAAACACAAATGTGAAGTGTTCAGAGTTGATTTTTTAAATGCCATGTTCATTCTCTACTTCCTGTCAAAATCCCTTCATTTTTCAAACATAAGAAACATGGTGTTTTTATGCTACCCACCTTTCTTTCTGTATTATTTGCTTAACTGGGGCTAGATAGAATTATATTCTGTACTTCATCAATTAGCTATTGCTACATAACAAACCACCCTCAGAAGCAATGTTTGAAAATATTATCCATGTATTTAGCTCATAATTATGTGAATCAGCAGTATAAGCTCCGGTCAGCTGACTACTTTTTCTGGTCTTGGCTAGATTTCTTTATGAATTCGTGGTCAGCTATAGGTCAGTTGTAGACCAGCTTTAGGGATCTTAGTTGAGCTCTCACATGTCTAGGGCCCTGGGTGGGATAAATGGTGTGGCTTGGCTCTAATCCACGTAGTGTCTCATCCTGCAGCAGGCTCACACAGGCTTGTTCACGGCAGCTGGGCAGTGTTCTAAGAGAGTGAACAGATGCAGGCAAGGTCTCTTGATACCTAGGCTCAGGATGAGCACACTGTCATCTCCACTATATCACTATATTCTGTTGGCCAAAACAAGTTGCAGGGCCATTCTAGCCAGAGGAAGTGGAGAAATACACTCTGCACCTTACAGAGAGGAGCTGCAAAGCCACATTGCAAGTGGTATGGAGACAGGAAGAAGTGGAGAATTGGAGCCCTTTCTACAAGCGATAAACCAAAACTTCCTCTTTATTGCTGTTCTCTATCTCTTACCAAAGTGACTTTTAGTTCTTCATTAATCTGTGCCAAGGTGCTGTTGTGGTGAGCTAGGTGATTGTAGTAATAGATATACAATGGTTTATTTGTAATGTTTAAAAGACATATTTTGAAAGAATTTGTGGTTGGAGTGGCTACCACAAGCTTTTCTTCAGTGGAAGGGCTGTAGAACATTCTTATCTACACGGGAGCCCAGCTAATCATTTGTTGTTTCTGAACTGCTGGTCTGAGGAGTTTGGAGTTCCTGAGCTAAGCATGAGGGGGAATGGGCTCACCAAACTGCTATAATAAAATGGACTCTTTCTCAAATTATCTTATTAAAAAACAGTAAATTATCAAGGCCGTATAGACATTTTCCTTCCACATGTTTATTCTCAACTCTCACTGCTGCCTAATAATTATAGCTGCTCCAGAAATTAGGTCATTCTGGTCTCTCACAGGTATTTGCTAACTAACGTGATATCCTGGCTAGACAGCTAAATCACTTGATGCAGGTAAAATACACATCTCTGGAAAATTCTAAAGAAGCATTTGCAACTTTTGTTTTACAGAAGATTAATCCTCTTTGTTGTTCCTTGAAAAATTTATTTTGAGATGATAGATTTGATAAACCCTCCTTATTAAATTAATCATTAATACTTGCATTCAGTAACCACAATGTTAATATATTAAAATGTCTGGGAAAACCTGCCATAAAAAGCCATAGTTACTTAATGGGCTAATTTTTCTGCTGTTCCTTCCCACACTAATCCTGAGATCTGCTTTCCACCCTCTGTGCACTGCTGTAGGTCCCATGGAATCTAACCCCTGTGGAACACATCCAAGCTCTGTGCCCCCTGACTTTTTATTGGGTTTGGCCAATAGAAGATAACCTGTAGAAGATAAAAGAACAGGAGGAAAATAGATTTTCCTTCCCTGCATTTTTGCTGCTTTGGGGCCAATTCACCAACAGTAGCTGGGATCCCCTATGAATATAGCTCTTGCAGGGCAGCCCCTCCTCATGGCTCCAGCTCCCCCTGGGCTGTAAGAAACAATATTTCTTCTTCGCCCACTTCAGCATCAGGGATGTTAAAGGCTTCCCTGTTATTGCAACTCCCTCAGTGTTTCTCCGTCCTTTGATTATTTCATTAACCCTGCGGGCGCTTCTTTAAGCAGTTCCTTCATTAAAGTCTGTTCCTAGGAATTTTATCCTGGGGTCCAAGGACCCCAATGACATCTGTAAATAGAAAAGGGCTAGTGAGCTTAGGAAAAAAAAATAAATTGTGAACTTGCATAGTTAAAAAAAAATTTACTCCTTTATTTTCACTAACTTCTAAAAGAAATGTAGCACTTCCTTCAGTTATGAATGTAAACAAAAGACAGTGGCAGTGTCTCTGATTTTGTCATGAACAGGTATCGCAGATATTTTCATGTCATATTACAGATTTGTAGACATCTTGAAATACTGTTTAATCGTTATCACTATTTTGAAACTGTTAGTAATGAGGCCCAATGTTAGATCACATTATTTAAATGGATTAATAAAGCACATTCATTCCTATACTAGAAATTCGTCTTTAAAATATTTTGTTAACTGAGTTTCAATTTAATTTGTATCCTTTTGCCATCTTTATGCATTTTATTTTATATATTTTCTGAAATGGGGTCCATAGGTTTCACCAAACCCCCAAAAGCTTCACACACATGCACAAGCAAGCGCGCACACACACGTGCACACACACACACACACACACACGCAAGTGATTAAGAACTCCTGAACCAACTGAGTGGATTATAATTCTGCAAGGCCATGACTGATACAACACAAGTTCCCAGTCTATTTGACCAGGGAATCCATTTTTTATGTTTGTGGATTAGGATTTTATGGGACTAGTCTTTCACAAAATACACTTAGGAATAAACATCCTACAGAAATGACCCATCATATGAGATGTCCAGAAATGGAGCAAGCAGTCATGGAGCTATCTGGTCAGAAAGGGACTGTTGCTTCCTGAGTCCCACTGGGTACAGGACTTGTGCTTCTCAGACCTTCTTTGCCCATTATTTTTTCTCGCAACCTGTTTTCTTTCCAGATACCACAAATCTTTTTCTTAGGTTCATTACTCTTGCCATCCACCACTTTTCCCTTCATAGCCCCTGGTTGAAATTGTCTCCCAATGTCCTGAATCCTATTTCATAAATCGTCTGTGTTTATTCCTATGGTGAGAAAAGACTTATATTTGACTACAGGCAATCACACCAAAACAAAACAGTGATTCTGTACCATCAAGAAAGTACAATATCCATTTTCCACCTGGGAAAAATCTCTCAGCTTCTCTGCATTTGTCAGTGGAAATATGATTTAGTCCTGTCAGGATAGTCAAACACATCTTTTTATTATTTATCTCTGGTTCCCTACTAATTAACCATGCAGAACTGGAGATGACCACAATTGTGCTATTAACAAATGCCCAGTCTCTTCCATTAACTGTGCTCTTGGAGAGTGACATTTTCCTTTTATTTGTTTTAGTATTCTCAGGTCCTAATACCAGGAGCTCAATTATGCTTATTGGATAAATAAATGAGATGCAAATGTAAGCTGGGGCAAGAAGGGTTTGCTTTGTCAACAGATTTAGTGACTAAAAAACCACACTGAAGGAAACTTAAGGACAGCATTCATATTTTATTCATCATTAGACCCACTAAGGACTATGGGCATAGTGTTGGCTGCTTACTGACTGGGCCATGATCCCAGGTTCCATCTTATACTGCTGAGAGGCAGAGCCAGAGTTAACACATTTAGCCTTTAGAAAGACACACCATAGTGCTGACCATTCTCCCTGAAGATTTTGGTTTTCTGCAGATATTTACAGAATCTTCACAAGGATTGTGACAATCTTCTTTGATTTTTTTGGTCCCATCAGTGCCAAAACTTATCAATCTATGTTAATAACATATGCAATTTTAGGTATATGTATTCAAAAGTCTTACTAAAACAATTACTCTTTGAGGAGTATTTTCTACTTTTCGTCAGTTTTCTCTGTTTTAAACCTGTAACTTTTCTGTCGAAGAGATTTATAGTGTCTTTTTTTTCCAAAAGGTTTTTAAGGGTCTTCCTAAAGTTTGAGTTCTGTTCACGTTTTCTCCCTTTGATTTTTATTTTTTGTCACCTGTGGCAGTACTTTTTAAGGATTTTTTTTTATTGAAGTCAGCATTTTGAACTGTGCTTCATATGGCCAGTTTTCTGACATCAAGCTTGCATGTTGTCATCTTATGTCAGCTGGCTCCAAGTTAGCGTTCAGCTTTGAAGAAGAGGCTTAAAATCAGCTTCCTGTGCGTGAACTTTAGCAGTTGATAAGTTGATCATGTACCCCTGTCTTGCCAGCTTTGGTCATCACTAACTTTATGATAAAGCTCAAATTCGGTCTGGTAAGTAAAACTGTAGAGAACTTGGGAAGAGATACTGTCCTGCAAAATGTTAATTATTGAATTTATAAATGGTACATACATTTATTTGAATTCCTCTTTTTATTTCTTTGGTTACATTCTCTTACTCTATGCTTCTGCTTTATCTTTTGAAATAATGTCTATTATAATTTGTGAATCAGCAATAACTACAGATTCTTTTTTAATGTTTGCTATATGGTTGTTATTAAAATGCCAAAGTATTTTAATTCAGGACAACTTCAGTGTTAACAGAAGAAAAGATGAAATACTATTTGCTGTTAAATTTACATTGTTTTCACTCTTTTCCTGACTCTGACTTCAAAGACCAAGTTGAATGTTATATCTTCGGTGAATCCATTCTTATACTTTTTACCATTGGAATTGATTCTTTTTCTATCCTCTGTGCTATGGATGTAATCATAATAATGATAATTGCACCCATTGGGCACTTAATGTTTGCCAGGCACTATGCTAAGTACTTTTCATATAATAGCTAACTTAATTTTAACAATAACCCTGTGAGATAAGTATTATACTATTCTTGTCTGCATTTTACATATAGGGAAATGGAAGTGCAGACTGTGAAAATGACGTTTTATCTCAGATCTCTTTAACTTCAAAACCCTAGCAACCACTCAGCACTGTTGCCTCAAAAGAAAACTATACCTTATACCTCATTTCATTCCAAGTCACCAAAATTCTTGTCACACAGTAGGTGCTCAATAAATATTTGTTGAATAAATGACTATGAAAGAAAATTCTTCACAACAATGACAGTTATTCAGTTGAACTATAAGTAGAAGTCTGGAACCTATTAACATCCACAACTCATCAAAAATTTGCTCTTTTATTCTTTGTTACTCCCATCTTTATCTCCTACTTCCTGTCACTCTAAACCAGTCATTTTACCTTCCCTAACTTCTACTTGGTTGTTCCCTCTCCTTTCTTGCTGCTCAGTGAAGACATCAGAATGGCAGAGGGAACCCTGCTTGGTTTGTGTAATAGCAGCAGATCCTTGTTCTGATATCTGAGGTCATGAATACCCACTTTTTTCCTCCCTGTTGCACCCTGGAGAGCCCCTGGCATTTCCCAATCTTGAGCAGAGTAGTACATCAATCCTCAGTCTTATGGTCTTCTCAGATTTGGTAGATCTGCCCTTTATCACTATGGAATGTCACCAACTCTGGAGACTTGAGGAAGAAGGTACAAAGATATTTCATATACACCCTGCCCCCTCCATGTGCTTCTTACCATATGGTAAGCATATGTTTAGTTTTGTCAGAAACTGTCAAACTGTCTTCAAGGTGGCTGTATCATTTTGTGTTTGCACCAGTGAATGAGAGTTCCTGTTGCTCTACATTCTCACCAGCATTTGGTGTTGTCAGTGTTCCAGATTTTAGTCATTCTAGTAAGAGTGTTGTGGGATCCCATTGCTGTTTTAATTTATGTTCCTTGATGATACATGATGTGAAGCATCTATTCATATGCTTATTTGCCATCCATATATCATTCTTGGTGAGGTGTCTGCTGAGGTCTTTGGCCCATTTTTTAATTGGGCGTTTTTTTCTTGTCGAGGGTTTTTTTTTTTTTTTTTTTTTTTTTTTTTAAGACGGGGTTTTGCTCTGGTTGCCCAGGCTGGAGTGCAGTGGCGCAATCTCGGCTCACTGCAACCTCCACCTTCCAGGTTCAAGCAATTCTCCTGCGTCAGCCTTCCCAAGTAGCCTATCCCAAGGGATTATAGGCCTGCGCCACCAAGCCCAGCTAATTTTGTATTTTTTTAGTAGAGATGGGGTTTCTCCGTGTGGGTCAGGCTGGTCTCAAACTCCTAAACTCAGGTAATCTGCCCACCTTGGCCTCCCAAAGTGCTGGGATTACAGGCGTGAGCCACTGCGCCTGGTCTTCTTGTTGAGTTTTAAGAATTCTTTGACTGTTTGGTATAACAGTACTTTATTGGGTATGTTCTTTTCCTAATATACACGCAGACATACACACATATACTAACATAGTAATGTTGCTATATGAATTGAAATGTGTCTCTCTAAAAGATGTTGAAGTCCTAATCCCCAGTACTTGTGACTGTGATCTTGTTTAGAAACAGGGACTTTACAGATGACCAAGTTAAGATGAGTTCACTGGGATGGAGCCTAATCCAATAGAACCACATCTTTATAAAAGAAGGCAATTTTGATACAGAAACACACGTATGAAAATAAAGGTAGCTATTAAGGTAATGCATCTTCAATTTGAGGAATGTCAAAAATTTCCAGCAAACCACCAGAAGCTAGGAAAGCACCATGGAACAGATTTTCCCTTCACAGACCTGAGAAGGAACTGCCTTGCCAACATCTTGATCTCAGATTTCTAGCCTCTATAACTGTGAGACAACTTTCTGTTGTGTAAGCCATCCAGTTTGTGGTACTTTGTTATGGAAGACCTAGAAAACTAATGCAATTATCTATGCAGATTTAGCCATCTCCCCGTCTAAAACATAAACACAGACATCAACCAAGAAGGTATCTGAGTAGTGACAATAGATGCCATAGAGATCACAGACGCAAAGTCCAGTACTTTGTTATCAGTAGGCATGCATGCAGAGCCTTTTCATTCCTTTTAAATTTACAATTCTATCAACTATCTTTTTGCTTTTCAAATCCATAGCTGCAATGGATGAGTCAAGGACCAAGAAGAGTTTCTGTATAGACACTGATTGGAAGGTTAAGATAGCAGGAGAGGATCAAAGAACCTGTGAATAGTAAATAGTGTCAGAAACAATCAAGACATATGCCTGCTTGCGAAGAAGCCACAAAAAGAACAAGATGAGCAGGGTCTGGCTCTTCAGCTGTAGACTTTGCCCTGGAGTCTCCCTGTCTCTGCATCCCCAGAACCCATTCTTTCATCTCATTCCGCATCTCTGCTTTGGTTCACATCAGATATTATGCCAGCTTCTTTCATCGCTTTATTTTTCTGATTGTCTTTCATGGCTCAATCATGTTATTCATTCTGAATTTTCAACTTGGTAAGCCTATTGGTTCAATATGTGTCCTATTCCCAAACAAGCTTTTCCTCCAAGCTCCTCCTGCCAGCCAAAGGTGTAATAGGACGAATTCGTTAAAATGCCAAAGACCACAAAAATCAAAGTGATCAGGAGCTCGTTAGGGTAAAGGCATACATGCTTGAACACATGATTATCATCAGGGCATCATTGTATTATAAAAGTACAATATGATTATTTCATTGACTCTGAGCCATAAAAATATCAAGGAAACAGCTACATATAAAATAATACAGCTTAGAAAAGCTCCTACTTTTGTTGTACAAGTTGTTAAAAGCTTAGTTGCTTTAAAGTCATGATTGTCCAGATTAACTCCTTACGATTATTGGAGAGCTGCTTCTGGGTTGCTCTGATTTGTGATCTGTCTCTTCCTTTTCCCTTCCTTTCCTCTTTCTCTTCTCTTCTACCTTATGCCTTTCTTTCTCTTCCTTCCTTCCTTCCTTCCTTCCTTTCTTTCTTTCTTTCTTTCTTTCTTTCTTTCTTTCTTTCTTTCTTTCTTTCTTTCTCTCTCTCTTTCTTTCGCTTTTCTCTCTCTTTCTTTCTTCCTCTCTCTCTCATCTTTTCTCTCTCTCTGTCTCTCTCTCTCTCACACACACACATACACACACACAAACGCATGCATACATCTAAAAATGTGAGGCCAGCAGTGCGTGTGTAAAAGGTAGATATCTGCACTCAAGGTGCAATTTCAGGACTGAAATAGGCCCGCCTGACAGAAGAATCCCCACATCCACCTTGTAGCCCTTCAGTACTTTGCAACCTTCTGTTCTACTATAATTCTAATGATATATGACATTGCGTGAATAAGAAAGCATGTTGGAATGAAGCCACTGAAACTGACATTAAAAAATTGAATCCATACATTATATATTTTATATATATAAGAATTCATATATATGTGTGTGTATATATACATGCACACACACACACACACACACATATATATATATATAAAACCTTTTGTTACTTTAACTTATTGATGGATATGTCATACAAATGATTGAGTCGTATCAGCAGCCTGGAACCATGCCTGTAGATCAGCCGCTTTACCGGGAAGAACATTGGTTTTGTATGAAGACAAATCTAGATTACTCCTGGCACTGGTACTTTTGACCTGGGGCAAGTTTACTGCTTATTTCTTACCTTGGGTTAATCTATAAGGACTTAATAAACTATTGTCGGAAAATGGTTGCACAGATCAAATAAGATGTTACATGATAGCTCTGTCCCAGAACCAATAAGCCTTGGTAAATGTTTATTTATTTATCTCTTTTATTTGTTAAATCTCAGTCAGTTCCTAGTTGAAGTCACTCATATGTAGAGAAAAAATAACTGATGTTCACTGTTACATTGCACGTAACTCAGATGTAGCTTCCTGCTTTTTAGTTTAGAGCTTTGACATATTTGAGTTTATCAGATGAATTAATCATCACCGTGGAAGGCTGAGACCAGGATGCCCTGCAGAATTGCAGACAAGTGGAGTTTCTTTAAGGGGACTTAGAAAAGAAAGTAAAATAAATACAGAAGAGAGGAAGGAGACTGGCTATAACAAATCCTGGCAGTCCGAATTCACTCAGCCAGAGACTAGCCGTCTATGGAGTGCCAAAGTGGGTCCCTGTATGTAAGGATGAGGTTTCACCTAGTGACAAATAAATGACCATCAATAAATTATTCTCTCTGTATCCATCATAGCTCCTAGAAAATTGCCTTGCATATGGCAGCTCTCAGTGTTTAATGAGTGAATGATTTATTCAATTAATCACTGAATTTTAAATGGAAGGGCCCTGAGAGATCATATAATCCCAAACTGTTACTTTACACCTAGGAAACTGAAGCTCACATACTGTCTTACTGAGAGTGTACTAAAGAGACTAGACTTGGGTCTACTGATTCCAACATGAGGCTCTATGCTACTGCTTTGGGGATACAGGATGTACAGAACCTTCATTTCAAACTAGAATCAGATAAAGAGTTGACTTTTTCCAGCTGCTGCCTTTTTCTTTCTCCATAGATACAAATTCCCAGATATCTTTTTCATGGCTCTAGGACTAAAGATCTATTTATTTTCTAATTAAAAACACCCCAAGCATCAGATGCTATTTCTTTGTCTTAGAGGCTCAGAATATCTAGGTGCCTTGTGGTGTGCTATGCTTTTAGGTCTCTCCGTGTGGTCTTAAAAAAATGGGGCATGCAGTTTATGGTTATGGATACATATTGAAATTTGACAAGGGTCAGTAATTGTGCCCCAAGATGCCTTGTGCTATACAGGTTGTGAGGGTGTGCTGGTGTGCAGATATTGGCTCAGTCTGTCACACCTGATCTCCTTTATTTCCCATTTGTCTGCTGTCATTTGTCCAGACTCTACACTGTATATGCATGCTGTTCACTTCTTCTGCATACCTTTGGTACTAGCTTTTGGCTAGTCAAATCCTAAGATGTCTGCAGGACTAGCTGAAGTCATATTTGCTGGATGATGAAGGTCCCGTTCCTTGACAATTACGGTCATATTGGTCTCCTTCTCCACTGCATTCTTAAAACCTTCGCAGTTTGACCATCCTTTATTCTTTATTATGTGTGGGACAGAATATGTTCTATGCTTCTATCTTCTCTAGAAGACTGACAACATATTAAATGTTCATTGAATGAATGTTTAGTCAAAGTCTGCTTTGGTTAGCGTTGCCAGATAAAATATAGAACACTTAGTTAAATTTGAATTTCAGATAAAGAATGAAAAGCTTTTTAGTATAAACCTGTTCCAAATAGTGCATGAAACTTTATTGTATTAAAATTCATTGTTTATTATCTGAAATTCAAATTTAACTGAAGTTTTATTTTTATTTGCTAATTTTGGCAACTCTCTTGGAAGTGTTTTTACTTCAGGCCTCTCAGAAAAATTCTTCTTTGTGGCAAAGAATATTTGAGGATTAAGCAATCTACAAAACCTATAAAGCATAGATCTGCCAGGATTTTTTGATTAATCTGCTCCAGCTTTTGCCTGTGTAATCCTCACACTCTCATTTAATAAAATTTATTGTCACATAAGTTTTATTTTTCTTATACAGAATATAATCTATGTAAAGTTGTATATCTTGAATATACAAATACTTTTCATGAATGCTAGATTTCCATGGTTACATATAAGAATAACTAGCATGTAGAATTCAAACAAGAAAGCACCACCAGTAACTGACATATAAATGCATAAACATCACTATAGTGTCAGTTGTGTGAGAGTAACGATTTGCCTGTGTTTCCTTCTGTCTCCCATCTCCAGTACCTAACACAAGTGGTAGGTGCCCTATAAATAGCTGGCTCTTACTCTGCCTTCTCTATCTCATCTATCCTTCTATAGACATTGGAGTCACAGGTCACCAGGATTTCTTCCTTTATACTCTGCTTTCTAAGTCAGTGGTTCTCAAAGTGTCATCAGTCCCTTGGCCAGCAACTGTCAGCCACACCTGAGGACTTGTAATAAATGCACATTCTTAGGCCCCATTCCTGAGAAAGGGATGAGAAACTGCCTGAGAAACACTAGGGGTGAGGCCAACAATCTAGGTTTTAACAAGCACTGCAGGTGGTTCTGATGCACTCTTAAAGAATCACTGGGAGAACCAATGGTTCCCTGTGTTTTTATATATATAATACAGATAACGGATATGTAGGTAATGATCACACTGCTGTAATGAACTTGATACAAATAAATCTTAGTCACTGGTGAGACTTTAACAGGCCTTTCCTCCGTTTTACTTTTTACCCCTCTTTCCTCCCCTTTGTCTTTGTCCTCACAATCTAAGGCCTTGTTTCTTCACTTTCACCAAGTAGTATATTGAAAAGAAAAGGCCTGCCCATTCGTCTCCTCCTCCCCCTCTTCCTCCTCCTCTTTGCCTTCCTTATTCCCTTCCTCCTCTGCTTTCCTCTTTTCTCCCTTCTCTTTTTCTCTCTATTTTATTTGGCTTGAATGTTGAGTTTAGCCGTTGAAATCCTTCAACAGGCAGTTCTCTCATCCTGTCTGTCACTCACATAAATGAGCCTGGACTAGCATTGTCTTGACTGATCCTAAAATTTTATTTTCGACACACCTAAACAGGTTACTCTGACCAGCTTTGCATATCCGCTTCTTGATTCTTTAGCTTCTAAACAGTTGTCTCTTCATCCATTCCTCTTTCTTAATATTTCATATCTCTCCTATTACTTGCTGTTCTTGCAAGTCATTATCCAAAGAGCACGCCCCATTTGATGTATGCATTACCTTCACTAAAATCAACTTTTCATCGCCATTACTCCCACTCTTTCCAGGCAGGGATGCTTTTAAATACACACACATATTTGAGGAAATGAAATTTGTTACTTATGCTTTCCAGAATTGGCCATTTACTAAGATTCTATATATCTAATTCATAATTACTTTTGTTTCTTGCATAGGACAATTCTTCTATTTCTTATTACATAAAACTGTGCCCCAGCAGTTTATCCCTTCAGGAGATGGCAGTTGGGAGAAGAAATATTTTCTAATTCTTACCCTGCTTTCATTGTTTCTAAAAAATCGGTCTGAGGGTAATAGGCTAAACAGAAATTATAAATTCTCTTTGAAAATTGATTCTTTTTTTAACGTAGAATTCACATAACATAAAATTTATCATTTTAACAATTTTAAAGTATGAATAATTCAGTGTTTTTTAGTACATTCAAAATATTGTGCAAA
The DNA here is from genome assembly GCF_028878055.3 of Symphalangus syndactylus. Classification (NCBI taxonomy): domain Eukaryota; kingdom Metazoa; phylum Chordata; class Mammalia; order Primates; family Hylobatidae; genus Symphalangus; species Symphalangus syndactylus. The sequence continues at coordinate 125,544,768 of NC_072427.2, read as the reverse complement.
CATCACCGCTGTCTAATTCCAGAACATTTCCATCACCCCCAAATAATTCCCATACCTGTGAGTAGTCAATCCCAATTTCCTTCTACTTTCAGCGCCTGTAAACCACTGACCTACTTAGTGTCTCTACAGAGTTTCCTCTTTTGGAGATTTTATTTAAATGGAATCAGAATACGCGGCCCTTTGTGTCTGGCTACTTTCAATTAACATAGTGTTTTGAAGGTTTTCCCATGTTGCAGTATGATCAATACTTCAGTCTCTCATATGACTGCATCATATTCCACTGTAAGGATATACCACATGTTGTTCATTCATCAGTCAATAAACATTTAGGTTGTTTCCACCATTTGGCAACAGTAAATAGTGCTGTAATAAACATTTGTGGTGAATTTTTTGTGTGAATGCTTATCTTGGTTTTTATATACCTGGGAGTGGAATTGCTGGGTCATATGGTAACTCCATGTTGAAATTTTTGAGGAACTGTCAAAAATGTTTTCTACAGTAGCCGTAGCAGTTAACATTCCCATCAGCAAGGTGTGAGGCCTAGAATTTCTCCACATCCTTTCTAGCTCTTGTTATTCTATGGGGGGAGGGTGTGTGTGTGTGTGTGTGTGTGTGTTTGTGTCTGTGTGTGTGTGTGTGTGTATTTTATTACAGCCAAGCTGGTGGGTATAAAATGGTATTTCATTATGGCTTTAATTGGCATTTCTCTAATGAATAGTAATTTTGAGCATTTTTTAAAATTTATTTTTTTCACACTATTGCTGGTTTGAAGATTGAACATCTTTTCATGCGCTTATTTTCCATTCATATACTTTGTTTGAAAAAATGACTGTTCAAACTCTTTGCACATTTTTAAATTAGGTTTTTAGTATGATTATTGTTGAGCTGTAAGGGCTATTTATATATTTTGGGTACTAGACCATCATCAGATATATGAAGTGCAGATATTTTCTTCCATTATGTGGGTTGCCTATTTACTTTCATAGTGTTCTTGGACACACACACACACACAAATTAATTATTATGAAGTTAAACTTGGTAATGTTTTTGCTGATTGTACGTTTGGTGTCATATTTAAGAAACCATTGCTTGATCTAATGTCATAAATATTTATATCTGAATTTCTTTCTAAAAATTTTATTATGCTCTCAGCTTTTGCATTTAGGTAATTAATCAATTTTGAGTTAATTTTTGTATATGCTTGAGTCTGGGGTCCAAATTCAAAGTTTTGCATGTGAATATCCAGTTGTTCCAGCACCATTTGTTGAAAAGACTATTCTTTCTCAGTTAAATGGTCTTGACATATTTCATTGAAAACCAGTTGATCATAGGCATGGGTTTACTTCTGGGCTCTATTCCACTGATCTCTACGTCTGTTTTTATGCCTGTATCATAGTATTTTGATTACTGTACTTTCACAATAAGTTTTGAGATCAAGAAATGTAAGTCCTTTAAACTTTTTCTTTTCAAGATCATTTTGGCTATTTGGGATTTTTGAATTTTCATATGAATTTTAGAATTAGCTTGCCAATTTATGCAAAACAGCAATTAGCATTTCAGTAGCAATTGCGTTGTACCTGTCAATTTGGAGAGTGAGGCCATCTTAATGATACTGAGTCTTCCAATGTATGAATGTGGGATGTCTTTCCATTTCTTTATTTCTACAACTTTTTTTGTAATTTTCAGTATTTAAATCTTTTACTTCATTACTTAAGTTTGTTCCTGGGTATTTTATTCTTTTTGATACTATTGTAAATGGGATCATTTTCTTAATTTTCTTTTCAAATAGTTTGTTGTTAGCTTGTAGAAAAGCAGCTGGTTTTGTATGTCAATTTCGTATCCTATAACTTTACTGAATTTATTTATTTATTAGCTCTAACAATTTTATGGTGTTTTGGGGATTGTTTATATGTAAAAGATCAAGTCATTCACAGACAGATACTTTTACCTCTTCTTTTTTAATCTGCATGTCTTTTATTTCCTTTTCTTGTCTTATTGCATTAGCTAGGAACTCCAGTACAATGTTGACTACAAGTGGTGAGAGAGGGCATTCTTGCTGTGTCCCTGACCTTGCAGGGAAAGTTTCCCAGCCTGTTCTAGTGTCTGCTGCCTGAGAAAATGGATAGCAGTTGGAACAAACAATATACCAACCAAAACTCTTGTGAGGAAAGGCTGGGAATGAGATGTTTTGGGAATAAGGGTTTTGAAAATGTCTAACATATTTCTGGGATCTCAGCGGTCAAATGCAGTCCCAGGGCTGTTCACAAGGTCAGGAAAGACCTAAGAAGACCCAAAGCGATCACCTCTGGGAGACCTCTAGGCTCTGTGAAACCAGGATGTAAAGTCTAAGGCAGAGACTAATGCATTTATGCTTGTAAATGTTATACATACATATATAAAAATATATATTATTTTAACATATATTATTTCAGTAGCTTTTGGGATACAAATGGTTTTTGGTTACATGGATGAATTGTATAGTGTTGAAGCCTGAGATTTTAGTATACTTGCTGCTTGAGCAGTGTACATGGTACTCAATGTGTAATCTTTTTATTCCTCAGTCCTCTTTCACCCTTCCCTTTCCTGAGTCTCCAATGTCTGTTATACCACACTGTATGACTTTGCATACCCACAGCTTAGCTCCCACTTGTAAGTGAGAACATACGGTATTTGATTGTTCATTCCTGAATTACTTTACTTGGAATAATGGCCTCCAGCTCCATCCAAGTTGCTGCAAAAGTCATTAGTTCATTCTTTTTGTGGCTGATTAGTATTCCATGGTGTATATATTATCACATTTTCTTTATCCACTCATCAGTTGATGGGCACTTAGGTTGGCTCCATATCTTTGCAATTGTGAATTGTGCTGCCATAAACATTCATGTGCAGGTGCATTTTTGATATAATGATTTATTTTCCTTTGGGTAGATACCCCGTAGTGGGATTGCTGAATTGAATAACAGATCTACTTTTAGTTCTTTGAGAAAACTCCAAACTGTTTTCCATAAAGATCAGATTAATTTACATTCCCAACAGCAGTGTATAAGTGTTCCCTTTTCACCACATCCACCCAACATCTACTGTTTTTTGACTGTTTAATAATGACCATTCTGACTGGGATAAGGTGGTATCTCATTGTGGTTTAAATTGCATTTCCCTGATTGGTGATGTTGTACATTTTTCTCATGTTTGTTAGCCATTTATATATCTTTTGAGACATGTCTATTCATGTAATTTGCCCACTTTTTATGGGATTATTTGTTTTTTTCTTGCTGACTTGTTTGAGTTTCTTGTGGATTCTGGATATCAGTCCTTTGTCAGATACATAATTTGCAAATATTTTCTTCCATTTTGTGAGTTGTCTGTTTACTCTGATTTTTTTTTATTATGTAGCTTTTTAGTTTAATTAGGTCCCATTAATTTTTTTTATTATGTTGCATTTGCTTTTGGGGTCTTAGTAATAAACTCTTCGCCTAGGCCAGTGTCCAGAAGTGTTTTCCCTAGGTTTTATTCTAAAATTTTTATGCTTTTGGGTCTTAAAGTCTTTGATCCATCTTCAGTTGATTTTTATAGATAGTGAGAGATCAGAATCCAGTTTCATTCTTCTACATGTGGCTATTCAATTTTCCCAGCATTGTTTATTGAATTGGGTGTGCTTTCTCTGATTTATGTTTTCCTATGCTTTGTTGAAGATCAGTTGGTTGTAAGTATTTGTTTTTATTTCTGAGCTCTCTCTTCTGTTCCATTGATCTGTGTATCCACCTTTATGTCAGTACCATGCTGTTTTGGTTACTATAACTTTGTAGTATAACTTGAAGTCAGGTAATGTGATACCTCCAAATTTGTTCTTTTTGCTTAGGATTTATGCTTGTAAATTGCTTTTGACAATGTTCCCTGGGGTAACAGCTTTAGTACTAGGCAATTTCCCAGTCAGGTTGGATAAATACTGGCCTTTTGAGTGGGTCTTCCAGGGAATCATTACTACATAGGAATTCTTTGTTACTTTGTTACATTCTGCTCCCTCAGATATTGGTACCTGGAATTATGACTGTTATTTTCAAGACTGCTGTTGAGCTGGGTAGCAAGGGATAGGACTAGGGTAAATCTAAACACAAATTTATGCTTCTTACAGAGAGTTAGCCAGTTTTTAGTTTGCATGCTTGTGTTAAAAATGTTATCTGGATTGCATCAATCTTTTGGTTAGATTCCAGAGTTCTGAAAAGGTTGATTCCAATAGTTTTGGCCAGATTTTTTTATTATCTTCAGGGAGGATCATGTTCTTAGAGTCTTTTAATCTGCCATTTTCTGTAACATCTGGGAATTGATTATCGAAGAACAAGATCTCCCCTTTCCTGGGTAGCTTGATAAATGGATCACATCCACTGGACATGTTTAGTCTGGCCAGAAGAAAGAGGATTCATGTGGGGTTCTCTCTACCCCCATGTTGCCATATTTTTCCAGAGTCAATATAATAGAATTCTAAGTATTTAATATTATGACTCATAGCATTTTATGTAACCAATATCAGTAATAATGGAATTAAAAAACAAATGCTAAATTTATACAGCCGGTTTAAAATGGTAACAATGGGGATATATATTATCAGTTTATTTTTCTCCCTACCATACTGTGTAAGAGGGGTTTTTATTAACCTTCTAACATAAAGGATTAACAAAATTGTGAGTAAATAATTCTGACTGTCTTCAGATGAATCCTGCTGTTGCTAGAGGTTATCAGAAAGAATAATTGATTGAGTGCATCCACTATAGATGTGGTTAGGCTAAGGGTCAATCACTTTCTATAAAAGGGAATAAGAAAATGCCGAGGAATTATTTGCCTATCTTGGATATCAGCTAACATTTCCTTTAGGAAGGGGAAGGACATAGATTATGAAGCAACTTGGGCAAATAGCACTGGACTGGGATTCAAAATATAGTTCAAATCACTAATTCTATGTATAGCCTCTAAGGCTCTCTGAAGCTTAATTTTCATATAATTTCTGAAGGGATTTGTTTAGGCCTAGGTTGCAAGCTAGTGACAATGACATTGCATCCTCCTGCTGGATAATGCTTGTGTTCTATTGAATCAAATGGACACATACACAACAAGATTATCACTGACTTTTAGAATTTTTGTGTTCTTGAACAAGGTTTATCAGAGTTATTCAATGGCATTGGGTAGAATTAGCACCACCAGTAGGAATAAGGTTGAGCTAGAAATAAGTCTAGCTTTACTATACAAAATCCTGGTCAGGTTCTCACTGTGGTCATACTTATTTTGGACTGCCAGAGCTAATGGAATTACATACAAGGAATTTTATAAGTTCTATTACAGGTCTAAGAACATGGGTAAGACATCTTGAGGCTCGCCATTTTACTTTATTGGTTCAATGTGCAACAGTTATTCCACTTAAATGATCACACTGTGATTTTAGGACTTTCTGGCAAACCCCAGAGAGTTCTCTTTTGCCACATTGGAAATGAGACTGTCATGATAAATGTTTCTAGTAATTTTTTTCACTTATTCTTCTCTCAAATTGCACTATGTAGAGAGGCAAGAAGTAGTGTACAGTGAGCAATGGACTATGACCGAAGGGATATGAGTATTAGTTTCAACTCTGCCTCTAACTCGGTGGCCTTAGCTACTTAAATTGGCTTGGTCGTCTGGATCCTCCTGTATGAAATGGATTGGATCAGTGGCTTTGCAAGTGTGATGTGTAGAATTCAAAGGGCTCTGTGAAGTTGCTTTGGGCTGCTCTAGGGTGTGAGAGTAGGTCTGTATAGGTAGGACTCTACACCCCCTTTTAACTATGACCATTTTAATTCTTTGTTTTATATATTTGAGCCTCTGAGCACAAAAATCTTTGAGGGAAGATTCTGAGGCCCTGAAGTTCTGTTTCCGGAAGACTGCTCCTACAAATCTCTTTGGCCCATTGTCACTGAACTCCATGTTTCTGACTTAAGCACAACAAAACTGTACAACTTTAAAATTAATGGGAGTTCAACAAGTAGCAACCAAAGAACTAGCAGCACTCTTTAAGAAAGGTCAGTGGTTACAGGGAATTGTGGGATGGTACAGTGTATGGAGCATCCTTGTCAAGTGTGCATTTATTGATAATGATGATGACACAAGTATTCTGACAGTAGCTAGATATTTTTGGTATATACATGTTCTTTTTCGCTATAGTGCATTTTTATTTTTGTCATATTTGCCGAACAATAAATAAAGACATCATTAATATTCATGAGAGGTTGCAGGAAGAAAATGTTGAGTTTATTTTGCTTTCAGGGACACAAACCACTGAAGAGAATATGCTGTAAACTCGTCATTGGAGAATAAAATAGCAACAACAACAATAATGATCTACCTAATTCTCCAGGGCACACTAAAAGCACACAGAGTTGCCTAAACTCATTTATGAAAGTGAAACACATTGTAAGGCCCCATATTTCACCTTTATGTGCTTTGATTTGACCCCCCACCCCCCAGAGGATACCTGAACCCATTCTAATTTTCTCACGTATAGCAGAAACTTAAACTTAGATACAGAGCCAAAAGGGCTCCTTGGTATTATAATAGGAGTTATATTTAGCTGCCAATATTTGTATTTTCTCCAATAGATTGTGCTTTCCTTGGGGCCAAGGAATCTGTGTTCCCAAGAGTGCCTAGCACAGTATTTTGCCCATAGTTGAAATTCAATACGTGATTGTCAAAGTGAAAAGTTAAGGGATGTTTAGACAAAAAAAAAAATCTAGATCACAAAGACGTTTTTGGAGAACCCATGTAGATTTTCTGGCCTGAGTTTGCTGGCAGCCATGCTTAGGCTAGGACCAGTGGAAATGGGTCTAGAGCCTGCCTCAGAGTGGCCGACAAGTTATCTGAAGAATCAAGATGAGAACTTCCATTTCAAGCAACAGGGAAGGTGCTCCTCTCCTCTTTTAGGATTCATTGACACTTAGGAATAAATATGCAACTCAACTGAAACCTCCTTCAGTTTGCATACATGAGAAAATGATCACATTCTTCAATACAGCGATCTGCAAGCCACAGGCCATGGGCTGTTACTGGGCCACAGACCAGGTACCTGGCCACATAGCAGGAGGTGAATGGAGGTCAAGGAGCTAGTGAAGGTTCATCTGTATTTACAGCCACTCCCCATTGCTCACATTACTGCCTGAGCTCTGCCTTCTGTCAGATCAGATGTGGCACTGGAGTCTCATAGGAGCGTGAACCCTATTGTGAACTGCGTATGCAAGGGATCAAGGTTG